>NC_133623.1:38521900-39121900 GCF_048593235.1 Sminthopsis crassicaudata
CTATATCTAATCAAAACCTAGTTCAACCTCTACCCACTGGTATATTCCACCCCTTTGTCCAACTTCTGCATTTCAATGGTGCTCAATCAGATAAGCAAGGCAATGATTATATGATATGGTCCTTTAATAATAGGGAAGAGAATAAAACCCCCATATATTAAGTAACAACTGCACGCATCTTTTAGCTCAGAGTTCCTCCAAAGCTCAGATAGTCCAAAAAAGTTTTATGAAGACAAGCCAAATGCCTGGGAATTCGAAAAACACACAATTCAAGAGTTCAAATTTTTAACTCCCTTCTCAATATTCTATCTATAAATGAGTTCAAAGAAACACAGATTGGATGTTCAGATTTAAACCTTAAGAACAGCTTCCAAGGAAATCTGAAACAGCATAGTGGAAAGATCACTGTTTCTAGATTGAGAAGACTATGGTTCAACTACCATCTCTGATATTTTCTACCTGTAGGACCTTGGGTAAATCATTTAAATTCCCGCATTGGTAAAATAAAGGAATTGAGCTAGATGACATGTAAGGTCCCTTACATTTCTAAATCTGTGATCCTCTTTCCTTCACCTATGCCTCCTCTCTTATGGCAAAGCTTCAAATTTCTTGCTGCTACATACTTCCACTTCTCTACTCAGTGTCTATTCCTGATGAATAAGCAGTCTAAATAATAGAATCTTACAAGAGGAATACAGCTACAGGTCAAGAAAAAATACCAACTCTGTGCCAATGGTTATGTTGTCTGTTTTTCTCTCTGAAAAGCCCCCAACAATGCCCATATCCCACATCATCTTCTGCAAAACTTGACCCCAAATCCATTGCTTCTGAAGACAAAGGTCTTCATGATCATGGTGGACATGAGGAATGGGCTCAATAGATTGACAGCTGTGGGACTTAGATACACATAGAATGTATCTCTATAGAGTTTGGAGATGAACCCATTCTCCAATCTACAAGTGGGAAACTGATTCAATATATCTATTTCCTCTGCTTCTAGAAGTCATGGATTCCCCCTCATTAAAGGTCTTCAAGCAAAGACTAGATAACCACTTGCAGGTTAAAGAGAGTATTCCTTTCACATATGGTTTGGATTGTGAATATTGAGGTCCTTTCCAATTCTTCTATTCTGTGATTCTCTGTTTAAATATACACATACACACACACACACACACACACACACACACACACACTATGATCACTACTGCATTTTCTACCAAATGCCTTAAGAGAGATGTTATTTAAATTCTGGGAATTGTAAAGCACTCAGATGTGAAACCAAATGAAAATGATCTGTATCTAGTTCACATCAAATAACCTTTAATTTGGGTAATGAAGTCTCTGCATGTTTGCAAGGTTTGATTCTAGTTTAGACTGTCAACCCGTGAGAGAATGGTGTGAGTATTCACAGGATACTAGAGAGTTTATATAGGCTCAATTGACAAATTTACTCACTGATCTGTTTTGATATAAAATGGTCTCCCGAGAGTTAGTTCTTAAGTTAATAAGCTTTGGGTCGATTTTCACAGCAACAAAACGTCTTAACTGTAGGTATTCATAAAACTCTTTACTACAGAGCTCCTAGTTCTCTTGTAAAGATAGAACCATGAATGCAATTGACTCTTCATTTAATTGACCCTAATCGCCAAGTCCCGTGACCTTTCTGACAGAAGTCTAGAGTTAGTGCGGGGTGAATCCACAAGGGGTTTTATGAAGTCTAGCAAGTAGCTCCTATAGTCTGATGGTTGGAACCAAGTAGATCAAAAGCAAACTAAATTGCAAGACAAAACATAAAACACACCATACTGAAAATAGCACTTATGACTAAAAGCAAAAAAAAAAAAAATCTATTTCTGTGAAAAGATGGCACAGGCTTTTGGCCAGTAATGTACATTTATATCACTCTTATTTAAAAGAAAGAAAGAGCATCTATGGACTAATGGACTATGGACTCAGAGAGTTTCATTCTACCTTGGTGACAAAGACATTCAAATGCCAACAACACTGGAAGCTTAAGAGTTCTATCATCAATTAACTATATGGCCTTGAACAAGTAAGTTCAATATTGTGAGCTTAGATGATTTGGTTGAAGATGTAAGTTAAGTCTCTCAGGTCATTGACTATTGTAAAAATTATTCAAATAAGGAATTGGAATAAAGATCTAATTTCTGACATATATAGAGAATTGAGTCAAATTTATAAGAATGAAAACCATTCCCCAATTGATAAATGATCAAAAAAAAAATGAACAGGCAATTTTCAGATGAAGGAATAAAAGAAATCTATGCTCATATGAAGAAATGTTTTACATCACCACTGTTTAGAGAAATGCAAATTAAAATAATTCTGAAGTACCACCTAACATCTATCACATTGACTAATAATATAAGAAAAAGATAATGATAAATGTTGGAGGGGATGTGAGAAAACTGGGACACTAATGCATTGTTCGTGGAACTATGAAACTGATCTAGCCAATCTAGAGAACAATTGAGAACTATACCTAAATGACAATCAAACTGTGCATACCTTTTGATCTAGCAGCATCTCTAAAAAGTAAAAAGACCCACATGTGGAAAAAACATTTGTAGCAGTTCTTTTTTATGGTGACAAGGAATCAGAAACTGAGGAAAAGCCCAAAACTTGGGAAATGGATGAATAAGTTATGGTATATGAATGCAATTGAATACTATTTGATGAGTAGGCTGATTTTGGAAAATCCTGAACTGATTGATGAGAGGCGAATCACTATAAACAGTAATAGCAAGACTGTGTGATGACCAACTATGATAGACTTAGCTCTTCTCAGCAAAACAGTGATCCAAAACAATTCCAAAAGACTTAGGACAGAAAATAGCATCCACATGCAAAGAAACAACTATGGTGTCTGAATGCAGATCGAAGCAAACTATTATCCATTTTTGTTGCTTTTTTTCTTTCTTGTGGTTTTTCCTTTTAGTTCTGATGTTTCTTTCCCAACATGAGTACCGTGAAAATGCTATAAAAGAATTCTACATATATAACCTATATGAGATTGCTGGCTGTCTTAAGGAGAGGGGAGGTAAGAGAGGGAAGGAAAAAAAATCAGAGCTCAATTTTTTTTTCTCACAATAGTATTTTACTTTTCCAACTTCATGCAAATGAAGTTTTCAATGTTCATTTTTGTATTATTTTGAGATTCTTTTCTAATTCTATAAAATAATTCTTTGGTAGTCTGACTAGTATGGAACTAAATAAATTAACTTACGTAGTAGTGTGCTTTGTACTATAATAATACAATCTACTCATGAGCAATTAATAAATGTCTGATTATTTAGATCTATGTTTATTTGTATAAATAGTACTTTGTAATGGTGTTCATATATCTCTGAAAGTGGGTCCCAGCAGGTAGACTCCCAAGTAATTTATAGGGTCTGTGCTTACTTTAAAAAGCACTTCTTTTTTCTATCTCTTCCTGCTGTATTTTGTTGATAATATAAAGAAATGTTAATAATTTGTGTTCATTTTACAACCTGCAACTTTGTTGAAGCTATTGCTTCGACTGTTTTTTTGTTTGTTTTTTTGTTTTGTTTTGTTTTGTTTTTTAAAGTTGACTCTCCAGGATTCACAAAGTTAACCATCATGTATGCCATGGACAAAAAGTAATTGTTTTCCTTCCTCACCACCTATGCTTATCCCATTAATTTCATTTGTCTTATGATTATACCTCACATTTCTAGTATAATATCTAAAAACAAGGGTGATAATATTCATCCTTGCTGTACCCTAATCTTATTAGAAAGACTTCTAGTCTATCACCATTATGAATAATGTTTGCTTTTGCTTTTAGTCATTATTTACTATTTTACAAAAAGCTTCGTTTAATCCTTTGCTTTCTAGTGTGGTTTTTTTTAAACAGGAATAAGTGTCGTATTTTGAAATTTTTCTGAATATATTGAAATAAACATAAGATTTTTCTTATTTTATTGGTATGTTCAATCACGCTTATCGTTTTCCTAATATTCTTCTATAGTGTTATAAATCCAGTCTGGCTGTACTCTTATGATCTTTGTGACATAGTCTCATAATCTTTTAAGTATTTTTTCTGTCATTTTTGTATCGATATTCAGTAGGAAGATGCGACTACAATTATCTTTCTCTGTTTAGTTCCTCCCTGGTTTAGGTGTAAAAACCTTATTTGTTGTAGATGCCAATTGGTAGTATTCCTTCCTTAACTATTTTTTTCAAACAGTTTATAGAGACTCAAAATTAACCGAATTTTAAATGTTTGGTAAAATTTACTTGTAAATCCATCCAGTCTTGGTTTTCTGTTATTTTTTCTTCCTTAAAAGAGCTCATTAGTGAAATGTCAAGTTTCTTTTACTAAGACAGGGTTATTTTAAGCACTATTTTCTGTTCTACTGATTTGGGCTATTTATAAGTGCTTCGAAAGTGGTGTGATCTATGAAGAGGTTTATTTACTGCCCTCCTAGTCTATACTCTGCCAATTCTTAATCTAGTTTGAGTCTGTTGGATTGTGTGTGGTTGAGTCTCAGCAGATTGCTGCTAAACTCAGTCATATCACACTGCGAGGTTTTTCATGTTCAGAGTTGACTGAATTGGTGGCTCTCCTTTGGTTTTTGTATCCTACCCTGGTTTTTTTTTCTGAAGATTTTTATGCACAGCTAAAGATTAGAATGAAGTCCCCACTCTATTCTTGAGTCTAGTCATACTGCTAAGTTTGTAGAACACATTCCTTGTTCCTTAAACAGGTAAGGCCCCTGATTCCTCATAATCAGGACTTACTCCTCTCCTCCCTGGAACTGTAAGTTGAGATTTGGTAATGGGTGACAGTTTCCAGATGGCATTTACTCTTGATTCCAGAGTGCTAATACAGGCAACCTCTGGGACCTCATTCTGCCCAGGTGTTTAGGCTTGTATAGTATCTGGGCACTGGGCTTTTTGCTGTCACTGCTGCCAACATCATAACCTATAGTCCCATACTTTTGTCCAGCCTCCACTCCAGTAAACGCAGATTCCTCTACCTTCCTAAGCTGCCCCGGGGATGAAAAAAATGATGTGATGACTTCTTCACTTTCTCAACCAGAATTCGGTTTTGTACATTTGCTAGGACAAATGAAAGAACTTGAGATAATGCTAAAGAAAAATCATTACCTCTCACTCTACCCCCTTTCCATTCTATTTTTGGACAGCTCTCATAATTAGGAAGATTTTCCTGTTTTTGTTGTTGTTATCACATAGGGTACCTAGGGGGCAAAGCGGATAGAGAGTGAGGCCTGTAATTAGGAAAACTACTCTTCCTGAGGTCAAATCCAGCCTCAGACACTTACTAGCTGCGTGACCCTGAGCAAGTCACTTCATCCTGTTTGCCTCAGTTTCCTTATTTGCAAAATGAACTGAAGAAAGAAATGGGAAAACACTCTAGTCCAGAATGACTCTCAAAACCATTTCTGCCAAGAAAACCTCGAGTGAGGTCACAAAGAATCATACACAATAGAAAAAAAAAAAAAACTGAACAACAAATTTTAAAATTATCTATCGTCTCTCTATGTCTCTGTTTCTCTCTCCACATACACACATATACACACATGCAAGTATATATGCCATTGATTTATCTATATCTGCTTCTCTAAATCTCCTCCAGAGTCAACTTATATAATAATTGCAAAATGCTTATTAGCACAATGCCTGGCACATAATAGGCTTGTAATAAATGTAGCAAAGGTATATGTCCTTCTTTACTTCAAGAAAGAACTACAGTATTAACTGGATGATTTTGAGCAAGCAACCCAACCTCTAAGACAACTCGGATATTGTAACCTACAAATAAATTATATACTATATACATACAGTTATTGTTATTAATTGTACCATGAAAATACATAGCATGGTTACTAGAATATGATAAGCAAAAGAAAGAAGAAAGGACAAAAAAATTGTGTGATGATTCAGGAAACTTTCAGTTATTTATTTTGTATTGCCATTAACTCATCCTCACCATACAACTGAGAGATTCTAAATAATGTTTTTTTTGAGATGGTAGTGTTCTATGCCTTGCATCTTTTAAATTTTGATGTTAAAAATAACATTTGTTTTAGGGAAAAATCTGTGATCATAAAAAGGAGCTTTCCATGGGCAATCCAGCATGTTTTCTTCCAACTACTTAATTCTGGATCCAACTCACTGTCTATTTGCAGTGTCTATCCAAGATATATATGCTAATGAATCAATTGTCTACCTAACTACATGCCAGTCCTGACAAAAATAATTCTTCACCCATTTGGTTTTTCCTGTGTAAGGAGCTCAAATCTTTTGAGTGGCTATGGGAATGATCTAGGAGTCTCAGTATTATTGTAGGGCTTGCAGACAGCATCTATGCCATCCACAAAGAAGAGAAGTCTGATTGCCTCAGCATGATTACAGAATGACTCTTCAATTTGAATTTTGCCTTGGGCCCCCTAAATGACAATATCAATAAATTTTGCCAAATTATGTCTGTGTGCGCATGTGCGTGTGTGTGTGTGTGTGTGTGTGTGTGTGTGTGTGTGTGTATGATGGACTATTTTATAACCCGGAAATTTTATAAAGGCTATATATCTTGTTAGCAGAGAGTTCTTAAGCAGTACTTTTACTCTTTTGAATCAATAGACATAGCTGCCTTAATACTGGGAAGGAAAAAAAAGACACTAAAAAACTTCAGAACTCTGAAAAAAGCAATGACCCATCATGATTTCAAAGAACTAATGTTAAAGCACACAAAGAGGTGGGAGACTAGGTGCAGAAGGAGACACACTTTTCAGATATGAACAGTGCATTGATTTGTCTTACCTGACTTCATTTATTTATAACAAGGGAGGGTTTCTGGGCAGAAGGCATCATTAGAAAGTAAGAGTGATGTCCCCCAAAACAAAAAAGAAATGAGTATCAAAAAGAAAGGAAAAAAAAAAAACAACTAGTGGCTGTAAAGGAAATGCAAAGTCATTTCTGAAAACAGTGGCTCTAATTGGGGGAGGGCATATAGAATCAAAAAATTCCTTGAATTGAATTTTGAAGAGGGTATGGATTACAAGACAAGTAGGGGAGATAATACATTATTTAGGAAAATATTCAAAGTTGCAGAGACATTTGACAGAAGGCTATGTGAAGGTTTGGCTACAATGTGTAAAGGAAACTAATGTGAAATAGCTCCTATCACAGAAAAGGGTAAAATATTTGTGTATGAAATGTGATAATAAATAACTTTGATTTGGAAACCAGGTTACCAAATTCCTCTTTAAGTCAACTTTTTATGTCCTCAGTGATTACTGTTTCTTGATTCATAAATGCAAAGCTTAGAAATTATACTCTACTATCTAAAAGAAGATTGAAATGAAGGAGTAATAAGAAAGATGTAATTACAATGTACCAAAATAGGATCATTTCAAGTTATTCTTTCGTTAAGAACTTTATTTTGGATGACATTTAAATTAAACTGCATTTTAATTCTGGAACAAATAAGAAAACTAACTTGCTAACTAGATTTGCTAATCAACCTGTCAATATAATCATTGAAATTTGCAGCAAAACTGAATCATTTCTTTTACACACACCTCACGACAAGACACAAAAGTAATTGCTTTGCTAAAACTGACACCTTATGACTTCCCCTGGCAAATTTATTCTCCCACAGTAGGATGAATGACCCTTCAAAATTCTGGGGGCAATATAAATAATGTTATCTTAATAACCTAAGAAAACAATTCAGAGTCCTAGACAATAGGAATTGAGTTGAGGCAGTATCATCTGATGGACAGAGTACTGGTCCCAGAATCAAATGACTTTTTCATAGTTATGTAACACCTTTCAAAGCCTCAGCTATAAAATGGAGAGAATAATCTTTGCACTATCTCCTCCCTCGAGTGTTTGTGAGGAAAGTGCTTGGTAAACCTTAAACTACCATAGAAAAAGTAATTATTTTTAGTGCACATCTGACTTTGTCACCTCTCTTCCCCCTTGACCTCTCTTCACCACTCAAAATTCTTTAATACCTCTCCTATTATTTCATGAATAACATATAAAATCCTCAATGCTTTGGCTTCCACCTTACTTTTCAAGCTTATTTCATATTATTATCTTTCATGTACTCTGCATTCTAGTCAAAGTGGCCTTTTAGAAACTTCTTATAAATGACGTTCCACATTCTGCCTCTACTTCTGTTAAAAGCGGTACCCATGTATGGCATTGCTTCTCTCTTCATTTGTACCGTGTAGGATTCCAAGCTTCCTTCAAAGAACTTCCTCCATGAAAACTTTCTTTATCCTCAAACTTCTCCCAACCAGTTATTAGCATTGTCTCCCATTTAAAACTACTTTGTATTACTTTCTATGTTTTTCCTACCCAGTAGAATATAATCTCCTTGGCAGCAAGGGCAATCCCACGTTTGCCATTTTAATTCTGCACCCAGACCAGTACCATGTGCCCACTGTTGAAATGAACTGAATTATTAATAATGATAATCATGTTAATAATATTAATTTCAGGTTCATACATTTAGAGATGAGGAAGACCTTAGAGAGCCTCTAATCCATTTCCCTCATTTTATAAAGGACAAAACTGAGGCCCAGGCAGAAGAAGTGACTTACCCAATGGGAAAGGGAAAATAAGAAGTTAAGTGTGCACAATGTACCAAGAACTGGGAGCTAAGCACTCCACAGATATCATGTCACTGAGAATAACTGATAGGAAAAGGTTTCAAAACAAGGCCTTTTGAAGACAGATGTAAGGTTCACTCTACTATACCATGTTGTCTCTTCTGATGACTCATACTAGAAACATGCAGTGGTATTCATGGCTTTTCAGAATCTCCTGTAATACTCCATAGAATTCAATGGAATGTTATTTATCATGTGTGCATGTATTATGTATATGAATAGACACATACTATATGTATTCAATCTTGTGACAAATAATGTTTTGGGAACTCTTTTGATCTAAGGGTACTTGAAATGAATACATTTTGAGCCATGGATTGGTGGCTAAGCAAAAGGGAGAAAAGACTATACTGTCTCATATTTCAACGACTCAATGCATACCTGGTACCTTTAGTACAAATGGGAATATTTTTATTTCTCATTGCTATGTTCCTATATTCAAGATTTCTACCCTCTGACTTTTATTTCTGCTGTTTGCATATTTTAATCCTCAATTGCATCATTTTAAGAGGATACTATTTCCTAAAATATACTGAAAGCTATGAATTTTCCCCTTCCTGTTATCAGTTTCTGCTGCTGAGAAAATAAAGCCAAAAGTCACTTAAACATAATGTTTCCTTCCAGATGTTTGTATGCTCCATGATGTCCAATAGAAGAAAGGGCAAGGCGCCCTGTAGCTTTCCTGGATGATGAACGAGTTATTGTCGGGAAAAATCTAAGGGAGAATAAACACTGCAAACCAAGAAAGAATTGCATGGGGAGACTGGGAAGCAAAAAGTGCACTTAGCAATTAAGATAATATTGACAATCTTGTTGAGTTAGCCCTTCCTGTGGCATTTACTAGAAACTCTACATCATTAATTTCTCATGACTGTACTCATTACAGTTTTTTGGATCCTTAACAGGCTATACTTCAAAGGATATATGATCTCATTGATGTGGGAATTCTCTCCATGATATAGATCACAACATTTCTAGTTATATACAAATGTTTCCCTCAAGAATCTACTATAGGTTACATAGAAATGAATTGATGAAACTAAACAGTGACTTAGTTGGTAAAGCTGGTTTGTTATAATCACATTGAATTCCATCTTATAAAATTTGTAAGGTACTTGACAGGGGCCACCTCCTATAAGGCCTTAATTTACCTCCCTCATTCCCCCCAATACCCTGCAATTAATTTCCATTCCTTTTCAATATTACTTGGCATCTAGTTTGAGTATACTTTGTGTTTATTCATCTTTGAATTTCTTACAATGACTTGATAGCAAACATAACAAATTCTCATCCTTCCTGATCTCTCTACAATCTTGGACACTATTGATCACTTTCTTCTCCTTAATACTCTCTCCTCCCTAGGTTTCTGTGACATTGTTTTATTGTGTTTTGTGTTTTACCTAATGATTCTTTCTCATTCTTATTTATTGGATTTTCATTCAGGTTCCATCTAGTATCTGCGACTATCTCTCATAGGTCTGTCCTGAGCCTTCATCTCTTCTTCCTCTTTTTTTAAATCTCAATTAGTGATCTTATCACTGTCCATGAATTCAATTGTCATCTCTGCAGAAAATTCCTATATCTACATATCCAGAAATAGATATGCTTCTTTCTATAACCTTTCTATTCACTAATCTCTAGGGATATATCACCAGGAGTCTTTGCTAAAATTCTATTTATATGCCTCATTTCTTTTTGTTGTTATTGCTGTTGTTAATTTTCTTTAGATCTGAGAGGGGTCTTGCTATTTTTCATATAGCACTCGATCTTCTGACTCTGTGGTATTTCACACTGGTTATCAAGCCTGGAATCCCCTGGCCCTTCTCTCTGCTCCTCTCTTTCCCCCTTCTCCCTGTCTTTCCTTACTTCCATATTGAACTCAAGTCTCATCTTTTGCAGATCTTTTCTGTCCTTCCATACTTCCCCTGTGCCTTCCCTCCTTAAGAAATTACCTTCCATTTATGTTCTGTGCAATTTTTCACATGGTATATCTGGCATTTAAATGTGAGTTCTTCAAGGGCTTTCTTCCTTATATCTCCATCTCAGACTTGAAGTCTTCAAGGCTCAGCTTCTATGCCATCTCCTCCAAAAAGCTTTCCCTGATTTTCCCAATAACCATAATCTCTTTCTCCTCAGTTTTCCGTGTATTGTGTGTGAAAGAGAGAGAAAGAGGGAGGGAGGGGGAGAGAGAAAGAGAGAAAGAGAGAGAGACAGAGAGAGACAGAGAGAGAGAGAGAGAGAGGGAGGGGGGGGAGGGGGAAGGAGAGGGGGAGGGAGAGGGAGAGGGAGAGGGAGAGGGAGAGGGAGAGGGAGAGGGAGGGAGGGAGGAAGAGAGTGTGTGTGTCCAGGCAGGAAGTGTTGTTGTTTTTTTGTGTTTTGTTTTGTTTTTTTTTGTCTTTGACTATGCAACACAATGTCCAGTATATAACAAGTAGTAAATACATATTTTTGCCTGACTGCTTGTATCTATGTATTTGTGTATTTATATAGGGTATCCTAAAAGTCTTAGCGCAATTTAAATTATTAAAACTTCTATCTCTTCTATTGCTCTATGTTTCTTGCATAGACACTGCAAATGAAAGATTAGTTGGATCCATAATATAATACGAAAAATGTAAGCTTTGTTTTCTTTGAGAAATTATAAAATTTTCTTATTAACACAGGCCTTACAATGCAAGAGAACTCTTCAGTATATTTGGAACCAGATTAAAATGTAAATGGGAAATGTTTAATAAACAAGAATTTAAAAAAACAATGAAACATGGATAATGATAATTATCCTTCTAAGTCAATAATTTATCTAGAGGAATTGATTTCTATTTAAGTTTGATATCACTGCTCTAAAGGACCCCAAATTTGTACTTGAAACAGATGCCCATGTCATGTGTAGCCCCAAATCATAGGCATCAAAGGTAAAGGCTGAAGATCTATCACTCAGAGGACAGTGGAGAGGTACCCAGTAGGTACGATCAAGCAACAGCACATTACAGATCAGAAAGAAGCTTTGTGAGAATATAATTTTCAGTTCTGTGATAGATCATGTGCCAAGAAGGGTCCTGATGTTAGGATGAAGTAGAATAGACGCTTATCATTTTGGCAGGGACAAACATGTGAGTACATAAAGAAAAAAAAATGCATGAGATGTGGGTGGAGTGCTACATCACTGTAGGGAATACCCATATTGTTGCGATTACAGATCTAATTGATTATATGTCAATTGGGTATCTTGCATTTTCATTAAGACAGAAACTCAAAGTTCAACAACTTCAATTCAACAACATTCAGACATTTACTAGGTGGATAATGGACATTGTACTAGAAGCTGGGAAGACCAAAAAAAGAAGCAAAAAAGAAAAAAAACCTGTATTTGTCTAGAATACAATAGATAGATATATCTAGACAGATAAATACATACTTCAATACATACCCACATATAAATACACTGCAAAGAAAATTGAGAAGGAAGAGATCCCTAGAAGGTCAAAGGCTTTCTAGAGGGAGAAGCTTATGAATGGAGTCTTAAGTAAAGACAAGGATTCTGAGACACAGATAACAGGAAGTATAATTGTAATAAGCTCATAAGATCTAACTTAATGAAATAAATGATTAATCTTCATACTCACAAACATGCCTAGAAAGTATGTACCTCTGTAGGGCATATAAACATACTTGGCAGACTCTCTATAACCTAGAGGTTCTTAACCTAGAGTATATGAACTTATTTTAAATTATACACATAAATGAGCATGTATGTGTGTATGCACACACATATATGTATAAGCAATTAGATATTTACATGTGTATATATATAGCATACACATATAAATATCTACTTGACTTCCTTTGTAATCCCATGTTTTTTGAAATTTTATACTTCTAAAATTCTCAGAAGAGATCCATAATGGGGCAGCTAGGTGGGGAAGTAGATAAAACACTTGTCCTGGAGTCAGGAGGACTTGACTTCAAAATACAAGACTTCAGATTCTAGGCATTCACACTAGAGATATGCCACAGATCATGATTAATGGGTTCACTGTTTATTCTTTGATTCTGCTAAGCTAGACTCCCCTTCACTTTCAAATTCCTTAAGAATGATCTACTATATACAAAACCCAAATATGCTCTCATTTGATCTTCTCGATGACCCTGAGAGGTGGGTGCTATTACTTCCCTATTGTACAGTTGAGGAAACCAAAGCAAAGAGGTTAAGTGACTTAGCTAGGAAGCTTCTTAAATCACATCTGAATTCAGGTTCTCCTGAACCCCGGCCCAGTACTTGCGCTATGGTGCCACCTAGTGACCTTCTTAAGACACAGTTCACTGTTCAGCCAGCTCCTAACTGCACCAGAGTTTTTATTTTGTTTTGTCTTATTTTCTCACTCATGGTTGCCTTCTCACTTTCTCTGGAGTAAACCAATAATCCCTCTCCACACTTTTTTTTTACTCTAAAATATGTATTGCCAATTTCTAGGAAAAGAGGAAGGGGCCTAAAATAAACCAAAGGGAAAAGTAACAAGTGTTAAAAGCTAGCTTTGGTCCCCACTAAAGTAGTATCTTGAAGTGCCAAAGTTTAGAGAACTGTAATGTCCGGGATAGCTTTCTGGAGGTCCTCCAGAAGGGCCTTTGGTCTCAGCAGGATAGTCACCAATCTTCTTCACAGTCAGTTCACTCTGACTGACTTAATCAGTCCCCAGTTCTCTCAGCCCTTCAATACCCTATTACAATTACATCATTACAGCATTCTGAGTATATGCCAACTAGAGTGATTATATCATTACATCATACTAAAATATAGATGAACTAGAAAACTCTTATCTCATCAATTCCACTGAGTTAACACTTTGTTGTAAGTATCCTTGTTTCAAGTATACGTCTCCAGAGTTCTGGCCCTCTACAGAGAACACCTAGTTATCTTGAAATTTGCTTCTTCCAAGGAATTTGTGACCAAAGAAGAACTGTAGATAATAACTGAATACAAAATAGATAATTTTGATTATATTAAGTTTAAAAGTTTTTACACAAACAAAATTAATGCAGACAAGATTAGAAGGGAAGCAATAAACTGGGAAACCATTTTTACATTCAAAGATTCTGATAAAGACTTCATTTCTAAAACATATAAAGAACTGACTCAAATTTGTAAGACTTCAAGCCATTCTCCAACTGATAAATGGTCAA
Organism: Sminthopsis crassicaudata; assembly: GCF_048593235.1. Taxonomy (NCBI): domain Eukaryota; kingdom Metazoa; phylum Chordata; class Mammalia; order Dasyuromorphia; family Dasyuridae; genus Sminthopsis; species Sminthopsis crassicaudata. The sequence goes on from NC_133623.1 coordinate 38,535,769, forward strand.
AGGATATGAACGGACAATTTTCAGATGAAGAAATTGAAACCATTTCTAGTCATATGAAAAGGTGCTCTAAATCACTAATGATCAAAGAAAGGTGAATTAAGACAGCTCTGAAATATCACTACACAGCTCTCAGATCTGCTAACAGGAAAACATAATGACAAATGTTGGAGAGGATGTGGGAAAAATGGGACACTAATACATTGTTATTGGAACTGTGAACATATCCAATCATTCTGGAGAATAATTTGGAACTATGCTCAAAAAACTATCAAACTGGGCATACCCTTTGATCCAGTAATGTTTCTGCTGGGCTTATATCCCAAAGAGATCTTACAGAAGGGAAAGAGACCCACACGTGCAAAAATGTTTGGGGCAGCCCTCTTTGTAGTGGCAAGGAACTGGAAACTGAATGGATGCCCATCAACTGGAGAATGGCTGAATAAATTGTGGTATATGAATGTTATGGAATAGTATTGGTTTGTAAGAAACGACCACCAGGGTGATTTCAGAGAGGTCTGGACAGACATGAACTGATATTAAGTGAAATGAGCAGAACCAGGAGATTATTATACAAGGCAACAACAAGATTATAGGATGATCAATTCTGATGGATGTGGCTCTCTTCAACAATGAGATGATTCAAACCAGGTACAATTGTTCATGATGAAGAGAGCCATCTACACCCAGAGAAACGACTGTGGGAACTGAGTGTAGTTCACAACATAGCATTTTCACTCTTTTTGTTGTTTGCTTGCATTTTATTTTGCTTCTCTCTCTCTCTCTCTCTTTCTCTCTCTCTCTCTCTCTCTCTCTCTCTCTCTCTCTCTCTCTCTCTCTTTTACTGGTTTGATTTGATTTTTTTTGTGCAGCATGATAATTGTATAAATATGTTTGCATATATTGGATTTAACATATATTTCTACAATATATTGAACTTCTTGCCATCTAAGGGAGGGTGTGGGGGAAGGGAGGGAAAGTGGAATACAAGGTTTTGCAAAGGCTAATTTTTAAGAATTGTCCACACATATGTTTAAAAAAACTTTAAAAGAAAAAAGAAAAAAAGAAATTAAAAAAAGAAGAAATTTGCTTCTTCTCTCTAATAGATGTATTTCTAGTGTTTGGCTTCTATTCTTGATGGCTTTTTTTCCTCCAGTAATGGTAGTTCTACTTTAGTTGATAGAAAACATATGTTGTTTCTGAATCAAATGTTTTCTCTATCACTTGTTGAACTTGTCATACCCAAGTTCAGCAAATTTCTATTTATGGATTGTGATCCTTCAGAACATCCTCATTCCTTCTGTGGTTTGTCTATTAGTTCTTGTCTGTACTCAATCGCTACCCATTCCTATCTAGGTTGATACTAAGCTACCTTATATGTCTAAATGAATGTGTACTTGGCCTGGCATAATTGGCAGGACTCTCAGGTCTTTTTAAGAACAAGTTTCTTGTATTGGCTACACTTAGTGAATCCCTGGCTGAAGAAGACTCTTCTTTACATCCCCCTCATCCCTCAAAAAAATCATTCACTGAAGTGTAGACACTCCTATTCTCAATTTGCAATTGAAACCTTTTCTCCCCCTGGAGTTCTTAATGGCTCTTTGCCTGAGTATGGTCTTTAGCCAAGCCAAATATGCACATAGCATAGAAATTCCAACCTCACAGTAAAAATCAGTCGTGTAATATTCATACAGTGATTCAAAAAAAAAGGCCCCGGAAAACGAAATATTAGTGATATTTTTGTTAGTGATATTTTTCTTGTCTGTACAAAAAATTGTCACAGCCACAGACTGATTTACATATCATTTCCATCTATAAGTGATAGCTGAGGAGTGATACTGCAGCTTGGATGAACAGAGATCTCAAATCACATGTCAGATCCCTGGAGAGGACAGATTAGAACGTTCTACCATTTCATTCAGACACTTCAATATATCAGATACAATGGTATTTATAGCAAAAAGTTTTTTAGGACTTTACACGGCAATTTCTTCCAAAATGGTGGGATAAATTATTTCCCAGTTGCTTTGAATTAACAAACCATCACTTATTCAGGAGAGGGGCCAAAACACCACTTTACTCTCATGCAAGAATTTTTTTCATTGCTACAGCCCCTAGATATTTTTCGGCAGAACTAGAGACCCTGGAAGTCCCTTAACTCCTCATGCCATAGGCAGGTCTCTAAGACTCAAAATTTCAGAAGTACGGTCCTGCATTACAGGGATTCATTCTTCCCACTTAGAGCTTCCTTTATTCATGAAGTTACATCTGGTCTAAGAAGAAAATTTTGTATTTGCTAACTTATGTAAACAATATGTCTTCACTGTCAGAAAATCCTGTAATTGGTTTGAGGGCAAGGACAACTTCACTTTTGCCTTGATATTCCTGGGACCTAGCGCAGTGCATGTTGTCACACAGTAGGTGCTTAATAAATTCTTTATGACTAAAGGATTGCCATACACATTAAATCCATCCTCTGACTCCTTACTGGGGAGAACCATATTCTAAATAGCTGCAGGAAGAGTGGCTAGAAGAATGTAAATCCCCTCCTGAGTACAATATTTGCTCACCTAAGCATATAAAATATTAAGTGATGCCACACTTTATAGTGTTTTATGAATATACTCAATTGATAGTTTGTTGATTGATTTATATTGGAAAGTATGGAAAGTTAAAACAGTATTTTACTAAAAACACTTTAGGCCTCAATTGATTTGATCAATTTGTAAGTTTCTTTCTAACTATTAATTTTCAATGAATATTATAAGTTTGTAATGTCACTAACTTTAAATGTCAAAATGTTTGCAAAAACTAATTTCAATTTAATTCAATTAAGCAAATACTTATTAAACACCTACTGTGTTCCAAACACTTAAAATACATAGACAATAAGGAGACAGTTCGCCCTCAAGGAATCTCTAATTTATTGTGTTTCTGTCAGTCACAAAAGATAGTCATTAAATTGCTTTTTTTAAGAAGAATTTTTGATTAAGCCTCCTTTCCAACCCATCTCTATTTTGCCAAATTACCACTACATTAAGTGTGACATATGCAGGCTTATATCACAGGAGGAAAAAACATTCCATTGATATTTTGTAATAATGTTTTGTAATAATGCTAGGGATAATATCTAATAATAAATGACTAACAACTAACAATAAAGATCAAGTTTCTACTTATGAATACAAATATATCATCATCTGCAAGCATATCCTTTAAAAAAAGATTCAGCTCACTATATTAAACTAAAACCCATAAAAATTAAAATTATTCTTAGTGAAAACAAAAAAATCATATTCTCACTAAAATCTCTTCTCATTTGCTAAATACTAAGTTGTGCAGCTGAAACAAAAGTGGACTCAAGAGACCTTGCTTCCTTCTTGGCTCTTATGATAACTCAATAACTATATATTAGCCAAGTGTTTTCCCCTGTTTGGGTCTTATATTCCCCAAGATTTATGGAAAAGTAATTTTCTCTCTCACCGTTCTTTTCCTATTCTGACAACCTGAGCAAATTCAATTGAGCAGGGAAGTGGATGGCGGCTAAGAGCCAAAGATCACAAACTTTCTGTCTCCTAGGAGCACGCACAAAGGCTCAGCAACAAAGGAATGTGAGTAGCAAGAAAGGAATGGGACATTTATGGGTTCTATCATTTCATATTTGAATAGCAGAGGACAATGGGGCACAGAAAAGGATGGAAATGTACTACTCACACCCATCCATGTCAGCATGACAAAAGCTCAGTCACCTCACCATAGTTATATGTAGTTATACTTTGACTCTCAATATTCAATTTCTAAAATACATTATTGGCTCTTCACAGTTTAACTGAACAATTACATTTTTATATATAAATGTGTATATGTAACACCAAAGAAAAGGGATTGATTAAAATTAATGTCTTTTAGACAAGAATACATATAATTATTTACCTTGCTCTATACTGTTACTAAATTATTATATCTTTGCCTTTAATTTCTGCAAAGTAAAACAAAAAAGTCAAATCTCTCCAAACTCTTTAATATAACTGTAAATTACACTGAAATTGCTCATTACATCTAGATGAATCCTATCATATTCCATCTTATTATTGTAGCACCAATAAAATTAACATTTTTTCCATTTAAAACCTTGCCCAGGATTAGAGGGCAATGCTTCCAAGGACATTATGTTAATTATTTGATAAATTAAATTAGAATTTCTGACCTTGCATCTTATATCCACATTATCATGGAATGAATTCATTATGATTAATTCACTACCATGACTATCAAGTAAACCAATGATTATCCACTTTAACATTTTACCAAAAAAAAAAAATTGTGTATTTTCATCCCAATTCATCCCAATTGTAATAAGATTTTCCTCTTCAACTCATTCCAACAAATGAAGACTATAATATACTACAGTTTGACACAGAATTCAATTTGTGGGAACCTTTCCTCTGTTTTTCTTTATTACAACCTTTTTACTACCTCATTTTCTTGTAAATTATATGATCAAAAGTAATGAATACATATTCATTAGACCAAACAGTTAATTACCATTCTACTGATAAATACAGACTGTTTTACTAGGTCTATCTCTAGTTGGCAAGTAAATGGTCCTTGGCTTACAAGGAGATGTATACTCAAACTCCAACAATGTCAGGCAGGATGTTTCTGTGTAAAACTCTATCAACTCCAAGAAAACAAGTACAATAACATGTAACCTCAGAGTTGAACAAAATTTGAACTCAATATTCCTGATTCCAAATCTTGCAGTGTTCCTACCTTATCACTCAATTTGATGGGAGATTATAGTAGTCTGTGAATTACACCTACATAGCATCAATAAAAGGAAAATGATGTTGAAAAGAGTAATTTTTGTATCATCTGCTTGCCTTTGAGGACTTTGTGCAATTTGCAAAATGCAATATCACCTCTTCTCTTCCTCTTGTTGATTTTTTGATCTGGCTTATTAGTTTCTACCCATAGTCTCACCAAAATATCGGTACAAATGAACCAGATCAACAGACTACTGTACAAACATTCTACTGTATAGTACTTACAAGAGGCCTGCTTGATGTACTTGCATTGTTTGGGGTTTTTATGTAGAAAAATATTGGGGTTGTTGATCCGCCTCATGGACCAATTTTTACTGTATCAATCTGCCAGTACAAACATTGGACAAAAAGTACCAAGCTACTGAACAAGTTCTGAAACCCTCCTAATAGATGAAAATTCCAAATCCAGTCCAAGAACCATCTGTTTATTTTTGTTCAGTCACTTCAGTTATGCCCAACTCTTCATGATCCCATTTGGCAAAGATACTGGAGTTTGTTTGCCATTTCCTTCTCTAGCTCATTTTACAGATGAGAAAACTGAGGCAAATAGGGTAAAGTGATTTGCACAGGGTCACATTTGAACTCAAATCTTCCTGACTCTAGCCTCAGCATACTATCCACTCAGCCATCTAGCTGCCCCATCTAGCCACATATAACTCATTCAACAATTATTAAACTAGTGTAGAGCTCTATTATAAGTGTTAAGATATGAAAATTAGTCAGACTGACATAGTCAAAGGCCATTTTACATTTTTAATAGAATTTTCGGGGCAAATCCATGACATCATTTCCTCACAACTCTGTATGCTAATGTAGCATGGGTGAATTGACCGACAAAAGCCTTAATTTGGAGTGTATGTAGATAATGTTCCTTAGCCAATTCCAGTTCTCCATACACAAGCTTGGGGAAACTTGTTTCAGGTTACACATGATTCATTTTTAGGGTAGTGCAAGAAGAGATGATGAAAGAGCTTCCTTGTTAGCTACTTACTAAGCAGGAATTTAGTGAATATACAGAAGTGATACCCTGCCCTTCTACCTCTCCCCCCCCCCCCCCGCCCCGCCCCGCTTTGGCTTCAAAATACAAGGACTGTTTTAATCTGTCTCCTGAGAACTGTGTGGGGCAAAAGGCAGCTGATTTGAGCCTGTCTTTACTAGGCAAACCTGAACCTAGGATGGGACTGCTTTGTAGTTATTTTTATTGCCAACTAGCTGACCAAATAAAAACCTAGAATTATAATCACAAGGGGGTTTTTACAGGTATGGAGGTTTGCAGTTTCAGGGTTATTATCTATGCATACAACAGCAATAAAAATGTCTGCCACTATGGTGGCAATAGCAGTCATATCCACCAGAACCACTGGTGGCTGATGGCACAGGAAACCTTGACATCAGACAGCTGGGTACCATATTTATAGGTTGATGCTAAATTCTGTTGTAATCATTTTGTTAATGAACACTGTGATTCTTTATAGCTTAGTAACATTCCTTGTGTCTTTCTACTTTTCCTCTGCCTTAAAAAACTAAGCCCATTTGTTATCCTCACAGTAACTGCCAATCACACCATCAGTTCTTTCCCCCCAAGCCATTCTCCATCTTGTGTTCTCAGTGAACACATTCAATTTGGTACTATCTTATTCTTTTAAGTTACTTGCCCTCTGAACTCCTTACTTATCTTGTCTTGTGAAATCCAAGTCTTAGATTACTCCTTCCATCAGAGGACTTCATTTCTATTTACATACTGTTTAACAAAATTTGAGAAAATAATAGTTATACTGCTTGAGTTCACTTCGAATTTATTATCTCAATATAATCTCATTGACACAAGGCAATTCTCTTATACTTTTCTAACTTATTCACCAACAGTCTCACTCAGGGTTTTGAAATTTTTTTCTAAAACTTTTCATCCCTCTCCACTCCCAAGGCTCTCTCTGCCCCACCCTCTGAGCTAACAACCTTGCCTTAAATTTCCCTAAAAATCAATGCCATTCACCAAGTTTCCTCATATCAATCACTTCCTCTTCACTTCTTATTTCTCAAATGCCTCTCATTACTTTTCTACTCATTCTCCCTTGTCTCACATGAATAGGAAGACCTTCTCTTTGCAAAAACAAGTGAAGAAATCTTATCCCCCTAATTGAGGGAAGGAGGTCCTAACAAAGACTGTCAACAACCACAGAGCTTGAAATTACAAACAGGATCCGTTCAACTCTCCAGCACTGTGAGTCTCAGCCAAGAGGTGTCTCCATTAGACTAAGTTGACCCAAGTATGAGATAAAAATGAGTTACAGATGTAAAAACCTCTCTTTATGATCTTTATTTTCATAGCAAAATAGCACCTTCCTATATTCCATCAGAACAAAATCCTGAGGACTTGAATGCCTGGAGTCAAATTAATAATCTGAACTATAAATATGATGATTGTCCTGGAATAGAGCTGGAAAATAATAGAGAGACAGAAGTTTAAGCACAGGAGTTTATAAATAGGTAAGGCCCCAGAGAAAGGTTGAAGAGCCTTTTGGTTAAGGGTCATGATGGATCTCTCTCCTGCAACTAGACTTACATTTATATACTAAATAAATGCTCACTGAATTAATACATGTTTTCCCAAGAAAGCATATATCAAGTTCTTTAAAGGTATGGAATGTTTCTTTTTTGTCTCAATCCCTACTTAAACGATATTTGTGGAACTAAAGTGAATGAACATCAGGGATATTTTAAAAGGTAAAGTGAGTCCTCTTGGCTTAGAAGTGCCTCAACTCAGAAGCCTCAATAAGTAGTCTGAGCTTTACCAGCAATGTCATATCTCTAAGTCAAGTTTTGAATGTCCCCTCCCTCTCTCGACCAGTTTCTACTGAAGCTGGGTCAGTTTTCAGATTCCAAGATGATAAATGTCTCCAGTGCTTAACTTATAAAATCACAGATTGCCAGACCTGGAATAACAAATGTGCACATTACTCTAGCGTTTACAAAGTATCTTCTCACAACAACATTCTTTCTTACAGAAAAAACTGAACAAGTACTTTGGTCCTGAACTTGAACTTGTTTTTGATGTAGGTCATGCTGCAGGGAGGAACATCCCTTTACCCTACAGATTAGCCACTAACTGCTGGGCACCTTAAACCCTCAGAGGACCAGCTGCTGAGACCCTGAAAAGTAATTGTTTTGCAGGGGTTGGTCACAAAGCCAGTGTATGTTAGAGGCAGGATTTAACTCATATCTTCCTCATTAAAAGACTCCCCCCCCCCACTAACACACAATGGTGTGACAACTGGGATTTTTCAGCTGGGGTCCTTAAATATTTGCTTTTTAAAAATATTTTAACAATTGCATTTTAGCATAATGTCTCCATTGTAATTCAAGGTATTTTATCTTATGAATTTTAAAGCACTATTTGAAGAAGAAATCTATAGGCTTTACCAGACTGCTAAAGGAGCCCAGTATACTACAAAGGAAAAGGACTCAATTCTAGGTGACAAATTAGGAAATTCAAAATCAGAGAAGTAAATTAACTTGTCCATGATCACAAAGCTTATAAAGCATTAGGGGCTGAAATAATCTTTAGAGTGGTATCTATGAAATAGATACTACTTGTCTAGAAGATAAACACATGAATCTGATTGGCTTTGTCTTCTGGCCAGAATTGAACCTGGATTCACTAATTAGTGACCTATGTCTTTGCCAGGTCAAAGAATTGTGAGATAGTACTCATAATGAATTTGTAAATCATTGCTCTTAGAGTTGGTTATTAGAAAATGCTTTCTCCAGCAGAGCTGAGGCCTGTTCTACTTCTCAGTAGATTCTTCATGTCTGGCTTTCATCTCTCCAAACTCACCATCGCACAACAAAATGTTAGACAATATTCTTCTAAGGCAGAAACTTCTTTAAGTCAACATTTTAGAAATGAATCACAAAGAAATTAACTGAAGGAAAAAGTCTTCATTAAATTTTAATCATTGACATTGACTATTGATGAAAAGAAAATGAAGAATTTCTTCCTTTTGATTCATTAATTTTAAGTAGAGCTTTCTAGTTTAAGCACTATTTAGCATTTCAACTTCATGGACTTTGAATTTTAATTTAGCTCTAGCAAAAGCATAACCTATGTGGAAAAGGATCACATTGTATCCACAACTGCTTTTCAACTATTGGCCAAAACACAATTCCTTTTTTATGTTATACATGTTAAAATATATATTAAATCCAAGTAAACATATTTATACAATTCTCTTGCTGCACAAGAAAAATCAGATCAAAAATCAGATTCAAAGAAAAGTAAATGATGAAGAAAACAAAACGCAAGTGAATAACAACAAACAGAATGAGAATGTTATGTTGTGATCCACATTCAGTTCTCACAGTCCTCTTTCCGGATGCAGATGTTTCTCTTCATCACAAGACCACTGGAAGTGGCCTGAATCACCTCATTGTTGAAAAGAGCCATGTCCATCAGAATTGATCATCATATAATCTTGTTGCCATGTACAATGATCTCCTGGTTCTGCTCACTTCACTTAGCATCAGTTCTTGTAAATGTCTCCAGGCCTCTCTGAAATCTTCCTTCTCATCATTTCTTACAGAACAATAATATTCCATAATATTTATATAACCTAACTTGTTCAGAGATTCCCCAACTGATGAGCATCCACTCAGTTTCCAGGTTTTTTGCCACTACAAAAAGGGCTGCCACAAATAGTTTTACACGTGTGGGTCCCGTTCCCTCTTTTAAAGATATAGGACATGTCTTTATTGGGATACAGACCCAATAGAAACACTGTTGGATCCAAGGGTATGCACATGAACCACAATTCCAAAACCACTTTGGAAATATTCCTGAATACCATCCCTTTTCTCATAGGTTAATCACAATTTTTTCAAAAAAAAATTAAAACTAGCTTAATTTTGTTTAGTTTTCATAATAAATGAAAACAAAGAATAGGCCCCAATGTTAGAGCTGAAAGAAGACTTAGGACTAGTACTTGAGAGTCCCCAGTTTGACACATAAGGAACAGGAAGCAGAATAACTTGCTTAAGCTAGTTAGTAGCAAGACTAAAAGTAGAAATCCCAAGAGTTTTGTAGCATACTATACTGCAGAGAGGGTACCATGAAATACAAAATATAACTTTATAGTGCATTGTTGTTCAGTCATTTCCAATTCTTCATGATCCCAATTGGGGTTTTCTTGGCAAAGATACTGGAGTAGTTTGCCATTCCTTCTATAACTCATTCTACAAATGAGGTACTGAGGCAAGTGAAGTAAAGTGACTTGCCCAGGGTAACACAGAAGGTAAATAATTTACCATGGGGTAGAGGGCAGGTGGGAAAAAGAGATAAAGGAGGAAAGAAGAGGAAATGGAACTCACAATTCTTAAAAATGAATTTTAAGAATTGCTTATAGAATTGGGAATTCTTATATGGAATTGGGAAAAATAAAAAAAATTATTTAAAATTTTAGAGGAAATGCTTTAAAGAGCTCCACCTTTAAGCATTTTTAAATTAATTTTAATTCAATTCCATACAATAAACATTTCAGGAATGCCTACTATGTGCCAAGAACTATGCTAGGCTCTGTGGAGAGAAGTGGAACAACATGTACATAAAACCAAGCAAATAGAAAATATATACAAAGTATTTTTGGAGGAAATGCTAATAACTGTAAGGAATCCTGAAAGACCTTCTATATAAGAGAATAGAGAAGAGCTAAATTCTAAAAAGAGCAACAATTGTGATGAAAATGAGGCGAAGAAGGAAAACATTCCACACACAAGAAATAACCTGGACAAAAGGAGGTGGGAGATGGAATGTCACACATAAGATTCAGCAAGGTATAAATTTATACAGCCTTCTTTGTATAAGGCATCCTACTTGGCTTCTAGGAGAAATACTCTACTATTAGATTGGGGAAAAAGAATTACACAGGTTGGGAGCAACCTTTTTTGGACTGGGCTCCCTTCTTGAGAAATATAATAGAAAGTGATAAAACAAAAAGGACATTGACAATTTGTGAACTCATTAAGGTGGACATTCTCACTAAAGATACTGATTGTAGTGCATCCATTGCCTTCTTGTTCATATCCTTCTATTAATCCTTTACACCAGGTCCATTCGATATGCTGGGTATTTTCACCTAGCTCTACTGGTCTTGTGTAAGTACCAAAGACAATAAACACATAATCTGAATTAGACAACTTTAATAACCACAATCGACCCCTAAATTGTTAAGTGACATTTTTTCTTACCTCAAAGAAGCCACATATCTTCTTTGAAGTAAAACAAAAAGTCAAATATATCAAGTGAAATAAAGGGGAAAAAGTGGGAAGGAAGGATAGTATCAGATCTCAAACTATACTGCACAAAGAAGTAATCATTAAAATAACTTCATATTGGTAAAAAAAAAATAGAAAGTGTGATGAGTATAATAGATTCAGTACAAAATACATAGAATCAAATGAATAATGTTCAATAAAGCCAAAGAGCACAGGTACTGAAGTAAGGATTTAGTATCACAAAATCTACAGGGAAAATGGAAAAAAAAACAGTCTGACAGAAATTTAGGTTTAGTATAACATTTCACATAGTATATAGCAAGATAAGTTTCAAATAGATGCAATTCTTAGGTCCTCTCTTCTCTCCTCTTCTTCATCTCTGATCACTCAGGTAATTTCTTCCACTCTCTCCTCCTTCAATTCTGTCTCATATGATGAGGTGGCCTTGTTATTGTTGTTGTTTAGTTGTGCCCAACTCTTAAGAGTACTTTGCCATTTCCTTTTCCAGCTCATTTACAGAACAAGAAATTCAGGCAAATAGGGTTAAGTGACTTGCCCAGATCTCACAGCTAGTAAGTGTCTGAAGCTGGATTTGAACTCATGAAGATAAGCCTTCCTGAATCCAAGGCCATTTTGCTATCCATGTCACTCAGCTGCCTTGAAGTAGTCTTATTCCTTACCAATGAAAACCCTTCTCTCACTCAAGAAATCACATTCTATACAAGCCATTTCCCAACTGATAGTCAAAGCATACGAATAGACAATTTTCAGATGAATAAATTAAAGCCATCTATAGTCATCTAAAATGCTCTAAATCACTATTGATCAGAAAAATGTAATGTAAAAGAATTATAAGGAACCACCTTGTACCTCTCAGACTGGCTAACAGGATAGGAAAAAATGATATTAATGCTGGAAGGAATGTAGGAAAACTGGGGCACTTAAAACATTGTTGGTGGAGTTGTGAACTGATTCAATCATTCTGGAGAACAATTTGGAACTTTGATTAAAAGGCTATCAAACTGTGCATGCCCTATGATACAGAAATGTCCCTACTGGGCCTGTATTCCATATAGGGGATACAGGCCCCAAAGAGATCATAAAGGAGAGAAAGGACCTACATGTGCAAAAATATTTGTGGCAGCCCTTTCTATAGTGGCAAGGAACTGGAAACTGACTGGATTCCCACCAGTTGGGGAATGGCTGAATAAGTTATAGCATATAAAGATAATAGAATATTATTGTTCTATGAGAAATGATGAGCAGCCGAATTTCAGAAAAGCCTGAAAAGACTTACATGAACTAGTACTAAGTGAAGTGAACAGAACCAGGAGAACATTGTACAAAGCAACAAGAAGACTGTGATGATCAACTCTGATGGACTTAGCTCTTTTCAACAATGGCAATTCCAATACACTTGTGTTGGAAAGGACCATCCACCTCCAGAGAGAGAACTATGGAGACTGAAAGCAGATCAAAGCATAGTATTTTCACTTTGCTGCTGCTGGTGTTTGATTGTTTTATTTTTTTTCTTGTGTTTTTTCTCCCCTTTGATCTTATTTGTCTTGTGAAGGATGATGGATATGGAAATATGTTTAGAACAATTGCACATGTTTAACCTATATAGGACTGCTTGCTGTCTAGGGAAAGGGAAGAGAGAGAAGGAGAAAAATTTGGAACACAAAATTTTGCAAAAGTGAATATTGAAAACTATCTTTGTGTATATTTGGAAAAAAGAAATCCCATTCTATTTCCTCTCTTCTCATAGACTGCTCCCTCTATCATCCCCACTCTATTCTCAATCCTCACTCTCTACTGGTTCTTTCCCTACTACCTATAGATGTGTTTATATCTCCTCTATCTAATCTTCCTAAAACAAACAAACAAAAAAAAAAACCCACTCATTTGATCCTTCCATCCCTGCTGACTATCACTTCGTATCTCTTCTGGGTTTTGTAGTCAAATTCCTCAAAAATACCAAAGGTTTCTCTCCTCTGTCTCCTCTCACTCTCTAAACACGTACCTTCTGACTTCTGACATTATTATTTCCACTGAAATCCAAGGATCCTTTCTCAATCTACATTCTCCTGGATCTCTCTCCAGCCTTCATCGCCATTGATCACTCCTTGATCATTTCTTCTCTTTCGCCTGGTTTTCCTCTTCCTTATTTGATTGCTCTTCCTCTGTCCCCTTTGTTGGATCTTCTTCCAGATCATGCCCTCTTAATTAAGGAGGCCCAGGGTTCTGGCCTGGCCCATTTTGTGTCCTTCCTCTAATCTACTTTACTTGGTGATCATAGAAATCCATGGATTAAATGATCATCTTTTTGCTGATAACTCTTAACTCTTCCCTTTCCTGCCCCAATCTCTCTGCTGATGTGGTCTTTTACCTCCAACTGGCTTTCAGACATCTCAAACTAGATAGTTAATAGATGTCTTAAACTCAATATTCCCAAAATATAATCCATCATCCTTTCCCCTAAACCCTCCCTACTTCCTAATTTTCCTATTATTACAGACAGCAACACCATCCTCCCTGGCTTACTACCTAGGCATCATTCTCAATTCCTCAGTAACTCTCATCTCCGTATACAAGCTGTTGTCAAGGCTTCTTGATTTTACCTTTGTAACATCTATCTCTTAAATATGCCCGCTTCTCATTTCTGACACAGCTACCACTTTAGGGCAGGCCTTCATCACCTCACACCTTAAATACTGTAATAACCTGTGGATGGATCTGCCTATCTCAAGTCTCTCTCCATTCCAATCCATTCACCATGTATCCCCTAAAATGATTTTCTCCAAATGCATGTTTTATCACCTCCCTACTCCCTACTAAACTTTAGTAGTTTCCTGTTGCCTCCAGGAACAAATACAAACTGCTTTGTTTGCCCCTGAAAGACCTTCATTACCTAGCCTCCTCCTACCTTTTCAGTCTTCTTATATCTAACTCCTCAATACCTACTCTTCAATCCAGAGACATTGGCTTACTGACTGTTCAACAAACAAGACACTACATATTTTGGTTCCAGGAATTTTCTTGGGATGCCATTCATCCTAGAATGGTTTTCTTTCTCTATTCTAAGTACTAACCTCCCTGTTTTCCATGAAGCTCCAATAACAATCTTCGTTTCTACAGAAAGCCTTCCATAAACTCTTTACTCCAATGCTTTCTCTCTTTAATTATTTTCTCTTTATGCCATATATAACTTGGTTTATATACATTTCTTTGCACGTCTGCCCCATTAGATTGCAACCTCCTTGAGGACAAAAAATATCTTTTTGTCTCTTTTTCTATCACCAAGGCTTAGCACAATGCCTGGTTTAAAGTAGGTGCTTTATATATGTTTACTGAAATAAATATCTCTCTAAAAGCTTATCTCTCTGGGCTATGTATTCCTAATTTCGTCTAATGAACCTGACATATAATAATCTTTTCTTATTTCATTTCTGAGGTTAAGTCTTCTTATGTCACTTTGGCTGAAAGTACAATGGTCACTCACAGACTGATCTTACTAGACTGAGAAGGGAATTTTGACCTATGCAGTTTCCAAATTGGATCAGTTTCCCCTTCTTTAGAGAGTCTGGTGGCACCCTTCTTCTGTAGCCCTCCATATTGGTGCCAGATAGTACAGCTACCCCATCAGCTTAGTACACTGTGGGTTAGAACTCCTAAGTTTAAGTGATCCATCAGCCTTACATTCCTCATTAGCACAGATTATAGGCCACCATACCCAGTCACTCTTCCGAGGATGCTCTCAAGCTTGTTAATACCCTTCTCAAAGTGTAATACCCAATACCCAATATGCACACTGCATTAAAACTAGCACTGAAACACTAAAAAGAAGGACCTTGGTACTAACAAGCTTGCCATCTGACTATGGTTTAACTACAAAATAGCATGCTATAAATGGAACAATTGATGTTCAATGGAAACTCAAAGGAAGGTGAGTCCACTTTCAGATAGGGTAAAGAAGAAAGGCTTCAGGGGGAAAATGGCACTGAGCAGCTTTTGGAGGACTGAGAAAATTTCAATAAGTGGAAACAGAGTAAAGAGAAGCATTTCTGGTTAATAGGAAGGCAAGAAGTCAGGGAAGATCAAGTTATATTCACCTAATGGAAAATGACCCAGTTTGGCTGAAATAATGATGCTAGTAGGAGAATAAGAAAGTTGGGTTGGGACCACACAGTCTGAGAGCCCTGAAGAAATCTGAACTGAGCAAGGAAGAACCACTGAAGCTTTTGGGCAGGGAAAGTGGCGTAATGAAAGTGGAGAATTACATTTTAATAATACTTAGAGTATTAAAGAAACATGAAATTTTTATGGTAAATGCATTTTTGCCATTAAATGTTTTCATACCATTAATTGGTTGAAGAACATTTACTTGATCTTCTTTAAAGGGTTTATCAAAATATCATTTTCATTTCATATAAATTTTTTTTTAAAACACACAAAGGAACTATTTATCCAAAACAGTATACCACTTCTATTTTGGCAATCTTTTCTGCTCTCTTTTGCTTCAATGTCTCATTTCATCTCATACTGCCATGAGAAATAGCTTCAAAATGCTACAACATTCATTCCCTATGAAGCCTACTATGATCTTCAATAAGATTATCATTAACATTTCATAATTATTACATGTTCTAAATGCATATTTGCCATGAACATAAGAATGCATTTTTAAAGTTTGCTTACATAAATGTTGCAATAACTGACAAAAAGGACCCAAGTAAAAGTTTCAAGTTCAGTTCCCTGAAAAACACTGAAGATATATTCGGTTTGACTCGACATTGGTTTTGCATCTGTTAAGGCTCAAGCATCCAAATATTGGTAACTAAGGGATATAACTAATATCAATAATTAATGCTTTCCATACTTTTATCTCATTTGAGCCTCAAAACAAACATGGGACGCAAGGTACCTATGGACATTATACCTGTTTTATAGATGAGAAAACTGAAATTTGTAGCAGGTAAATGACTTACCTTACTTACTAAGACACCTAGTCACACAACAAGTCTCAGAGACAGGATGAAGACCATGTCGTATGGAATCCAAGTCTATCTATTATACCACTGTCTTTAAAGCTTAACATGTTCCCTGTGATTTTATAGAGCATTATAGGAACATCTGTTTTTGCCAATTACACTCCCAACAGGAATAGGCCAATGTACACTGAGAAGGCTAGAATTACAGGGGCATTGTTAAATAGAATAAGAAGGCACTGAGAAAATAAGCAAGTTTTGATAAGAGAAATTATGATGTCCCCAAATCTAAAATTGGCCTGGATAGCATTCTCAGGATGCACTATGCATTTTTCCTACAAGGCTGAAGCCAAGAACAAAGCAATGAAATTTTAAGATGGGAAAAATAAGACCTAGAAAAAAAGTCTGATAGAATTTACTTGGTAGAGAATACTCTACCAAGTGGTAGAGCATACAAATTCCTAGCGAATATATTAAGTCATTTACAGAAAGAAATAGACAGAAAATTAGATTAGTGGGAAACCTCAACCTTACCCTCTCACAATCAGACCTATCTAACTAGAAAATAAACAAGAAAGAAAAGAGGGAGGTTAATAGGATCCTAGAAATACCTAGATAAGATAGACCTCTGGAGAAAACTGAATATGGACAGAGAGAAATGCACCTTTTTCTCAGCAGTCCATGGTACCTGCACAAAAACTGACCATGCATTAAGGCAAAAAAACTTTACAATCGAATGGAGAAAGACAGAAATAGTAAATACCACAAAGCAATAAAAATAACATTCAATAAAGGGCCAGAGAAAATCAATTGGAAATTAAATAATCCAATTCTAAAAATTGAGTGGGTCAAACAACAAATCACAGAAACCATCCATAATTTCATCCAAGAGAATGACAACAATAATACGACATACCAAAACCTATAGGATGCAGTAAAAGTAGTTCTTAGGAGAAATTTTATATCTCTAAATAGCCACATGAATAAAAAAAAGAAAAAAGAAATGAATGAATTCAACATGCAACTAAAAAAAAGCTAAAAAAAGAAAAAAATCAAAAACTCACAATTAAATATCAAATTAGAAATTCTGAAACTCACAGGAGAGTTTAATAAAATTGAAAGTGAGAAAATTACTAAACTAATTAATAAAACTAAGAATTGGCTTTATGAAAAAATAAAATAGATAAACCTTCGGTTAATTTGATTAGAAAAAGTTAAGAAAATGAAACAAATCACCAGTAGCAAAAATGAAAAGGGTGAACTTACCACCAATGGAAAATAAATTAAAGCAATAATTAGGAGCTATTTTCCCCAACTGTATGACAGCAAATCTGACAATCTAACCAAAATGGACAAATACTGACAAAAATAAAAACTGTCTAAATTAATAGAGGAGGAAATAAACTAAATAATCCCATTTTAGGAAAAAAAAAAAAAAAGAAAAAGAATCGAACAAGCTATTAATGAACTCCCTAAGAAAAAAATCTCCAGAGCCAGATGGACTACCAAACATTTAAAGAACAATTAACTTCATGTTTAAAAAATATGACTCTGAATTACCATCATTTTTACTCTGTAGTAAAAGTTTTTCAAGCTTACAAGAGATGAATGCCCACTGCTCTTTAAATATTAAAAGAAACTCTTTAAAAACTTATTTTTATCCATTCTGGGCATAAAACATCTCTTTTTCAAGTCAGGATCTTAACATAGAGGGGCTAAATTATGCCCTGGAAGAATAACAAAAATATCTAAATAGCACTGATTGAAAGCTCAAGCTAGTAAAAAAAAAAAAAAAAAAAAAGACTTTTCAACTAATTAAAAATCTGTATAAAACCCAAAGACCAGGTTGAAGCTTACACTGAAAAGAGTTTGAAACAAAATATTTTAAGCATCCTGTTACTCCGTAAGTAGCTTTTTAAGCATGGACACTTGTCTCAGGGAATAAATTTCCAGCTCTAAAATTAGGCAACTAGAAGAAATGGTCAATAAGAATGGTTTCCAATCCTGGCTTTGCCATTTACTACCATGGGCAAATTATTTAAATTATCTCTGCCTTTGTTTCTTCATCTATAAAATGAAGGTAGTAGATGAGATGACTTTCTAAGGTTCATTTCCATTGTAAACCAATAATCTACTAACTTGCTATGAGTCTCACTTTTAATACTTCTGACCACACTCAAACACGGGCTTTGTCCATACAAATACGATATTCCCTGATGAAAAATGCAATGCAGTTACTTTGGACATATCCAAAGTGGCATGGCATCCAGTGAATCAAACATCTAGACAGGTAGCTCCTTTTTGCTCCTTGCATCCAGATGCTTCAGCATCAGTAGAACTTCTCTGAGCTAAAGAGGGGGCAAACACTTAAGAATATAGAAAGTGTCAATGTGATGACAAAGAGGCAGCTATCTAGCAGCTCTTGAGAGAAGACTCTTTGGATAACTTAGTTCTTACTGAATATCACAGGATATTATAGGATCTACAACTGAATAAAAAAGTCTTTCTACAAAAAGCCTAACAAGTAGTCATCAATCTTTACTTGCAGATTTTACTCGCACTTTTGGAGAGCTTTACTTCTCAATCAGATTTTTTCCCCCAACACCATGTCTAAATGCACCTCCTAAGAACTTCCCCCAAGTGCAAAATAGAACACATCTAAACCCTCTTCCATGTGACAGCCTTTTAAATACTCCAAGATGACTTTCATATCCCCATCCAAATCTTCTTTTCTCCACGCTACGTATCTTTATTTTCTTCATACAATTATCATATGGCACAAAGTGAAGGCAAATTACCACCTTAAGTGCCTTCTTTTCAATGCTCCCTAGCTTATCCTTCCTAAAAAGTGGTATCTAGAATAGAATGCAATACTGTGGGATATGATGTGACCAGAGCAGAGGATTACTAGACTATCACTAGCATATCTCTTTGGCCACTAAGTCACTACTGACTTCTTTAACTGACCTGTAACAATATTGATGCATATGACATTCACAGATACTCTGAAACCCCAGGTATTTTTTCTCTTTCACAAAATTTCTTGCTTATGCATGCTTCCTTTACCCTGTGCTTGTTACTGGTGATTTTTCAATCCAAGTTCACCACACTACATTTGGCTCTATTTGATTTTCTCTCATTATTTTACTGAACCCTTTTGGATACTAACCTGTTAGTATCTCTTGGCTTTGTGTCATCCTAAGATGGTATCTCTGCTGTCTTCGCAAGGTGCAGTTCACTTCATGTGATGGTGCTCAGAGCTGAGAGCTGGATGTACATCTGTGCCTCTCCAGTGACTTGAAGAAGGTAACAGTTACTTATGGAGCTCCCCTCCTAGCTCAAATGATCTGTTCATTTGGACAAAAAGAAGAGAGTTACTTGTGTTTAGCATTATGGTGACAGATACTCCAGTGAAAATACCGCTAGTGTGAAATCTGTAGTGCACAGGAAGACTTCCAGAAACAAAAGTACAACAAAGAGAAACCTCCCTATATAGAAGCTTATGGTATGGAACCTAAGCTGAATTTTTACATAATGGATAATTAGTTACTTGCTTTCCCCATCATCAGTTCAATCATGAATTTTTCTCTGCTTTTTGGCCTGCAATGAGCTTTGTCTATAGCCATTTAAAATGAAATTGCAAATAACAAAGCCAAATCATACCTACTTGATGACCATTTGTAAGCCCAGGCTAGTAGATAATAAAGAATTACCTCTAATGCTCCTTCCTCATCATTTACTAGGACAGTTATTAGAGATGCTGCTTCTTATCCAAGAGCTTACATAACAATTCTCAGAATAGCATCTCTTATAATTATCATATGTTTCCATTTAAGCTAAGACTAGGCCCCATCTTCTGCAGGAATTGTCTGGCCTTGTTTCCTGCTGGGGTTCAGGGCCAGGCTGCCTGGATGCTATTCTGGCCCTGTCTCCTGCTGTGAGACCAGACTGCTTTGCACTTGGCCTTCCATCTATCCTGGCTTACCTCTGTTCAGGGTTTCTGTGGGATTTTGGCAGATTTCCTATGTAGTCTTGGAAAGGATAAACAAATTTATAGCTATTTCTCTTTGTTTCTCTTTTTCTCTTTCTTTATCAATGTTTCTTCCAGTGAAATTTTGTAAAGAACCTGACCTCCACTAGGTCCTAATAATACCACTATCCTTCCATAATCTTATATGCATCCTTACATCCACTCCAGCATACTGCCCCACCATCAGCCACCTTCCATATCATTAATCTCTCGCTAACTACTTGTTCTTTTCCTGCTGCCAACATGCTCAAGTCTCCTCCATTTAAAAAAAATCCTCACTAGTTCCTACCATACCCACTTAGCTATTTTCCTATATCCCTTCTCTGCTTTTCAGCTCAAATCTTTTAAAAAGTCCTCTATACTTGGGATCTCCATTGCCTTACTCTCTTCAAAATCCTCTGCAATATTTTTTTAATTTCATCTTTCAAATGAAATTATTCTCTCCATATTTATCAGTGGCAAATCTTAATGGGCAAATCTCATCGTCTTTTTTCCAAACTCATGTTTCTTAACCTCTCTGAGACATTTGACACTGCTGATTTCCGCAGTGTCTTGCCTCCCTGGACTTTTGTGACATTCCTTTCACTTGTTTAGCCTCCTACTTGTCCATTCTTCTCAGTGTGCTTTGCTGAATCATCATCCATATCATGCCAATTAATAGTGGATAGCCCCTAAGGCTCTTTCTTCATCCCATTTCCTATTTTTTGCTTTATACTCTTACATATGATTTCATCAGCTGCCAGGAGTTCAATTATCATCTCTATGTGGTGATTCTCAAATTTATTTACTCAAACCTAGTTTCTGTCCTGAACTCTGTTCCTCCAACAATACTGCCTATTTGACAATTCAAATTATATTTCCACAGACATCTTAAACTAAACTTGTTCAAAACTTTATCTTCCTCCCATCTCCAAACCTCTTTTGAAAATATTACTTCTACTGTAGAAAGCACCAAAATCCTCCCAACCAGCCAGGTCGGCACACTCAGTGTCATCCTCAATTCATTCAATCTATGAATCCAATAAGGCGCCATAGCTTATGATTTTTGCCATCACTGAATCCATACTTCACTCCACTCATATAGCCACCAACCACCCTAGTTCAGCCCTCATCACTGCTCTCCTGGACTACTGCAAAAGCCTTCTACTTAAACTTTCTCCAAGTTTCACCCCACTCTACTCTATTTTCCACACAACTGACAAAGTTATTTTCCTGAAATGTAATTCTATGCTACCCCTTTACTCAATAAAATCCAATGTTTCCCTACCATTTCCAAGATCAAACATAAATTCTTGTCTTGAGCAGTGTGAGCTCTTTACACATGACCTCTCCCTATATTTTTGGTCTTCTAATTATTTTTTTCTGTTGCATATTCTCTAGAGCAGGGATTCTTAAACTTTTTTCCATGCATGACTCCCTTTTTGCCTGAGAAAATTTTACATGACCCCAGATATATAGATAAATCAAATAGGTATGAAAATCAAACATTTGCTAATAACAAATTATAATTTTGTGATCCCCACCATTCAGTTACATGATATGAGGTGGAGTCACAAACCACATTTTAAGAATCTGAGCTCTAGACTTTAACTATTCTAGCAACTTGCTTTCTTGCAGTTTGGACTCTTAGCTCCTCATTCTATGCCCAGGGGACAAATCCCCTTTCTACACCACAGCCCTTCAAATACTTGACATTAGCTACCATGTTTCCTTGGAGCCTTCCCTACTATTTGCTAACTTTCCCTTTTTCCTTCAAATAAACCTCCTCTGACTTGCTCCTGAGGCCCTTCATCACTCTGCTTACTCCCATAAATGTTCTCCATTTTAATATTGTCTTTCTAAAAATGAGGTATCCATAACAGAACACTAATTCACATGTGATCTTAACACACTGTTTCGCACTCTGTAGGTGCCTGATAAATGCTTTTTGTCTGACTGACCACACCAGAGTGCAGTTGTCTTATCAACCTAGAGGCTATATCTCTCTTTTTTTTTAATTATGGCTTTTTATTTACAAAATATATGCATGGGTAATTGTTCAGCATTGACAATTGCCAAACCTTTTGTTCCAATTTTTCCCCTCCTTCCTCCCACCCCCTCCCCTAGATGGCAGGTTGACCAATACATATTACATATGTTAAAGTATATGTTAAATACAATATATGTATACATGTCCATACAGTTATTTTGCTACACAAAAAGAATCAGACTTTGAAATAGTGTACAATTAACCAGTGAAGGAAATAAAAAGTTGCAGGTGGACAAAAATAGAGGTATTGGAAATTCTATGTAGTGGTTCACACTCATTTCCCAGAGTTCTTTCACTGGGTGTAGCCAGTTCAGTTCATTACTGCTCTATTAGAACTGATTTGGTTCATCTCACTTTTGAAGAGGGCCACGTCCAGCAGAATTGATCTTCATACAGTATTGTTGTTGAAGTATATAATGCTGGTCCTGCTCATTTCACTCAGCATAAGTTCATTTAAGTCTCTCCAGGTCTTTCTGAAATCATCCTGCTGGTCATTTCTTAGAATACAATAATATTCCATAACATTCATATACTATAACTTATTTAAGCATTCTCCAACTGATGGGCATCCACTCAGTTTCCAGTTTCTGGCCACTACAAAGAGGGCTGCCACAATCATGGAGCTATATTTCTTAAAGAAACTGAACATTATATTCATACTGGCAATCACATCATACTGTTAACTCATGGCTAACTGGCCATGACTTTCATAGCTTTTAAATTAAAATATGTATACATGACCAAAATGAGAAATCCAGGTAATTTTAGAAGGATGCAAATCAAGTCTTTCTTGTGTCTCAATTAGTTGGACATTGCTGATGAAAATCTTTAAAATAAGCTTAAAATTTTTTGTCATTTTGCACATTTAGCTGCATCTATATATACTAAGAGTAAATCAGAACATTAGTAAAGCAGTGGATATAAGACTGTGGAATCACAGACACAGGAAGAGAGCAGGGGTGGCTGTTTGCATTAAGCTTTGGGAAGATGGGATGCTATAACAAAAAAATAGAAAGAATCCTTGCTGGGAGCATAGGGTCCCTTTATCATTACTCCGCTGATAAAGGAAGCACAAAGAAAGGGAGGAGGAAGCAGAGAGAGGTCAGTCTGTGGAAGTCCTAGATCCTGAATGATTGCCTTTCCATTGAACCTTGGAGAAAGGTAATCAGGAAAAGTGGAATGAAGCGACTGTTTCCTTCCAGGTTTCTCTTGTGATTCAGGTGATGCTACTCCAGGGTCTAGGCATAGTTAACAACAATATTTTGGGAATAATCTGAGGTAGTGTATATACCTGTGATAAACAACTGTGACAACTTTTCCTACTTAGCCATGCCCAGTAGCAATAAAGAATAATAGTAGGAACCAAGATCAAAAAGTGCCATTCTCCTTTCCTCTGGCCCTGTCTTGGTGATATGCTCTTTTAGGTCTCTTTAGGAGAGCACAGCCATAAACACAAGCCCACACATCCAAGTTACACCATCTCTATGTAGATACATCCATAGGCTGAGCTTCGCTCAAGGTATTAAATATGTTTGTCTGGGCCCACAGCTGCAGTATTGGGTGGGAGCAGAAAAGAGCAGTTAGCAGCCTGACTCCATCATATGATGTTGCCTTGAGCTGATCGTTGTAGTGAAGTACTTGTCATTATCTGAATCACACTCCTATTCTCCCGTTGTTCTCCTGACCTCCTCCCATGTGTATCCTTCTTGGCTTTTCACACTCTGCACCTGTCCTCAGACCCCTTTTCCCTGGCTAGCATTTATATCTGGTACATCACTGATTGGCGGATTTTTGGCTACCATTTGCTCTGTTGATTCCAAAATCTTGGAGTCATGTTCCAACCAAGCCTGCTTTATCTCTTCCAGCCTGCTGACTCTCTCAGACCTTGGACTGAATCACACATTTTAATCTCTCACCTAACCCTGGAATATTCTTGGTATCCTCTCTGCTCCTAGATGGGTCTGTGAGACATGCCAGTTTTATAAATAGAGAGATTGACTTTTTTATTCCCTAGAGTATTAAAAAAGCAATAATGACTAAATAATTAAGCAGATCAGACAAAATCTAATAAAGCAGGAATCACCTTTTCTTTCCATCTTTCCTTGTTCACTCTAAGTTTACTTTCCTCTTTCTTCTAGTTAACCAGTTCAACTATACACTGTTCTCACCCTATTCTGCTTATCCTCCTAAGCTACTAAATACTGCCATAAGAAGCCATACCACTATGCTAAGTAGGTCCATTATATTTTTAAATTATCGACTATCATCTGAGCTCTCACTGCAGTACCGAATTTTTTTTCTTCCTGACTATATCATTCTCCTAAGTAACCAAGACAAATTCTACTCTCAAGTTCACCTTTCTCTCTCCCCCTCTTACTTTAATCAGAAAACAGAGGCCATTTTCTATGGGCTTTGTCTGCTTTCCCTACTCAATATCTCAAAATCACCTGAATTAGTGTTGGATATCTAGGGCTTGAGCCCAAGAATAACATCTAAAGAAAGAAGGCATATTTGCCCTTTCACCATCTCTTGCAAGACTCTACTCCTTCACTCAGCCCCTAGGCTACCACATTCTCTGCTCCTTGGACCTAACTTCCCATTAGGATCAAAGGCTTCTAGTGTATCGTGCAGGAAGGTGGGAATCAAGTTTATTATTCAATGATGTGTTAACAACATGATTGGCCTCTGCCACTGAATTACTGAACATGTTTTTTTGACATGTTAAAATGCCCTCCTCTCAACCCCCAACCAAAAATTAAACTTGAAATACAAAAATTAAAAGGAGAAATCAATAATATTGAAAGTAAAAAAAAAACTATTGAATTAATAAATAAAACCAAGAGTTGGTTTTATGAAAAAGCCAATAAAATAGATAAACCTTTGGTAAATCTGATCAGAAAAAAGAAAGAGGAAAATCAAATTGTTAGTCTTACAAATGAAAAGGGGGATCTTTCCACCAATGAAGAGGAAATTAGAGAAATAATAAGGAGTTACTTTGCCCAGCTTTATGCCAATAAATTTGATAACTTAAGTGAAATGGATGACTTCCTCCAAAAATATAGGCCTCCTAGATTAACAGAGGAGGAAATAAATTGCTTAAATAGTCCCATTTCAGAAAAAGAAATAGAACAAGCTATTAATCAACTCCCCAGGAAAAAATCCCCTGGACCAGATGGATTTACATGTGAATTCTACCAAACATTTAAAGAACAATTAGCCCCAATGCTATATAAACTATTTGAAAAAATAGGGAATGAAGGAGTCCTACCAAACTCCTTTTATGACACAGACATGGTACTGATACCTAAACCAAGTCGATCGAAAACTGAGAAAGAAAATTATAGACCAATTTCCTTAATGAATATTGATGCTAAAATCTTAAATAAGATATTAACAAAAAGACTTCAGAAAATCATCCCCAGGATAATACACTATGATCAAGTAGGATTCATACCAGGAATGCAGGGCTGGTTTAATATTAGGAAAACTATTAGTATAATTGACCATATTAATAATCAAATTAATAAAAACCATATGATCATCTCAATAGATGCAGAAAAAAGCATTTGATAAAATCCAACATGCATTCCTACTAAAAACGCTTGAGAGTATAGGAATAAATGGACTATTCCTTAAAATAATAAGGAGCATATATTTAAAACTGTCAGTAAACATCATATGTAATAGCGATAAACTGGAACCTTTCCCTGTAAGATCAGGAGTGAAAGAAAGTTGACCACTATCACCATTATGATTCAATATAGTACTAGAAATGCTAGCCTCGGCAATAAGAGCCGAGAAAGAGATACAAGGAATTAGAGTAGGAAATGAGGAAATCAAACTATCACTCTTTGCAGATAACATGATGGTATACTTAGAGAACCCCAAAGACTCTGCTAAAAAGCTATTAGAAATAATTCAGAATTTTAGCAAAGTGGCAGGATACAAAATAAATCCACATAAATCCTCAGCATTCTTATATATCACCAACAAAATGCAACAGCAAGAGATACAAAGAGAAATTCCATTCCAAACAAATGTTGAGAGTATAAAGTATTTCGGAATCCATCTACCAAAGAATAGTCAGGAATTATATGAGAAAAATTACAAAACACTTGCCACAAAAATAAAGTCAGATTTAAATAATTGGAAAGACATTCAGTGCTCTTGGATAGGCCGAGCGAATATAATAAAGATGACAATACTCCCCAAACTAATCTATTTATTTAGTGCTATACCAATCAGACTCCCAAGAAACTATTTTAATGACCTAGAAAAAATAACAACGAAATTCATATGGAAGAATAAAAGGTCGAGAATTGCAAGGGAACTAATGAAAAAAAAAGTCAGAGGAAGGTGGTCTAAGTGTACCTGATCTAAAGCTATATTATATAGCAGCAGTCACCAAAACCATTTGGTACTGGCTAAGAAATAGAACGGTAAATCAGTGGAACAGATTAGATACAAAGGACAAAAAAGGGTACATCTATAGCAATCTAATCTTTGACAAACCCAAAGATACCAACATTAGGGACAAAAATTCATTATTCGGAAGAAACTGTTGGGAAAACTGGAAATTAGTATGGCAGAAATTAGATATCGATTCACACTTAACACCATATACCAAGATAAGATCAAAATGGGTCCATGATTTAGGCATAAAGAATGAGATCATAAATAGATTAGAGGAACAGAGAATAGTCTACCTCTCAGACCTGTAGAGGAGGAAGGAATTTATGACTAGAGGAGAATTAGAGATCATTATTGATCACAAAATAGAAGATTTTGATTACATCAAACTAAAAAGTTTCTGTACAAACAATACTGATGCAAACAAGATTAGAAGGGAAGTAACAAATTGGGAAAATATTTTTAAAAGTAAAGGTTCTGACAAAGGTCTCATTTCCAAAATATATAGAGAACTGACCCTGATTTATAGGAAACCAAACCATTCTCCAATTGATAAATGGTCAAGGGATATGAACAGACAATTCTCAGATGATGAAATTGAAACTATTTCCACTCATATGAAAGAGTGTTCCAAATCACTACTGATCAGAAAAATGCAAATTAAGACAACTCTGAGATACCACTACACACCTGTCAGATTGGCTAAGATGACAGGAACAAATAATGATGAATGTTGGAGGGGATGTGGGAAAACTGGGACACTGATACATTGTTGGTGGAGTTGTGAAAGAATCCAGCCATTCTGGAGAGCAATTTGGAATTATGCCCAAAAAGTTGTCAAACTGTGCATACCCTTTGACCCAGCATTGCTGTTATTGGGATTATATCCCAAAGAAATACTAAAGACTGGAAAGGGACCTGTATGTGCCAAAATGTTTATGGCAGCTCTTTTTGTTGTAGCTAGAAACTGGAAGTTGAATGGATGTCCATCAATCGGAGAATGGTTGGGTAAATTATGGTATATGAAGGTTATGGAATATTATTGCTCTGTAAGAAATGACCAACAGGAGGAATACAGAGAGGCTTGGAGAGACTTACATCAATTGATGCTGAGTGAAACGAGCAGAACCAGAAGATCATTATACACTTCAACAATGATACTGTATGAGGATGTATGCTGATGGAAGTGGATTTCTTCAACATAGAGAAGAGCTAATCCAATTCCAATTGATTAATGATGGACAGAACCAGCTACATCCAGAAAAGGAACACTGGGAAATGAATGTAAACTGTATCCAATTCTTCCTGTGCAACAAAAAATTCGGTTCTACACACATATATTGTATCTAGAATATACTGTAATATATTTAACATATATAAAACTGCTTGCCATCTGGGGGAGGGGGTTGGGGGAGGAAGGGAAAAAATCTGAATAGAAGTAAGTGTAAGGGATAATGTTGTAAAAAATTACCCATGCATATGTACTGTCAAAAAATGTTATAATTATAAAATAAAATAAAAATTAAAAAAAAAGAAGAGGAAATAAATGACTTAGTCCCATTTTAGAAAAAGAAATGGAGCAATCTATTAATCAACTCCCTAAGAAAGATTCTTCCGGGCCACATGGATTTACATGTGAATTCTATCAAACATTTAAAAAACAATTAATTCCAACATTAGGGAAACTATTTGGAAAAAAAAAAAGGGGGGGGGGAAAGGACTACCAAATTCCTTTTATGACACAGATACGGTGTTGAAACTGAAACCAGGTAAAGTCAAAACAGAGAAAGAAAACTATAGACCACTTTCCCTAATGAATATTTTTCAGGATTACCAGATGAGAACTCAGGTTGTCTGGACAGTGATTACCAGGTGAGAATTCAGGTTTTCTTGACAGTTCTCTGGCTCAGACCTTTGGTTCAGGCCTTTAAAGGGAGTTTACACCTTAGGAATTCTAAGAGGAGCAAATTCATTGGTGGAAGTATTTCCCCATGCCCCATTGAGTTCTCACCTGCCAATTTTCTGGGAGGATAAAAGAAGGGCAGCATTGGGTCTGAAAGAATCGACTCTGGGATAAAGTTTTGACGCCAGTCAGGCTGAAATGACACCAGTCTGATTTGAGGAAGGACAAGAGTTGGAGGAGATTTAGAGCTCTCAAGAAATCTGCACACAGAGGAAAATATTTTACAGATCTCCTCCCAGAGAAGGATTATAATTGAGCAGACGACCAGACTTTCACAATTCAAGAACTTTACATATTGGCGCCCAACGTGGGGCAAGGACTCTTGCTTATCCTAACAAATATTGATCTTTAAAATATTAGCAAAAAGATTACAGCAAGTCATCCCCAGTATAATATACCATGACCAAGTAGGATTTATACCAGGAATGCAGGGCTGATTCAGTATTAGGAAAACTATTAGCATAATGATTATATCAATAACCAAACTAACAAAAATCATATGATTATCTCAATAGATGCAGAAAAAGCATTTGACAATATCCAGCACCCATTCCTATTAAAAACACTAAAGAATACAGAAATCAATGGACTTTTCCTTAAAATGATCAGAAACATTTATTTAAAACCACCACCAAACATCATATGGAATGGGGTCAAATTAGAACCATTCCCAAAAATACCTAGCACCTTATACCAAGATACAATAGAAATGAATTCATAATTAAGACTGATATTATACAAGAATGATATTATCAGCAAATAGGAAGAATAAAGGATAATATATAATAATGAGAGTTCCTTACTGAACACCAAATAGATAATTTTGATTGTACAAAATCTTTTAAACTTAATATAAACAAAATCAATGCAGACAAGATAAGAAAGAAATCAATAAACCAGGAAAAAATTTGCCTTCAAGTGTTCTGATAAAGGCCTCATTTTAAAAAGAGAGAACTGACTCAAATTTATAAGACTTCAAGTAATTCTCCAAGTGATAAATGGTCAAAGGATATGAACAATTTTCAGAAGAAGAAATTGAAACCATTTCTATTCATATGGAAAGATGTTGTAAATCACCACTGATCAGAGAAATATAAATTAAGAAAATTGTTAAATACCAGTGCATATCTCTCAGATTGGCTAATATGACAGTAAAAGAAACTACTGAACTCTAAATGTAGATGAAGGCAATTTTTCCACTTTATTTTTCTTGCTTTTGTTTTTAAAACATGGCTAATATGGACACATTCCACATGATTTCACATATATAAGTAATATCACATTCTTGCCTTCTCAATGGGTGGAGAAAGGATAGAAGAAAAAGATAATTCAAAACTGAAAAAAAATTAAGAATGCAAAAAGTAAATAAAAAACAGAAAATGTTTCAATAAGAAATAGACTGTGCCCAAAATACAAAGATGAGAAGCAAATTCATTCCATGCTGGGGGGATGCACAGAGACAGAGAGACTGAATGTTATATATGAAAAGTATTGAGTAAAAACTGTTTGGGCTGACCAGATATTATGTGAGAGCGTCATAAAGTAGAATAAGCTTGGAGCCAGATTATGAAAATGTCTTATAAGAGGCAGCTGAATAGTACAATGGACAGAGCATCAAACCGGAAATCAGGAGAACCTTAGTTTACATCTGGCCTCAGACACTTAACACTACTAGTTTTATGACCCCTACACAAGTCACTTAATCCCATTTGCCCTCACCTACAATGAATGAATGAATAAATGAACACACGACACACACACCAACACACACACACACACACACACACACACACACACAAACACACCCCTCTTCCAGAATTTGGAGAATTAATTCTCTTTTTATAACAATCTACACAATGCTGCTTATTTAATAAACCATAGGGTAATGTGCATGATTATGATAACTGTCCTGAATCTCTAGAGATAGATAATGTAGTAGCTTGAGCTACTTAAGAAATGGGGGCTCACAAAAATGCTGGGGAAAATTTTAAAAATAGTATAGTAGAAAATAGGCATAGGCCAACATCTCACATCCTATATGAAGATAGTCAAAATGGGTTCATGATTTAGACATAAAAGGTGATAATAAGCAGATTAGGAGAGCAAGGGATAGTCTACCTGTCAGATCTCTGGAAAAGGGAGGAACTTATGGTTAAAGAAAAATTAGAGAACATTATAAAATGCAAAATGAATAATTTTGATTATACTAAAATTAAAAGTTTTTGCACAAACAAAACCAATGCAGCCAAGATTAGAAGGGAAGCAGAAAGTAGGGAATTCATTTTTAAAGTCAGTGTTTCTGATAAAGGCTTCATTTTCAAAATATATAGAAAAGTGAGTCAAATTTATGACAATACAAATCATTCCCCAATTGATTAATAGTCAAAGGATATGAACAGACAACTTTCAGACGAAGAAATTAAAACCATCTATAGT
Organism: Sminthopsis crassicaudata; assembly: GCF_048593235.1. Lineage (NCBI taxonomy): Eukaryota > Metazoa > Chordata > Mammalia > Dasyuromorphia > Dasyuridae > Sminthopsis > Sminthopsis crassicaudata. Next base: position 38,566,715 of record NC_133623.1, read on the forward strand.
CATATGAAAAAAAATGTTCTAAATCACTATTGACTAGAGAAATTCAAGTTAAGACAGCTCTGAGATACCATTACACACCTCTCATAGATGGCTAAGATGACAGGAAAAGATAATGATCAATGTTGGAGAGTATGCAACAAAAATGGAACACTAATGCATTGTTGGAGTTGTGAAATGATCCAACTACTGTGAAGAACAATTTGGAGCTTTGCCCAAATGGCTATAAAACTATACAGACCCTTTGATTCAGCAGCACCACTACTGGGTCTGTATCAGAAAAATACCATAAAAGAGGAAAAAGGCACCACTTGGGCAAAATGTTTGTAGCAACTCTTCTAATGGCAAGAAATTGGAAATGGAGTGGATGCTGCTCAGTTGAGGAATGGATGAATAAGTTATGATGTGTGAATGTAATGAGATATTATTGTTCTGTAAGAAATGATCAGCAGGATGATTTCAGAGAGGTCTGGAAAAACTTAAATGAACTAATGCTGAGCAAAACCAGGAGAACATTGTACAAAGGAACAGAAAGATTATGTGATTATCAACTAAGATAGAATTGGCTCTTCTCAGCAATTTCAAAACAATTCCAATGGGATAGAAAATGCTATTGACATCCAGAGAGAGAACTGTGGAGACTGAATGTGAGTCAAAGCATAATATTTTCAAATTCGTTTATCTGTTTGCTTTGTTTCTCATGGTTTTTCCCTCTTAGTCTGATTTTTCTTGCACAACATAACAAATATGGAAGCAGCTTTTAAAGGATTGCATATATTTAAACTATATCAGATTGTCTGCTATTTTGAGGAGGAAAAGATAAGAGAGGGAGGAAGGAAAATTTGGAACTCAAAATTCTGCAGAAATGAATGCTGAAAAAAGTATCTCCATGTATTCAAAAATATTATCAGGGGAAAAAAAAAGAAGAAGAAGAAATCAGGCTCACAGGTAAGGCTGCAAAGAATTTCTAAATTTTAAATAAAATAAAGACCTTTAAGGAGAAAAGAACCTAAAGATACAGTCTTTTTGTTTTCCATAACTCATTACTCTTGGACATGCTTTCAAGAAGTATCTTGGTTTTCTGTACATTTCATCATGGGGAAAGCTCACATTCATAAGTGAATGAAAAATAGAAATGGGATGAGGGCGAAGAACAGTGTCAAGCAATAGGATAGGAGTAATGAGAATCAAGGGCAAAAGTTTGAGACTGGGGCAAATTCTCTTCTCCCTTCCCTGATACTTTTCTGAGCTGCCTTTCTGGGCTGGAACTCCTTTGTCTGACTGTGCCAAGTAAGCTGTCTGATGACTACCCAAAGTTCCTCATGAATTCTTCACCTGCCACTCATTAACCAGTAAGAAGTGATTTTTCTTCCTTAGACGGTAAAGAGCAATCAGTATCTTCCACTCATGAGCTCTAATTCCATTACTGTTGTGTTTGTGTCTCTAAATCTCTGTGTAAAGACCATGAAGACAGCCCATGCGCAGGCGCGCGCGCACACACACACAAACACACACAGGCTTGCATAACGAACAGTGAACAAAAATAATCCATCTCCCTAAGAAGTGTGCATCCTACTAGGGGAAAAACAATTAATACACAGATAAACAAATATAAAGTAGCTACCAAATTAATGCCAGATTACAGAACCCTCTAATACCTAGGAGATGGAAGAAACACTTTTCTGGGAGGTAGCCTTTGAGCAGAGAAAATAGATTTGAAGCCAGTAGGTCAGAGAAGCTCAAGTGAGGAGAGCATTCCAGGGCCTCAGAGCAGCAGTGCAAAAATACCACAGTTCTATGCTCTTAGTGGAGTCTCATATATGAAATTATGACTTAGATGAATTCAGAGAAAGTTTTCTTATTATGTCTTATGCAAATAGCACAAAGCTGGAAGAGATAAGATAATACATTATGACAAAATTAAGATGGAAAATTATTTCCAGAGGTGGAAATGTTAGGTCTCCATCCATTGAGATGAAATTTAACAAGAGTTAACATAAGTTCCCACACTAATATTTTTGAAAATCAATCATAGTAGTAGAGGATGCATAAGATCTGGCTTGGCAGCCAGGTGAATGAGCTCAGGGTTATGGTTGAACACAAGTTTAGTACGAGCCAATGGTTAAGATGTGGCTGCTAAAGTTTATATATGAAAAGATAATACAAGTTTATGCTCAATTACAAAGGCCAGATACTGTAGTTAAAAAACTTCTTGAAGAGCATTAAAAAGAGAAAAGGATACACGTGTAAAAATGTTTGTGGTAGGTCTTTTTGGCAAGGAACTAGAAACTGAGTGGATGCCCTTTGGGGGGAATGGCTAAGTAAGTTATGGTATATGAATGCTAAGGAATACTATTTTTATTATAGCTTTTTATTTACATAAGGAATATTATTAAATAGTTCTATAAGAAACAATAAGCAGGATGATTTTTAAAAAGCTTGAAGAGACTTACATGAACAGATGCTAACTGAAGTGAGTAGAACCAAGAGAACATTGTACATGGCAGCAACAAGATTATACAATGATCAATTCCTTTTTTTATTAAAGCTTTTATATTTTCAAAACATATGCATGAATAAGTTTTTAACATTAACCCTTGCCAAACCTTGTGTTCCAATTTTCTCCCCTTTTCCCTCACCTCCTCCCCTAGATAGCAAGCAATCAAATATATGTTAAACATGTTAAAATATATGTAAAATCCAATACACGCATACATATTTATACAATTATCTTGCTGCACAAGAAAAATTAAATCAAAAAGGAAAAAATAAGAGAAAATAAAATACAAGCACGGAACAACAAAAAGAGGAAAAATGCAATTTTGTTGTCCACACTCAGTTCCCACAGTCATCTTACTAGGTATAGATAGATCTCTTCATCACAAAATCATTGGAATTGACCTGAATCATCTCATTGCTGAAAAGAACCATGTACGTCAGAATTTATCATCATATTATATTGTTGTTGCTGTGTACAATGATCTCCTGGTTCTGCTCATTTCACTTAGCATCAGTTCATGTAAGTCTCTCCAGGCCTCTCTAAATCATCCTGCTGGTCATTTCTTACAGAACAAAAATATTCCACAACATTCATATACCATAACTTATTCAGCCATTGTCCAACTGATGGGCATCCAATTAGTTTTCAATTTCTTGCCACTACAAAAAGGGCTGACCCAAACATGTTCACATATGTGGGTCCCTTTCCCTCCTTTAAAATCTTTGGCATATAGGTCCAGTAGAAACACTGCTGTAATAAAGGGTATGCACATTTTGATAGCTCTTTGGGCATAATTCCAAATAGCTCTCCAGAATGGATGGATGATGATCAATTCTTCTGGCTCTTTTCAACACTGAGGTGATTCAAGTCAATTCCAATAGACTTGTGTTAGAGAGAGCCATCTGCATCAAGAAAGAAGGCTGTGGGAACTGAATGTGGATCACAAATAGTATTTTCACCTTTTTGTTGTTGTTTGCTTGCCTTTTTCTCATTTTTTTCCTTTTTGATCTGATTTATTTTTGTGCAGCATGATGCTTATGGAAAAATGTATAGAAGAATTGTTCATGTTTAACATATATTGGATTACTTGCAGTTTATGGGAGAGGGTGAGGGGGCAGGGAGAGAAACAATGTGGAAAACAAGATTTGCAAGAATGAATGCTGAAAACCATCTTTGAATATATTTTGAAAACAAAAAGCTATTTAAAAAAAGGAAAGCTCTTGCGTGGCAAATTAACTGAGTTCTAAATTAACTGAGTTCTAGTTCCATCTGTGCTACAAACTCTGTGTCCTTTCTCCACATATAAAATGGGGAGGTTGTACTAATTTCTAACACTGTCCTCATTAATAACATAATATACTTCAAAGCTTCACATAATTCTTACTTCAGTCCCTGTTGGTAAGACCACATATTGAGAATTACCTTTTGAGCAGTAAGAACACTGATATATTCAGAGAATGACAATCAGGAAAACATTCTAGAAACCATGCCAAATAAATGAGGATTGATGAAATTGGGACTATATAGTCAGAAGAAAAGAAAAGGGGAACTATCATTACTTTCTGCAATTGTTGGAAGATCTTTTAGAGACAAGAAAAAAATAGCAATTTTATTGCCTCAGAAAGAACCAGGATAAGTGAAAAAAAGTACCAAGGAAACACATTTCAACTCAATATAAAGAAGAAATGCCCAGTAACTTTAGCTCTCAAGCAACAGAGCAGTCTAAGAAAGTGAGTTCTATATCACTTAATGTTTTCATACAGAGGTGGCTGACTAATTGCCAGACTGCTAAAGGAGTAATTATTTCTTTATGAGAAAGGTTTAATCAAATGTGACATATCAGGTTCCTTTTAGACTGAAGTAAGAATTTTACTTCAATTTCAGTACTCCCAGAGAACTTTGCTCTTGTATGGTTCCATCTTCCTAGCCTCAGATAAAAACTCCTCCATGTTCTAGTATGTCAACATATAAGTTGCTGTAGTTAAGAATAGTTCTCTAATTGGTGGTCAGTTTTATACTGATGAGCCACTCCATACTGTGTTTATTTGATCAACATACAGCTTCAACTCTGCTAGAATGTTCATTTTGGTATTTTAATCAAGGAAACAAAGTTAGCATTGCTTACAGTCCTTCTAACTTCCTCATTTCTTGTGATGGCACTAACATCTTCCCAGATACCCAAATTTGAAACCTTGAATTAGTCTGTGAATCTTCCCTTTCTTCCACCTGCCACATTCTATCACTATCAAGTTTCAAGTTTTATCAGTTCTTCCTCCCAAAATGAAACTCACATCAGTACTCTTCATTCCAGTCATATCAGCTTATAAGTGTTTGATGCCATACTTGAATTCAAGAGGACGTGCCCTCCTGACCAAGCTACATGCTCTATCTACTGTGTCACTGAGCTGCCCAGCTACTATGGAACCCCTAAATCTTAATGTAAGACATTCGTATTTCTTCTTCTACCATCTCCATTGCCTTTTCACTGTCTCCTCCCTGTCTGCAATGCTCTTCTTTAGGAAGTATACTCGCCAAGATGCTGCCCATACCAATGAAAACACAAATCACCTCTCCCCTTTGTTGGCCAAATAACCAATAGACTGGCTTTTTGCATTTCTTTCTTCTAAAACATAGGCCAAATCATGTCACCCCTCTGCTCAAAAACCAACTCTCCTCCGTTTCCTTCTTAGATCACTCAACATGAGAAAGGCAGGAAAAGCATTCATTGGGCTAATCACATTTTTTTGTTATTTAGTCATTTTTCATTTTGCTCAGACTCTGTGACCCCATTTGAGGGTTTTAGTAAAGAGAATGTAACAGTTTGTCATTTCCTTCCACACCTCTTACAGATGAGGAAATTGAGGTAAACAGTTAACAGGGTTAAGTGACTTCCTCAGGGTCATACAGCTAATAAGTGTCTAAGGCCAGATTTGATCTGAGGAAAATGAGGCTTCCTGATTCCATTTCAGGCACTCCACTGCACTACCCTAGCTGCCTCATTACTTTTTTCACCCTCCTCAAATGTATTTATCTATATGAGTGTTACATCCCTACCAGTAAAATGTGAGGTCCTTGAGTAGGGTTTTACTTGTAATTTGGGCTTTTTATCCAATATGTCTTGAACACAGTAGATAACTTTTTAAAATTTGCTGAATTGTACTAAGTTAGCTAACAGTTCTGATGCATTATGTAATACGTTTATTCCTGAAAAGTTAAATATAAATCAAATTATATTTTATATCCAGGACAGCTCATTCTTCAAAGGAATCCTACAACTTATTTTTTGATGATTTGAATCATCACCACCAGCTCTTAATACAACTGTTAGGTAAAATGAATTTTCAGGTTGTACTTATTCTTATATTGAAGCCCACATGTGTCTGGGAGAGCTCCATATGATTTAAGGTCTATGCAACTTCAAAAGTAATCAATTTTTTTCCTTTCAGTTTACCATTAAGACAATTGAGATCTCCAAGAATGTGTCTAAAGAAGCTTTCCTAAGTCTTCTACCAAGAGAACAAGGCCAAGTACTTTCCACTAAAAAGACCACCTTATTGAACTCCCTGCCTCTCCTAATTTTATCCATTTCCCATTAGCTGACCTTCAAAACTCAGCTTTTGTAAAATGGGATTTTTTCCCCTGACTGGCTAACATTTAAGGCTAATGGCTTTTAAATAAGTAATTGAGTTTACAACATTCTGGTCTTGTTATATTTTATCTATTTTAATGCTTTCATTTTGTATGTGTCTACTGGCATGGTTCCATGACAGGTGCAATTTTAAAAATGGAATCAATAAAATTAACTTTGATGTGTGATTTGAGAATTCAAAATTGACCTTTCAAAAACTAAAAGTAAGAGTTTAACTCTTCCTGTAGACTTCCTTGTAAATCTTCCCATTCCAATTTCCTAATTTTTCCCTACAACAGCTATTCAAAATATTTCCCACGCTGCTCATATTCCAAGCACGCCTTCCTTAAAAGCAGAAGACCTCTCCTTTATTGAGAAGACTGAGTTCAGTGGGGGAGAGTTCCTGCATCCATGCTCCTTTCTAATTCCAAATAGTTTTCTATAACTCAACTTCTTCATTCCTTCTTTTCCAAAGGAATAAAAAAGTATACTCCAGAACACACCTAGATGAAAACATCCCTCCTTTGCCCACATTCCTCATTCCATGTCCTCCCATTTTCTTTTTTTCTTCTTTTTTTGTTATAGTATTTTATTTACAAGATATATGCATGGGTAATTTTTCAGCATTGACAATTGCAAAACCTTTTGTTCCAATTTTTACCTCTTCCCCCCACCCTCTCCCCTAGATGGCAGGTGTTAAATATGTTAAAGTATATGTTAAATACAATATATGTATACATGTCCATATAGTTATTTTGCTGCACATAAAGAATCGGACTTTGAAAATGTGTACAATTAACCTGTGAAGGAAATCAGAAATGTAGGCAGACAAAAATAGAGGGATTGGGAATTCTATGTAGTAGCTGACACTCATTTCCTGAGTTCTTTCGCTGGGTGTAACTGGTACAATTGATTACTGGTCTATTGGAACTGATTTGGTTCATCTCATTGTTGAAGAGGGCTAGATCAGAACTGATCATCATATAGTTTTGTTTTTGAAGTATATAATGATCTCCTGGTCCTGCTCATTTCACTCAGCATCAGTTCATGTAAGTATCTCCAGGACTTTCTGAAATCATCTTGCTGGTCATTTCTTACAGAACAATAATATTCTATAACATGCATATACCACAATTTATTCAGCCATTCTCCAGTTGAGGGGCATCCACTCAGTTTTAGGCCACTAAAAAGAGGGCTGCCATAAGCATTTTTGTACATGTGGGTCCCTTTCCCTTCTTTAGGATCTTTTAGGGACATACATCCAGTAGTAACACTGCTGGATCAAAGGGTATGCATAGTTTGATAACTTTTTGAGCATAGTTCCAAAATCACTCTCCAGAATGGCTGGATGTGGTCACAATTCCACCAACAATGCATCAGTGTACCAGTTTTCCCACATCCTCTCCTCCAACATTCTGTATTATCTTTCCCTGTCATTCTAGCCAATCTGACAGGCTTGTGTAGTGGTATCTCAGATTTGTCTTAATTTGCATTTCTCTGATTAATAATGTCTCAAAGCATCTTTTCATATGGCTAGAAATAGTTTCAATTTCTTTGGCTGAGAATTGTCTGTTCATATCCTTTGCATGTCCTCCAATTTTCTGTAAGATTTTGCTCCATCAAATATCCCTCTTTCACTCTCTCATATTTTTCTATCTCCATCTTACCTGTCTTCTTCAGACCAGTTACACTTCCTCCTCCTAAACCTAAGCTCAACCTGGGGGCTGCTTCTCAGGGTCTAGTCTTCATTCTTCACATACTTTTTCTTAGAACAAACTAACTCTAAAACTAATTGCTCTCAGGATTTCAGATATTATTTCTGTGTGACTCTCATCAAATCTCTATTTCCAGTACTGACCACTTTTCTGAACCTTCACATCACATTTCTAGCCATCTGTTAGATAGTTCCATCTGTATGTTTTATCATTTGGAAAAAAGTAAATTCACTCTCTCTTTGTCAGATCAGTTTCTGACTCTAAAGGGTCAGTACAACAACTTAATTTTGTTGGAGTTGGCTAAAGGTAAAGTCAAATAAAAGGAATCATTTTTAAAAATTCAAAATAAATATAATAGTTAACAAACTATAGCATTTGGTTGCAAAGAGTATCATATTCAGAGGACAAAAGCAAGAGGAACTCATTAAAAATGGGAAGATTTGGACTTAAGTGGAGGCAGAGCCTAGATGGCAGAGAAGGCACACCCGACTTTTTAAGCTCCTCTCATACCCTCACTACTAATTACTAAATTCAACCTCAAAAAGAGTGCTTGACTGGTAAAATTCATGAAGATTGGAAGTGCAACAATTTACCAGCCAAAGATAATCTGGAAGATTTCCAGAAAATCTTTCTCCTGAGTGGCAGGAGCAGGTCAGTGCAAGCAGGGAGATAGGAGAGTCTAGAATATGGAGCGGACCAGCGCAAGGGGCAGTCCCTGTGTCTGGAGGGTATACAAGGAGAACTCTACCACAGGTTGGTTGGTCTGCTTTGGTTGCAAAGCAGTAGACCAGCAGAGAAATTAAAGCCAAAGGTAGAGGGTACTCTAAAAAACACTAGAACTGAACAGGATCTGGCTATACCCACCCAAAACTGGAAATGAGTGACTCAGCACAGACCACAGCACAGCTGTGCAGCTGCATTCTGCAGCAAGGGGCTTTTGCCTGGGGCAGTCAAAAATCTACATGGCAGGGGGGCACAGCCTGGGGCAGCCTCTAATCTGCATAGTGGGGGGTTCGGCCTGGGGCAATAGAACTTCCACAGCTTGACTGTGTTCCCCAGGGCAGAGACACTTCCGGTGCCCTGTGGAGCTATTGGCAGAGCAACTGCTAATATCCACAGCGGGCTTTTGCCTGCCATACTGATACTTTTGCTGCTCAGACTCTAGCACCAGGGCAGTTGCTAATCTGCACAGTAGGGCTCTTTACAGGGCACTTCCACTTGGCCTGTGCTACCCAGACCTGATTCACTTCCAGTGCGTAGATTTTCCCAGAGCATTTCCGCAGCTCAGCTGCTCTTTGCAGCCCATTGGCAGAATAGCTACTGTCCATATACCTATCCTTTCTCTGCAGAGGAAGCTGGTAACCTCCTTGCCCCGAAGACAGACCCTAAGGGCATTAAAAATGAGTAAAAAAAGTCAAAAGGACCATCGATAGCTTCTATACAGAAAGAGAGCAGGTTTTCAACCCTGAGGAGACTAATAGCAGATAGTTTCCAGAAAAAACCCCAAAGGGGGATGTAACCTGGCCCCCATCACACAAGGCTCTGCTAGAAGAAATTATAAAAAATATTAAAAGAGAGCTAGAAGAAAAATTGGGAAAGGAAAGAGAAGCTATGCAAGAGAGTAACAACTTCCTGAAATGTGAATTGGAAAAGGTAAAGAACTCCCAGAAAGTGCAGGGAAACAGAATTTGTGAATTGGAAAAGGTAAAATACTCCCAAGAAACTAGGATTAGTGAATTGGAAAAGATAAAGAACTCAGTTAAAAAAAAATTAGTGAAATGGAAAAAAAATTTCCATAGAGCAAAACAACTCATTTAAAAACTCAAATTGGACATATACAAAAAGACATTAAAAAGCTAATGAAGAAAATAACTCCTTAAAAGTCAGAACTGAACAAATAGATATGAATGGTTTATATATTAGTTTGATTTTTTTTGCACAACCTGGGAAATATGGAAATATGTTTAAAAGAACTGTCCATAGATAACCTTTATCAGATTGCTTGCAGTCTTAAAGAGGGGAGAGGGAAGCAGAAAAATTTGGAACACAAAATTTGGCAAAAAGAAATGTTAAAAATTATCTTCGAGCCTTCTTTGTAGTGGCCAGAAAACTGGAAACTGAGTGGATGCCCATCAATTGGAGCATGGATGAATAAGTTGTGGTATGAATATTATGGAATATTATTGTTCTGTAAGAAATGACCAGCAGGATGATTTCAGAAAGTCCTGGAGAGACTGACATGAACTGATGCTGAATGAAATGAACAGGACCAGGAGATCATTATATGCTTCAACAACAATACTATATGATAATCAATTCTGATGGACGTGGCCATCTTCAACAATGAGATGAACCAAATCAGTTCTAATAGAGCAGTAATGAACTGAACCGGCTACACCCAGTGAAAAAACTCTGGGAGTTGACTATGAACCACTACATAGAATTCCCAATCCCTCTATTTTTGTCCTCCTGCATTTCTGATTTCCTTCACAGGCTAATTGTATACTATTTCAAAGTCTGATTCTTTTCATACAGTAAAATAACTATTTGGACATGTATATATATATATTGTATTTAATTTATACTTTAACATATTTAACATGTGTTGGTCAGCCTGCCATCAGGGGGAGGGGATGGGGGGAAGGAGGGGAAAAGTTGGAACAAAAGGTTTTGCAATTGTCAATGCTGAAAAATTACTTGTGCATATATCTTGTAAATAAAAAGCTATAATAAAAAAGAATGGAAAGATTCTCTGATAGTGTGCTGAGCACATCTAATCCTGGAATTTTACAGAGTTTCCTAAATAAGATAGAACTAAAACTGCTCAGAAGAACGGCCTAGTTATCTGCATTGGGTAAAAGCAAGTACACAAATACTGCATCTTGTTCCGACTATATAATATCCCACTGTACTAGCTCTCAATGATTTAGTCCATCAGTGTATCTATATTCGGGACTGGATGTAGAATTGCACAGGAAGATGTCATAAGACTCGATTGCATTTGGTAAACTATATACATGGGCTGGACCCCTAAGGAAGATTTACTAGGAGACACACCCAAAAATCTCATAGGAAAAGACATGAAAGAGCTATGATTTGCACTACTAGAAGGATGCTCATCAACAATCACAGACATGCAAATGAAATTACAGCAAAATTTTGTAATTGAGTCTAGAAAACATATGAAGAGTTAATTTTTTAAAAAATGAGACTCCAATATCATGTAGTTTGAAATAAAGTATTTGGCAGCCAGTAAAAATAGGAAGATTAACTTCTTCATATCTCTCTAAACAGGCCCCTAGATACTGGACAATTACACAAGCTTAAAAATTTCAAGTTGTTTGGTACTTTTCTAATTGCTCTTTGTTTCTCTTTGTTGTTGTTCAGTTATTTTAGTTGTGTCCAATTTTTAGTCACCCCATAGAGCTGTAACATCTCCTTATATTCTGTATAGCAAGTTGGGACCACATTCATAATTATTACATTGCTTATACTCTTTCAAACAGTGATATCCATACTAGGTGTGAACCCCAAAGAGAACGAAGAAAAAAAAAAGGATTGCTTTGTATAAAAAATACAAGGTTTCCCAAAACCTTCATTGCAGTTTAAATATTAATATTAAGTATAAAACTGCACTAAAACTTTCAGAACATTCTGTATTTATAACAGCTATTTTTGTATTGGTAAAGAACAAGAAACAAAAATGGTACTTAATGGTTAGGGAATAAACATGCTATAGTACAGCAATTAATCACTAATTATTAAGTTCCTGTTGTGTGCCAAGAACTGTGCTAAGCTTTGGAGATATAAAAAGAGACATTGCCTGCCCTTAAGGAGCATACAACCTAAAGGGGAAGACAACATGAAAACATTATCTAGATATAGATGCATACAGAGATATCTATATTTCTCTATATGAAAAAAATTTTGTTTTATTGTGTTGTGGTGTGTGTGTGTGTGTGTGTGTGTGTGTGTGTGTGTGTGTGTGTTTTCTTTGATGAGGAGAGCGATGAGGAAGGAGAAAAACAAGGTAAGGACAAGGGATCCCTTAGCACTACACTCTCCCTTCACCACGAGAATAAATAGCTATCACTGAAGTATTTATAAATGTACCAAGGAGAACAGAAGGAAGACCAGAGTGAATTGAAGACAAACAGGACAGCTTTTAAAATTACATAGTGAATTTATTAGATATTAGAACCTGTCCATAAAAGATACTCAGTTTCATGTCTTTGTGCTCCACTGTGTACATTGAAATGTTCATGACAGTGTTTGTTAATGTTAGAAATTTTAATGGTCTTGCTGAGTTCTTATGTTTCCACTTTTTTAACCTCTACAGTATATATTAAAGAATAAGTTGAAATTAGTTGCTCAATGTTTTATTATCTCTATCTATGTTAACATATCTATATTATCATCATCTGTAAATATATTTATATATATGTATATATATACACATCTATTTAGATGTATAAAGACAGATAGCTAGAGATACAATATAAATAAAAACAAAATATACACATGCACACATATATATGTGCATTTGCATATATGCCCAGAGTAACTTTTATAAATATATCTAATATAAACTTCATTTTGCCTGTAACTTTTCTTATTCTTAATGTCATACTTATGTTTATGGAAAAGTTCTTTAGTTTAATATAAATGAAATGGTCTCTTCTGTCTTTTATCATTTCTTTTTTATAACAAATAAATTATTTAGGTGAAATAACCTAAAAATATCATTAGAAAAGCATGACTAGAAAGTGAGGGGACAATCATGTAATGAGAATAAGGAATTATGGATTGTGAATCCATGAGCTCCACTCTTACCCAGTGTCCAGAGATCTAGAGGAAAGCCTCCAGTACACCAAAGAGTGTTACATTAAAAAAGAACAAAACAACTCCATTTTGCCTTTATTTGCCATTTTTTGAGGTTAAATTCCAACTTCTTTTAAGTCATATGATGATGGAAAGCTACAGATTTATATCCTCTCTCTCTCTCTCAGTGTTTTCTGTTATCAGGTAACTCTTTAAACTGTATATTGAACTTTGTAGTAACCAAGGCTCTGGTGCCTGCATGGATGCACTGTTGTTTGAACTTCACTATTTGGTGTCTTTATTTCATTGTAACACTAGATTTCTTGCAGGATATTTATCAGAGAACATATTCATTTGGGCAAAGGATAAAGAGATATGGAAGGATTACCAGTGTAAGAGAATATTCACATCTAACAGATCAGCAATCCATTAAAATATAAATATATATATATATATCCCCCCCGAGGCTAGGGTTAAGTGACTTGCCCAGGGTCACACAGCTAGGAAGTGTTAAGTGTCTGAGACCAGATTTGAACTTGGGTCCTCCTGAATTCAGGGCTGTTGCTCTATCCACTGCGCCACCTAGCTGCCCCAATCCATTAAAATATTAATATCAGATGTACTTAAGATTTTTTCTATCTGTGGTTGTGAAAGACTTAGGCTTGTGTTGTAATTCTCGTAATTTTGTATGACTTATTTAGATCACTGATGCATTCAAATTTTAATGTAATATGTGTCGCTAAGCTTTGTACTAATCCCATTTTCTGACACACTGCTGCTACCCAATATCCACAGAAATTTTTGTTGTATAATGAGTCTCTCTCCGAACAATTTGTATTGTTAAGTTTATTTAACACTACTGGCTACATATGTGAGGCTATAAAACTTGTACATCTAATCTATTCCCAGTGATCCACATTACTATTTTTATACATCTACCAAATGTAGATAAGAACAGTACCTCTTCATAAGGTTGTTGTATCTAAGGAGATAAAATATAGTGTTTATAAACCCTAAAGCACTGTATAAATGTTAGCTCTTGTATTATTATTATCATTATTATTATATAGCACCAGATATCTTATAATAATTAATTTATAGTACTTGAGATCTGTAAGTGGTACCTCATCTTCCAACATATTTATTACTTTCATTCCCAATCTTAATCTTTTTCTTTTATATAAATTATGTTTTTATTTTGACTAAGTATTCTAGTGACATGTTAATTTTAGATAGGTAGACTGAGTATAGTATTGTCATCTTCAGTATATTACTCTAGCCAATGTATGAGCACTGAATGGCTCACCAACTGTTTATCTCTTCTGTTATGTGAAGTAGGAAGTGTGAAATATTGCATTGTGGCATTGATGCTAGATATGTAGATCAATGAATATAGTATATAGTCATTTTTATTGATTATCTCACCAATTATTTACATTTTCTTTTTTATCAAGTGTGATGAAAGAGATATAGGGAAACTTATGACAACTACACATTTTCAAAAAAGAGGAAAGAACATTTACTTAGAAAGAGTGGGATAAAACAAAGTCATGATAGGGGCTGGAAGAGAAGGGAGACAACTTAGAATAGCATCTTAAGTAAATGTGATAAAGAGCCAGAGGGGGCAAAAAAAGGATTTATGTGTGGTGATGAGAACCCAGCTAAATTTAGATAGCATGAATTTTTGGCAGATCTAATCAGTTCAGTTTTGAGACTTAACATCACCAGGGCTCAGTGAAGACAGCTTGTAGATTTCACCCAGAATAAGAGAAAATTCAAATGACTAGAGAAAGTTTGGAGGGCAGTAGCAATGATGAAAGACAGTGGGTGGCTTTTTGAAATGGCCAACTATAGAATCAAGATTGTAAAGAGAAAGAAGAATCAGAATAGGGGCTAGAGAGGTAATTATAGAAGAGCAGAAGTAATGACAGATAGCAGAGCAAGTTTAGGAGGTGTGAGCCAGAGGAGTTATAAGGACAGGATATTGTAAAAAGAGATTGTGAAACAGCGTTTGCTATTTTGGAGGTAAAGCAGCTTTAGATAATGGTTAAGTTTTAAGGGGCCATCTTACCTTTAGTCAGCTCAATTTTGTTCATTATTTCCATCCAGTTTTTTCCATCCCATATACGATACCTTTTCTGACCAATTCAAGTCTGTAATGGTGGTAGTAAAGTCCTGCACTACTTATATGGTGCTGAACTATCTTGTGTTATTTATCGTTGATACATCAATTCTGTGTGCACCTCTGCAATGAGGGGAAAAAAGCCCAGGGAGAGACAGTAACTTACCTATTTTCCTATCTTCTCCAGAGCCTAATGGGTACACTGCATAAAACAGTGAAAATAATACTTGACAAACATGATGATGCTAATGATGAACTGCAATTGAAACTCTTTTCACCTATAAATTATATTTAATAGCAGGGATCTCATGGAGTACAAAAAATGTCTTTTAATTTCTTTGACACAATTCTTATGAAGAAAATGATAGTTCAGCTCCTGGTAACTACATAGTTTTTTTTTGTTTGTTTGTTTGCTTGTTATTTTATTATAAAAGAAAGTCCAATATGTAGTTAAAAGCAATGAGCATCTATTGAATCAATCAAACAAGCAAAGCCACAAATTGCCTTTGTGCCAATTGGTGCATAGTTATCCTTTCAATATTGCAAAATACCCATATGTTCCTGCTGAATGTGCACATTTTTAAGGAATTCATTTCACTTAGAGCTTTGTAATCAGGCCAAGGTACCATATTGGTACACCACAATCCAATCTTTCCTTATCTTGGCCTCCCACAAAGGGCAGTAGGCTAATATTGTCAAAGCTACAGTACCATTTACTACCCCTTATGTTTGAGTTGCCTGAAGAAAAAAACCTTCATTTCCTTAGACAAGACAAAAATCAATTTTTTTCCTCTTATATATTTTGTTCAAGACAACTTTTCAAAATTCAAAATTGAAAAGCTTTAGCAGGAAAACAGAAAATTAAGTTATGGAACATACATATTCATGTTCTTGAAAATGGATGTAGAAACACACACACAAAAAAAGTTTTCCAAACTAATTTAACAACAGAATACTTTGGGGCTACTGATAAAATCCACTGATTTAAGAAACGAATGCTAGGCTTGATGAAAAGTCATAAACTCTTTCTCTATCCATATATATGAAAGAAAAAAATTATTTCCCCCCATACTAATTTATGATCTTAACTTTTACATTTAATTCGTGTCTCCATTTGGAGTTAATCTGATATATGGGTTGAGGTACTGGTCTATACCTATCAGAATGTTTTCCAGTTTTCTCAGTACATTTTGTACAATACTGAGTCTTTATCTCAATACCAGAGTGATTAAGTTTATTGCTCACTAGGTTACGAGACTCACTTCCTTCTGTATGTTGCATACCTGTCTGTCCCATTCACCAATTTCTTTAGATTTTTAACCAGTGCTAAAGCATTTTGATTATTACTGCTCTATAGTTTGAATAAGGCAGCAACTAATAAGGAAGAATTCATCCACCAGACATTGACCAAAAGAATCTCTGTGCTCTATTAGAATGAGAGTTTACTGCAGAATAAGAGTTTATTGCAATCCATGATTTATAGTCCTGTCTAGGTGACTTTGTTGCTGTTGGTTGGTTAATCCCAAGTCCAACCTCTCTTTGCCTTCTCATTCTAACGGGCAAAAAAAAGTTACTTAATGCTTTCATTGAAAATAATATTATTACAGAAAACCCTCCTTTTTTCAGAGGAATGTAACTGATCAACCAGGGATTTAGGGATCATTTACTGATCCTACCTTTCATATATTTATACATTACAACAAACATTATATATACTTTAAGGTTCTGTACTGCCCCCTTCTTTTCCATGTGTTTTTAGTGACTTCCATTGAGATTTTTGAGCTTTGTTATTAACCCTTTGTTAGTTTGACTGAGATGACAGTTAATAATTAAATTAATTTAGGTGCTGTCATTTTTATTATTTTAGCTCAGCCTACCCATATGCAATTCATATCCATACAATTAGATCTATGCTTCCTTAAAATATTTATTGTCATTTTCATATAGTCCCTCTGTCTTAATATTTAGATTTCCAAGTATTTATTATGTTGTGTAGTTATTTTTTTTCTTGTAAACTGTAACGTTTTCTTTTTGTTAGATGTTCAATAGCAGTTTATTTTTTCAAATAAACATAAAGATCATTTTCAACATTAATTTCTGCAAGACTTTGTGTTCCAAATTTTTCTCCCTTCTTCAACTTCTCCCTTCTGCAAGACAACAAGCAATCCAATATATAGGTTAAATATGTGCAATTCTTTTACACATATTTTCACACTTATCATGTTGCTCATGAAAAATCAGACCAAAAGGGAAAGAAAACTGTGAAAGAAAACAAAAACAAACAAAAAAAGAGAAAATAAGCTTTGATCCATATTCAATCTTCATAATTATCTCGCCAAAGACAAACAAATTAGCTGCAAAAAGTTATGATGTCCCTTCCTCTTTACCTTGACTTACCACTCTTCATTTCTTTTTCTCATTTTACTGCTATAGCTAGTGCTTCTTGCTTTATTAAAGAGAAATGACAATGGGCATCCTTGCTTTAACCCTGATTTTACTGAAGAGACCTATAGTTGAGCCCAAAGCCAGCTTTTGGTTTTCAACAGATGTGAAACATCATATTAAAGGGGAAAAACTATTCATTAGTATTTTTTTCTCAAATTGATAGTATATTTTTATCCAAAGATTTCTACATCTATCCAATCTTAGGATTTTTGGTTTTTTGTATTAATATGCTCTATTTAGACTTTTACCAATATTGAATGAACTATGTATTTCTGTCATAAAACAACTTGGTTATAATTGTATATTCTTTTTGATATAGTATACTAATTTTCTTGATAATATTTTAAATGTTTTATCACCATTAACTAGGGATATTACTTATAGTTTTCTTTATTTTAACTTTCCAAAGTTTACATATCAAGACTATATTTATAGAAGTAAATGACAAGTGGTACATAAATATTATGGAATATTATTGTTCTGTAAGAAATGACCAACAGCATGATTTCAGAAAAGCCTGGAGAGACTTACATGAACTGATGCTGAGTGAAATGAGCAGGACCAGGAGATCATTATATGCTTCAACAACAATACTCTATGATGATTAATTCTGATGGATGTGGCCCTCTTCAACAATGAGATGAACCAAATCAGCTCCGATAGAGCAGTAATGAACTGAATCAGCTACACCCAGCGAAAGAACTCTGGGAGATGACTATGAACCACTACATAGAATTCCCAATCCCTCTATTTTTGTCTGCTTGCATTTTGAATTTCTTTCACAGGCTAATTGCACTCTATTTCAAAGTCCGATTCTTTTTGTACAGTAAAACAACTGTTTGGGCATGTATACATATATTGTATTGAATTTATACTTAACATATTTAACATGTATTGGTCAACCTGCCATGGGGGGGGAAGGAAGGAAAAAATTAGAACAAAAGGTTTGGCAATTGTCAATGTTGTAAAATTACCCCATGCATATATCTGGTAAATAAAAATTATTATTATTTAAAAAAAAGAAGTAAATGACAGAATCTCTACAGTTTATGTAACATAAGAAATGTATTTTTGAATGTTTCCAAAGAATTTGTTTATAAATTCATCTGATTGTAGGTGTTCTACCTTTGGGAAGTTCAATTAGAATTTGTGAAATTTATTTTTCTGAGTATGGCTTACCTAATTTCTCTATTTCTTGTTCTGTTGATCATTATATTTAATGTTTCTGTATAAATTCAGTGTCAGTTGTCAGTTTTATTGACGTATACTTATTGACATCGTTTTTCTCATTTGTTATAAATACTTTCATTTTTGAAACTCATCATTTGATTTTCTTTCTTTTTAAAAACAAGTCTAATTAATGACATGCCTTATTTTTATTTAACAAGGCAGTCAATATACATTTATTAAGCACTTACTATGTGGCAGAAATGATGCTAATCACTGGGGATACAAAGAAAAGTAAAAGACTATCCCAGCTCTTGAGAGCTGGTCCTTGAGGACCTTACAATCTACTAGGAGTAATAACATGTAAACAATTATATGGAAACAAGCTATATAGAGGATAAATTGGAAATAATTAACAGAGGGAAGGCACTATAATTAAGAAAGATCAAGAAAATTTTTCTGTAGGTAAGGTTGTATTTTGAGCTTGAAAGAATTAAGAGAAATAGGGATGAGGAGGTAATGCATCCCAAGAATATGACTGTCAGTGGAAATACCCAAATGAGACAGATGGAACTTCTTGTTCGAAGAACAGCAAACAGGCTAGCATCACTGGAATAAAGAAGGTATTCTGAACAGGTGGGGAAAAGGGATGAAGGGCGTTGATTACCAAATGGAGGATTTTATATTTTAACCTAAAAATATTAGGGAGTTACTAGAGTTCACTCAGGAAGGCTTGAGAGTTAGGGATATCACTTTGACAGCTGACTGGAGGATGTACTCAGGTAGGGAGAGATTCATAGCACATAAACAACTAGCAGGCTAGTGCAATATCACAAGCAAGAAGTGATAAGGTTAGTGGCAGTACCTGAGAAGAAAGAAAAAGGCAAGAGATATAACAAAAGTAAAACTGACAAACACTGGCAACTTACTGAATATGGGGGATGAGAAAGAAAGTTTGCATGGAGGACTTGGGGGGGGGAGAGAAGATAAGTTCAGTTTTAAAAATCTTCCCTTAAGATGTCTAATAAACAATAAGCATTTAAAAACATGAGACCAAAGGTCAGCAGAGAGATTAGGATAGGATAATTAAGTTAGTGAAACATTAGCAAAAAGATGATAATTGAATCCATAATTGGAGTTAATGGTGATCTCTGAAGATCATCAAGTGAAACAGTATAGGGGGAGAAACAAAGAGAGCACTTGAAAAAAGTCGTATGAGGCAGCCATTGTAGGACAGCATAATCTAAATAAAGACCCAACAAAGAGAAGCAAATAGCGAAGAGGAGGAGAACCAGGAGATACTCCTGTCTAAAAACCCTAGATATAAGACAGTATGAAAGAGAAAGTGATTGACAGTGTCAAAGGCTGCAGTATGACCAACAAAGGTAAATGTAAAAAGGCCATTAGATTTAGAAATTAATTGGTAACTTTGGAGAGAAAACTTTCGGTTGAATGAGATCAGAAGCCAGATTTTAGTGAGTTAAGAGACTAAGAAGAAAGGAAGTAGAGACATCTAGTGTAAAGAGGCGTCCCAAGAAGTTTAACCACCAAATGAAGAAGAGAGAGAGGATGATAGCTAGTAGAGATTCTTACTGTTAAGATTCTTACAAGGTACTAAGACAGTGGAATTGATAGAGACAATAATTATCTAATTTAGATGGTTCAGTATGATTGATCTGATCCTACAAGTAGATGTTATGGGCTGGAACTTGAAAAAAGGTACTAAGTGGAATAGAGGAGATGATAGTTAAATCTAATTTAGCACTGATTTAATCCTACAAGTAATGGTTTCCTAGCGATGTAATGATTGGAGAATACTCAGTGTGCAGCATATAAGCAAGAAGCTCTCAGGGCCAACGAGAACTCTGGGAGATTCATTAGACAGGATTCAGTCAAGGAGATTCACAAGCCAGAGAAAGCACTCAGGCAGAACAAAGGAAGACAGAAAAGTGGTGGTAGGCTGTCCATTGGAGAATACTGAAACCAAGATCTTATTAAGTGCTAATGAGATAATGAGATATTAGGTTCTTACTAAGTGCTAAGTCGGTACTTGACAATTCTCTAGTTCCAGCCTTTCCTGGGGAAGAGCTTGCATGCTTAGGAGGAGCAAGTTCATTGGTTGAAGTAATTCTTCCCAGAAGACTTTGCATTATCCCACGCCCATTCTCTGGGAGGATAAAGAGGGCAGCTCTGGAGGAAAAAGGGAGTTGTTTCTGGACCAGACTTGAGGCTGCTCTCTGCAGGAAGGGAAGTCGGCTCTCTACAGGAAGAAGAATCTGTCCAAGAGATTTGAGTTGACACATCAGATCTCCTTCCAGAGAGCAATCGGCAGCTTCTGGAGACAACAGCACATTACAAATTGGCTAGCACAAACAGATCAGATTATGTCCTAAAACAGACATCCAGACTTACTCTCACATGGGCGAAATGAAGGTATCCACTATGGCGTGGCTGCAACTGAAAACTGCTCTCTTTCCGGGAGACTCTGAAAAAAAAATCCAGAGGGCTAGTCTCTCCAGGCCAAGAATTCATATCTCCGGACATCCTGAGGCCCAAGGCAGAAACCCAAAGGTCCCTAATCTCTAATCCTGCTCTTATTTTCTAATATCTCACTGGGGGCTCCAAAATATAATGCCAAAGAAACTGAGGCAAAATAGAGATTAGAGAGTTGTTAATATTTTATTTGAAAAGGAGAGATTTACTGGGACCAAATGTATCCATGGTTTTGTCCCAGGGCTGAATGACACTATCATCTCCAAGAATCTAGCAGTGAATGTCAGATACAAAATTCTTTTATAGGGTAAAAGAATGATGACATAATTGGGGGGGGGTACCTGAGATGTGAATGACCTAATGGGGGGAGGCACCTGGATGGGGATGACTTAAGGCCTCCAGAAAACTAGCTGAGCCCCAAATGAAAGAGATAAGACTTGGAAAGAGACAATAAAGGATTTGGACTTTAACTCCTGGATGAATTGAAGGTGATTATTGAACTGAACTGAAATGAAGGCTGCTCTCAGAAGCTCCCCAAAAAACCTGCTCTCAAAGAACAATATATTTTAAAGAAGAACATTACAATAAACAGACAAATTTTTTTTGAGGACGGGGCAGATATGTTGTTATGCAGTAAAGAAGCAACCAGTAGTCACAAAGAAATTGAAAACAAATGAGTAGGGGCAAATAAGTGATCCAGGACTGGCCCAAGAGTCAGGAGGACCTGAGTTCAACTCACCTCAGACACTTGACAATTACTAGTTATGTGACCCTGGGCAAGTCACTTAAGACCAATTGCCTCCCCAAATAAAGTTTTAAATAAATGCATGAGCAATTAAAGGTCAATGTGTTAGAGAAGAATGGATGGAAAAGAATCACTTGTACATGTAAACAGTTTTGGCTTGACAAGTAGAAAAGCCACCGCTTCATGTGAAATTAGAGAAAAGGAGGAGATACTAGTAGAACTCACCTGGGTGATAAGAGAAAAAGAAAAGAGTGAGTTTTCAGTGAATGGGCTTAATTTTTTCTTTAAAATAGTAGGATAAGTCCTCAGCAGAAAGAGTAATGTTATGGGGCGTCATGGAGATTTTGAAAATGGATGAAAATGTTTAAAAAAGCTGCTGTGATTAGTGGGATAGTGAATTAATCAGGAAGTATACAAATACTGACTTGCAGCAGTGAGGACTCAGTTAAGGTGATATAATGCAAATTTGAAGAGAACTCAGTCATCATACTTTCTTGATTTTCTCCAGCTCTGTTCAACACATGAGTAGGAGTTAAAGCAGCTGATCATGAGAGTGCCCCAAGGCTGAGGCTTGAAGTCCTTCCTCGTTTTTCCTGATGAAAGTGTTAAAGATAGAAACTTATTCCTCAGGAACAATTTGGTTACAAACCAAAAATATGTATATGTTTTCTCACTGTTGTAATTATCTTTAAGGAAATTACGTATTGTTTCAGTGATCTGTTGACATATCAGTTCTTTGGAATTGTTATTTTCTTTAAAATTAATTTTCAAACTGACATGAACTAATGCTGAGTGAAGTAAGCAGAACCAAGAAAACACTGTACACAGTAACAACAGGATTATGTGATGATTAACTGTAATGGACTTGGGAATTTTCAACAAAGCAACGATGCAAGACAATTTAAACAGACTTGTTATGGAAAATACTATCCATATCAAAAGGGAATGATGGAGATTTAATGAATATCGAAACAGTATTTTAACCTTTTGTTATTGTTTGATTTTTTTTCTTTCTCATAGTATTTTCCCTTTTAGTTTGCTTTTTCTTGCACAACCTGGGAAATGTGGAAATATGTTTAAAAGAACTGTACATATTTAACCTTTATCAGATTGCTTGAAGTCTTGAAGAGGGGGCAGGGAGGGAGAAAAATTTAGAACACAAAATTTTACAAAAATAAATATTAAAAATTATCTTCCAGCCATCTTTGTAGTGGCCAGAAACTGGAAACTGAGTGGATGTCCATCAATTGGAGAATGGCTGAATAAATTGTGGTATATGAATTTTATGGAATATTATTGTTGTGTAAGAAATGACCAGCAGGATGATTTCAGAAAGTCCTGGAGAGACTGACATGAACTGATGCTGAATGAAATGAACAGGACCAGGAGATCATTATATGCTTCAACAACAATACTATATAATGATCAATTCTGATGGACATGGCCCTCTTCAACAATGAGATGAACCAAATCAGTTCCAATAGAGCAGTGATAAACTGAACCGGCTACACCCAGTGAAAGAACTCTGGGAGATGACTATGAACCACTACATAGAATTACTAATCCCTCTATTTTTGTCCTCCTGCATTTATTATTTCCTTCACAGGCTAATTGTACACTATTTCAAAGTCGGATTCTTTTTGTACAGCAAAATAACTGGACGTGTATGCATATATTGTATTTAATTTATACTTTAACATATGTAACATGTATTGGTCAACCTGCCATCTAGGGGTGGGGTTGGGGGAAGGAGGGGAAAAATTGGAACAAACGGCTTGGCAATGGTCAATGCTGTAAAATTAACCATGCATATATCTTGTAAGTAAAAAGCTATAATAAAAAAATATCTTCACACATATTTGGAAAAATAAAAACACTATTAAAATTTTTTAAATGAAATGAATTTTAATATTACCTTAAAAGGCACTTTATAGAATACAATTTATATTATATTATGGACAGTAATAGATAGACTTTATATCTGAATTTCTGTCAGGTCTTTATGGCATAAATGCATTGGAAATTTTTGTAAAATTATTAAGCACAGTTAAGAAACATGTAAATTACTTTCTATTGTTCTTCAATAATTGCTAGAAAGCTATCAATTCTAATGTTTCAAAAATTCTAAAGTCCTTAAATTCTCTATTTTCTTTTTTATTCATTAGATGTATCTATGCCTAAAAGCAGAACACTGAGGATACTTTCCCTTGTAATTCATATAATTTTTTAAATGTTTTGCCATTTAGAGCATAAACATTAAATATTGATATTAAGTCAGTGTATGGTGGTTTGCAGCATAATTAAGTTTCCCTGTTTTTCTTTAATCAAATCTACATAGTGATTGCCTTGTCTGATTTTATGATTGCTAACCCTGTTTTTTTTTTAAACAGCAAATGAAGCATAATAGATTCTTATCTAGTTGCTTAATTATATGTGAATCCTTATATTCTAAGTTTGTTTCTTGTGAATAATATATGGTTAGCTTCCACTTTCTAATTCATTCTATTATCCTCTTCCATTTTATCAGTGAGTTCATTCCATTCAAATTTAGAGTTATGATTACTGGGCATTTTCCTTCATCCTGTCTCTTCATTCTCTCCCTTTTCCCTTACCTCTAGCTTTACAAAGAAGAAGGTAATTAGATGCTGTGTACTACTACTCCCTGTTTTAAATAATCTGCTTCTGCTGCCCCAGGCCCTCTTCTTTTCCCTTTACCCAAACCCCAGGCACATTCTATAATTTTTTTTATCCTTACAAATCCATTTTCACAATCTACATCTAAAGTTGAAGTTTGTTTTGTTTATGGTTAATTCTTCCATGAAAACTACTTATTTTCCCATATCTCTTCTCTATCCCTTTTGTTCCTGTTTGCCTATTTAGTGAAATATATTTCTGTATCCAGTTGTATTTGTGTATTTTTCCATCCTTTAGTTGATGAGAATGAAGTTCTACTGTTAGGTATCTTCCTCAATCCTTCTTAAATGACCATATAGGGTTTCTTCCTTCATATCTCAATTATATGAGAAAAAAATTCCCTAACTTCCTTTTTTTCTTTACTCCTTTAACATACTCTTGTCCCCCATCTTTTCCATTATTTTATGATCATAAAGATAAAAAACAATCACTTTCAGAATTTCATGTTAATTAGACTCCTCTTTCCCATCATAATGATAAGGTTCAAAGGGGACATCTACTTCCTCTCCCCATATTAGAATATAAACAGTTTATCCTTCTTTAGTCCTTTATAACTGTTCATTCATGTTTACCACTTGAGTCCTCATAATATTTTTTAAAATAGCAGGTAACATCTATATAGTATTACTAAGTGTCAGGCATTGTACTAATCTCAATAGTCATTTTATTTGATCCTTACAACAACCCTGGAAGGTGAGTGCAATTATTATTCCAACTTGGAGATGAGGAAATTGAGGCAAACAGAGGTTAAGTTACTTAAGATCTACTCTTCCAAGCGGTCTTATATTTGCCCTGGTCCTTTCATCAGAAATTCTTGAATATCCTTTATTGCATTAAAGATCATTTTCCCCATTTAGGATTATACTCAGTTTTGCTGGGTAAGTAATTCTTGGCTATAATTCTGTATCCCTTCTCTTTTGGAATACTGTTTTGCAAGCTCTCCAATCCTTTCTTTATACTGGTAGCTGCAGAATCATGTGTGAACTTGTTTATGTGGTATGAGAAATATTTTGTCCTCACTGTTTGAAATCATTTTTCTTCAACCCTGATGCTCTAGAATTTGTTGCTATAATGTTGCTGGGAGGTTTTTGGGTTTTTTTGTAGTTGCTTGAAGTAATTAGTGTTTTCTATTTCTACTTTGTCCTCCAGTTTTAAAAGACCTGTTTAAAGGGCTTCAGTGAGGGAGAAGCCATTCTCTCCCAAAGAAACCCACTCCATTTTTAAATGAAAAGCTCTAATTATTAGGACATTTTTCCTAATATCAAACCTAAATTTGCATTTTTTACAATTTTTACCTAATACTTCTAGCTCCAATTGGATCTCTTGGGCCAAGAAATGAGTCTAATCATGCTTTCACAGGACATCCATTCAAATATTGGAATACAATTATCCTATCACCCCCTGTGTCTTCTTGTCTCCAAGTTCAACATGCTCAATTCCCTTAACCAAGTCTCAAATGGCATGAAATCAAGGTCTTTCAGCATCCTTGCTGCTTTCTTCTGGACATTCTCTAGCTTATCAACGACCTTCTTAAACTGTGGCACCTACTACTCAACACAATAGTCCAGATGTGGTCTGTCTGACTCAGGGACTTGTGATACTATCATCTTCTTATTCTTGGAAGTCATGCCCCATTAAAATGTAGCCCAAAGCTGCATTAGCTTTTCAAAATACATCACTTTGTGAGCTCTTAGCTACCTTCCAAACTGCCATCTAACCATGTCTTTTTTGGCTTGTACTAACGCAGCTGTTTTCTGAAACTAAGACTAAGACTTTACAATTACATCTATTGAATTTCATTTTACTAGATTCATTCCAATGCTCGATAGCTCAATCTTTTTGTATCCTAAGCCTGCCAACTAGAAGCAAGCTATGCTGTTGAGTCATTTTTCAGTGGTGTCCAACTCTTCATAATCCCATTTGAAGATTTCTTGGCAAAGATAGTGAAATAGTTTGCCCCTTCTCCAGTTCATTTTACATAGGAGGAAACTGAAGCAAACAGGATTAAGTAACTTGCCTAGATAAGCTTTGAACTCACAAAGATAAATCTTCCTGACTCCAGGCATTCTACCCACTGTGCCACCTAGTTTTTTGTATATGCCTTTATCCAAATTGCAAATAAAAGAATTCCTTCTTTCCCTTTTCCTTTTTTTCTCTTGTTTTGCCTAGTTTGATTCCTGATTTTATTCTTCCTTTTTCTATTTTCCCTTGCTTCCCCCTTTTGTCTTTTTTCCCCTGTTTCTTTCACTCTTCCCCTCTCCTCCTCTCAGTTTCTTTCTGTTTCACTCAGATAAACAGAAAGAAATCCAGAGATGTAAAAGGGGCTTGAGAAGATGGGATTTATACTTTGGAGGGGAAAACAAACCCTCTTAGTATTAAGAGCAATCAGTTTGGGACCAATACAATTTTAAAGCCTGGAGGTGGACCTGATCACTCCCAGGAGTTTTTTTTAAGGGTCACCAAGTGTTTAGGAGAGATAGACTGACTGAGAAGAAGGAGTTAGGGATAGATACCAAGAGGTGAGCAGCAGTAGCAGTACTGGAGAAATCCAGGATTTAGCAAACTGAAATGGAATTGGTAGCTCAGGGGCAACAACTGAAAGGAGAAAATGAAAAAGAGAATTTAAAAGAAGGGCTGGGTTACTGCAGGGAAGGAAAAGATCTAGGTAAGTAGCTAGGTCTTGCAAGCATTTAGGAACAGAGGACTAGAACTGAAACTATTAGTCACACTCATTCCTTCAAGAACTAAAGTCCTTTGTCGTCCCCCCCCAGGTCTGCCTTTTCCTCAACTTCACAAATACTATAATATACTCTAAATACTTAATTCATCTAAACATTTCCTGTCTCCCAATTTTTACTTCAAGTATTAAAAAGGCCTGGAGTTAGGAGGTGATCCACAAGTTTAAATTAGGGTAGAGCCAAATCTCTAGAAGTTAGGAATTTTCCTAATTAGGGATTCATAGCTATGGAGATTGTATTAGTAAGTTCTTATCTGATTCAAATTCCATAAAACAAAGAACAGGGGTGTGTGGGTCTGAGTAACATAATATTGTCCAGATGTTAAAAGGTGAGGTAATTGTTTTAACTGTGCTGGGCACTGACCAGAGAAAAGATCCCACCCTAAAACAATCCCCAGGGAAGAGAAAGGAAAAGGCCTGGGAAAGATTCAAATGGACTCAGGACTGGAAGGCTCACTGACTGCAACAGCAACACCTACTGGTGGTGTACAAAAAGAAAGCTTCTCTTAGTTGGTTTTCTTTCTTGCAATTCTTTCTCCTTTTTTCTCCAATTACTAAGAGGAAAAAAAAAAGAAGCAGAAGAATATATCTCTCTATTTTCATTTTACTCTCTCTGACATCTAAAATCCATAAGGAATTGGCATAAATCTATATGATTAAGATATAATAATACCATAATAGACAAAGTATAGGACCAATTTTCAAAATAAGAAATGCAAATTAACAGCTACCGGAAAATATGTTCAAAATCACTAACAATTAAAGAGATGCACATTAAAAATTTTTGAAATATCCAAAATATCAAAGTACAAAATATGGGAAAGTTCAGCACTGGAAGGATTATGAAGAAAATGGGCATGTTAATGCACTGACAATATATTTGCAAATTACTCCAACCATTCTGGAAAATAATTTTTAGTTATGCAAGAAAAGTTACTATATTGACTCAAAAGATTCCCTAATGAATTTTTATGAGCTTCTTAAAAACAAGAAAAGGCCCATGCCAGTCAATAAATTTATTAAATAGCTTCTAAATGCCAGACGCTTTGCTAAGCTCGGGGATACAAAGAAGAAAAAGACAGTTGCTGATTTCAAGAAGCTTACAATCTCAAAACAGTTTTACAGTTAAAGGTTCTGATAAAGGCCTCATTTCCAAAATATATAGAGAATTGACTCTAATTTCTAAGAAATCAAGCCATTCTCCAATTGATAAATGGTCAAAGGATATGAACAGACAATTTTCAGATGATGAAATTAAAACTATTTCCACTCATATGAGTGTTCCAAATCACTATTGATCAGAGAAATGCAAATTAAGACAACTCTGAGATATCATTACACACCTGTCAGATTGGCTAAGATGACAGGAACTAATAATGATGAATGTTGGAGGGGCTGTGGGAAAACTGGGACACTGATGCATTGTTGGTGGAGTTGTGAAAGAATCCAGCCATTCTGGAGAGCAATCTGGAATTATGCCCAAAAAGTTATCAAAATGTGCATATCCTTTGACCCAGCCATACTACTACTGGGCTTATATCCCAAGGAAATACTAAAGAGTGGAAAGGGACCTGGATGTGCCAAAATGTTTGTGGCAGCCCTTTTCATAGTGGCTAGAAACTGGAAAATGAATGGATGTCCATCAATTGGAGAATGGTTGGGTAAATTATGGTATATGAATGTTATGGAATATTATTGTTCTGTAAGAAATGACCAACAGGAGAAATACAGAGAGGCTTGGAGAGACTTACATCAACTGATACTGAGTGAAACGAGTAGAACTAGGGGATCATTATAAACTTCAACAATGATACTGTATGAGTATGTATTCTGATGGAAGTGGATATCTTCAATCTAGAGAAGAGCTAATCCAATTCCAACTGATCAATGATGGATAGAATCAGCTATACCCAGAAAAGGAACACTGGAAAATGAGTATAAACTGTGAGTATTTTTTTTTGTTTTGTTTGGCTTTGTTTTGTTTCTCTTCTCAGATTATTTTTACCTTCTGAATACAATCCTTCCTTTGCAACAACAACAACAAAATTCGGTTCTGCACATATATATTGTACCTAGGATATACTATAAGATATTTAATATGTATGGGAATGCCTGCCATCTAGGGGAGGGGGTGCAAGGAAGGAGGGGAAAAACTAGGAACAGAAGGGAGTACAAGGGATAATGTTGTAAAAAAAAATTACCTATGTATATGTACTGTCAAAGAAAATGGTATAATTATAAAAATTAATAAAAAACAAAATAAAATGGAAAAAGATAACTCTGAGATACCACTACACACCTGTCAGAATGGCTAAGATGATAGGAAAAGATAATGATGAATGTTGGAGGGGATGTGGGAAAACTGGGACACTAATGCATTATTGGTACAGTTGTGAATGGATCCAACCATTCTGGAGAGCAATCTGGAATTATGTCCAAAAAGTTATCAAATTGTACATATGCTTTGATCCAGCAGTGTTACTACTGGGCTTATATCCCAAAGAAATACTAAAGAGGGGAAAGGGACCTGTATGTGCCAAAATGTTGTTTTTTTTGTTTTGTTTGTTTTTTTATTTTATTTTATAATTATAACTTTTTTTGACAGTACATATGCATGGGTAATTTTTTACAACATTATCCCTTGTACTTACTTCTGTTCAGATTTTTTCCCTTACTCCCCCAACCCTTTCCCCCAGATGGCAGACAGTCTTATACATGTTAAATATATTACAATATATTCTAGATACAATATATGTGTGAAGAACTGAATTTCTTGTTGCACAGGAAGAATTGGATTCAGAAGGTAAAAATAACAGTTTACACTCATTTCCCAGTGTTCCTTTTCTGGATGTAGCTGATTCTGTTCATCATTGATCAATTGGAATTGGATTAGCTCTTCTCTATGTTGAAGATATCCACTTCCATCAGAATACATCCTCATACAGTATCATTGTTGAAGTCTATAATGATCTTCTGGTTCTGCTCATTTCACTCAGCATCAGTTGATGTAAGTCTCTCCAGCCTCTCTGTATTCCTCCTGTTGGTCATTTTTTACAGAGCAATAATATTCCATAACATTCATATACCATAATTTACCCAACCATTCTCCAATGGATGGACATCCATTTATCTTCCAGCTTCTAGCCACTGTGAAAAGGGCTGCCACAAACATTTTGGCACATCCAGGTCCCTTTCCCTTCTTTAGTATTTCCTTGGGATATAAGCCCAGTAGTAGTATGGCTGGGTCAAAGGGTATGCACATTTTGATAACTTTTTGGGCATAATTCCAGATTGCTCTCCAGAATGGTTGGATTCTTTCACAACTCCACCAACAATGCATCAGTGTCCCAGTTTTCCCACAGCCCCTCCAACATTCATCTTTATTAGTTCCTGTCATCTTAGCCAATCTGACAGGTGTGTAATGATATCTCAAAGTTGTCTTAATTTGCATTTCTCTGATCAATAGTGATTTGGCACACTTTCATATGAGTGGAAATAGTTTCAATTTCATCATCTGAAAATTGTCTGTTCATATCCTTTGACCATTTATCAATTGGAGAATGGCTTGATTTCTTATAAATTAAAGTCAATTCTCTGTATATTTGTGCCAAAATGTTTATGGCAGCCCTTTATGTAGTGGCTAGAAACTGGAAAATGAATGAATGTCCATCAATTGGAGCATGTCTGAATAAATTATGGTATATGAATGTTATGGAATATTATTGCTCTGTAAAAAATGACCAACAGAATGAATACAGAGAGGCCTGGAAAGACTTACATGAACTCACGCTGAGTGACCCAGGTGATCATTATATACTTCAAAAACAATACTACATGAGGATCAATTCTGATGGAAGTGGCTCTCTTCGGCAATGAGAGGATCCAATTCAGTTCCAATTGATCAGTGATGAACAGAACCAGCTACACCCAGTGAAAGAACACTGGGAAATAAGTGTGGACCAAAACATAGCATTTGCACTCTTTCTGTTGTTGTTTGCTTGCACTTTTGTTTTTTCCTCCCAGGTTATTTTTACCTTCTTTCTAAATCTGATTTTTCTTGTGCAACAAAATAACTGTATAAATGTGTGTGTGTGTATATAGTATTTTGACATATACTTTAACATGTTTAACATGTATGGGACTGCCTGCCATCTAGGGGAAGGGGTAGAGAGAAGGAGGGGGAAAGTTGGAACAGAAGTTTTTGCAAGGGTCAATGTTGAGAAATTACCCGTGCATATGTTTTGTCAATAAAAAAGCTATAATAAAAATAAGCTTACACTCTCATGGACTAGGCAACAGGAAAACAAATCCACACAAAGCAGGCTACATATAAGACAAAGAATAAATAATTAATTAGAATGAAAAAGGAGAGACATAAAGCAGGCAGAAAAACCAGCAGGCTATTACAATAATCCAAGTGTGAGGTGATCAGAGCTTGTACTAGAGTGGTGGTGGCAGAATTGAGGATGAAGAGGAATTGAGACATGTTGCAAAGATGATAGGCCTTGTTAAGAGACTGGATACGGGGGTGAGAAATAGTGAGCAGTCTAGGATGATCCCAGATTCTCAGCCTGAGGAATTGGAAGGGTGGTCCTTCCTTCTATAGTATTATGGAAGATCAGAGAGAGAGAGAGGATTTAAAGAGAAAGGATAAAGTGTTCTATTTGGGACAGAATGAATTTAAGATGTCTAGTAGATATTTAGTTAAAGATGCCTGACAGTCAGCTGACAATGTGAAGTGGGAGGTCAGCAGAGGGACTGTAGCAAGAAAAGCAGACTGGAGAATCATCAGCATAGAGAAGGTTATTAAATCTAAGGGAACTGATGAGATCACCATGTGAAGTAATACACAGAGAGAGAGAGACTAGCAGAGGGCCCAGCACAGAACCCAGAGAGACACCTATGGTTAAATGATATTATCTGCAAAAGAATCCAGCAAAAGAGACAGAGCTGGAAAGGTCACATATGTGAGAGGAGAACCAGGAGAGAAGAGAACATCAAAGAGGCAAGAAGCATAAGAAAAGGTCACTGGGTTTGGCAACTAAGAGTTCAAGAGTAACTTTGGAGAGGTTGGAAGCTAGATTGTAAGGGGTTGATAAAAGAGTGAGGCAAGAGAAAGCAGAAGTATCTATTCTAGATAGCCTTTTCAAAGGAGTTTAGCTACAAAGGGAAGAAGGGATATAGGACAACATTTAGTGAGAAGTGAAGAATCAAATGAGAGATTTTGAAGCCATGGGCATATTTGTGTGGAGTAGTAAATGAGCCAAGAGATTCAAAATAAGTAAAACACTGAGGATAACAGAAGGGGCAGTCTGTTGGAAGAAATAGGATGTAATGTGAATCACAAACAAGGGGAGGGGTTAGCCTTGGTAAGGAGTAAGGTACTTCATCATGTGAGATAGGGGTGAAGGAAGAGAAAGTGGCAGAAGGTATCTTCTCGTGACACAAGAGGAGGAAGGGGGAGAGCAGAGAGTTCACAGTGAATGAGTTCAATATTTTTCTATAAAATATGAGGCAATGTTCTCATCTGATAGAGAGGGGGAAGGAGGAGGTTTGAGAAGGGATGAAAAAATTTCCAAGTACTTTGGAAGAGAATAGGAGAGTGAGTTAACAGGGGAGGTACAGTATAATTGTCTAGCAGTCCAATTGAGTTTATGTAATATAAATTTGTAGCAGACACAGTCAGAATGTTTGCATGATTTCTCTCTACCATTATCCAACAGCATTTGTGTAGAAGCAATCCAAGGATGAGGCTTGTCTGGGCATAACTGCCCATATGATAAGAAGGTTAGAGAGTCACGGGAGTGGAACAGTGGAAGTGAATTGGTTCATTAAAGGGATAAGATAGGGATAAGAAGAAAGAATGGCTAATATAAGGGAGAAGAGTTGGGAGAGAACTGAGGGGTCAAGGGATTGAAGGTAAGGGTATGGATGAAGAGTAAGATTTTGTAAGGGAAAGCATACATGGAGGTGAAAAGTCACATAAGGTGATTTCAAAATTCTGGAAGATAGACAATGAGTAATGGCAAGATCAAGAATAAGACTATCTTTGTGTGTGGCAGATGTTGGGTGGAGCAGTAGCTCATAGGAGATGAGAACATTGAGTAATTGAGTGGTTAGAGTATTTTGGGTAAATCAATATGTATACTGAAGTTCTCTAGAATGATGGTAGGCAGCAAACCGAAGGAAGGGGAATGACCAGGGTGAGGTCTGAAAACAACAGCCACTAGGATTTTGATTGGGTGATAGATATGTATCACAGGAACTTCAAAGGGAGAGTAGTTACTGTGGGATGGAGGTAGGCAGAGAACATGAACATGGCAATGGGAAGTAAGGACTATGCCAACTCTCCTGCCTCAACAAGAGTCAAAGAAAACGAGTCAAAGTTCAGCCAGTACCAGAAATGGTGGCCAAGGAGACTGTATCACTGGGGAGGTCAGGTCTCAATAAAAACTAGTAAATGGTAACAAAAGGAGAGAAAAATATTTAAGATGAAGGAGAGTTTGTTGCCTATGGAACAGATATTCCAGAGGGTATGGTGGAAAAGGTGGAAAAGGCGAGTGAAGTTAAGTTAAATCTTTTAAGATGAGAAGATTGAGAGGGAATGGAACAAGTAATTGAATGGTAGGATTTGTGGAATGAAGTTTGAATGATAAACTACAGGAATTCAGAGTCACTGGGATCACCAGGTAAATACAAATAATCATGATTGTAGGTACAATAACAAGGAACCAAAAAAAAAATAGATACACAGTGTTAAAAACTCAGAGGAGCATAGGGAGCTTCCCTTGACCATATGCAAAATGAAGAAAGCAGAGCCAAAAGAACAATATACACAACGGCTACATTAAATGTAAATAAAGACAACAGTAAAAGGTAAGAAATTTGAAAGAGATAAATCGATACAATGCTATTCAAGTTAAAGCCCAGATCTGTTTTTGCTCATTTTTTAAACAAAGCTAAATATGCTATCATCATTAAATCATTTTGCTTAACTATTTTCAGGTAATATATTTAATGCCGGCTTTGGGTGTCTACTGGGAAAAATATGGTACATCAAATGACAATGTATCAGGAAAAATGTATCTAAGAGAAAAATGTAGTGTTGGTCTATTATCAGATATTTTGTGTTATACATATTCATATCTATATTAACTAAGTTGGCAACTTTAAAATACAGATTTCTAGCTATTATTTCTTTAATCTTTTACTTTTTTATTTGTATGGCCAAGCATTGATGCCATCAAAGTCTGACCTGCAAACTCACAATAGTTTTAAATTGCTGAGTAAAATGTAATTTTCCATTTCAAACAGTTCCCATAAGGCTGGTGAACACTTTCTTTTTATCGAAATATTTCACGTCATGAGGCCATGTTGTTAAAATTCAGAAATAGTGCTGAACCGGTAATTACAGAGATTTTTATTAAGTCATGTCTTATAGACCAATGGTTCTCAAAGTGTGATCCAGAAAATCTGGGGGTCTCTGAAAACTCTTTAAAAGGTCTACAAATTTAAAATTAGTTTTCATTTCTAACATGGTAAATATCTATAAATATAGCCTATATAAACAAAAACTCTTTGGACAGAACCTCAATAATTTTTCAGAGTATAAAAATACTGAGAACAAAAGGCTGAGAAAAACCTATTGTAGACAAACCCAAACACTGAATTTTAAATGTAGAAATCATTGTTAAATTCTCCATAATGAATAAAGGAATTTTTTAAAATCTCTTTTGTAATGAAGTTATCCTTGTGTCCATTTAAAATCATTATCAATATCCCTACCACCACACCAACTGCAATATCCACTGCCACATCTTACGGTTCAACTTTAAATTTCTGCAAGCTAACAAATAAAAAGGAAATGGAAAACTATTTAATTGAGGAAATAAATATTTCCACTGAATTATATTAAACTTTCATATTTTTTTCTCTGCTTAGTTATAGTCAAGGTTCAGATGAAAACATACATGAAATATTCAGTGCACTTTTGATAGAATATCAAGTCAAACCCTGAACAGTTACCATATTATTTCTGTGTAATGCTGAAGAAGCCAATCAATCAAGGAGTCAACAATCATTTATTAAGTACTGACCATGTGTTAGGCTTGTACTAGAGGAACTTGAGTTGAGCTTTGATGGAAGCTAGAAAGTCCAAGAGGTAGCAGATATGAGGAGTGCATGCACTGCAGGCATGGAAGATAGTCTGGACAAAAACGCAGCGGAGGAAGATTGAATGTTATTTATCTGGTTTGGCAAGCACATTCTTTTAACTATTACACAGATTGCTAGAAGTACTTATGTGTACTAAGTCTTCAAAGGTAGGCTCGAATCAGATTTTGAAAGAACATCTTAGAAAACCCATCATTTACAAACCAAGTACCTTCCCAATCCAACAGACAAGAATACAGCCTTTATCTGCGACAACACATAACTAAGCTTCTCCTTTCTGGTGTTTAAAGTAACTGCAACCAGCTTATTCCTTTCACAGAAGATACATGTATCTCCCTATACGGTGACAAGCTATAATGACTCTCTTTGTGTTGTACTATTCAAACCACAGACATACAGTAACATCTACCAACTATCCTGCTTTTGCATATACACATATGATCATAGGATTTAGGATATAAAGAGTTTTCACAGACAATCTAGAATTAGGACCGCAGCATTTAGATAAGAGACTTTAAAGTTGAAATGAGGGAAGAATTGGGGGAAAGGTAGTAGAATGACAGCTATCTTCAAATATTTGAAAGTCTACCATGACAGAGGGCCTATAAGGACTATTTCATGAAATGTATAAAATTTTAGAAGTCCTGTAAGAAATTCCAGGAACTCCACTGACACAATGACTTAGCACTTGGGGCTTTTGTAACTGCCACGTTCTTTGGTGCTTTAGTTCATGTGGAGGCTCAGCACTGAAGGGATGGAATGTGACAAACTGAGTATTCCCCTGGCCCTGGCTTTCCTCTCTCCAATAGAGCAGCTAAGGGGTCATAGAGACAGGGAGACAGACAGAGAGATAAAGAAAGAGACAGAGACACAGAGACACACACACAGAGAGAGAGAGAGGGGGGGGGAGGGAGGAGACAGACACAGACAGATTCTGTATTTTCTCAAAGAAGTAATAGCTTCTAACCTGACCCTTTTGGCTGCCACTATGAAGGTGGCATCATAGGAATTCAATATGGCATGGGAAAGAACAGAACCTTTTCAATCCTGCTATATTAATGAGGGACAAGGAGCTTTACTGGGGGGGGGAGGGGGAAGGGGAAGCTTTTGAGTCTATCCTTAGGCATAGTAGCTTTGATCTTGAAGTCAGAAGACTTGAATTGAAATCCAGCCTCAGAAATTGATTCCGGGCAAGTCATTTAAGCTTGGTTTGCCTCAGTTTCCTCAACTACAAAATAGGGAAGTTTGTAGAGTTCTTAACAAGATGTCTGACACAGAATTAGGTGTTTATATATTTTCATGATCTTAGGTAAAAACAGCATTCCATTGTGAATGGGATCAGAATTATAAGACAACTGTGAATTTGAAAGGCCTGGAGACCTTGAGGGTCAGTTGGCTGAAAACAGGAGGGAGCTTATGCATTGCAATGCACAGCCAGAGACAAGAAGATTCGCTCAAGTCAGCCTATTTTACCAGATATATACTAGGAGTTATTTGAACAATATACAGCTGAGGTGAAATGTAAAATGGCTGACTAGCAGATCTATAAACCACTTATATAAACCATATAAGCAAATTATGACAATAGTTATATGTTGTTACTCATAATCGTTGTTAATATGCTCTAAGATTCTTCAATGCTCATTAATTCTTTTATGTGTAGGATTAAATTATTTGTATTATGCCAGATTCATAATGTACTCTAGTCACTTCTTTTAAGTTCCCTCATTTGAGGAACCACTTAGATTTAAGAGCCATAATCTCAGTTAATATAATTGAAATTGTTCCCAGGTAAGGCAAGGTAGAAGTCTCCTAAAGGAATTTATGAGAGTGAGAAAAGGAAACTCCTCCCCCTACTTTGGGGGGAGTACATAACAGGGTAGTAGTACATTATTTCACATAGGCCCATCCCAGGGACAAGTCACACTTAGAAAACATAAAAGAAAAGAAAATTGTTTAGCTTGGCTATAAAGGGATTTAACCACAGAAATATTTTAAGTTCTAAAGAGGCAGATTCAAGTATAACACAAAACAAAACTTCCTAGAGTTACTGAAAGCATAATGGTTATTTGGGAGGTGGTGCTATCTTTCTCACTGCATATCAAAAGAAAGGCCCTTGTTGGGTGCAACATAAAGGGGATCTTATTTCAGATCCGATTAAGCAAGATGGCCTGGGAGGTCTCCAATTATCCTGAGAAGGCCTAGCCTATTTTGTCCACAGTCACACAAGTAATCAATAGAAGAAAAAAGTTTCAAACCCAGTGAATGGGGCTGATTAGATGAAGTATTTCTCAGTATTGTGTCACATGTTCCCACAGGTGGGACCCTGGGCTATGACTTTTGCAGGGATGAACTTTGAACCCTGGGATGCAGGAAGTTAGTGAAGCTGTGGGAGGCAAACATCATTAATGACCATTGGTCAAGGATGTTACGTCCTTTTAGTCTGTCCAATGAGAAGGCTTGGGTCTTTTGCTTTTAAGTACTGGACAAGGCGGAAGCTGGCCAAGTTCCAGAAGCACATGGAAGGAGTTGGGATGGCTCCCAAATGCATCTAGGCCTCTTCCTGCAAGGATTAAATAAATGTTTTCTTTTTGTACCTGATGATCTCTCTGATAAGTTAATTTGGGAAAGGGGGTTTTGCACCTGTCACACACACCAGGTTTCCTGATCCCAAATAGTATTCTTTCCACCATACCACAAACACTTGTATTTGATAGATGAGGAAACTGAGACTGATTAGGTGATTTACTTCAAGTCAGAGTGACAGAAACAGGCTTCAAAGACACTCCCAAAGCAGTGCTCTTTCCATTACAGTATCCCACTACTACTAATCTGGACTGGATCTTTTAGGAGTATCCCTAACAGGAACTTCTTCCTGGCAATCATCTTATCCTAAAGATAGACATTTCAATTCTACGCACAGAATTCGTTCCAGAAATCAGTATGAAATCATATTCTAGGTACCTGACATGATGCTTTGGATCTGATGTAATGCTGTGAGCTAAGAGCAATAGGATTACCTTTTAGGAAACCTGCATGAAGGAAGTAAGTTAAACGAGATTCTGTATGTATCTTTTTATCAAACTAATCTCAAAATAAATTGAGGAAAACAAGGCAAATAAAGAATTCAGAAACAGTCATCAATGTCAAAAGAATGCATTCTGAATTTTTAAAAAGTCATGGCAACAAGAAGCAGATGGCATTGAAAATCAGTATTTCTAATATGGGCAGGAAATTTTTGAAATTTACAAATATTAGGGGCAGCTAGGTAGCACAGTGGATAGAATACCAGCCCTGAAGTTAGAAGGACCTGAGTTCAAATCTGGCTTCAGACACTTAACACTTCCTAGCTGTGTGACCCTAGATAAGTCACTTAACCCCAATTGCCTCAGAAAAAATTACAAATATTTAATTAAGTATTGCTTATTATGTGCCAACCACTACAACTTTTACCTAGTATTCCAAGGTCCAAGTGAATTTCTTGGGCCGAAAGAATGAGACTAATCATTCCCTGGCTTCCCAATTAAAATATCACTTTCTGCAAAGCAAAACAAAACAAAAACTTCCCTAACCACTTTTCACTCTGGGGTATTTCCTCTTTTAATTATTTCCTATCTGAAATGAAAACATGAAATTTTAGCTGAAACTTGAAGAAAGGCAGAAGGCAGAGAGAGAGGTGAGATAACATTCCATGCTGAGGTCTAGTCAGTGAAAAAGCATGGAGTCAGGAGATGAAATAGCTTGGCAAGGGCAAAGTAAGCAGACCAATGTCACTGGATCTTAGAAATAATAGGAGGACCAGATAAAGGTCTAAGAAGATTGGAAAGTAGGAGGGGACAAGTTTATGAAGAGAATTTTATATGTGATTCTAGAGGTAACAAAGAGTCTCTACAATTGCCTGGAAGACAGGGGCAATATGGTCACACCAGATCATTAAGAAGTTCACTTAGAATCCAGCCATTCTGGAGAGCAATTTGGAACTATGGCCAAAAAGTTATCAAACTATGCATACCCTTTGACCCAGCCGTACTACTACTGGGCTTATATCCCAAAGAAAAACTAAAGAAGGGAAAGGGACCTGTATGTGCCAAAATGTTTGTGGCAGCTCTTTTTGTTGTGGCTGGAAACTGGAAGTTGAATGGATGCCCATCAATTGGAGAATGGTTGGGTAAATTATGGTATATGAAGGTTATGGAATATTATTGTTCTGTAAGAAATGACCAACAAGAGGAATACAGAGAGGCTTGGAGAGACTTACATCAACTGATGCTGAGTGAAATGAATAGAACCAGAAGATCGCTGTACACTTCAATGCTATATGAGGATGTATTCTGATGGAAGTGGATATCTTCAACATAAAGAAGATCCAACTCACTTCCAGTTGATCAATGATGGACAGAAATAACTACACCCAGAGAAGGAACACTGGAAAGCGAATGTAAACTGTTAGCACTACTGTCTATCTACCCAGGTTACTTATACCTTCGGAATCTAATGATTAATGTGCAACAAGAAAGTGGTATTTACACACATATATTGTATCTAGGTTTTATTGTAAAATGTATGGGATTGCCTGTCATCTGGGGGAGGGAATGAAGAGAGGGGGGGATAATTTGGAAAAATGAATACAAGGGATAATGTTATTAAAAAAAATTACTCATGCATATATACTGTGAAAAAAAATTCTAAAAAAAAAAAAAAAAAAAAAAAAAGTTCACTTAGGACTTCCGGCCAAGATGGCGGCATGGAGGCAGATAGCTGCTTGAGCTCCATGTCTCTCAGGACTTACTTCATGATAAGCCTCAGAGTTAATGCTTGAGCAGAAAAGAAACCCACAAATAATCACCAAGAGGCTATATCCTTGAAATTCGCCAGACAAGGTCTGTGTTTGCTCGGGGGAGGGTCAAACAAACTGGGCGCAGACTGAGGGCAGGCAAGCCAGAGCGAGACAGGCACCTCACACAGCTCAGACCACAGGGGGTAGGGGTACAATCTCTGCCGTTTCTGCAATATCCCAGTGTGGATATTCCGTCTTGGCAGCAAGCCAGGAGCAGCTGAGAGGGTGTAAATACCGGAGGTGAAGAATAAAGCCCAGGAAAGCTAGCTTCTCTCGGAACCCGGACACCCCCAACCCCCACTTGGAGTGACAGAGCGTTCTCAGAGCCTCAGAGTGCAGACTCAATGCAGCCACCGATGTTCTGTTAGTGGCTCTGCTGCCCTACCCCCATTCTGTAAAGGAAGCCCATTAACACCATCCAGCCCCATCCCCCCCAAAACAGACCAATTGTTTCTCTTGTCAATTTGTTTTCTTCCATTCCACTCTTGACAAAATGAAAGAAAAATTCAAAAGGGCTCTAACAGCTTCTGTATGGAGAGAGAACAGACTTCAAATACTGAGGAGACTAAAACCAGATTGTCCCCAGAGGTATCCCCTAAGGGGGATATGATCTGCTTCTCAATACAAAAGAATCTCATAGAGGAAACCAAAAAAGCTCTCACAAGAGAGCTAGAAGATAAATGGGAAAATGAAAGGGAAGCTTGGAAAGAGATCCTAGAGAAGTCATCCAGAATGGATAAAGAGAACAAATCATTGGGAAATGAAATTAGTGAATTAGAAAAGGCAAACAACTCCAAGGAAAACAGGATTAGTGAGCTGGAAAAGGTAAACTCCTCCAAGGAAAACAGGATTAGAGAGCTGGAAAAAGAAATCAGCTCTCTAAAAAATAAAATGGATAAAATGGAAAAAAATTCCATAGAAGATAAAAACACAATTGGACAATTACAAAGAGATATAAAAAAGTGAGTGAAGAAAATACATCATTGAAAATTAGACTCGAACAAGTAGAAATGAATGACTCAAGGAGGAACCAAGAGGTGGTCAAGCAAAACCAGAGAAATGAAACAATTGAAAAGAACGTCAAGTACCTTATTAGGAAGACAACAGACCTGGAAAACAGATCCAGGAGAGACAATTTGAGAATAATTGGACTCCCTGAAAAATGTGAGGAAAAAAAGAGCTTGGACACTATTTTCGAGGAAATTATCAAAGAGAACTACCCAGATGTTTTGGAAACAGAGGGTAAAATAGACATTGAAAAAATTCATCCATCACCTACTGAAAGGGACCCTAAAATCAAAATGCCAAGAAATATAGTGGCCAAGTTCAAGAACCATCAGACAAAGGAAAAGATATTGGAAGCTGTTCAGATATGGAGGAGCCA
Organism: Sminthopsis crassicaudata; assembly: GCF_048593235.1. Lineage (NCBI taxonomy): Eukaryota > Metazoa > Chordata > Mammalia > Dasyuromorphia > Dasyuridae > Sminthopsis > Sminthopsis crassicaudata. The sequence goes on from NC_133623.1 coordinate 38,608,172, forward strand.
CAATAAGGATAACCCAGGGTCTAGCAGCGTCCACATTAAAAGAACGAAGGGCCTGGAAGATGATATTCTGAAAGGCTAAGGAACTTGGTATGCAGCCAAGAATAACTTACCCAGCAAAAATGAGCATCGTTTTCCAGGGAAGAAGATGGACATTTAAAGAAATAAATGAATTCCATCTGTTCTTGATGAAAAAACCAGACCTACATAAAATGTTTGATCTTCAAATACAGAACTCAAGAGATTTCTAAAAAGGTAAAAAGAAATCTTGATAACTATACTTCTGCCATAGAAATATGTAAAGAACATATGTATAATTTGTCCTAGGAAGTAGAGGTGTAAAGGAAATTATATCATAAAAAAGTGTAAAGTGGTGGTACTACATCTCATGAAGAGACAAAGGTAACCTATTATATCTGAGAGAAAGAAAGGAGGGAGATGAACATAGTGTGTATCAATAGACACATTCGATTTATGGTGAAACTTCTTCCACTTCATTGAAAAGTGAGAGGGAAGGAGTAAGCTAAGGGGAAGGGAATACAGAAATTATGAGGAAAAGGGGTAAAATAGGGGGAGGAAATTTAAGGTGGAGGAGGAATACTAAAAAGGGAGGGCTGTGAAAAGCAAGTGGTGCCCACAAGTTTAATACTGGGTAGGGGGGTAAGAGGGAAGGAAAGGGGAAAAGCATAAGCAGGGGTTAATAGAATGGCAAGCAATATAGAATTAGTCATTCTAACCATAAATGTGAATGAGGTAAACTGCCTCATAAGGGGGAAGCAGTTAGCAGACTGGATTAAAAGTCAGAATCCTACTATATGTTGTTTACAGGAAACACACCTGAAACAGGGTGATACATTCAAACTAAAAGTAAAAGGGTAGAGCAGAATCTATTATGCTTCAGGCAAAGCCAAAAAAGCAGGGGTAGCCATGCTCATCTCAGATCAAGCAAAAACAAAAATTGATCTAATTAAAAGAGATAAGGAAGGGCATTATATCCTGCTAAAGGGTAGCATCAATAATGAAGCAGTATCAATATTAAGCATATTATGCACCAAGTGGAACAGATCAAAATTCTTAAAAGAGAAATTAAGAGAGCTGCAAGAAGAAATAGACAGCAAAACTATAATAGTGGGAGATCTCAAACTTGCACTCTCAAAATTAGATAAATCAAACCACAAAATAAATAAGAAAGAAGTCAAAGAGGTAAATAGAATACTAGAAAAAGTTTGATATGATAGATCTTTGGCAAAAGCTAAATGGAGACAGAAAGGAGTATACTTTCTTCTCAGTAGTTCATGGAACCTATACAAAAATTGATCATAAACAAGGGCATAAAAACCTCAAAATCAAATGCAGTAAGGCAGAAATAGGAAATGCATCCTTTTCAGACCACAATGCAATCAAAATTACATTTAATAAAAAGCCAGGGGAAAATAGACCAAAAAATAATTGGAAACTAAATAATCTTATACTAAAGAATGATTGGGTAAAACAGCAAATCATAGACATAATTAATAATTTCACCCAAGAAAATGACAATAATGAGACATCATACCAAAATGTGTGGGATACAGCCAAAGCAGTAATAAGGGGAAGTTTTATATCTCTACAGGCCTACTTGCATAAAATAGAGAAAGAGAGGGCCAAGGAATTGGGCTTACAACTACAATTGCTAGAAAAGGAATAAATTAAAAACCCCAAGACAAACACAAAACTTGAAATAAAAAAATAAAAGGTGAGATTAATAAAATTGAAAGTAAAAAACTATTGAATTAATTAATAAAACTAAGAGTTGGTTCTATGAAAAAACCAACAAAATAGACAAACCCTTAGTAAACCTGATTAAAAAAAGGAAAGAGAAAAAGCAAATTGTTAGTCTTGAAAATGAAAAGGGAGAACTCACCACTAATGAAGAGGAAATTAGAACAATAGTTAGGAGCTACTTTGCTCAATTTTATACCAATAAATTCGATAACTTAAATGAAATGGAAGAATACCTTCAAAAATATAGCTTGCCCAGATTAACAGAGGAAGAAGTAAGTAGTCTAAATAGTCCCATCTCAGAAAAAGAAATAGACCAAGCTATTAACCAACTTCCTAAGAAAAAATCCCCAGGACCAGATGGATTTACATGTAAATTCTACCAAACATTTAAAGAACAACTAACTCCAGTGCTATGTAAACTATTTGAAAAAAATAGGGATTGAAGGAGTCCTACCAAATTCCTTTTATGACACAGACATGGTACTGATACCTAAACCAGGTAGATTGAAAACTGAGAAAGAAAACTATAGACCAATTTCCTTAATGAATATTGATGCTAAAATCTTAAATAAGATATTAGCAAATAGACTTCAGAAAATCATCCCCAAGATAATACACTATGACCAAGTGGGATTTATACCAGGAATGCAGGGCTGGTTTAATATTAGAAAAACTATTAGTATAATTGACCATATTAATAATCAAATTAATAAAAACCATATGATCATCTCAAAAGATGCAGAAAAAGCATTTGATAAAATCCAACATCCATTCCTACTAAAAACGCTTGAGAGTATAGGAATAAATGGACTATTCCTTAAAATAATAACGAGCATATATTTAAAACCTTCAGTAAACATCATATGTAATGGCAATAAACTAGAACCTTTTCCTGTAAGATCAGGAGTGAAACAAGGTTGCCCACTATCACCATTATTATTCAATATAGTATTAGAAACTCTAGCCTCGGCAATAAGAGCCGAGAAAGAGATTCAAGGAATTAGAGTAGGAAATGAGGAAATCAAACTATCACTCTTTGCAGATGACATGATGGTATACTTAGAGAACCCCAAAGACTCTGTTAAAAAGCTATTAGAAATAATTCAGAATTTTAGCAAAGTGGCAGGATACAAAATAAATCCACATAAATCCTCAGCATTTTTATACATTACCAACACAATGAAACAGCAAGAGATAAAAAGAGAAATTCCATTCAAAATAACGGTCGATAGTATAAAATATTTGGGAATATATCTACCAAAGGAGAGTCAGGAATTATATGAGCAAAATTACAAAACACTTTCCACACAAATAAAGTCAGATTTAAATAATGGGAAAGACATTCAGTGCTCTTGGGATAGGCCAAGCGAATATAATCAAGATGACAATACTCCCTAAACTAATCTATTTATTTAGTGCTATACCAATCAGACTCCCAAGAAACTATTTTAATGACCTAGAAAAAATAACAACAGAATTTATATGGAACAACAAAAGGTCGAGAATTTCAAGGGAAGTAATGAAAAAAAATTAAGTGAAGGTGGTCTAGCTGTACCTGATCTAGAACTACATTATAAATCAGCAGTCACCAAAATCATTTGGTATTGGCTAAGAAACAGACTAGTTGATGAGTGGCATAGGTTAGGTTCACAGGGCAATATAGTGAATAAAAATAACAATCTAGTGTTTGACAAACCCAAACATCCCAAATTTTGGGATAAGAATTCATTATTTGACAAAAACTGCTGGGAAAACTGGAAATTACTATGGCAGAAACTAGGCATGGACCCACATTTAACACCACATACTAAGATAAGATCAAAATGGGTCCAAGATTTAGGCATAAAGAACGAAATCATAAATAAATTGAAGAAACATGGGATGGTTAAACTCTCGGACTTGTGGAGGAAGAAGGAGTTTGTGTCCAAGGGAGAACTAGAGACCATTATTGATCACAAAATAGAAAATTTTGATTACACCAAATTAAAAAGTTTCTGCACAAAGAAAACTAATGCAAACAAGATTAGAAGGGACGTAACAAATTGGGAAAACATTTTTACAGTTAAAGGTTCTGATAAAGGCCTCATCTGCAAAACATACAGAGAATTGACTTTAATTTATAAGAAATCAAGCCATTCTCCAATTGATAAATGGTGAAAGGATATGAACAGATAATTTTCAGATGATGAAATCAAAACTATTTCCGCTCATATGAAAGAGTGTTCCAAATCACTACTGATCAGAGAAATGCAAATTAAGACAACTTTGAGATATCATTACACACCTGTCAGATTGGCTAAGATGACAGGAACAAATAATGATGAATGTTGGAGGGGCTGTGGGAAAATTGGGACACTGATGCATTGTTGGAGTTGTGAAGAATCCAACCATTCTGAAGAGCAATCTGGAATTATGCCCAAAAAGTTATCAAAATGTGCATATCCTTTGACCCAGCCATACTACTACTGGGCTTATATCCCAAGGAAATACTAAAGAAGGGAAAGGGACCTGGATGTGCCAAAATGTTTGTGGCAGCCCTTTTCATAGTGGCTAGAAACTGGAAGATGAATGGATGCCCATCCATTGGAGAATGGTTGAGTAAATTATGGTATATGAATGTTATGGAATATTATTGTTCTGTAAGAAATGACCAACAGGAGGAATACAGAGAGGCTTGGAGAGATTTACATCTACTAATGCTGAGTGAAATGAGTAGAACTAGGGGATCATTATACACTTCAACAATAATACTGTATGAGGATGTATTCTGATGGAAGTGGATATCTTCAATTTAGAGAAGAGCTAATCCAATTCCAATTGATCAATGATGGATAGAATCAGCTACACCCAGAAAAGGAACACTGGAAAATGAGTGTAAACTGTGAGCATTGTTTTTTTTTGTTGTTGTTGTTGTTTTGTTTTGTTTTGTTTCTCTTCTCAGATTATTTTTACCTTCTGAATTCAATCCTTCCTTTGCAACAACAACAACAAAATTCGGTTCTGCACATATATATTGTACCTAGGATATACTATAAGATATTTAATATGTATAGGAATGCCTGCCATCTAGGGGAGGAGGTGGAGGGAAGGAGGGGAAAAATTCGGAACAGAAGGGAGTACAAGGGATAATGTAAAAAAAAAATTACCTATGCATATGCACTGTCAAAGAAAATATTATATTTATAAAAATTAATTTAAAAATTTCATTCAATGAATGTTAAGAAGGCTTTTGCAATAATCCAGGTATGAGATGGTCTCCTATTAAGTGGTAGCCCCATCAGAAGAGGGCTATTACAGAGATGTTGGGAAAGGAGAATTGACAACACTTGGCTACTTGGCCACACAGAAAATGAGATATCACATACAGAAAGACAGCACTTTGGTATCTAAATCATAACAAAAAGACCTAGAGGAAAGTTTCATCTACATTGGATGGCTTCCCATGGGGGGGTCATATAATACGTAACAGATGGATTGTGATCAAAATGGCTGAAATCATATCACTATCATACAAATCAAACTTTCTTTTTTTTTGTTTTTGTTTTTGTTTTTTGTTGTTTTGCCAAGTGTCTACTAAATTAACCTTCAGCAACCTCAACAATATCTTCAACTCTTTCCTCTTCTTTAAAGCCCCCCCCCCACTCCCCATCCGCATTGCCAAATCTGGTCAATTCAATTCCCACAGTAACTCTAACATCAATTTCTTTAGAATAGAGATTCACAACATATCCAGCCTAGTTCAAACCTTCATTGCCTCTTACTTGTACTATTATATAAACCTCTTAATTAGACTCCTGACTTGGCTTCTAGTCTCCTCCTTCTTCATTTCAGCTTCTAGGGAGCTGCTACAATAATCATCCTAAAGCACCAGTCTGACCAAGAATCATCAGTGATTACCTATTGCCTGTAGGATAAAAGAGAAACTCCCAAGTTTTGCCTAATCATAAAGATTATGATTTCTTCAGAATCTACCCTTCCTATTATTCACCTTCAGATCCTCTATGATCTGGCCAAACTGACAGATTTGCTGGTCCTCAAATCCAGCTTTTCATCTGTTGCTTCTGTTGCCTTTGCACAGGCTGTCCTCATACCCAGAATGACCTGCTTCCTCACCTGGGCCTCTTAAAATCTCTCTCTTCTTCAAAAAGAACCTTTCAAAAATATTTTTTAAAAATATAAAAAATACAAAAAGAACCTTTCCTGATCCTCTCTCACTCTCTTTTTAAATACATAAATACAATATTTCATCACTGGAATGAAAACTCCTGGAAGAATGGGTCTGACAAATCTGTGATTTGTCACTGTGTACAATCCAACATGATATGTGTTTTGTACACAGTGAACACTTAGTAAAAGTCTGTTGAATTAAACTGGATTAGTAGATTAAAAAAGATGAATTGTAAATCATTTTAAAATTTCTATTGAATTTTTAAAAACAATTTCCCCAGTGTACTTTATCATAGTCAACACATTCATGTAATAGCTTGTTTTTTTTCCCAAATTCAGCCTAATTTTTTCCCAATGAATGTAAGACTTTTTTCTTTTCTTTTCTTTTCTTTTTTGAGGGAAAGGGAGGACTTAAATAAATATAACCTGACTTCCACAACCAGCCTATCATGTTTTGTGTGGTACCACATAGAAATTGTGTGCTACATATAGCACACAATTTCTTAATTTTTAATCAACAAAAAGAATGTTTACAGTGACACCATATATATAAGAGACATAACAAATTGGTTAAAATACAACACTTATTAATAAATTGGGAAAATATTTTTACAGTTAAAGATTCTGATAAAGGCCTCATTTCCAAAATATATAGAGAACTGACTCTAATTTATAAGAAATCAAACCATTCTCCAATTGATAAATGGTCAAAGGATATGAACAGACAATTTTCAGATGATGAAATTGAAACTATATCCACTCATATGAAAGAGTGTTCCAAATCACTATTGATCAGAGAAATGCAAATTAAGACAACTCTGAGATACCACTACACACCTGTCAGATTGGCTAAGATGACAGGAAAAGATAATGATGAAGGTTGGAGGGGATGTGGGAAAACTGGGACACTGATGCATTGTTGGTGGAGTTGTGAAAGAATCCAACCATTCTGGAGAGCAATCTGGAATTATGCCCAAAAAGTTATCAAACTGCATACCCTTTGATCCAACAGTGCTACTACTGGGCTTATATCCCAAGGAAATACTAAAGAAGGGAAAGAGACCTGTATGTGCAAGCCCTCTTTGTAGTGGCCAGAAACTGGAAACTGAGTGGATGCCCATCAATTGGACAATGGCTGAATACATTGTAGCATATGAATGTTATGGAATATTATTGCTCTGTAAGAAATGACCCGCAGGAGGAATACAGAGAGGCTTGGAGAGACTTATATGATCTGATGCTGAGTGAAATGAGCAGAACCAGGAGATCACTATACACTTCAACAATGATATTATATGAAGATATATTCTGATTGAAGTGGATATCTTCAACATAGAGAAGATCCAATTCAGTTCCAGTTGATCAATGATGAACAGAAACAGCTACACCCAGAGAAGGAACACTGGGAAATGAATGTAAAATGTTTGCGCTATTGTCTTTCTACCCAGGTTACTTATACCTTCGGAATCCAATTCTTAACGTGCAACAAGAAATTTGGTTTTACACACATATATTGTATCTAGGATATACTGTTACACATTTATTATATATGGGATTGCCTGTCATCTAGGGGAAGGAGTAGAGGGAAGGAGGGGAAAATTTGGAAAAGTGAATACAAGGGATAATGTTGTAAAAAAAAAAATTACCCATACATATGTACTGTCAAAAAATTATAATTATAAAATTAATTTTAAAAATACAACACTTATTTTTTTACATGAATTGGCTCCTCCCATGAATGTGCTCTGTTCCAAAGACTCTTTTTTTCTTTATCTCTGCCCCCTAGAGTGTGTTCAGGTATTTTTTCTCACCAGAAGTGTCTTCTTACCCAACCCTAATACAAGTATTCAAGTTGCATTAAGTACAGACAATGCCCCAGGCTTAGATGAAAGGCCAGTTCTATTCCTTTAGTTTTCATAGAAAAGTTACCTGAGAAAAAGGATGGATAAAGTCTCTAAGTAGCCTTAAGGGTTACAGCCTAGTCCAACTTTTCCTTTTCCAAATCGAGGACCCAATACCCAGAAAGGCTTAGGTAAAGTTTCAAATTTGATTGCAAACCTCTGCCTCTAAGACTAGTGTTCCTGTTGTACTGTCATGACCAGTCACTTTGTGCACCTTTTAGTAACAGCCAAAGGAGCCATTGAAACTTGGTGCAGTTTACTCCCCTAGGTAAGGAAGCAGAGGCTAGCCCTTAGATTCACAGATGTAAAGTATGATATTTTGTATATATTAATTACAACTAATTTCTTAAGAAAAAGGTTGACGAAGACAATTTTAAAGGTACAAACAGTTCTGAGAATTTGGGGAGCAAATTACTCTATGGAAATATTTGAATGTAAAAACAATTTGTTTCAGTGTTTACAAGCTATACATGTCTGATTTCTGTAAATCCTACAGGTAGTTCTAGCTGAATAATGTCCTTTCAAGTCTATACCTAATGGGGAAAAAATGAGAATAGGCACAAAAACATCACAGGCAGCTACATGAAGTATATGACAAGCTGGTAAATGCTTTTGGTCCTTTCAGCAGTGAGAAAAAATGAAACAGACAACCTCTATAAAATGACAGAAATAATATTTGTTTGCTCCAAAGAAACTGTTTCTGGAATATAAATATAAAATGAGAACTATGATAAAATAAGCAGCTCATCATATTTTAAAAATGGAAATATATATTGTATGTAAATGTATTAGAGTGCCAAATGTGTCATTAATGATCTCAAGAAGAGAACCATTTAAGTATAATGGTGGAAAAAGAACTCTGAATGATTTCGTTTGGGAGCAGAAAGCCAGTTATAGTAGGTTCTGTGAAAGAAAAACTAAATTACAAATAGTTGTCCCTTAATAAAACTGAACCCACCACATGAGAGTGACTTTCTCTCTCTTCCCATTCCATTGAGGGAACTGTTTCAAGCAACTGCCCATGAAGGTACAGGAATGATAAGCTGCTCCCACATGTGACCAGGCTGAAACAGCAATTAAAGATCATGTGCTACTTAGAAAAGACAGATATCTTAGCTGCCTCTTCTCTATTTCCAAATCATGGCATCAATCCTAAAATGGATATGTCAAGGCTTAAAATCATAGATCTTAGATCCTTAGGTTATAAAGGACTGGAAAACAATGGAAAGTGAGCTCATATTTAAAAGAAAGGGAACCCCCCCAAAAAAAAGAATCTGATCATAGAAAGTTATGATGAATGATGAGAGGGAGGACCAAGACAAACTCAGAAGAAAGCAATGTCAAAACATCCACAGGCAAAACCCCAAAGAAAAACAGGAATGGTCTCGAGCTAGGAAAGAACTCAAAAAAGAGATGAAAAAGTTTAAAAATCATATAAGAGAGGTAGGAAAAAACTAGGAAAAGAAATGACAGTGATACAAGAATATTATGAAAAAAGAGTTAATAGCTTAGAAAACTACTTAAAAAGTAGAATTGGTCAAATGTAAAAGGAAATACCAACTCCACTAGAGAAAACAACTCTTTAAAGAGTATAAGTGGAAGATGATTCTGGGAAGATGGCAGATTAGGTTGATAAATTTCAAGCTCTCCTGGTTCCCCTCACAACTAGGACAAATTTGCTCTTGCCTTAGGATTTTTCTTCTAGAAAAACAAGACGACTTGGGATAAAACTGGGGTCCTACAGATATAACTTGATAATATCTGAAAAAGGACACCAGGTTGAGGATTAACCTGTCTAAAGTGCAAACCCCTCCCAGCTAGCTCCACAGAAATATCAAATGGAAACCTGTATTTGAAGCCTCAGCAGTAACCACAAATATTTTAACCTCCCAGACTGTTTGCCAAGTTCAAGTCTAGGTCCAAGAGGACTAACCTCAGCTGATTGGGAATGCCAAGCCCAGTTACACTGCTGAGATGGGCCCTCAGTGAGAAGGAATCAGCAAGGGCAAATACATGCACATGTTGGCTGTGAGCACTTGCAGAAAGGTGGAACCCTCAGATTGGTTTTGGACTATCTCTTGGCTGCTGAAAGAGGCATATGTGTGATCGTTATTTACATACCCTCCTTCTAGGATTTCTGGAAATCTTTTACAACACCATTCTGATTTATATTGTTTTGTTATACCACTACTTGCATTTACATTTCATGTTTATCACACCACATTGAACCTGCACTGGCTGTGGGGGAGTCATCACTAATAGCCTGTGCATTATTGCTATGTGCGTGTGTAATACCTCCCATGCTGATGGGTTTGTGTATACCTGTTTCTAATAAGACCCTTCAGCCCAGAACCCCCCTAATAATATCTGATTTGACTCCTCACTTCCCTTTGGTGTTTTTCATCTCTTTTCTTGAGAAGTCAGGGAGGGCCTGATCATCTCCTTTTTAGTGCTTTCACCTCCCTTTCTGAGCAGTTGGGGGGCGTGATTACCTCCTTTTTGGTGTTTTCACCTCCTTTCCTGAGAAGTCAGAGAGGGTGTGATCACCTCTTTTTTGGTGTTGTCACCTTCCTCAAAAATCAGGGATGGTATGACCACCTGTATTCTAAAACAAAAGAAAGCAGGAGATGTAAAGGGCTGAAACTATGAAAAGATGTACTTGAATCAGACAACCAAGCACTTAAGGCTAATTACCTATTAGTTGTGAGACAATGACTCTATTAACATATGTTTTGGATAAATGGCCCTTTTCACTGTTTAGTGCTTACTCAATGTTTGATCTTAAAATAACTGTAGGCAAGGATTAGAGTGTGGGGTGAGAGGGGCCAGACTTCACTTGGTGGCAAGAAGAAGAGGAGAAAGGTGGAGATTCTGGAGTCCAGAATCTAGAAGAGATCTTCAGCAAAACTCCTGGCATTTTGCCTGCTTCTTTCTCTTCTTCCTCTAAATACCAAGGACTTTTACTTATCTTGACTCTGGCTGTTCAGGGAGGCCTTCAGGGAGCTAGCTTGGACTTAACATAGATGTATAAGAGTGGAGAAGAAGGCTCATAGTTCTGAAAACCTACTCGCATCAGGAATGGATTCAATAAGCAACACTACATATATACTATGAAGAGTCTAGCCCCCTCCAAAATCTATAAAGAAATAAAAGGGGGACGGATGGGAAGATGGAGAAGCAAAAGGTGAGGGAAGAAGACAAGGGAGAGATCCTTGTGTGGGGGAAGTTAAGTAATAGAAAGGAAAGTTACAGAGCAGAAATTAGAGCAAAATTAAGAATACTACATCAAGAGAGGAAAAGGTCATCCAATGAAATAGAAGGGCAACATTGCCTTCTTTCATAATAAGAGCAGAACTAAATTAAAAAGTTGAGCTCCAAGATAAAAAGGGGAAAGAAAACATAAGGGATTCAACAGAGCTAAATTGTTTTTATGCTTATATAGAAAAAATGATTCTTGTGTTTCTTTTTTATTAATTTTTTTGATTCTTATATTTCTTAAAAATGGTATCACTAATACTGCAGCTAGAAGAAATATACATAGACAGAGAATACAGATATAAGGTGAATTTGAGAGAATGACAAAAAAAATAGGGGATTGGAAACAGGAGTATGTTGGGTACAAAAGGAAGCAAGAGGTAGAATGGGGGTGAACTATTTCACAAGAAGTGGCACAAAAGACCCATTACATTGGAAGTAAAGATGGTAAGATGGGCAATGGGCAATGAGCAACACTTGAACTTTACTCTCATCTGTACTGACTCAAAGGAGAAATAAAATAAATACCATCAGTTGATTATAAAAATGTATCTTACTCAACAGGGAAGTAGGAGGGGAAGAGAGAGAGTGAAAGAAAGGAGGGAAGATCAGTGGAGATGGTAGACAGAAGCAAAACACACTAGTGAGGTCAGAAAGGGTGAAAGGGCAAAAAAACAGAGGAAGCAGAACAGGATGGAGGAAAATAGGCAGTAATAATAACTGTAAGTTATTGTTGAACACCCAATTGGAAATATCATCAAAGGTAAGCTGAGATTGAAAGGGAAAAATATTGAGCTAATAAATGATTCTAGGAGCTGGTTTTATGAAACAAACAAAAAATAAGATATATAAACCATGGGTTAATTTGATTTAAAAAAGAAAAGCTAATTACAGTATCAAAAATGAAAACAGTGAAATAAAGAGGAAATTTTAGCAATTATTAGGAAATATTTTGCCTAATTCTGTGCCAATAAATGTGACAATCTGAGCAAAATAAATGAATATTTATAATGATATAAATAACCAAATTAACAGATGAAAAAATAGAAAGCCTAAAAAATTCCATCTGAGAAAAAGAAATTGAAGCCATTAATTAACCCTCTAGGAATAATTCCCAAGGCTAGGTGAGTTGAAGAGTGCATTCTACCAAACCTTTAAACAACTAATTCCAATACTAAAAATAGACAAAGAAAGAGTCCTTTCAAATACCTTTTATGACATGAATATGGTGCTGATACCTATTCCAGGAAGAGCTAAAACTGAGAAATAAAATTATAAATCAATTTCCCTAATGGATACTGATGCAAAAAATGTGAAAAAAATAGTAATAAAGCATTTACAGCAAGACAGCACATAGATCATACTCTATGGCCAGATGGGATTTATATCAGGAATGAAGGGCTGATTCAATATTCGGAAAACTATCAAGATAACTGACAAGCTCAATAACAAAACCAGCAGAAATCATGAATATCTCAAAAGACAGTGAAAAAGCTTTTGAAAAAATAGAGCATCCATTCCTATTTTTAAAAAAACAATTGAAAGCCTAGCTATAAATGAAGCTTTCCTTAAAATTATGAGCAGTATCTAAAACCAAGAGTAAGCGTTATCTATAAATAATGAATAATAGCAAGCTAGACCCATTCTTATTAAGATCAGGAGTGAAGCAATATGCTCATTGTGATCATTATTCAGTGTAGTACTAAAATATTAACATATCAATAAGAGAAGAAAAAGAAATAGAAGGAATTAGACTAGGCAATGAGGAAACAAAATTATTGTTATTTGGAGGTGATATGATGGTATACTTGGAGAACTCTAAAAAATTGCTTGAAATAATTAACCAGCAAAGTTGCAGGATATAAGATATGCCTACATGAATCATCAGCACTTCTTTATATGACCAACAAATCCAAGCAGCAAGAGACAGAAAGAGAAATTCCATTTAAAGTAATTATAAATAATAAAAAATACTTAAGAATCTACCTGCCAAGACAAACCCAAGAACTATATGAACACAATTTCAAAACATGTTTCACACAAATAACATCAGATCTAAACAACTGGAAAAATATAAATTGTTCGTGGATAGGCCAAGTCACCATAATAAGTGATAATTTTACCTAAATTAATTGACTTCTTCAGTGCCAAACCAATTAAACTTCAAAAAAATTATCTGATAGACCTAGAAAAATAACAAAATTCATCTGAAAGAACAAAATAGTCAAGAATATCAAGGACATTAATGAAACAAAAATACAAAGGAAGGTAGGCTAGCAACACCAGATCTCAAACTATATTATAAAGCAGCAATCTTCAAAACTATCGGATACTGGCTAAGAAATAGAGTGGTGAATCAGTGGAACAGATTTGATACGCAAAACATGACAGTCGGTGACCAAAGTTACTTAGTGTTTGATAAAACCAAAGACCTCAGCTTTTGCTATAAGAACTAATTATAGGGGTACCTTGACACTCGTTTGCTTCAAAACTCATCAAATTCAGTATGCAAAGCCTTTTGCTTAGAAAAAAAAAATGCTTCGGCACATGATACTTGCTTGGCACTCATCACACTTGGCTGTTGTCTTGGATGAGCAGTAGTGATGTGAGGTTGGCCAGGCATACTTCCCAGCCTCCACTGCCACAGATATTGTCCTCCACTGTGAGCAGCAACTTTCCAGCAAAGATGGTGCAGCATAGAACTGTCAGATTGGATCCCAGAATGTTTAGGCTGTGCACCTCAATGGGCAGATCAAGTCATGGGACACTTCCTGAAGAAGGATGTCTCTGTTATATAAAGTCTTTTCAGCTCCCCAAACAGTAGTACTGGAAAGGGCAAGGAGCAGCTGACTTTATCAGGATGAAAAACAGTAGTAGCAGCAGCAAGAACCCAGGTGGAGGCAGCCTGGCATCCCCAAACCCTGGATGTTAGCCAAGAACCATGGCTTCTGCCTCCACATCCAGCACAACCCTTCCTCCCCAAAAAAGGAAGCTTGAATGGGAAGGGGTAAGCAGAGAGCATAAAGGTCATAGCTCCTTTCAGAAAGTGAGTTGGGTCAGAAGAAATAAGTCTACCTTGCTTCTCCACAGCTGGAAGCCCCATTTGCCCCTAGGAAAAATCATTCAGTACTTGTTTTTACCATTCATTGTAATTTCTGGAACCAATTAATAATGAGTACCAAGGTACCATTGTATTTGACAAAAACTTCTGGAAAAACTGGTAAACAATGGAATACAACCTAGGCATAGCTCAATTAAGGTCAAAATGGGTGCATAATTTAGACATAAAGGGTGACACCATAAGCAAATTAGTAGAGCAAGAAATAGTCTAGTTATCAGATCTACAGGGAGGGAGCAGGGAAAGACCGGGGAGGAGAGAGAGGAGGGATGGAGGGAGGGAGAGAGACAAAAGACAGAGAGAGACACACAGGGAAGGAGGGAAAGAGGGAAGCAGGGAGAGAGGGAAGAATGGAGAGAGAAAGAGAGACACACAGAGAGAAACAGAGACAGAGACAGAAAGGGAGGGAGGGAGATAATTACAAAATTTGAAATATTAGAAGCAATCGACACTAAGTAAGACTGAGAGAAATGAGTAAAATTTATAAGAATATAAGCCATTCTGCAAATGAGAAATTGGTCAAAGGATATGAGCAGGTAGTTTTCAGATGTAGAAATCAAAGCTGTCTATGGACATATAAAGAAGTACTTTAAATCACTTTTGATTAGAGAAATGCAAATTAAAACGACTCAAGACTCCACCTCACACTAACAGAATGGCCAATATGACAAAAAAGTAAAGTAATAAAAGTTGGGGAGGATGTGGGAAAATTGGGACACTAATACATTGTTGAGGAAGTTGTGAAATGATTCAACCAATCTGGAGAGCAGTTTAGTACTATGCCCAAAGAACAATCCAACTGAGCATAACCCTTTGACCCCAGCAAAATCACTACTAGGTCTGTATCCCAAGGAAATAATAAAAAAGGGAAAGGGACCTGTGTGTGCAAAAATATTTACTGCAGCCCTTTTCATGGTGACAAGATATTGGAAATTGAGAGGAAACCTAAAAATTGGGGAACAGCTGAACAAGCTGTAGTATGTGAATGTAATAGAATACAACTGCGCTTTAAGAAATGATGAATCAGCAGATTTGATGCAAAGTGAAATAAGATGAACCAAGAAAACATTGTATACAGTACCAGCAATTTTGTGACCTGATCAGCTATGACTGACAGCTCTTCTCACTAATACAATGATCCAAGATCCAGGAGCCTTACTCACAAAGAAAGATGCTATCCATACCCAGATAAAGATTGATGGACTCTGAATGCAGATCAAAGCTTCCCACCCCCCACATAGTACTTTATTCTATCTCATGATTTTTCCCCTTTTATCTGTTTCTTCTTCTTTCACAACTGTGTCTAATATGGAAATATATTTTATATGAAAGCACATGTATGACTTATATCAAACTGCCTACCATATTCAGAAGATAGAGGAGGGAGGAAAAGGAAAAATGTTGAGCTCAAAATCTTATAAAAATGAATGCTAATAATTTTCTTGATGTATAACTGGGGGAAAATAAATTACAATTAAAATAGCAACAAGTTAAAGACAAATAATTCTGGAAGACTTAAGAACTAGCAATGACCTGCCATAATTCCAGAATACTGAAGATAAAACATCTTACTCACCTTCAGACAAGAGCTGATAAATTTAGGTTGCAGAAACAGACTTATTCTTTTGGACATGATCAATGAAGAAATTTATTTTGCTTCTTTTTTTACAAAGATTTTCTTTTTCTTTCTTTTTTCTAATGGGCCAATAGGTAGGAGGGAGAGAAAATGAAGTTATATTTAAGTAAAGGAAGGTTACTTTTAGGTTTTTACTTTCCAAGGCTTTTAGGGGACAGGATAATGTGTCATGAGAAACTAGATGGTCCCAGGGCCATTCAAGGTTAGAAAGAGTCTCATTTATTAATAATAATGTTTTCTTTTAAAATGACAATTTAGTGGGATAAAAATATACATTGGAGTTTTTTTCCACACAATTTACAACAATGCATATTAACCTTGGTAACAGTAAATTTCCACATGACAAGTCAAGGAATAGATATAGATATCCTAGAATGTGTTTGTCATATCAGGACTCCAACCTGCATCACACTAAACACAAATAATGTTTCCTTATCTAATTCAGAGGTCAAAACAGATTATATTACTTATAATCAGTAAGTAATATCATATCTGAGGGAAAGAGACTGACTAAAGATAAAGCAATGTTCTTCAGCTTGGACCTGCATCATTCCCAAGCGATTGTTTGCCTTAATTTCTATTTTTCAAATAAAGCCAATCTATTCCGAAGGCTAGATTAAAATAATGGCCCATTTGCAAATTGGAAATCAACAATCCAAATATATTTTAAGGAAGGAGCTGCCAAGAAGTGTTGTGCTAAGAAATGCAGAATATCAATTAGAGGGCAAGGAAAGTGGTAAACAATAGATTTCAGTGAAGCAGAAATGTTTGGAAATTTTGACCTTGACAACCAACTTTCTTTGGAAAACTAAACACCTGATCTCACTATGAAATAAACTCACCGGTACTCGTCTTTAGTTTTTTAACATTTAAAAGAACAAATGTAATATAGCTATTGTAATTTGTGTTTCTGTCATATTCTGAAATGGAAAATAATTACCATCTATATTTTGAGGACCAAAAGACTGATTTCTAACCTAGCTCTTGTGCAAGATGGATCACCATTATATTACAAATATTCATTCCTCAGGCAAAATCCTTCTAAAATCAAAAAGATGACACACTCTGAACTCAAAAGGTGGGCTATTTGTAGTGGGGAAATGTTACCCAAAGAATGCCCTACCATTTAGCCTACATTTTACTTTTCTGTTTTTATTCTTTTACTCCCAGTTGTAACTTTCTACAATGGGCATGCCAATTTCCTCCCATTCTTTATTTCATAGTCTGTACTTTGCAAATCTTAAAGCATTATATAAATGTGAGCTATAATTATCTGGTTAAAAGGGGAAAAGCTTCATCTTCTACAATAGATTCACCATCTACTATTCACCTTTAATAGGCAGATATAGCAATAAATCAAAGAATCATGACTTTATTGCTGTGAAAAGATGCTCCTCTAAGACATATGGCAACTGGCCTATAACTTACTTATACTCTTAGAATTGCCTTAAGTTTAGAAAGGTTTAATACAAATATTGAACAAGCATTTTTAAAGTGCTAAGCTTCAGGATAAAAAAATAGGGCATAGTAGAGGAGGTTCAGAGTAAAGCATAAGAAACCTGGCTATAAAGAACTTTAAATGCCATCTGACATTTCATCCTGGAAGTCTTAGGGACCCACTGTAGATCAGTTACTAGAAGATGGGGAATGAAGATAACATGGGCAGCACTATACTTCAGAGAAATAACTTCGGCAGCAGAATGAAGTATGGATAACAATGGGAAGAAATCTGGGGCAGAAAGGAAAATTTTAAAAGATTATCATAACACACCAAGCAAGAGATGTTGAGGGCCTGTAACGAAACATCAGCTGTGTGAGTCAAGAGAAGGAAAGGCATGAGAAGATGTCATTTAAGCAGAAATACAACAGCTGACAACAGACTGACCATGCAGAGTAAAAACGAGTGAGGAGTAAAGTTAGACATCAGGGTTGTAAGCCTGGGATAGTAGGAAGAAGGTAGTAAGCTGCACAATCACAGAGAAGTGCAAAAAAGCAGTTTTTTGGGGAGGGGGGAGATGACAAGTTCTTTTTTGGAAATGTTGAGTTTGGGAACTTTGAGCTTGAGATATTTAAAGTCACTGTTGAATAGGCATTTTTATGAGCCTGGGGCTCATGAAAAATACTAGCTCAGAATATTTGGGAATACTTTGCATAGAGATAATAATTTAATTCATGGGAGCTGATGATACTACAAAGTAAGATATTATGTGATGAAAAGAGAAGTGAGCCTAGTAAAAAGCATTGGGACAACCAGGTCAGTGGATGTAACATGCATAAAGAACCAGCAAAGAAGGAGGAGAAGGATCAGTTGGACAGACAGAATAACCAAGAGGGAGCAGGGTCACAAAAATCCCAAAAGGTAGACAGACAATGAGTTAGGATATACTAGTAGTACAGATCAGATTCTCCTATAATAGCTCCAGCAATGATTTCTGAAGAGATTTCCCAAGTAGTGAGTAGAAAATGAAAGCAAAAACTACAGTGGATTATGTTCCTGCCCCAAATCACATATTCAACCTATAGTTAAGTGACCAGGGCAGCAACAGTGCAACAGGGACAGGCGAAGATAATGGACTCTGTGGCCAGAGTTCTGAGCTAGATGAGCAAGAGAGGACGGGGAATAATGAGAAGAAAAATAACAGAATAAGATGCAGTGAAATACATAAAATGTGAAAGACTGTGCAAATTCAATGCATATGAGAACAGAACAGAGGTTGTCAACTAGAAAAAAAATTTTTTCATATCCAAATTCTCGGATAAAGGGCTCATTTCAATAACATAAAGGAAACTGATCTAAATTTATAAGAATAATTGCCATTGGTAAGTGGCCAAAAGCTACAAACAGGCAGTTCAGAAGGGAGGAAATATAATCTATAGTCACATGAAAAAACACTCAAATCACAAATGATCAGAAAGCTGCAAATTAAAGCAACT
Organism: Sminthopsis crassicaudata; assembly: GCF_048593235.1. NCBI lineage: Eukaryota > Metazoa > Chordata > Mammalia > Dasyuromorphia > Dasyuridae > Sminthopsis > Sminthopsis crassicaudata. Next base: position 38,626,944 of record NC_133623.1, read on the forward strand.
CTGAAATAACTCTTCACATCCATCAGTGGCAAATTTGACCAAAAAATGCAAATGACAACTATTGGAGGGCCTATGGGAAAGAAGCACATTAATGCACTGTTGGTAGAGTTATGAACTTATCTAGCCATTTTGGAAAGCAAATTTGGAGCTATGACAAAAAGTTACTTACACCCAAGAATATATCACTACTAGGCTAAGATATCCAAGAAAGAAGAAAAGGTCCTATATGTCCAAAAATATTTAAAGTAGCTTTTCTTATGGTGTCACAGAACTGAAAATTAAGAAGATGCTCACCAAATGCAGAGTAACTGAACAAACTATGGTATTTGAATAAAATAGAATATGACTGTATTGTTACATATGAAAAAGTCAGCTTCAGAGAAACATGAGAAGATATAGGCTGAAAAAGAATGAAGTGAGCAGAACCTGGAAAACAATTTTAGTATAAACATCAAGATTTTAAAGCTAAATTTAAAAACTATATTTAAGAATTTTGTTCAATGAAATGATCACTATTTTAGAGAAATGATGAAGAAAACTGCTACCTAGCTCCTTTCAGAGAGGTCATAAACACAGAATAAGATACACATTTTTGGACATGACCAGTATAGGAATTTCCTCTCTTGACTGCTTATTTATTACATGGATTTTGTGTGTCTCTTTTTTTTTCCAGGGAGGAGAAGGGTGAAGGAAAGGAAAAGAAATACTTTTTTAATTAAAAAATAAATTAAATGGAAAAAATCCAGAGAAGAGAGTATCCAGGAGCAACAGGTGATGAACAACATTTAAGTACTGCAGAGGAGTCAAGAAGAATGAGGAAACTTTTCAACAATGTCCTCAATGCTTTTACCTATGCTACTTCCTACCTGTGTGGCTCAGCATGAGTCATAACCTCTATATTATTTTCAAAATGGCCACTTCAAACTGGAATTAAGAGAGTACATCAAGAGGGGATATTTGCTTTTATTTATATCCCCAGTCCTTAAAACAGTGCCAGGCATACAGTAAATGATTAATAAATATTTTTATTCATTCATTCTAAGATATAAGCGAAGAGGCACAACTGAAGAGATAATAATTAATAAGAACCATCAGCACCAAAGGAACACAGAGGACTATGTTATCATTCAGATGAGTGACAACTGATATAAAGAATTTTAAAAATTCACCAAGAAGTTATCTCTGTAAAGAAGTTAATAAATAACACCAATTTGCTTTAATGAAAAATACTTTCCTGCCATCAATACTGTATTACGTCTAATGCTTCAAATCAGTCTCAAAATCCCTACAAAAAGGGAGTATCTGACATCCAATTTTATAGCTAGGTAAATAATCCCCGCTGGTAGCTGTGAGAAAGGAGAAGCTAATAGGACTTGGGTTAGAATCCTGGTTCTGTTGCTTCCTATCTGCAAGATTTGGGGTAAGTCATTTCATTTTCTTTACTTACAAAATGATAATAAAATCTAAATGATCTAACTCACAGGGCTCCTGTGAAGAACCAATGATATCACTGCTTACAAATGGAAATGGGTGTTAGTAGACAATGAGCCATGTGTTGGAAAAACACGTGTATAGACCCCAATGCTAAATGAAAAACTGGTGTTATAAGACTTTACAGAGGCCAGAAGAACTAGCCTAAAGGGTGAGAGAAGTATGAAAATAAAAGAACAACTAATCAAGTGAAAGTAACTTGAACAGAAGAGTTGAGAGAAGTTCTGGTGTATATAAAATCTGAATGGCTATATTACCAAGAAACAGCTTTCATGTTTGTTTTCCATAATGGATTCCTTAGACTTTTGAAAAGAACAAGTGTATTTGGGAAGGCTTGACTTGGACACTAAGTAATTATCCTACCATGTGGACTTCCGACTAAGTGTTATTCAACCTCTCTAGGGGGCAGAAAACCATGTTTATAAAATTCAACTTGCAAGAAACCATGTTTCAGCAGGCGACATTTCTATGCTTTCTCTGCCAGCATGCCTCCTCAGATTTCCTCAGTCACTGGGGAGTGCAATTTCCCCACATCTCGTGTTCTGTAATCTTTTTTAAGGTAAGAAAAACTCAAAGAACTATAAAATATATTCCAAAATTGGAGGTAATAAAAAGATTTTTAAACCCTCCAAACTTTTAAAAGCTATCAGAAGCCTGAGATATGTAAATATACAACTGGGTTCTTTTCTATGACTTCCAATAACCTTGTACTTTCAATTCAAAATTCTCTAGAAATATCCCACTTCTCACAGCACATTCTCTTTGATATAACCCATCTGAATTAGAACAAAAAGGATAGTACAATGAGCTATTACCATGATTAAGTATTAAGTCTGTTTGCTCATATTTTTCAAATTTCTTCTTATTTTAAAAAATCAATTAGAATTATTTCCTGGACCCTTGCAATTTGTTGATTTTTTTTAAAATGCGAACCAGGTCCGAAATATCTGAGAATTCATCAAGGAGTAACCCCCTAAAGGCAGTCCACTTTCATTTCAAAAAATCAAAGAGAACAATACAGCATTAACTCCTGGCAAGGTTTATGTTTTATTCAGAAATTAAATCATGCTGACTTGGAATTTAAGTACCTTGAAATCAGGAACCATACAGTAAAAGTCTCCTTAGTACTCAAATATTAAGCAAGCTTATTAAAACCATTCATGTAGTTTATGGAGGTTTTAGCACAAGGCAGAACGTTTGACAAAGAAAAAAGTTGGAGACATTTCCTCTTGTCTCATGAGTTGCTTCACTAACTTACTGTTCATTTAAAAACACTAAATATTCTCTGGGTATCAAGACTGAAGTATTTTTAAGGTTCCTTCCAAATTTCAAATTCTCAAACTATGATTCTATCCTCGACGACACAAATTCTTTCTGGTCACAAAATAAACCAGGAGTAAGTGTACACCCTTAATTAATCCTTTCACTAAGATAGTTCAAAGAACCTTACATCCTTATTTCTAACCAAGTGAGTTCCATTTATAATCTTTTGCTAGCCACTACATTCTCAATATGCACTTTTTCTTTTACTACCTTACTTATAAGTTGAGAGGCAGCTGGTGTCACAGAGCCCAAACTCCTGAGTCAGGAGTCTGGAAAACTGAATTCAACTTTTACTTCAGACATTCTTTATAATTTAGTCTTAAGAAGTGTTCTGGGAGCACTGAGAGATTAAAGGTCTTGTCCATGAGTTCTTGTGACCCTGCTGAAGATATTTAAAACTCTATTTGTCTCAGTTTCCTCAACTTTAATAAGCAGAAAAGACTGACAAAGATTTTGGCAAGCACAGGTACAGTTTAACCTCAGATGTATTTGCATATGCAATTTTCCAATGCCTGCATATTCTTTATGGGCCTGCATTGGTGTCAGTTGGTTTAGATCATCTTGTCCATTCCTAGGATCCATGTTTGTTTAACTAAAACCACAAGTATTGACACAGATGTAAACTATCTTCCTGTGCAGTGGGACACAGTAGTTGAGAAAGTATTTGGCATGGTAGATCTGTGTCCCTACTCTTCCTTCACATCACACATCAATTTATACATCTTATCATGCTTGTCTTTTAAACAAAGGCAAGAACTCAGGGAAGGGTTCTACATTCTACTCAGGCATGGAGTCACCCGTGGGATCTTGGGAAAGGTTAATAGTCTTTATCTACACAGTATCCTAATCTCTATAATGACTTAATGTGTAGCTTAGGATTCACAAACCTACATCTACACATATAAAAGAAAAAACATTTTCATCCTTGATGTTAACTGTGCCATCATTTAAGTATTACATAGTAGGACTGATCCTCTATTCAGAGGGTCTCTATTAGCAAAAGAGAATCATTTGCCCCAGGGATTCAAAAGCCATTTTAGCAGTAGCTGATGTATTGTGTCAGCAAAAACCAAGGATGTATAGTCAGGCTGATTTTCCAAGTAGTCTCTGCAAGAGCATAACTCCTGAAGAGTTTATCCCCATATGTCCCAGCTGACCCAAGAGACTAAACTAAAGTTGTTTGGGGAATCTTTATGGCCTTTTCTAGCTTACTTGCAATAAGTTTTTAAAGTATTGAACACATGCTTATAATTGCCAATTGTTCAGGAATTTAGTGGCATTTTATGAATTATGAAATTTTACATGCTACCTCAATGAATATTTAATTTCATCAATAGAGTTATTCTCTCCTGTGGTACAGACTGCAACTCATTATCCCCAGCTGTTCATTTTGTGCAGCTCTTAGCCATGTACTCTCATTTACAAAAGACGCCTCAGATATGCTGTGGTCTCTCCTTTAATTCTTTATAATGTGTGAATGACAATGGAATTTCTAGGTCAATATGTTATGTGAATTTGTATCCATTTCAACTTTAGCTCACTGTTCTACAGGATATTCCACCACTTAAAAGTCTTTAGGATCATTACTGAACAAACTTAATCTTGTGGACAAGGAAAGCCACACATAATCAACACTGGAGGAAGAGATTGAGAGAATAAAGGAAAAACAGAAAGTCAACTCAGCAAATGTAAATACCAATATAGGTGATATAACCATCTCTTGAAGAAGTGACTAAATGTACAGAATTTCTGGTAAAGACCAGAAATTCTAAGTTTCACCTTCTCCCTGGAAGGACCAATTTCCAGATCTTAATAATCTAGTTCATGTTTAGCTGCTGAAATCTCTCATGAGTGGAGCTATCCTTATAGATGGGGACCACTGGGTTGAGAAAGAAAAGACTCAGGGCTGACATCAGAGGTCTCATCCTCTGGCAGTCACAATCTCTTCATGAAAGGTACGAACATCCAAAGTAATTGGATGAGCTAGCTACATCTCGACTATACCAAACATATAACAAGAGAAGTCACTCTTCAGCTACCTTTTACTTCTATCCCTCCAGGATTCACTTTCCAGACTTCACCACCATGCTTTGGCTGTTTTCTCCCACTATCCTTATGGTTCCTTTTCCAACTGATAAGCTTTCCCCAGAAGCTTCATTTTGAGGAAGGACTCAGAGCAGTCATGCTTCACCATCCTGATTTCACCACTAACACCCTTCTAGGTACCTGTTCCCCCCCCTGTGAACAAACAGTAAGTTTGTTCACTGCTTTTCAGCTGTCTTCCCTCATTAGAATTTAAACTCCATAAAGACAAGAATTCTTTTGTTTTTCTGCTATCTACAGCCCTAGCACTTAGCACAATGCCTGGTACACAGTCAATACTTAATATAAGTTTGGGGAGATGACTTGAAATCTGTACCTTATTCATATTATTAAAGGGATCCTACTCATTACAGACATGTGTGGACAAAGAGGGATGTTGTGACACTAGTCATCACTTCAGCAGTAAGGAGGGCCCAGAAAGAGATGATCAACTACTTTTCAGAGTCAGCTAGGTGGTGCAGAAAAGGCAATATTGAGCCAGGAGTCAGAAAGACCTGAGTCCAAATCCAACTTCAGTCATTCAGTAGACATGTGACCCTGGACATATACAATGGGGACAATAAGAAAATCTGCCTCCCAGGGTTGTTGGAAGAATTAAATGAGACGAAAAGCATTTAGTACACTGCCCAGCACAAAGTAGGATCTTAATAAGCGCTTATTCTCTTTCCTTTTTCCTCTTGTTCAAAAGTGTTATAGTGAATGAGCACATTTAGAGGCCTTGCAGCTGCAGTAACCTGGTGTTTGATCTGGCCACCATTATATACCTACCAAAGGCTCCCCATGGCCTAATATTAATTGGCAGAGAGTTCCCATAACATGTACTCCACAAGGTTATGAAGACCTATGGATAGAGACTGCTAAGCTGGTCCACTTCAATTCTTCAAAACTAGTAGCTTATTCTGGGCCCTGTTCAATAAAATAGACTTTTAGGTGACTTGAAAACAGTAACTAGCACAATTCCCAAGTGAGGAATATGATTAAGATGTGTCCTTACCTAGTCAAAGTGTCATAGCAAAAATGGTACCAGCTGTTTCAATCCTATTCATAAAAATATGTAAATACAATTTTCTCTCCACAATTAGAACATAAGTTTCTTGGCAGCAAGACTCTTGCTTTTATTCTTGTAATCCCAATCCTCAGCACAGTACAAAAAGTACATGAAATTAATAAATAAAGGCCTACGGATTTATTAAAAATATAAGAAACAGATCCAATCACACTACTGCCTGAGAGACCTAGCTGAAACATTAAGCTTGTCATTCTGCTAATCATCTTTCCTTTTAATTTCATAAGTAGTACTGCATTGTTTTAATAAAGATTCAAAGAAGGATTTACCTTCAGACGGAGGCATACATTTCTAAAAATCAGTCTCAAATAAAAATTTAGTCACTTGAAACAAATGGAAAGTATTTTCAACAAAAATAATTATAAAAATAAGATGTTCCATTAAGATATGTCTTACAGTAAAATTATCCAAATATACTTTTAAAAAAATTATCTAATGGTCAAAGGATATGAACAGACAATTCTCAGATGAAAAAATTGAAACTATATCCACTCACATGAAAGAATGTTCCAAATCACTACTGATCAGAGAAATGCAAATTAAGACAACTCTGAGATACCACTACACACCTGTCAGATTGGCTAAGATGACAGGAACAAATAATGATGAATGTTGGAGGGGATGTGGGAAAACTTGGACACTAATACATTGCTGGTGGAGTTGTGAAAGAATCCAGCCATTCTGGAGAGCAATTTGGAACTATGCCCAAAAAGTTATCAAACTGTGCATACCCTTTGACCCAGCACTGCTACTACTGGGCTTATATCCCAAAGAAATACTAAAGAGTGGAAAGAGACCTATATGTGCCAAAATGTTTGTGGCAGCTCTTTTCGTTGTAGCTAGAAACTGGAAGATGAATGGATGTCCATCAGTTGGAGAATGGTTGGGTAAATTGTGGTATATGAAGGTTATGGAATATTATTGCTCTGTAAGAAATGACCAGCAGGAGGAATACAGAGAGGCCTGGAGAGACTTACACCAACTGATGCTGAGTGAAATGAGCAGAACCAGAAGATCACTATACACTTCAACAACAATACTGTATGAGGATATATTCTGATGGAAGTGGATATCTTCAACATAAAGAAGAGCCAACTCACTTCCAGTTGATCAATGATGGACAGAGGTAGCTACACCCAGAGAAGAAACACTGGGAAGTGAATGTAAATTGTTAGCACTAATATCTGTCTGCCCAGGTTACATGTACCTTCGGAATCTAATGCTTATTGTGCAACAAGAAAATGGTATTTACACACATGTATTGTATCTAGGTTATATTGTAACACATGTAAAATATATGGGATTGCCTGTCATCGGGGGAGGGAGTAGAGGGAGGGGGGATAATTTGGAAAAATGAATACAAGGGATAATATAATATTATAAAAATATATAATAAAAATTATCTTTTCATTTTAGTACTATTAAGATAAAAATATCAGAGATCTTATTTTTGTTCATTCTAGCCTTTTCTATGCATATGAAAGTAATAAAATGTATGCAGTGCAAATAAATTCCTGGATAGCCAGTTAAATCTGGACCAAAATCTCAAATATTTTCTATTATATAACTCTGGCTAAGTCACTTAGCTTTTCTTAGACTAAATATCCTTATTAAGAAAATTAGAAAAGCAATAGTACTTATCATATGGTAGTAGTAAAGATCAGAGATCAGAAATAAAAAAAAAATCTTTTGTTTTGATGTTTGCCTAGCAAAAAGCTTGTCAATGTTTGTTAAGGACTATAAATTACGGTGAAGATAAATGTTCTCCTTTCTTACAACATGGTACCTGTCAGTCTAAATGTGAACAGTTTGAAATAAAATGCTTACTTTCAATAAAAAATTATAAAGAGAAGGAACATATCCACACAATAACTATTGCTTCAAAATTATACTGTTGTATTAATAGTGATGAATAAACCTATTTTTAGAGGGCCTATTATTCCCATATTCTAAAAAAAATCATTTGTGTAACATTTTTGTTAATAATATAGGGAAAATATCTACAATAAGCAAGATGTAAAAAAAGCAATTCATACTCTCAATGTGAGGTGGTAATTTTAAGTTTAGACAACTCCTTGAAATAGTCTGCAGTCCTGGATGTAACTGTAATCTCAGTGGGAATCAGGAAGACGATGTGCACAATTTCTCTGAGCTCCTTTCAATCATCTGTCAGTTCAGGGACACAATTATTTCTTCTTGGCAAACCTGTTCTTCCCTGAGCTACTTTTGCAGGTCCCCTTGGCCTTTCCTGTACACTTTCAGATAATTTGACAAACAGAAAATAAAACTAATTTGGGAAAACCAGCACTGAATTTAGAGCCAAAGGATCTGGGTTCAAAATTCAAGCTATATTGCTTAATAGCTGTATAATCTTGGGCAAGTCATTTGCTCATTTGGAAAAATGAGTTGGTAGAACTAGACAACTTTTTAGGTCTCTGTGTTCTAATGAACTCATTTTGAAATCAGCAGCCCTATGTAAAGAATTGTCAAGCTCATTATACTAGCCATTCTTAAACTACATAAGTATGTGCTTCAGGATCAAGACTACAGACAAGAAATCGTTCTGTTTCCTCACTATCTAGACCCACAAAATTTCAATTATCTATGCTATTTATTTCATTGTTTCTTCACTTATGCAAAATATGAGTCTGAGACAACAGTAAGCAAGTGATTCTCTAGAAGAGAAATAGCATCAATCAAGCTAGCCCAGATAACTGAGATGGAAGTAAAAGAATTCAATGTGATGGGGAAAGGAATCTACCTTTGGAGGTTTGTTGGTTGCTTACTAAATGGTAGTCAAATTCATAACCAGAAAGCTAATGATTTTTTCTCTCAGAAAAAAAATCAGCCAACAAGCATTTATTACTTACTATATATGCTAAGTTCTATACTAAGAGATTAGGATGGAAAATGTCATACTTTACTGAGAATATCAAGGTCATTTACTATTAGTTCCCTCTTCTTCACTTTCCCACATCTCCAAACTCCTTCATATAAGTTCTCCTCTTTTTCCTTTTTTTAATTCAGCCTCTAATGAGCAAGTGACAGCCCTTCTCCTCCTCTACTTTTCTACTCAAACCCCTCACTTACCATCTCCTCCAGCACATGGTCTTCCCCATCCAATCAGCCTCATAACCTTTTCTAGATTCTATCTCTCTTTATTGGAACTTTTCTTGTTGTCAAGAAGACAGGAGACTTTTGTTCCTATTTTTGAAGAGTATATCCTTATAGTTGCTTTATTCTGAAATGCATGGTTGATGTTTATATTTTAACACCATGATCTGAGCTTTTTGGATATCTCAAAAACAACTTTAGGGAAAAAAACACAAAACAAAACTTGCTCAAAAAGTAATATTAATCAGATATTCCATGAAATACTGTTTATTGTGCTTATGTGCCAATCCACAATGTTTACAATTCCTATAATTCTCCTGGCTAGATAACAAATGCAGATAGGCAAGAATATAAAAATATAAGCATAAAAATGAAAAGGTGTGTAAGACAAACACTCCTTTGTCAGAAATAACATGTAAGTACCAGTACACTGGCTTGGAAGTAAAGGCAGACAAGATAGATATCGTGGAGGTGTGTGGAATTTTCACAATGACACCAATGCCACTAGAATTGTGTGTGTGCACCTGGGTAGTAATGATCAGGTTATAACTGCCCTGAAGGGCCTATACCTATCTTGGAGGGAGAGAGGTTAAGAAATCTTACACTGAAAGAAGAAAAAGAGTTGGGGAGTGTTAGGAGATTAGGGGAGTATGATTGGAGGAACAAACCCTGAGACAGGCTATCATGGAGATGCCAGGAGAAAACCACCCAATTGTAAAGTTTACACTACCTGCCCTTTCACCCCTACCCATAACTCCAAGTCAGGACAAATGTTGGTTTTATATCTTTTACTTAGATGTTTTAGAGTCTAATTCTTTAAGAACAGCCAATGATCAGTCTCTTACACTTACATCAGATTTTACAGTTTTTGTTGTCATAGTTGAATCATTTCAGTTGTGATTGACTTCTCATGACCCTATTTAACATATATTGGATTATTGGCCATCTAGGGGAGGAGGTGGCAGGAAGGTAGGGAGAAAAATTTGTAACACAAGGGTTTGTAAGGGTGAATGTTGAAAACTATCTGTGCATATATTTTGAAAATAAAAAAGCTTTTAAAAGTTGCACTATCTTAAAAAGAAGGAAAGATAACCCCAAATAGGGCCATGCCAAAGTTCTAGTAAGTCACAGAAGCAGGACACACTCAAAATTCCTGTTTCCAAGTCTAGTACTCCACCACACTATACTTATTAAGACTAACATTAATAGCTGACATATATATGTATTACTGCTTTAAGGTCCATAAAAAATTTATATACACTACAACATTAAAATATCACAACAATCCTGTGGTACAACTTCATTTTGTAGAGAAGGAAGCTGGGGCCCAAGGGAGGGTGATGGGGAGGAATTAGCTGTGCAGAAGGTCTCAGAAGAAGACTCGTTGGCAGCTCAGACTACCATCATAAGCACCATGTCTTACTGCTTCAGGCCTGGGCCTGACATTTACTGGTCTGGGCTAGTCTCTTTATTCCCCAGTTTCCATATAAATAAAATGAGCTGGTGAAGGAAATAGTACACCATTCCATTACTGATCTCAAGAAAATCCCTTATGGGGTCACAAAGAGTCAAACATGACTAAACAACAAATGTATTTAAAAACATACACTTATACCAGACCATTCAGAAACTTCCATTTGACTGTTTATACTTTAAATGAATCATTTTTTCTCATGGCCAAAGAGTTGATGTACTCCTGGAAGAATTTAATTATACACATCAGGATACTCTCACTATGAAAAAAACCAGGAGACATAAAGCTTAATGAAAGGAAGACTACCCAGCTCTCTTCCTTGAGATGACTAAAGCAGCAAGCAAAGCTGGTTTGTACTGAGTCCAAAGGCATAAAGAAATTTTACTTCAAGATATATTTGGTTACCTTGTATAGCAGTGATCTCAAGGAGCAAAATGGCAAGTCAAGAAGAGACTAACTTATGCACCAACATCTTTTTTCATTAGAGGATGAAGTATCAGAGAAATGCCATGAAGAACTTGAAAAGATCCTTCAAACCCAGTTGACACATATCTTGGTATATGATGCTTTAATTGTAATAGTTATTATGGGGAAGACTGGCTAAAAAATATGGAAAATATGGGTCAAGAAATGAATGATGCCAAAGGTCAGCAGGCTATTTGGGAGCCTCAAACTTGTATTGCCACCATCAGTAAGAGAGGCAGAAGGTGCTAGACCCACGAAGACCTGAAATTCTCACCAAAAGTAACATGGACAGTCTCACTAAACAGGAATGAGAGAGTTAGTTATGGGCCTTCTTTTGGAATCGCCCATCAGCTCATATACTGGACAGAGAAAAGTTTCAAACAGGAAATGCATATGATCCATCTATCTTGAATCTGATTTATCACTATTTCTTTAAAAAAAATCCAAGTTCCTAAAGGGAACTTTTTTAGCAGATTTTGTCCTTATTTGCTCAGGGCCTAGCACGGTATCACGCATACAATAAACACTTAATGACCACTTAGTGAATTGAATTGAGCAGACAGCCGACACAAGGAGGCCAAGTGAAGAGAGAAAGCAGGCAAAGACAACAACTGCCTGGAATACAAGCTCGTGTGTCAAATAAGTATTACGGGGGGGGGGGGGAGGAGGAGAGGGAAGAAGTGGACAAAACAAGCATTATCACCCCCTCCTTCCTCCTAGAAATGAAAAGGAATCATTTCTCTAGTACACAACCTCAGCAGAGAATTCTGAGGGAAACGTAGGCGTGTGCACTGCTAGCAGCTACTCACGTCAAAGCCTTTGGTTCACATTACTGAAAGAAAAAATCATCTTACTGAAAACAAAAGAAGAGTCCATTCCCAATCACTTACCCGCCCTAATGAGAAGCTTCCTCCACCGCAGCAACAAGCAGAAGCCGGCTCCCAGCGGGAGCCGCCGGAGCCAGCAATGAGCATCAGGTGCTACTCCCCTCAATCAAAGCTCCTCTCGTCTTCCTACGTTCCTTGTGGCTGCCTGCGAAGGCAAAGCACGCGCCAAACTTAGTTCTACTGTGGAGTCTGGGTCTGTGAGTTCGCTGGGATGTGGGCAAAGCAGGGTGCTCAGGAAGAGGAGCGTCCGCAGTTTTCCCAACTTCCCAAAGTCCCGACTTTAGGAACTTCTCTCCTCCCTGACTTTGCCCAGCCCGGAATGATGTACCCACAGCATTTGGCGGCCTCTGGTCATAAAAGAAGAAGCTTCTTAAAGAATAGAGAGCCTCTCAGAAACGCACGCTTCGCCTGGGGTGACGAGCAACTTTTCTTTCTCTGACACCAGGCAGGAATAGTATCTATCCAAGGAAATACCATCCCCACCTCCATCCCCATCTACTCAGGAGAATGTACAGGCTGGTTTTTCCCTAATTCCCTTTGGAGAATAGAAGAATCTGTTTTTAAGCAAGTGAATGGGATTGTCCTAGGCCATTAACAATTACTGCCAGTTAGCAGCCTTACTTCATCCTTTCAGGAAACTCCATCTTTTGGGGAAACTGGGAAGAGGGAAATAACCCAGCAAGAGCTCTGTTTATTTTGGAATTCTAATCATAACCCCTATCTGAACTTCTTTTCTGAAAAAGGGCAAATGCTACCTTCGTGGCTGATGAAGTAATTACTTAAAACTTAAATACAAAATATAAAAAGAATAACATTTCCACGTGCAAAGTAGAACATGCGGGAGGATTCAAAATTCAAAAAAGCTGTAAATGTCCATTTCAAGAAAGGCTATATAATAAATACTACACACTGTGTTCAGAGCTGTCCATCTTTTCCTCACTTCCTTGCTGGATTTTCTTTTGTTCTCTATTGTGCACTTTTACTTGATTCTTCCATCCCCTTCCTCCCCCACCCCCAAGAAAGCTACAATTAAGTGTGGAAACACATATGTACCCAAATATATTCATAGGCATTTATCTAAGACCATACTAGGCTTTCTTGTCCTCTGTTTCCCTGCATGTTTCCCTAACATCTTCCTTCCTAAGTCCAAGTCTTTCCATATTTTTCTAACTCTGCCAATGCATTTCCTACATCATAGCAATATTCCACCTTATCCTACCTATTTTTAAAGTCTAAAACAATATTAATGTGACTGACATTTAGTGTAGTTTCCCTATTTTTCTCTTTTGATTAAAACTATTACAGCTTTAAATATGCCTGAGATGATATTACCACCCCTCCTTTTTTAATGTAATAAATTCTATTCCTGATCTGACCATTTGACATTATTTTGGGAGGAAAGGAGAAGATATTTTTACTTCACTAACTTCCTCTGAAGATGAACCCTAGTCTTCTCTATTCCCAGAGTCACTTTCTATGGTGGGGCTCTTTCCCCTTTACCTGCTCATTTTTATAGCAGTATGTTATTGTAATCATTGCTAGGCTTAGGATATAAAGGATGCTGCCTCTGGCTTCAGTTGTCCCCTCTGGCCTGAAACCCAAAACCAAGAACTCAGCCCTGCTATAAGTGCAGCATCCCTGCCCAATTTCTTCTGAACTCACAAGGTATACGCTGGTTCTATCTCACCTAGAGCCCAATTTAAGCACCTGAAGTGGGCCTAGGATGATTTATCAGCAGATATTCCCCCTCAATCTTTCCCTGCTCAGGTGTCCAACTCCCCATACTGTCTGGGAGAAAAAAAATAACTTCTGGCATTGGGGCCCAGGCTCTCTCCAATCTAGATAGTCCTGGAATTAAACACTTGCTGCTTCTGAAGCGTTAGTTGTGAGGTTTTTACACTTTAGAGGGGCCCAATCTCTATTCTGGGCTTTCTTCAGATCTTTGACCAGGAGGAACACTGTTCTGAACCAACTCTTGCTTATTTTTATCACTCAACATTCAACGGACACACTATTGTGTCTTGTCTGTGAAGGAAATTTGGAGACTTTGAAATAATACTATTCCTAAATCTTTCCAAAATCTTCCCCAAACTTTTCTTTAAATAAACAAGTGTTTTTCTCTCCCTCCCACATTCTCCCCATTCTTTTTGAAAAACAGGAAGGAAAGTAAGAAAGAAGGAAGGAAGGAAGGAAGGAAGGAAGGAAGGAAGGAAGGAAGGAAGGAAGGAAGGAAGGAAGGAAGGAAGGAATGAAGGAAGGAAGGAAGGAAGGAAGGAAGGAAGGGAGTGAGGGAGGAAAAGAAAGAAGACAAGATTAAAGAATTAAGGAAGTAAAGAAAAAAGAAGAAGGAAAGAAAGGAAAAAAGAAAGAAAAGGGGATGAAGAAAAGAAAAACAGAATGCAAGAAAAGATGAAAAAGCAAGAAAGATATAAGGAAAGGAAGGAAAAAGAAAAGACCAAAAAAGAAATAAAGGAAGGAAAAAAGAAAAATGAAGAATTGCAGGAAAGAAAAAAAAAAGAATTGGGAGAAAAAAGGGAAAAAAGCAAAAAGGAAAAATGGGAAGTAAGGAAAGAAGGAAGGAAGGAAAAATTGAAGGAGGGATGGAGGAAGGGAAGAAGGAAAAGAAGGAAAGAAAGAAAAGAGTAAAGAAAGAAAAAAGCTAAAAAAAGGAGAGAAAAGAAAAAGGAAGGAAAAGAGGCATGAAGAATAGAAAGAAGGAAAGAAAGAAGGAAAGAAGAAAAGAGGAAAAAGAAAGAAGAAAAGAAAGAAAAAAGTAAAGGAAGGAAAAAAGAAAAATGAGGGATGAAGAAAAAAATAAAGGATAGAAAGAGACAGGAAGGGAAAAAACGAACAAAGGAAAGATAGGAAGAAAGGAGTGAAGGAAGACAAGGAAATGATAGAGTGAAGGGAAGAAAGGAAAAAAGTGAGAGAAAAAGGAGATAGGGAGTGAGAAGAGAAAGAGGGAAGGAGGAAGAAATAAAGGAAAAAAGGAAAAAAAGGAGAAAGGGAGACAGGGAGAAAGGGACAGAGAGAAATAAAGGGAAGGAAGAAATAAAGGAAGAACAAAGAGGGATGAAGAAAAGAAAGAAGTAAAAGAAGAAAGCAACAATAAAAGAGGAAAAAGAAAATGAAACAGGAAGAAAGGAGGGAAGGAAGTATGGAAGGAGGGAAAGAGGGAAAGAGAAAAATAATGTAGCTAGATGGTACAAAAGATGGGAGGGAAGGAAGGGAGGGAGGGAGAGTTGGAGGGAGGAAAAATAAAGGAAATGAAGAAAGGGAGGTAGAAGAAAGAGGGGTGAAGGAAAGAAACAATAAAAGGAAGAATGCAAGAAGAAAAGAGGAAAAATAAAGAGAAATAGGAAGAAATCAAGGAATGAAGAAAGGAAAAGCAAAAGGAGGGATGAAGATAGGAGGAAACAAAAAGGAAGGAAAGAAAAAATAAAGAATACAGATCAAGCAAAGAAAATAAAAAGGAAGGAGGGAAGGAAGAAAGAAAGGAAGGAATACAGATAGATGGAAAGGAAGAGAGGAGAAAAAAGAAGGAAGGAAGGGCGGAAAGAAAAAAGAGAGTAAAGAAAGAAAGAAAGAAGCAAAGAATGAAGGAAAAGAAGAAAAAAGCAAGGAAAGGGGGAAGAAGGAAGGGAAGAATGCAAAAAAAATTAAAAAGAAAGAAAAAGAAATAGGAAGAAAGGAGGGGAAAAAGACATGAAGGAAAAGAAATAACATAAGAAAAAAAGAAAAATGAGGTATGAAGGAAAGAAAGGAAAAAGGAATAAGGAAGGAAGAAAGTGAGGAAAGAATGAATTCAGGAAGGGAAAGAGGGAAGGAGTGTGAGAGGAATGAAGGAAGGAAAGAAGAGAGGGAGGGAGTAAAAAAGATGGAGGTTTAGACAGAAGGAGTAAGAAAAGGAAGAAGAGAGTAAAGAATTAAGGAAATAAAAAGAAAGAACAAGAAGAAAAGAAAGGAAGAAAATTGAAGGAAGGGAAAAGGGATAAAGAAAAGAAAGAAAGGACGGGATAAAGAAAATGAAGAAAGAAGAATGCAAGAAAAGATAAAAAAGAAATTAAAACAGGAAGAAAAGAAGGAAAAAGAAAAGAAAAAAGCAATAAAGGAAGAGGAAAATGAAGGATGAGTGAAAGAAAGAAAGAGAGAGAAAAAAATAGAAAAAAAGAACAAAGGAAAGATGGGAAGGAAGGAACGAGTGAGAAAAGAAGGGAGTAAAGAAAAGAGGGACAAGAAGAAAGAAAAGAAGGAAAGAAAGGAAGAAAAGGAAGAAAAATGAGGAATGTAGAATAAAAAGAATGAGAGGAAGAAAGCAAGAAGGAAAGAGGAAAAAGAAAGGAAAAGAAATAGGAAGAATGGAGGAAAAATTAAAAAAAAGAAAAATGAGGGATGAAGGATAAAAATAAAAGGAGATAAAAAAGGAAAGAAGAAAAAAGAAAGGAAAGATAGGAAGGAAAGGAGGGAGAAGGAAGACAGGAAGGGAAGGAGGGTAGGAAGAAGGGAAGGAGAGGAAAAAGTGAGAGAAGGATAGAGGGAAGGAGGAAAGGGGGAAAGAGACAGAGCAAAATCAAATAAAGGAAAGAAAGAAGGAAAGAAGGGGAGAAGGAAGGAGGAAGTAATGAAGGAAAGGAAGAAAGGAAGAAAAATAAGAATAAAAGAAAGGACATGAAAAATGCAAGAAGAAAAGAAAAGAATAAGGAAGAAAGGAGAGAAAGAAGGAAGGAGGTAAAGAGGAAAAGAAAAAAAGGAATATAGTTAGATGGAAGAAAAGATAGTTGGGAGGGAAGAAGTAAAGCAGGAAGACAGGAACATAGGAACAGAGTGGGTAGGCGAATACCCACACAGGGCATTAAAACCCTGGGTGTGAAGTCACGTGAAGGAGAGTTTAAATCCTGTGTCAATACGTTCTAGTTGTGTGACCTTGACAAGTAATTTTAGCTCTGTCTGCCTCGACTTCCTCACGAAAAGGGGGATAACAACCGTACCCACCTGCCAGGGTTGCTGTGAAGATCACATGAGACACTTTGGCCAAGTACCTAGTACACACTGGGTGCTCAGAAAATGATTTTCAAGCTAAATGGCCACCACGCCCACCAGTCCTTTCAGCTGGGGTTCATGGGCCCTTCCCTATGACAGTTTGCCACCTCCAGCCTTTTCCCAGCTGGTCTCTGCTCTTTCTTACACTGTGTGGTGCACCTTTGAGATGGGTCAAGTTTCTGGGGCACCAGAATGGCACTCTCAAGTCCCCTGAAATACAGTAAGCTGTCCTGGGGAAAGCTGAGAACACAGCACCTGCACCTGCAGCAGTTGGGCAAGGGGTGGTTGGCTCGGCCTTGAGGTCCCTGGCTGTTAAAGTGGGGCCTTCGAATGTCCAGGCCATGTCCTCAAAGTCCGCCCAGCTCCAAGTGAGGCTGTGCTACATCATTGGTGTTGCCAGGCTACAAAAAGTGGCTTGCAGAAAAGGATCCCTAGCCTCCCAAAGAGGGAGCTGCTCCTTGGAGAATGCAAGAGGACAATTGCACAGAGAGCAAGCAAGAGAGGACAGATTCCCGAGCCGGGACTGACAGCTTAGCCAGATAAATGAAGAAAATGAAGGAAAGAAGGAAGGAAAGAAGAGAGGGAGAAAAGTAAGGGGGAAGTAATAAAAGGAAAAGAAGGAAGAAAGGAAGAAAAAGGGGGAATGACAAAAGAAAAAAGAAGTAGTAAAAGAAATAGAAGAAAGGAAGGATGGAGGGAAAGAGGGAAATGAGAAAGTAATATAGGTAGATGGAATAAAAGAATAGGATGAAGGGAAGAAAGAAGAATGGAGAGAGGCATGGAGTGAGGGAGGAAAGAAGGGAAGGAAGGGAATAAAGAACAGAGTAAAGAAAGAAAGAAAATGAAGAAAAAAGATGAAGAATAGAAAGAAGGAAAAAAGAATGTAAAAATAAAAGAGAAGGAAAAAGAAATAGGAATAATTGAAGGAAAATGAATGGAAGGAATTAAGCAAGGGAAAAAAACAAAAATGAGAGATGAAAGAAAAAGAAAGAAGGAGAAAAAGAAAGGAAGGAAAGTAAAAGAACAAAGGAAAGATAGAAAGGAAGGAAGGGGTGAAGGAAGACAGGAAGGGGAGGATAGAAAGAAGGGAAGAAAGGAAAAAGTGAGAGAAAAAAGGAGGGAGTGAGAGGAGAAAGAGGGAGGGAGGGAAGGAAGGAAGGAAGGAAGGAAGGAAGGAAGGAAGGAAGGAAGGAAGGAAGGAAGGAAGGAAGGAAGGAAGGAAGGAAGGAAGGAAGGAAGGAAGGAAGGAAGGAAAGCCGGGCCTTCCAGTGTCCAGGCCATGTACTCAAACTCCACCCAGCTTCCAAGAGAGGCTATGCTACTTCATCAGGGTTGCCAGGCTAGGAGAAGTGGCTCAATGAAGGAGTTCCCCAGCCTCCCAGAGCTGGAACTACTCCTTGGAGCATACAAGAGGACAAGTGCACAGATAGGGCACCAGAGAGAACAGCTTCCCAAGGCGGGAGAGATACTTTAACGAGAGAAATGAAGGAAAGAAGGAGGGAAGGAAGAAAGGGAGGGAGAGAAGGAGGAAGAAATATAGGAAAGAAAAGAAGGAAGATAGAAAAGGGAAGATGAAGAAAAGAAAAAAAAAGAATGCAAGAAGAAAAAAGGAAAAAATAAAAATAAGAAGAAAGGAGGGAAGAAAGTAAGGGAAAAGGTAAAGAGGGGGAAAAAAGGAATATAGACAGATGGAACAAAAGATAGGAGGGAGAGAGGGAGGGAAGGAGGAAGAAATAAGAAGAAAGGAGGGAAGGAAGTAAGGAAGGAGGTAAAGAGGGAAAGAAAAAAGGAATACAGACAGAAGGAAAAAAGTTAGGGGGAGGGAAGGAAGGGAGGGAGAGAAGAAGGGAGGGAAGGAAGGAGGAAGGAAGGAAGGAACGAAGGAAGGAACGAAGGAAGAAAGGAAGGAAGGAAGAAAGGAAGGAAGAAAGGAAGGAAGGAAGAAGGGAGAAAAGAAAGAACAAGCAAAGAAAGGAAGAAGACAGAAGGAAGAAAAAGTGGAATAAAGAAAAGCAAGAATGCAAGAAAATATGAAAAAGAAAGAAAAAGAAATACAAAGAAAGGAGAAAAAAGAAAGGAACAAAGAAAAATGAATGATGTGTGAAAAAAAGAAAAAAGAGAAAGAAAAAAAAGAAGGAAATAAAACAAAGGAAATATGGGAAGGAATGAAGGAATAAAGGAAGTGGGGAGGAAGGAAGAAATAAATGAAATAAAGAAAGAAAGGAATGTAAAAAAAGATGAAAAGGAAGAATGCAAGAAGAAAGGAGGAAAAAGAGAAGTAGGAAGAAAGAAAGGTACAAATAGAAGAAAGAGAAAAGACAGGGATAAAGAAAAGAAAGAAAGGAGAGGATAAAGAAAAGAAAGGAGGAGATAAAAAGAAGAAAGGGAAAAGAAATAACAAAAAACAAAGGTAAGAAAGGAAGAAGGGAAGGAAAAAAAGAAAGGGAGGGATATAGATAGATGAATAGGAAAATAGGAGGGACACAAGAAAGGAAGAAGGTACGAAAAAAGCAAGGAAGGAAGGAAGGGGAGAAAGGAGACAGTAAGGAAAGAAGGAAGCAAAGAAAGAAAAAAGAAGGAAAGGAAGGAAAAAAGAAGAATGAAGAAGAGAAGGAGGGAAAGTAAAAATGCAAGAAAAAAAGAGGAAATAGAAATGGGGAGAAAAGAAGGATGTTAGGAAGCAGGTAAAGATAGGAAAAAGGAATATAGATAGATATAACAAATGATAAAAGGGAGGGAAAGAATGAAGGTAGGGGAGAAGGAAAGAAAGGAAGGGGAAAAGAATAGAATAAAGAAAGATGTGAACAAAGAATGAAAGAAAAGAAGGAAAGAAAGGAAGAAAAAGAAAGAAAAAAGAGGGATGAAGAAAAGGATGGAAAGGAAAATCACAAGAAACAAAGAACAAAAGATATTGGAAGAAAGGCAGAAAAAAGAAAGGAATGAAAAAAAGGAATAAGGCAAGAAAAAAGAAAAATGGGGGATGAAGGAAAGAAAGGAGAGAAAAAGAAAAAGGAATGAAGGGAGAAGAGGAGGAAAAAAGGAAGGGAGGGAAAGAGGAAGAGTAAGAGGGAGGGAGGAAGGGAGGAAGAAAGAGAGGGAGGAAGAAAGAAGAGAGTAAAGAAAGAAGGTAGCAAAGAAAGCAAAAAAAGAAAAATAAAGGAAGAAAATGGAAGGAAGTAAAAAGGGGGATTAAAATAAAAAGAAGTAAAGGAAGCAAGAGGAAAAAGGAAAATAGCAAGAAAGGAGGGAAGACAATAAGGAAGGGGGTATAGAGGGATGTATGAAAAATATAGATAAATGGAACGAAAGATAGGATGGGAGGGTAGGAGAAAGAAAGGAAAAGGAAGGAAAGAAAGAGGGAAGGAGGGAGGAAAAGCAAGAGGAAAGAAGGAAAGGAAAGAAAAAGAGAGTAAAGAAAGAAAGAACAAGAAGGAAAGAAAGGAACAAAAAAGAAGAAAAGAAAAAGGGATGAAGAAAAGAAAGGAAAAGTAACAATACAAGAAAAGATGAAAATCAAAGCAAAAATAGGAAGAAAGAAGGGAAAAGAAAGGAACAAAAAGAATAAAGGAAGGATGAAAGAAAAATGAAGGATGAAAGAAAGGGGAGAAGGAGAAAAAAGAAGGAAAAAGAACAAAGGAAGGAAAGAAGGAACAAAGGAAGGAAAAGAGGGATGATTTGAGGGAGGAAAAAAGGAAAAAAGAAGAGAGTAAAGAAAGGAGTCAAAGAAAGAAAAAAAAGGAAAAAAGGAAGAAAAAGAAGGATGAATAATAGAAAGAAGGAAAGGAAGAATGCAAGAGGAGGAAACATAAAGAAAAAGAAATAGGAAGAATGGAGGAAAAGGAAAGGATGGAGTAAAGGATGGAACAGAGAAAAATTAAGGATAAAGGATAAAAAGAAAAGAAGAGAGAGAGCAAGGAAAGGAGGAAAAAAGAAAAATGAGGGATGAAGCAAAAAAGGAGGAAAGAGAAGGGAAGGAAGGAAAAAAGAAGAAAGGAAAAAATGTTAAGGAAGGGAAGGAATGAGGAAGAAATTGAAATTAAGATAGGGCCTTTGAATGTTTAGGCCACTGGTTCAAACTCCACACAGAGTCCAAGTGAGGCTGTGCTACATCATGGGCGTTGCCAAGCTGCAAGAACTGTCTCTCAAAACGTGTTCCCAAGCCTCCCAGAATGGGAAAGGCTCCTTGGAGAATGTGAGGGAACAAGTGTACACAGAGGGGGTTAGAGAGGAGGGGAGGGAAGAAAAAATGAAGTAAGTAACGAGGGCAAAATAAGAATATACACAGATGGAATAAAGGACAGGAGGGAACAACAAAAAAAGAAAAAATTAAGAAAGGAAGGGGGAAAAGGAAGCAAAAAAAGGGAAAATGAAGAAGGGAGGGAGGGAGAGAGAGAAGAAGAAATGAAGGAAAAGAAAAAAGGAAGAAAAAGGGGAACTAAAAAAGAATACAAGAAGAATGAAATAATAAGGAGGGAAGGAAGTATGGAAGGAGGGAAAGGGAAAGAAAAAGGAATATAGATAGATAAAAAGATATGAGGGAAGTAAAGAGGGAAGAAAGAAATGAAAAGAGAAAGGGAGGGAGGAAGGAAGAAAATAGGACAATGAAGAAAAGAACAAAAGAAGGGTACAAGAAAAAGGGAAAAAGAAAAAGAAATAGAAAGGAAGGAAAAAAGGGATGTGGGAAAGAGGGAAAGAAAAAGGAATGCAAATAGATTGAATAAAAGATATGAGAGATGGAAATAAAGAGGTAAGGGAAGAAAGAAAGAAAGGAAGGAAAGAACAAAAGAAGCAAAGAACAAGATGGAAAGAAAGGAAGAAAAAGGAAGAAAGGAAAAATGGAGGGAAGAAAGAAAGGAAGAATGCAAGAAAATATGAAAAACAAAAAAACAGGAAGAAAATAAAGAAAAAAGAATGAATGAAAGAAAGGAGACAGAATAAAGAAGGAAAAAGAACAAAGGAAAGAAGGGAAAAGGAACTAAGTGTAGAAGGCATTGAGCAAGGGAGGAAAGGAAAGAAAGAAGCAAAGAGAGAAAAGAAGCAAAGAAAGGAAGAAAAAGGAATCAAAAGGAATTAAGAAAAAAAAGAAAGAATGCAAAAAGAAAAGAGGAAAAAACAAATAGGAAGAAAAGTATGAACTTAAAAAAGGATAGAAAAAGAAGGGAAGGGGAAAAAACAATGAAAAGATTGAAAAAGGAAGGGATGAAGGGAAGGAGGGAGGGAGAAGCAGAGGAAGGAAGGAAAGAAGGAAGGAAGGAAGGAAGGAAAGAAAGAAGAAAGGAAGTGGGGAAGGGGATGGGCAGTAGGGAGGTGGGCAGTAAAGCCCTGGGTGTGGAGTCAGGTAAAACAGAGGTTAAACCCTGCCTTAAATACCTTCCAGTTGTGTGACCTGGCAAGTAATTTTACCTCAGTCTGCCTCAACTTCCTCCCAAAAAGGGGGATAACAGCCGCGCCCCCCTGCCAGGGTTGCTGTGAAGATCAAATGAGACACATTTGCCCGGCGCCCAGTACACAGTGGGTGCTCAGTAAAGGGTTCCCAAGCTAAATGGCCGCCACGCCCACCAGTCCCTTCAGTGGGGTTCAGGGGCCCTTCCCCATGACAGTTGTCACCTCCAGCCTTTTCCCAGCTGGCCTCTGTCCTTCCTTACACTGTGGGGCTCGCCTCGGGGACGGGTCAAGTCTCCGGGGCGCCATGGCGGCCCCCTCTGTCCTCTACAATACTGTGAAGCTGTGGGGGAACGCTGAGGTCGTAACATTCGCACCTGAGGCGACTGGCCAAGGGGCGGTTGGCGCGGCCTCGAGCTCCCCCTGCTGTTAAGGCAGAGCCTTCGAATGTCCAGGGCACGGGCTGAAACTCCGCCCAGCGCCCAAGCGAGGCTGCGCTACGTCATCACCGTTGCCACACGGCTCCCAGAAGGGGTTTCCCAGCCTCCCAGGGCCAGAGCTGCTCTATGGAGAATGCAAGGGGCCAAGTGCACAGAGAGGGGGCAGGAGAGGACAGCTTCCCCAACCAGGCCAGACAGCTTAGCCAGATAAATGAAGGAAGGATGGAGGGAAGGAAGAGAGGAAAGCAGGGCAGGAGGAAGAAATATAGGAAAGAAATAAAGAAAGGGAAACAGGGGAGATGAAGAAAAGGAAGACAAAAAAGAAATAGGAAGAAAGGAGGGAAGGAAGCAAGGAGTAAAGGGGGAAATAAAAAATAATATAGATAGATGGACTAAAAGACAGAAGGGAAAGAAGGAAGGAAGAAAGAAAGGAAAAAAAGGGAGGGAGGCATGTCATGAGGGAGGAAAAAGGGGGAGGAAGGGAAGAAAGAAGGAATAAAAGAAAGAACAGAAGGGAAGAAATGAAGAAAAAGGATGAAGCCTACAAGGAAAGGAAGAATGCAAGAAGAAAAGAGGAAAGAGAAAGAAAATGAAATAGGAATATTGAGGAAACAGAATGGAACAAATAAAGGAAGGAAAAATGAGGAACAAAGAATAAAAAGAAGGAAGAGAAAAAGAGAAGCAAAGGAAAGAAAAAAGAACAAAGAAAAGATAAAGGAAGGCAGGGAGGAAAGAAGGAAGACAGGAAAAAAGGGAGGATGGGAAGAAGGGAAGAAAGGAAAAAGTGAGGCAGATAGAGGAGGGAAAGCAGAAAGAGGGAAGGAGGAAGAAGTAAAGGAAAGAAGGAAGGAAGGGAGAGAGGAGGGAAGAAAGGAAGTGGGGAAGGGGATGGGCAGTAGGGAGGTAGGGCAGTAAAGCCCTGGGTGTGGAGTCAGGTAAAACAGAGGTTAAACCCTGCCTTAAATACCTTCCAGTTGTGTGACCTGGCAAGTAATTTTACCTCAGTCTGCCTCAATTTCCTCCCAAAAAGGGGGATAACAGCCGCGCCCCCCCTGCCAGGGGTTGCTGTGAAGATCAAATGAGACACATTTGCCCGGCGCCCAGTACACAGTGGGTGCTCAGTAAAGGGTTCCCAAGCTAAATGGCCGCCACGCCCACCAGTCCCTTCAGTGGGGTTCAGGGGCCCTTCCCAAGACAGTTGTCACCTCCAGCCGCCTTTTCCCCAGCTGGCCTCTGTCCTTCCTTACACTGTGGGGCTCGCCTCGGGGACGGGTCAAGTCTCCGGGGCGCCATGGCGGCCCCCTCTGTCCTCTACAATACTGTGAAGCTGTGGGGGAACGCTGAGGTCGTAACATTCGCACCTGAGGCGATTGGCCAAGGGGCGGTTGGCGCGGCCTCGAGCTCCCCCTGCCGTTAAGGCAGAGCCTTCGAATGTCCAGGGCACGGGCTGAAACTCCGCCCAGCGCCCAAGCGAGGCTGCGCTACGTCATCACCGCACGGCTCCCAGAAGGGGTTTCCCAGCCTCCCAGGGCCAGAGCTGCTCTATGGAGAATGCAAGGGGCCAAGTGCACAGAGAGGGGGCAGGAGAGGACAGCTTCCCCAACCAGGCCAGACAGCTTAGCCAGATAAATGAAGAAATGAAAGGAACAAATGAGGGAAGGAAGAGAGGGAGAAAGAAAAAGATTAATAAAGGAAAGGAAGAAAAAGAGTGGATGAAGAGAAAGAAAAAAGATTGCAAGAAGAAAAGAGGAAAAAGAAATAAGAGAAGAAAGGAGGGAAAGAGGGAAACCAAAAAGAAATATAAATAGATGGAATAAAAGATATGAGGGAGGGAAGGAAGGAAGGAGGGGAAAAGGACAGAAACAAAGGGGGAAAAGAAAGTAAAGAAAAGAAAGAAGCAAAGAAAGAAGGAAAAGAAAGAAAGAAAAAGAAAGGAAAACGTGATGAAGAAAAGAAAGAACGGAAGAATGCATGAAAACATGAAAAAGAAATTGGAAGGAAGAACGGAAGAAAGTATGGAATGAAAAAAGAAATAACGTAAGAAAAATGAGGAATGAAGGAAAGAAAAAAAGGAGAGAAAAAGAAAAAGAAAGGAAAGAAAGAAGCAAGGAAGGAAGAGAAGGAGGGAGGAAGAAAGGACACTTTTGTGTCTCTGTATGTGTGTGTTTTCTTTCACAATATGACTATTATGGGAATATATTTTACATGAGTGCAATGTGTAATATATTAAATTGCTTGCTATTGGGATGGGAGGGAAGGCAAGAGAGAAAATTTAGAACTTAAAATTTAAAAGAACACATTTAAATTATTTTACATGTAAATTTTAAAATAATATTTATAAAAGAGAAAGGGGGACAAGGGTGTAGGAATGGATTTTTGTTATAAGCCTGTGTTGGTGTTCTAGTGCAGTCTTGCACTAGCATGGGAGGTGGGTGAAGAGTTCTGGATCTGTGAGCCTCAGTTGCTGGACTACAGGTATTTTTTAACCTTGTTTTGGATTCTTGGTCTTCTAGACCATGGAAACAGCTGAAGAGGCTTTATCTTCAGTAAATTATTTCTATTTTGTGGAGATCTGAATAGTCATGGTCTGGTCCACTATCTTGTTACTCATATAACATGAAAACTCCTCAGTGTTTTAAAACAGAAAAACAAATTATGAAAGCAAAACTTATATCCTACACAGCAAAAATAATGAACAGAATAGAAAAACTGATATTTAAAATGGCAAGGCTCACCAAATAAACAAAAGAAATCAATAGCAAGAAAATCAGTCTTGATTTTTTGGATAAGTCTAACAGAAAGATAAACAAAAGGGGAATTATGAATTTAATAAATTTCTTTAAAAAACTCGAGTTACAAGATTTATAGCATCTTTAAATGGGACAGCAAAGGTACAAAAATATTGCAAGCAAATGTAAAGATGCAGAAATATTTACTATATATTTTACAGACCTTAATGCAACAAAACTCAAAATTGTTTCCAGTACCACAAACAAAAGATTTCAGATTTAACCATGAAATCTTAACTAATGGGTTAAAGAACAAATCATTGAAAAATAACTATGTAAAAGAATAAGATAATGATGAACCAACATTCTAATATATCTGGGATGTAGTTAAAGCATTCCTGAAGAGAAAATCATATCCATACATCATACATTAAAAATATAGAAAAAGAGAAAATTAATAAACTGCACTTGTATTTTCAAAATTAAAAAGTCAACATAAACCCATAATTAAGACAAAATAAAAGTTATAAAAATTAGAGGAGAAATAGACAATTTGGAAACAAACAAAAAAATCATGTAGACAAGATAACAAAAACTTAGTATTTGTTCTCTGAAAAGCCTAATAACATTAATAAATCTTTAACTGACTACAAAAAAAGCAGAAAATCAAATCAATAAAATGTCAAATGAGCAAGGGGAATGAAAGAAAATCACAGTAAAACCAGAAGAAATAAAAAGAATAAGAACATAGTATGCACAATTAGATGTCACTCAAACCAAGAACATAAAAGAAATTGAGGAATACCTTCAAAAATTTAAAATATGTAACAAATATACAAAAATATGCAAAAAGACCAGAGATCTTAAATCATTCAATTTCACAAAAGGAAAGAGATCAAGCTGTAAAGAAGCTATCAAAGAAAAGAAAATTCCTAGGAATTCTATGAAACTTTTAAAGAAGTTACTATCCATATTTCACAAATTGTTCTGAAGAATATCAAAAAGAAAGAAAGCTAATGAAATCCTTTTATGGTACAAATTATCTTAAAACCAATCCTAAGGAAAAATAGGACAAATTAAAAAAAAAAACTATCAGTCAATATCATCAATATTGACTTGACTCAGAAATTTTAAACAAAATCCTATTATATTACTGTGATTTATCCAAGAAATCATTCACTATGATCAGATAGGATTTATATCAGATACACAAAGATGGTTCAACCTTAGGAAAATAATCAATATATTTAGTCATATTAAAAACCAAAATGTCCAAAACCACACATTATCTCAAGAGATGCAGAAAGATCTTTTGACAAAGTACAACACTATATAGTATAGGCATAAAGGGGCTTTCTTCTAACATCATAAAGTTTCTATATAAAATGAATAACATATATCATATACAATGGGGACATCCTAAAGCCTTTTCTAATAAATATGAGAATGAAGCAAGAATGTCTACTCTCCCCACCAGTACATGATATATTTCTGGAAATTCTGTTGTTCTATAACTGCAAGTCACATCTAACTCTTTGTGGCTCCTTATAGGATTTTCTTGACAAAGTTATTGTAGTAGTTGGCCATTTTCCCCCATCTTATTTTGCAGATGAGAAAACTGATGCAAACATGGTAAATTGACCTGATTAGAATCATATAACAAAGTGTCTGAGGTCAGGTTTGAACTCAGAAAGAGGAATCTTCCTGACTTCAAGACCAGTATTCTATCCACTGTGCCTCTAACTAGATGGAAATTTAAACATTAGCAATAAAGACAAGAGAATGCAATTTAAAGAATAAATACAGGTTAAAAAAAGACAAATCTATCTCTGTTTGCTAATGATATGATGGTTTACTTGGAGAATCATAGGGAATCAGCAAAGATATTGAGATAATAGTTTCAGTAAAGGTGCAGTTTATGAAATAAATGCTCCAAAATCAATTGTATTAATAATACAAAACATAAGAAGCAATATGAAAAAGATAAATTCCATTTCATATAACTATAAAATATATAAAATACCTAGTCATCAGCATCCCAAAGCACACAAAGACTCATATAGATATAATTATAAAATGCTCTTTAAATTAAAGAACAATTTCAATAGCAGAAGAAATATTCAGTGTTCATGGCTAGGCCATATCAATATAATGAAAATACCATACCAATAAAACTGCCAATGGGATATTTTACAGAACCTGAAAAAAATTCATATGGGAAATATATGTGTGTGTATGTATGTAAGTATGTATGTATATGTGTGTGTGTGTGTATGGGGAAAATAACCAAAAAGGAATAGTATTTCCAGATCTCAAACTATATTATGAATCAGTAGTAATCAAAAACATCTGGTTAAAAATATATATATATATATATATATCAGCAAAAAAAAGACTCAATGAGAGAGATTCAGAAACAAGAGAAACAATAAAACAGTACCTGATAAAGTAGAAAACAAATTATTAAAGGAAAACTCCCTATTTGATATAAACTTGTGGGAAAACTTGAAAGCCTATCAGTTGGGAATAGCTAAAGAAACTGTGGTACGTGAATCTAACAGAATATCATCATGCTGTAAGAAACAATGTATATGATGAATAGAGAAGAACATGAAAAGATTTATATTAATTGATGCAGAGTGAAGTAAGCAGTCAAAAAACAAACACAGAACTACAACAACACAAATGAAAAGAATGACAAATCAAAAGTAATACATGTAACAAAATTATAAAGCTCAAACAGAACTCAAATTAAGAGAGATGAGAATATCTGCAATCTCTACTCCCTTGGTGGAGGTAGGAGGTGCACAGGTGTTTGACATTCCAGATGTTTTCAAACTTTTTCAATGTATTGTTCAGTTGTGCTTTTTTTTTTTTTTCCTCTAAAAATGTTTGGTTTGTCCTAGGACTTGACTGTCTTGGAGAGTGAGCAGAGAGATAGATGGGATACTATTTTAACATTAGAAATAGAAAATTTCAATAAAGACTTATTTTTTAAACAGAGAGGAAGATGGGAAAGGATGCTAAATTTTAAAACACTGTGAGTGCCAGAAACAGAAACATAAGATTTCATACTTGACTCTAGTAGTAAAAGGAAACCCCTTGAATTTATTGTGTATGGTAGAGACATGGTCAGACCTAATAACAAGTGCTATTTTTATAGTACTTTAAACTCTGAATAATCTCACATGATTCTTCCAACATCATCATATATAGGAAGAATCTTGGATTTGAAGGCAAAGTATGTAGATTCAGACATTGCTTTCACTAACTGCTATCTTTTTGATAGCACGGGCATTGAACTTGAACCCACTTTCCTCTGCTGTAATGTAGTGAAGATTTGTACTAGATGTCCCTAAAATCTATGATTCTTTGATCCTACAAACAGATCTGTGAGGCTGGACCTAGAAGAATTATTATTCCCATTTTACAGATGAAGAAACTAAGGCTTAGAAAATTAACAAATTATAAAGTAACACACTCGATTTCTCTGTGTTGAAATATTCTGTTATGCTCAGCTTCTCAAAAGAATCACTAACAAAGCCATATGTTAATTAGCCCTTTATGAGCTAGGTGGTGGAGTGATCCTTAATTGTGCATGAAAGAATTATATTAATTTATATAAAGGTTTGGCCAGAAAGGACTGTTAATAATTTTTCAGAGAAGACACTACAAAGAAAGGATAAATTGAGTACCAAAAACTAATAATGATGATCATAATAACACTGCTTTTTTCAGTTTCAAGAATGTCCACTGTAAGGCCATGCATAATGATAAATAATATGTAGCCAAAAGAGGATCTCTAGGCTGACTAATTTGAAGGTGGAATTAAAGTTTTCATTACTGTTAACTTTTAATTAATTAACATAACCGCTTACTGTTGATAACACAACACACAGAGGAAACACTTCTGACAAACAATTCTAAGCCAAAATGTGTGTTACTTACTTCTGCTGTGTTGGGACCTGTTATGTCAAGCAAACTGATCAAAAGCAGGAAGAAATGTTTAAGGTGATCAGAACATCCAAGAGATAATTTTAAGTGAAAACATTAAATTCTAACCTGATATTTCACAGGTACTTCTGAGGAAGTTTTCCTGTTAGTGCATCAAAATGAGGTGAGATTCTGGGTCATCCAAATCATAAAGCTAAGCTTATAAATTAGCCAATTATGAATAAAAGAATATGATGTGTTTGGGGGCTGGCTAATCTAAGCAATATCTTCTTTTTGGAGCAGAACATCTTCAGCATCGAGATTTCTGTGGAGAAGACCAGACTATGTTCAAGTATTTGAAAGTCTATCTTTTATCAAACTGTGCATAACCTTTGACCCAGCAGTGTTACTACTGGGTTTATATCCCAAAGAGATCTTAAAGAAAGGAAAGGGACTTGTATGTGCAAAAATGTTTGTGGCAGCCCTTTTCATAGTGGCTGGAAACTGGAAACAGAATGGAGGCCCATCAATTGGAGAATGACTGAATAAATTGTGGTATATGAATGTTATGGAATATTATTGTTTTATAAGAAATGACCAGCAGGATGATTTCAGAAAGGCCTGGAGAGACTTACATGAACTGATGATGAGTGAAATGAGCAAAACCAGGAGATCATTATACACAGCAATATCATTATTATTGGACCATCAATTCTGACGAACATGACTATCCAACAATGAGATGATTGATGCCAGTCCCAACGATCTTGTGATGAAAAAAGCCATCTATCTACACCCAGAGAGGGGACCGTGGGAACTGAGTGTGGACCACAACAAAGCATTTTCACTTTCTGTTGCTGTTTTCTTGCACTGTTTTCTTCCTCAGTTTGTTTTTTTGTTCTAGATCTGATTTTTCTTGTGCAGCATGATAACTATATAAATATGCACACATATATTGGATTTAATATATATTTTAACATATTTAATGTGTATTAGACTACCTGACATCTAGGGGAGGGGGGGACGGAAGGGATAATTTGGAACAGTCAATGATGAAATGTTACTCATGCATATGTTTTGTAAATAAAAAAGCTTTAATAAAATAAAATTTTAAAAAGAAAGTCTATCATGTGAAATAGGAATAAAAACCAAAAACACTACCCATCATTAAAGTTATACAGAGGAATATTTCACTCTCTCACCTCCAACTCATTGCTCAAGCCATCCCCACTCCTACTCTAGAACTATGCTCTCCAAGATCTAGAATAGACCTCCAAGACTGATAAATGTAATGGCCTTTGCTCAGTCCTTATGCTTTTTAAACCTCTCTTGTATTTATAGCCTAAGTGTCCAGGATGCTGTCTTGCATACAATAGGCACTTAATACATATTTTGTTATAGGGAATCCAAAAGCCTTGATGGAATAGATTCTAAGTGCCAAATAGATCCAAAGCATTAAGCTTGAATTCATCATCTCAAGTTTGTCAAGTACTTGCGGTGTGTAAGATATGGTGTGGTATAAATATAGCATTGAATAATGGGAGGTGCCCAGTTCTCATTAAAAGCTAGATGGTGCTGCAGTTAATAGATAGATAGCCAGGCTTAGAATCAAGAAGACCCATCTTCATGAGATCAAATCTGGCCTCAGATACTTACTAGCTGTGTGTTCATGTCACTTAATCCTATTTGCCTCAATTTCTTCATATGCAAAATGAGATATAGTAGGAAATAGCAAACCACTCTAGTATCTCTGCCAAGAAAAAAAAATTGGGTTCATGAGTTGGATACAACTGAAAAACAACCAAAGAGGCTCTCACTAACAGTCTGGTAAAAGAGCTAAGACATATAAGGGAAGTTGTATAATCAAATATGGCAAATGTAAAAGAAAAACATAAAGCACTAAGAATTCTGAGGATGAAAAACAAAATTCCTAAGATTATTAGGAAAGGCTTCTCGCAAGAGGCAGCAGATTTAGGTCCCAAAAGATGAACGATTCATATTGACAAAATGGCAAAGAATCACAGACATACAAAGATCACTAATGTACATTTAATCCAACTCATACCCAAACTCAAATTCCTTTGACAATATCAGTTATAATTAGCCATATATCCCTTTGCTTTAAAACCTCTAACAATGGACAACATACAAAGGCCCTTAGAACCTATTCTACTTTTGGATATCTCTCATTTTTAGGAAGTTTTTCCTTACAGCAAGCCTAAAATTATTTTCCTTCCATTTCTCCTAGTTCTGACCTCTGGAAGAAGAAAGATCATGTTTAATCTTTCCTTCCCATGACAGTCTTTTAAAGACTTGAAGACAGGTATTCATTTCTGCTCCCCTACTACCCTTACCCCACAAAGTACTAGTTTTCTTTTGATTAAACATCATCCATTTTTTCATCTGATCTTCATTTGAGATGAACTGGAAGCTCTTCATCACTCTGTATTCCTGAGTAAGGGACCTTTCTTGATGCAGCCTAATAGGACCAAATTAGCTTTCTGAGTTTCTGTACTAAAGTATCTCATTGTTGGTTCATATTGAGTTCAGGCCAAAGATAGGAAAGAAGAAATTCCAAGGCAGAAGCCTGAAAAGAGAGCCAGGAAATTGGAAAGTGGAGAAAATGAGCTTTCTGGAGAAAATGAGTCTTGAACATAGACTAGATGAAGAAATAAAGCTTGAAAGATAGGTAGATCCAAGAGAATAGAGATCCTAGATTTATATATTAAGGAGTTAGAACTTTATCTGGTAGACACTCAGAATCCACTGAAAGCTTGGCAACTAGACAGCAACAAGATTCAATCTCATGCATCAGGAGGTTTGGAGGAAGGGGATATAGCAAATAGGGAAGTCAATTAGGAGGCCACAGAGAAACCAGAGAAATGGAAAAAGGGGACAAATTAATATAAGTATAAAAATAGGATTTGGTGGGTGACTGGATATAGGAGCAAGAGAGAAAAAAGAATAAAAAAAATGACTGGGGTATCAAGTCTTGGTGACTGAGAAATTAAATGGGGATGGTCTTGATAGTAGTATTGAAGTTAGGAAAATAAGAAGATTGCAGAGTGTGGGGACAGGAAGAGAGTATATTTAGTTTTACACAACAGTTCCAGGTCCTAAACATTTTTCTGGGACTTTGAGTAAACTCTGCTTAAAAGTTACATTTTAATTGGATGATGAACATTATCAATTATCTTTCTTAATGAAAAAGTCATAAAATCTTTGCTTAAAGACTTGTATCATCATAAAGGATGTTGATAGGCCTTCTGCTTCAAGTGGCTCAGATTTGTGCATTGAAGGGGTGCACGTATAATAGTTCCTGAATAGTAAGACAATCTTTCCTATGTTCTAAAACTCTAAAAGGGTTCTATCTCAGAGATGAAGCTGATTATCTGATCTTCTTACTTTCTTTTATACTTCTGGAAATTCGGATTTCACTTTTTCGTCTGGTCTGAAATGACACAGCATTTGATAATTTTACATCCATTATGAAGCTATCACAAACATAATTTTCTACAATTGAGAACCATTTGCAAAGGAGGAAAAGACAGAAACAACACAGGATCTGTGGGTTTTATTTTTTTAATTGGGACTTCCCATGAAATCTGTCTGTATCAGTATTGGCCTCAATACACAAAAACAGTTTAAAGCTCATTTTACTTTAAGTATGAGAAAATTGAATAAAAAGAAGTTAAGTGACTTGACAAATATCACCAAGCTAGTAAGAAACATAGCCAGGAATAGAACCCAAGTCCTCTGGCAGCATGTTCATTGCTCTTTCTGCTATATTAACTTGCCCTGCTATACTAACTTGCCCTCTAGTGTTTCCATTTATCTGATTTGTATCTTCTTCACTAGACCAAAAACTGCTCAGGAGCAAGGACTCTGGTGATATATGAAGCAACTTATATAGCAGTGGATTGATAAGGGCAAACAAGCATTATCTGAGACACTCCCCCATCCACTTTATAAAATTATAGGGTATGGACGTTTTCAAAAAAAAAAAAAAAAGGGGGACCTCCCCAGAGGTAGACATGCACCCTTATTCCTTGGTGAAGGACAATACTTTTGCTGGGAAGACAGAACAGCTCCTGATTTATCTTTATGACTAAAGACTGTCAAAAATGACCAGTGAGTAAGATTCATGGAGACAGATTATTGTGGACAAATATGTCTCCTAGGTTGTCTATAAAGGATGTGAAAACGGCACTCTTTCTTTTGGGCCTTACTCTTCTGGAAAATTTTTATCACTTTCTTTCCTTTAGAATTCCAATAATATTTCTCTCTCTCTGCTACCCTTTCCCTCTAGAAGGAATAGGAACTTACTTTAAAAAAATAAACACATGGCAATGGCTATCCACCTGCACATCTCATGGAGTCTGAACCCTGCCTTTAAATCTCTGACACCCTTTCTGGTTCCTTTTTGGAGCATGGCCCATAGTAATCAGTGCTGAGAAAAAAGATATTTTCACCCTTGGTTATCACCCTGTGATATTGTGGTTCCTGGGAAATGATATCAACCACACCACTTCTCAGAGGAGAACATCACTGCCAGAAACATCCTGTAGCTGGAGGAATAAAGAAAGGCATGTCTAGTTGACTTACAGTCAACGGTCCTACAAAGAAATTTTATGGGGCAGCTAGGTGGCGCAGTGGATAGAGCAACAGCCTTGAATTCGGAGAACCTGAGTTCAAATCTGATCTCAGACACTTAACACTTCTTAGCTGTGTGACCCTGGGCAAGTCACTTAACCCCAGCCTGGGGGGGGGGGGAAATTACCCTTGCAAGGAGATTTTGATAAATTTAATGATCTATTCAAAATATTTTGTTTCTATATTTCTTAATGAGGATACATGAGTCTCTTATATCTTATATGTGGGAGAAGAAGTCAATCAATTTACTTGTAACAGATAGTCATATTGTACACTGAGTACCTTTTCTAAAAATAACATGTCTCCATTTTGAGAAGGGCAGACATGAGCCATACCTAAGTTTTGTTTTAGATTTCCCTTAAGTTAATCTGGAGTGACAGCAAGAGAAAGATGTTGCTCTGATTTGTGAAATAAAACCAGATCTATGTGATACCATACACAGACCCCCTTGTGGGAAGGGCCTCTTGGGGATAAAAGAAACTCTGACCTAGATTCCATATGCTCTCACTAACTGAAGTTGCTAGGACAGCCAAGTTAGGAACTATATGTCTTTGTTAGGCTCACCTACCTTCTGTCTGCCTTCTCCACGTGGCATCTACCCATCCCTGTTATGCATCACTTCTTCCTCTCATCTCCCTATAGCCATGTTCATCTATCAAAAATATTTTAGTTCCCACTTTGAACCCCCCTGCCTAAGTCATTCTCCCTTCTTCCCTCTTTCTTTGTCCCTTCAATTGTACCAGAACCAGAAATCAGGGACTTAGGCCCCATGAAAATCACAGGCCACTAAGTCTTTATGCCCTTTGATCCTCCAAAGACAGGCTATGCCAATTAATTATACACTAGTATCTGCACAGTGCTACTGAGTTACAAGGGGCTTTCACAGACACTATCCCATGCATACCTCATAATAATCTGTCAACATAGGCAACGCAAATATTGTTATTGCAGTTTTACAGATGAGGATGATTTGCCTAAGGCCACACAACTAATAAATGGTACAGCAAGGACTCATCCACATCTTCTGCATCCTAATTCAGTGAACTTTCTACTGCTATACAGTTCTTCTATATACCCCTATAGCAATTAACGAGATAAATAATTGTGAATTCACTGATTCACTAGTAGAAATATATGAAACTATTATATTCTAGCCTCTGGAATAATCTTTCTTTTCCTCTGGAACATAGGGCAAACACAAGAAAGAGAAATGGAATCATTTGGCCAAGGGAAAAGATGGAAGAGTTCTTATTCCTGTCTATCTCTGCAGATTTCAAACTAGGCAACATCCCAGCCAGCTAAGTACCAGCTCTAGCTCATGTGTCCTCCAAGTAGTGATTCATACAATAAATCCCTTTTATCTCATCATTCTATTATTGAATTGGCCTGACAAGGGGTTTGTGAGATTGTATTTCTCCTTATATCTTTGAAAAACATCCAAATCACAGACAATTGTCCAAAGTTTCCTGTCTTCTCCAAATATCTTAGAATGAACTGCTCTTCTCAGAATGCTATTGAATGTCAACATCAATCCGTTTTCTTCAACTTCTCATGTATCCTCATGAGGATTCCTTTCAGCTCACGCTAGCTCAACCTTCAAGTTGTCTGACTGCACCATTAATGTGGGCTTTTTCAACCTCGAGTTTAAAGTTTTCAAAAAGGTAAAGGAGACAGAGTCCACTATGGTCTGGAATCAGAGGTGGGGGAAAAGCAACATCCAGGTGAGTACAATGCATTTCTTTCTAACACTCTGAATGTATAAAGTCTATTATTCTTCCCAATAATATTTTTCTACCTTTGATAGTTCTTTCTCCTTCTGAATTAAATGTAGTAGATTAAGAACATGGGGTGTAGGAAACAAAGAATGACAAGGGCTTAATCATTAGCAAATTCTTACCTCTAAGATCCACATTTGATTTTTCAGCTAAGAGGAGCCTGATTTTTCAAAAAGTCCCTCATCTGCTCAAAAAGAATAGCCTTCATTCTGTTCTTTATTAGACCACATAGATTTCAGAAGGTACAAGATTACTGGATTTTTCTTTCACTGTTAGGAATAATTTATTTATTTTCCACTTTAGTAGAATTTAAGAATATGCTTAGGAGGATGACTGAGGTAATTGGCCTGGACAGAAATGCCTGAAGTATAATCCCTAATGGAAAAAAGAATCCACCTAGGAGTCAAAAGATCTGAGTCTGAATCTAGGGCTTTGCCACATTAAGGACCTTGACATCTTGGGCAAGTCATTTATCTCTTTTAAGCTTCAGTTTCCTTAATTAGGACATGGAGATAAAAACATATAGTTAAAATATCTTATATGGCTACTGTAGAGGTGAAATGAGCTCATACATAAACTGAAAGCATGATAGAAAATGAAAGCTACATTTATCAAAAGAGCTAAAGTACTTATTACTAGAAGGAGTAGACATCACTGTTGTTGCTGCTGCTGCTGTTGTTCCATCATTTTAATTGTGCCCAACTTTTCATGACCCCATTTGTGGTTTTCTTCACAAAGATTGTGGGTCTTAACTCCAGGACCGGGACTCTATTCACTGTATCACCTAGCTTCTCTGGGCACAGAATTAGGTACTAAGTTTAAGAAAACAAACTCATTTTTCCCCCAAAAAACTGATAGTAGTTGACAGAGTGCCAGGCTTAGAATCACAAAGAAGAAAGTCACTTAACCCTGTTTACCTTAGTTCTTCATCCATAAAATGAGCTGGAGAAGGAAATGGTTAAGCACTATAGTATCTGTGCCCAAAAGAAACCCTGAATAGAGTCCCCAAGAGTAAGACATAGCTGAAACGACTGAACAATAACAACAAAGTCAAGTCTATAAGAATAAGAGCAATTCCCCAATTTATAAATGGCCAAAAGATATGAATAGGCTTCTGTGGTCTCGTGATCTAGAACACTTTCCCATGTCTCAGTTTTCTAGATCACACACTGTCCCCTGTCCCGGTGTTCTAGATCACCTGTTGTCCCATGTCTTGGTGTTCTAGATGACCTGCTGTTCCCTGTCTTGGTGCCCTAGGTAGCCCATTGTCCCTGTCTTGGTATCCTAGGTGACAAAGCTTTCATGGCCTTGGTTTCCATGGCCCTTGTGATCTAGTGATCTTGTGATCTTTTCCACATCTTGGTGTTCCAGATCACCTGCTGTCTCCTGTCTTGATGTCCTAAGTGGCCCAGCTTCCGTAGACTCATGGTCTAAATGGTCCGGCTTCCATGACCTCATGTCCAAATCACTTTTCCACATCTTAGTGTTCTGAATTCTTGGAACCAGATCCACAAACACTCTTCAGGCATTAAATATAGCCTGGCCTAATAGGAGAGGAAGTACTAGGCCTCTATGTATCATGAGGATGCTCTAGTTTAAGGAGAAGTGGAATGGACAACCAGAAATCTCATTTCGAAGATACTGATTGCAGAAGCCACATCACAATGTGTGACTACAGCCTTCTGCAAATCTCCTTGCCTTCATATTGATCATGCAGATTCCCTTTAAATAGTAAGTGGAAGGAGATAATGTATATAAAGTGTTTTGCAAACACATGGATAATATACACATCAAGTACTAGTGAACAAGCACTTATTAAGTGCAACGTAAGTGCCAAGCATTTTGCTAGGTGCTGAGGCTATCAAGACAAATATGCAACCATCTCAGCCTTAAAATAGCTTATATTTCATTGGGAAAATAACATATATAATTGGAGGGAAGCAGGGAGGTACTAGCAGCTAGAGGGGATCAAGGAAGATAATGTTATCATTTCAATATCATTATTATTCCTTTATGAGCCTTAGGTTCTCTAAATAATCTCTAAACTTCTTCACTATGTGGCAATCAATTTCTGTAAACACCTAAATTAAGTTTTGGCATATTATTTTTGAAGGCTGCCAACTTGTAGTGTAGAAATACCATTTTTGTTATTTTAAAAATGTTTTAAGAATCCATTTTCTCTCCACCTTTACTTCAGACATATAAGCCATCATATTTTTTTAGTGCTTGGTATTCAGACAATTTAGTCAATACATTCTGACAGGAATATATGGAAAGGTGCCATCCCAACTGATTCCAATATTTTTGAAGTGCAGCTTAAGACTGCACTGGTTTGCAGGAACTTTTTTAGTGCATCCTCTAATAGGGAGGCCTATTTTAATAATTTTTTAAAATGCCTGGACCATTTATAAAATGGTCTGCCTTACAAGGAAACAAAGCAAAACAAAACAATACAAAAAGACTGTCAGAGAAGGCAGAAAGAGTTATCCTTAGCCAGCAGTTAGGAAGGGCTATTGTATCAGGGCTCAGCTTCTGCCAGAGCAAGAGAAGAGACATAATAAATAAGCATAGAGAAGGCTTCTAGTCATGTTACATTTTCAGAATTGGTACACAATACCCTAAGGTGAGAAAAAATGGACTCTTTAAGTATCTTATGACTCAGGGTACATTATTGATTCTAAATAATGTTTTTCTTCCCAAGAAAAAGCCTTTGGTGTGATAAAATTCTAGGGGCTTTTGTCCTGATATTCTTTGGGCAAACATAGAGGTGAGCTGTAAAAGAGAGAGGGAATAAGGCAACTGTATTGACCACTGCCCACTGGCCTCCTTTGGTTTCATTCACTGTAGGCCTTTGTAAAGCATCACTACGCATGATGTGACTGTGCCTCCAAGTAAAAAACAAAAGCTTATACAGTGTTTGGAAACACTGAGTCACAAGACCAAGACAACCTGAGATGGAAACTCAAAAGTTCCTTAAGACAATCTCCTATTATTGGCTTACTAAGGTAGGAGCAAGAGTACTACACATAACCGTGCCTCCCATCTCCACCCCTTAAAAGATAGCTGCCCTTTGAATTACCTAGGGAAGACTCACTGGAGGAGGGCAAAATGGCAAAGTAGGTGCATTATAAATAGAAATGACTATAATGTAAAAAGTAATGTATGAAAAGGTCAAAGTCCTCTTCTTTTTTATTATACCTTTTTGTTGACAGTACATATGCATGGGTAATTTTTTACAACATTATCCCTTGCATGCACTTCTGTTCTGATTTTTCCCTTCCCTTCCTTCCCCCACTCCCTCCCCTAGATGGCAGGCAGTCTTATACATGTTAAATATGTTATAGTATAACCTAGATACAATATATGTGTGCAGAACCAAGCAGTTCTTTTGTTGCTCAGGAAGAATTGGATTAAGAAAGTAAAAATAACCTGGGAAGAAAAACAAAAATGTAAACAGTTTACACTCATTTCCCAATGTTCCTTCTCTGGGTGTAGCTGATTCTGTCCATCACTGATCAATTGGAACTGAATTAGATCTTCTCTTTGTCGAAAATATCCACTTCCATCAGAATACATCCTCATACAGTATCGTTGTTGAAATGTATAATGATCTCCTGGTTCTGCTCATTTCACTTGGCATCAGTTCATGTAAGTCAAAGTCCGCTTCTAAGTCAGGAAACCAGCATGTCTTCGAATTTGTGTACATCAGTACAGCCAAAAAGACATGTTTTCCAATCAGACATTTCTGTTGCAGTCTCAGACTAGCTTTCTCTTGTGAAAGAAAACTTAGTATAGTAACTAGAATATAGGACTTAGTTTCAGAAAGAGCTTTGTCCAACTTCCACCCCTGACACTCTTATTAGCTACATAACCATGGACAAGACCTTTGACCTCTCTGAATCTCTGTTTTTTCATTTATAAAATAGGATAATCAAGGTTGTAATAGCTTCCTCAGATGGTTGTTGCATTATGAAAATTCTAAAGAGCTATATAAATATCCCTTATTACTATGCTAGAGCCCATTCCCTCAATCCCTTCAGTTAAGTTCAGGAGTCAAAGGCTCCCTTTGATTCAAACAGAAAGGAATCCCAAAGTAGGGTCTCTGGCCGCACAAGGTAAAATGAAATTTGAGAAAATGGAGGTTATGTACAAAAAGCAACCAAACAGAAGAAAAGAGAAGATTGCCTCCTCTCAAACGCTAATGCTCCTAGTTCTTCTCAAAAGTAGCAAAAATAGATTCCCCCATTAGGCACCAAAACATGCACAATTTAAATCAAGAGAAAAGGAATACAATGACAAGCCAGTAGTCTCCCTTAGTAAGAAGTCGCTCTTCTAGTAAGTAGAAGGAAGACTGTCTTTGTGGCAACTCCAACTCAAAACTTGAGGTCTAAAGTTCTCTTCTTCCTGTCTCCTGATACCCAAAGATGAAAATTATCATACTGTGCTAAGGTTCTAAGGTACTAACTACTTAACCTTCTCTGATGTATTTTTGTTTTCTAAGAGGAAAGCTGAAAAAATTGGTTAACTCTCCATTGTCTCTCTTCCAGAGTATCACAAGAAGGCAGAGTAGTAAAGGGAAAAAGTCTTTTCTACTCTAAGGAACTGTTGATGGCAAAACTGCAACAGAAGTTTTTGCCAAGGAAGTCATGTGTCTGCCCAACAAAGAACACTGTGAAGTCAAGACACAGTAGCATGTGGAATACTCACAGATTTTTTGCATAAGTACTTATGAGTGCCAAGGGTTTGATAAAGGCCTCATTTCTGAACTCTATGGAGAATTAACTCAAATTTATAAGAATACAAGCCGTTCTCCAATGGATAGATGATTAATAAATGAATAGTAAATGGCAATTTTCAAGTGAAGAAATTAAAACCATTTCTGGTTATATGAAAAAATGCTCTAAATCACTATTGATCAGAGAAATGCAAATTAAGACAACTCTGAGGTACTACTACATATCTCTCAGATTGGCTAAAATGAGAGGAAAAGATAATGATAAATGTTGGAGGGGATGTGGGAAAACTGGCCACTAATACATTATTGGTGGAGATGCAAATTGATCCAACAATTCTGGAGAACAATCTGGATTTATGCCCAAAGGGCTATCAAACTGTGCATATGCTTTGATCCAGCAGTGTCTCTACTAGGCCTGTATCCCAAAGAGATCATAAAAAAGGGAAAAGGACCCACGTGTGCAAAAATGTAGCAATCCTTTCTGTAGTGGCAAGGAGCTGGAAACTGAAAGGATGCCCATTAGCCCATACTGGCTGAATAAGTTATGGTATATCAATGTGATGCAATATTATTGTTCTATAAGAAACAATCAGCAGGATGATTTTAGAGAGGCCTAAAGAGAGTTACATGAACTGATGCTAAGTAAAGTGGGTAGAACCAAGAGAACATTGGATACAACAACAACAAGATTATGCAAAGGATCTACTCTGATGGCTATGGCTTTTTTCAATAGTGAGTTGATTTCAGGCCAATTACAGTGGACTTACAGAGAGAGGATTGTGGGGACTGAATGTGGATCACAACATAGAATATATTTTCACCATTTTTGTTGTTTGTTTGCATTTTGTTTTCTTTCTCATTTTTCCCCTTTTTGATCTGATTTTTTGTGCAGCATGATAGCTGTGGAAATATATATATATATATGTGTGTGTGTGTGTGTGTGTATATATATGTGTGTGTATATATATATATATATGTGTGTGTGTATATATATATATATATATGTATATATATATATATATGGAATAATTGTACATGCTTCACAAATATTGGACGACTTGCTGTGTAAGAGAGGGGGTAGGAAGAAGGAAGGGAAAAATCTGGAACACAAGGTTTTGCAAGGGTAAATGTTGAAAACCATCTGCATATATTTTAAAAATAAAAAGCTAAAAAAAATAAGTACATAAGTGGCAGCAGAAGCAGTAAAGTGTATATGCCCACACAATCTGAAGGGAGTTCATGAACAGTACTCCTGAACTACAAATTCCTGGATGAAAGAGAGGACAATTCAAGTTGCTATGCATCATAATCTCAAAATTGAGCTTTCTGGCAAGAGATGGAAGATAGCTTGTACAGAGTCAGCCTTGGCTGTCAACTTCCTATCTAAGAGATCCCAAATTAGAGACTTTAGAAAACAGTCTTCCAATAAAGGGAAGGAAATCCTCTGAATATAGAACTATTGGGGGAAAGAAGAGAATTGTCTATGTAGTCTCCAAGACTAGGACAGTGCTAAAGAGAATCCTCACAACTGGGGGCCTCAATATCTCTTCCATTACTATAAATATTTTAGATAACACAAGTAAGATGGGAATGAATGATTCCTGTTCAGCAGTTCTAAAATATGATTGTCTTTTGGTGGATTCTACTTCCTGTGTGTTCTCTATATCTGCTTAGGAGATCCTTGGCATCTTAGACATTTCAGTGGATTGAGATATTTTCTACAAAACACATCTGATACCTTGACTTCTCATGTGAGAGGTGAAGAACTTTTTATCCACATTTGGGGAAACCTAGATAAAGCTGTATCTAAATTATATTTGGACATTTCCCAGAGAATCTCCAGGTGGGGCCTAATAAGCCCAAAATGAAAGTGACTTTTCTTTGGCCAGCACACTGGATGGAATGTGGTCTTTGTAAGCCTACAGGATTGAGAGGGCCTTGGACTATGCAGGGAATCATAAGACCAGCTCTACTACACACTGCAATAATAACAAAAGTAGTTCACATTTCTCTGACACTGTAAGACTTATAAGACATGTTTCTTATAGTAACCACATGACATGACATGACAGGAAATGACAGAGTACTATTATCCCCATTTTACAGAGAAGAAACGGGCCCAGAAATGTGAAATAATTTTCCCATGATAATACAGCCAGTCAATGCTGAAATCATAATTCAGTGCCAGGCCTTTTAACTCCAAGCTCAACTCTCTCCTGATTTCTAGTCCAAATGGAATGTAATGGAAAGACATTCAACTTAACTTCTAAAAATTCCTGAATGTTATACCACTACTTCCTCAAGGGCAAAGATCTTCTAATTCTTTAGGTTACCTTACAGCTATTAAGCTGATATTATATGATATGATGTGGATAAACTGAAAGAGGGCCATGTCTGGAGTCAGGAAGACCTGAGTTCAGATCCAGCCTCACATACTTATTAGCTGTGACCCTAGACAGGTCACAGCCCCATTTGCTCCAATTTCATTTGTAAAATGAACTGGAGAAGAAAATGGCAAACCACTGCAGTATCTTTGCCAAGAAACATTATGGTATCATATCTAGGAATGTCCGTTATGACTCCCAGAAGTTGACATGACTTTTGTCCAGAGGAAAAATAGGGCTCTTCAATTTAACATTAGCTATGTTAAGTGGACCAGGAAGCAGAAACATCTGAATTAGAGGCCTATGCATTTTTGTAAGTAAAATCTTGTGCATGCAAAAATGAACAAATGGGGTCATGAAGAGTTAGACACCACTGAAATGATTGAACAGCAATAACAACAACAAACTTTGCAGAATTTAGTATGCAATAAGTACTTTAAATTGTTTGTTGACTAATACAAGCACAAAAATAGCCCCACTCAAAAGAAGATTCAATTGCAGACTACTGTTTGGAAATCCAGATGAATTCCTGATAGCTAGCCAGATTTTCTAGTTTATTCTAATAAATTATTCTAATAATTTAACCATTATTCATCCTACACTTTCAGTACGTTCTCAGGAGCTAAACTATTGGAGTTTTTTTTTTTTTACCTGACATGGATTCAAGTTCAATAGACCATGTTATTAGAAGTTCGTGGTGATGAATTTTCTCTTCTCACTGTCACTTGGAGGCCTTCAGGATGATAGCCACACATACACATAGGCCTTCCAATTCAACATTTATATTTTGGTACTGGTATTAGTATTATTAAAGTCTACTTCTACTAAGTAACTTTCAACTGAGGAAAGACATTACAGAAAAGAATTATTCAAGCCTCCATCACAAAGAGTTGTCTTTTCTATTTAACTGCACAATTCTGTTTATTTTCCTGGATCTGAAGAACAAATTATCAATTATGGGCAGATGGACATTAGCATAATCCA
Source organism: Sminthopsis crassicaudata (assembly GCF_048593235.1). Taxonomy (NCBI): domain Eukaryota; kingdom Metazoa; phylum Chordata; class Mammalia; order Dasyuromorphia; family Dasyuridae; genus Sminthopsis; species Sminthopsis crassicaudata. Next base: position 38,670,922 of record NC_133623.1, read on the forward strand.
TAAAACCAGAAGACATTAAAATGCTCTGTATCTATCACCATTGATTAGTAGCAGAACATTTCATTAGTCTTTATATAAATAATTCAGGGACAGAGTCAGATTTTTGACCAAGCAAAAGCATCTCTTTTTTTAAAGAAAAAAAAATATTTTCCAGATCACCAGCCATAGAGAACAATGTTTCCAAAAAGAAGTTATAATTTGTTTGTTACTGATCTATTCTAAAAAAAAGAATGAAACACATATACTTTAAAGAAGCCAGTCCATTTAGATACAGACTTAGAAATACAACAGGAATCGTTTTTTATGGGCTACCCAATTTGGGATTTCTAACAAAACAGGGAATGGTTTAAGGGATATAGCTGTTTTCTGCCTTTAAAAAGGAAAGCTTACATTTTCAAATATGGTTAGCTTTGAAAATCTTCCCTTGGATTTAGCTTGACATATCTTTGACAGCTTCTATTCTACCAGCCTTCATTAAGTTCCCTATCCCTCTTCCTATAAACACATAATCCCTCCCCCACCCAACCATCCAAAAAAAAAAAAAAAAAAAAAAAAAAAAAAAAAAGAGATCTATGTTCCTGGACAATAAGAGCCGAGTGGCTGCATGGATGAGATTTCCCTTACAAAAATGCATGAGCCTCTACTTTAAATATTTCTGCCTCTCGTCTACTGGTCTATGACACAGCAGATGTTAAATTCAAAAGGCCTATTTTTCCTGGGCAAAATTCATGTCAACTTTTAGGAGTTGTAACAGATATTTCCCAAAGTTGTATTAGTGTGCCATGGCTGATTTGTTCTTTCTGTCAACAGGAAGAGTGGTTCAATGAAGAGTCTTGGCTTAGCCTCAGCAGGCTTTCCTGGAAGCCACAGCCTAAAATCTTTCTTCTCTAAGCTCAATTTTTGTCTGCATGCAAAAATAAACACATAATGGTAGAGACAAAAAGTGAACTCAGAGAAGTATGTATGTATGTATGTATGTATGACGCCAGAAAAGGCATCAAAGAAGGCTCTAATAAGGTTTTCCTTCACCATTTTATGGCAGATAATTAACCAATTAAGCACCAACCATTTATGGAGCATTTACACTGTCTGTCAGTTACTACATTAGGTATTATGTCTGTTTCGACTGTCCAACTCCAAAGCATAAGAAATAAAAGATGCTGTAGCCTGTGAAATGTGTTTGAAAGTCACAGAACACGAATGTTCCACCTCTTCTCCTCAGTTACTTTGCATGTGACCTAAGCAAATTCTTTTCCATCTCAGCTTCAATATATTCCTCTATAAAGTAAGGGGATTGGAATAAGTGATCTCTCAGTTTCCTTCTAATTTTTACAATCCATTATTCTTTGCATTTCAAAGTGGTTTAGGGGGCCAGGAAAGGCTAAATAACAACATAGGAAGATAGGGAAGAAGACATTTGGGGAAGGCTGCATCTTGAAAGGTTATGGCAGTCACATAGGACTGTCCCTAGTGACATAAAGATTATTCAATTATGAATCTCTTAATTAGATGCAGAATTAATAAAGAAATAAAGGATGACATTTCTATAACCCTTTAAGGTTTCTAAAACAATTTACATACCTTATTTCATTTGATCCTGATGGGCTATTATTAAATAACAAAATTAGGATTTGCTCAAGCCTTCTATATTCCAAGTCAAATTCTAGCCACTGTAGCACACCATCTTTTCTCTTTTTATAAAATTATATACACATATACAAACACACAAATATATATATAATCTCAAAAAATCATTAATTTACCTATTTTCCCCTTAATCTCCTCCAGTGTTTGCCATTTCTGATAGTTTTGAGGTGTAACCTTAGAAATGTTTTAATTTGCATTTCTCTAATCAATAGTTATTTAGAGCCTTTTTTCATATGACTCCAGATAACTTTGATTTCTTCTTCTGAAAACTACCTGTTTATATCTTTTGACCATTTATTAATTGAATAATTGCTCTCATTTTTATAAATCTGACTCAGTTCCATATTCAGTATATATTTGAGAAATGAAGTCTTAATCACAGGAATTTTTTATAAAGCTTTTTTATTTTCAAAACATATGCACAGATAATTTGACAACATTGACCCTTGCATAGCTTTGTGTTTCAGATTTTCTCCACCTTCCCCCCATCCCCTCTCCTAGATGGCAGGCAATCCAGTATAAACATGTTAAAATATATGTTAAATCCAATATGTGTAAACATATTTATACAATTCTCTTGCTGCATAAGAAAAATCAGATCAAAAAAAGAAAGTAAATGAGTAAGAAAACAAAATGCAAGCGAACAACAACAAAAAGAGTGAGAACGTTATGTTGGGATCCATACTCAGTTCCCCACAGTCCTCTCTCTGGGTGTAAATGGCTCTTTTCATCACGAGATCATTGGGAATGGCATCAATCATCTCATTGTTGGAAAGAGTCACGTTCATCAGAATTGATCGTCATATAATATTGATGTTGCTATGTATAGTGATCACCTGTTTCTACACAATTCACTTTGTATTAGTTCACGTAAGTCTCTCCAGGTCTCTCTGAAATCCTCCTCCTGATCATTTCTTATACAATAATGATATTCCATAACATTCATATACCATAATTCATTCAGTCATTCTCCAATTGCTAGGCATCCACTCAGTTTTCAGTTTCTGGCCACTACAAAGAGAGCTGCCACAAACATTTTTGCACATATGGGTCCCTTTTCTTCCTTTAAGATCTCTTTGGGATATAAGCCCAGTAGTAACACTGCTGGATCAAAGGATTTGCACACCTTGATACCATTGTGAACATAATTGCAGATTGCTCTCCAAAATGGCTGGATCCATTCATAGTTCCACCAAAAATGTATTAGTGTCCCAGTTTTCCCACATCCCCTCCAACATTCGTCCTTGTCTTCACAGTTAAAAAAAATTAATATTACTTTATGATATGTGATACTTTCTAGCAAAATGTAGTCTCCCTAATTATCTTTTTCAAATAAATTTAATTCTGTTTTTGTTTTGCTTGTGATCATCAATGCCACTCTTGCCCTCTTTACTTTGCCTGAAGCATAAAATACTCCAGACCTTCATTCAGTCCCAAGTGTGTATATTTTTCACAACTTATTGTGTCTTTCAGTCCCAAGTACATCTCTTGTACACAATTTATAGTTAGATTCTGGTTTCCAATGGATTCTGCTATTTACTTCTATGGGTTGGCTCATTCCATTCACATTCAGTTATAATCACTAACTGTGTATTTTCCTCCACCCCATTTTCTTCTACTAACCTCACTTTATTTTGTCTCTACTTAAAAGTCTCATGTGCTTCTGACAACTGCCTCCCCAAATTTCCCCTTGCCCTTATAATCGTCCTATTCATTTCTCTTGTTCTCTTCCCCTCCTATCTCCCTATTGAGTAAGAGATATTTCTGGACTCAATTGAGTATGCATGTATAGTTTTCCCTTTTTGGACAAATTCAAGTTAGACTGATAATCAAGCATTTCCTGCCAAACCTCAGCCCTATTTCCTCCTTTACTATAAATTTGCCCCTTTATACCTTTCCTGTTAGGATTCTTGCAGATGTTATAGGCCAGAACTTGAGACAAGGTAATATGTTTAGTTCACACCTTTAAAAGGAGTTTACACCTCTAAAGGAGTTAACACCTTTAAAAGAGCTTGCTCATTGGTTATGTAAGGAGTTCCCACAAGCCTATAGAGTACTCACAAGCCCATTCTCTGGGAGCCAACATTGAGTCTGGAAGGAGTAAGTCTGGAGTGGGTCAAGGGGAGAACTTCAGGGAAGCTCGAAGAGATTCAGAGACAAAGGATTCAGTGGATTCCCAAGTCGAGCCGATTCACAAGTCTAAAGGAAAAGCCTGCTCATGGACTTCCAGGAGATTCACATCTAGGAATGAATTCTTGGAAACCCACAATCCCACACTCTTAGAGGCAGAGTATGATTCATTCCCATGTCTTCATTCCCATGCTGGCTGGAGGTTTTGGATTCAGAGGGAGCTGAAGACTGAAGCTGGCTGGAGACATTCTGACAAGAAAAGATTCAAGACTTTGAAGGACACAATATAGGATCTGGACTTTAACCCCTGGTTGCATTTTGGGATTATTGAACTGAACTGAAACTTAGGCTGCCTCCCCAGAAGCTCCTCAAGAATCCTACACCCAGAAAACAATTACAATTTAGAAAAGAACAGAACATTACACTTTCCCTCACAGTACCTCTTGTAGTAATAGGTCACATAGTTAAGTAGTACCATTAAGCATGATGACTTCGGAAGGCTCTTTGCTCTCATTTTTTCCTTCAACAAAGTATTTCAAAACCTGTAATATGAGCCAGTAAGGCAATAGTGACAGGTGGCCTTTTTCCTGTGCTTGATATTTTTTTTTATATTCTGTAGAAAGGGGTTGATAAAAATTCAGGTTTACTGTTACTAGAGTTAATTTCAGAATGGCCTAAAGTATCCTAAGCTGAGCATGGTCCCAAATCTTTGGGTTGGTCTTGGAATAAAATTAGCTTCTCCACGACCATTTCTTGTGGGTGTCTTGTGCCTGAGCCAGCCTTAAACTTGAGCGAAGGACAGTGACAGGTGTGTGCTAAAAAGAGTTAGAAGAATGAGCTGAAAACAAAAAATGAAAATAATTCCTAGGACTCTGAGCCAAAGAAGACCCTGGAGAAAGTTAAAGTCAATGAGCCACAAGGCCTTGCCCTACTCCCTTTCCCCCATTAGGAATAATCCCTTGGAAATGGCCTGTCAGGAGTATGATTTTTCACACCCACTATAGGTTTTGGCAGCATGCCTTGGCCTACAGTAACCTTGTTCAGTTGTTCAGATCCCAGATACATTGTTAATGAACAGGGAACATTTTAAAAGCCTTTAGCAGCTGTGAAAATTTATACCAATGGCAGTCCATTTTGTAGTGATTATTTCTGTTTTCATTTTAATTTAAAGAAATGAGAGGCATCATAGTATAAAGAATAATGGGCCTAGCTCCAAGCCTTGCCTCTGACATATAAAACCCATGTGATCAAAATCAAGCCTCCTGACCTGTCAGTGCCCCAGACAATCCTAAATTACAAAGGAATTGCCATCCTGCTTTGCTTGAGAGTTTGCACACTGGGAATTCCACATACTGAAGAGGTCAGAGAGTGGAAGAAATCAAAAAACCAACAAGCTTTAGTAAGACAGGAACAAAGAAACTCAGAGTATGATGGAAGCATGTAACACAAAAACCTACTGAAAGCATGAATGCCCTGGATAGCATCCCCAACAGATGTCCATTCAGCCTCCTCTTCGACATGTTAAGGAATACTAAGGAAATTCTGGAATAGAACAATAGTCATTCAGAACAAGATACTGAACACTTCTAAAGGAAGTCATACAACTGTGGCGACTGGGTTCACTAGTTTATGTCATATCACATCAAGAAGATCCTCCCTAATGAATCATCTTTCATTTTCCCCTCTTTTACTACCCATTGTTCTCAGCAGGTGTTTACAAACTTTCTCTTCTCAACTCCCATATACCCCTATTTCTCCAGTTCTCTAGAAGACCCTGCACTGTCTTTATCAAGGAAATAGAGGTAATTTGTTCTAAAACCTCTTTTCTTTAACTCCAGGTTCTGAGGAAGAGTCCCCATCCAGGTCATTCTCTCTACTTCTGCTCTTGATCTCATCCCCTCTTGTCACCCACCTCTTCCTTTCATCAATTCTCCCTCTCTTTTATCTTCAATCTTTCCTTATTTACTGCAAACTTCCTTGTAGCCTACAAACATGCCCTCCTCTTCTTAAAAATTATCATTTGCCTCTACTTTCCCTCATATCAACTCATATATCTCATTTTTCTTCCATTACCAAACACAAACAAACCACAGTCATCTACCTAATTTCCACTTAAGAGTTTGACAAAAGAGAACAAAGTAGAACCTATCTCTAGCAAATGTATAAAAAGGATCTATTTAGAATAATAAAACCAAAGAGAAACAAAAATAAGTTCCTTCATCCAGTCCAAAACTGTAAAAAATAAATTACCTGCAGTGTGGTCCCACTAGGGAAGCTAACCTGAACTCCAGTAAATACACTATGAATGAAGATGCTCCAGGACAGCAGAAGTCAATAAGAGAATCCAAACTTGATCCTGAGAGCAGAAAGATCTGTCAGAATAGAATGTAGTAAAGAGCCAAATCTCAGAAAAGAAAATTCCCAGTTATACATGTGTGTGTGTGTGTGTGTGTGTGTGTGTGTGTGTGTGTGTGTATAAAAATAGGAGACAGAGTCAACTCAGTACCTAGACAGATATTAAGCTAACTTACAGGAGGCCTTAGCCTAGTAGAATCTCCAACATTTGATCGGGTCCTATCAAGGACACAGAAGGGAACAAAACCAAATACTGACTGAGGAGGGTACAACAACAAGGAGGAAAAGATAGACCAAGCTCAGTTGCCACACTGGACCACCATGACACGGAGACAGAAGTTGGAGACTGAGGCAGATTAGAGGATGGAACTAGGGGTGGAATTAAAAATAGCTACTGTCTCAGGAACCATAGGAACTTCATGGAGACTGCAGAGGGAAATGGACCAAACAAGACCCACCAAATGTCCTGGACAGCATTTCTAACAGATGTTTATTCAGACTCCTCTTTAACATTTTAAAGAACACTAAGGCACTTCTGGAATAGAGTGATAGTCATTCAGAACAAAATACTGAACACCCAAGAGCACAAGATAAAGTGGAAACTAATTTTAGCAGAACATCTGAACTCTGGAATTGATGTGGTAAATATAAACAGAAAAAATATCAACACAATTTAGAAATATTATGGGTTAAAAGAAGCTCAAGAAGCAAACCCAGATGAAGACAGTGAAGGTTCAAGCAGATCTTGAAAGAACAAAACAACTTGGCATAAGGACTATAAAAGTGGCTAGAAAAAATGAAAGAAAAGATAATTAAATTATAATGAACATAAGAATTCTATAAGAAAACATTTGAAGGAGAATAACTAACAGACAAAAACTGAAAAATCTTAATCAAATAGTAGACTGAAAAACAGAATATAGAAAATAGAACTCTATGAGAAAACAGGAAGTATTAGAACAAAGTCTAAAGATAAAAAATTAAAAGAAATACACGGTATCCACCATCAAAAATAACTGACCTGGGACATAAAAAGAGGAAAGAAAATTTAAGAATAATCAGACTTCCTAAAAAGCATGGCCAAACATCAAAGCCAAATACTTTGTATCATATTTCAAAAAATCATAAAAGAAAACTGTTACGATTTGTTAGACCAGAAGACAAAATGAAATAAAATGAATCCATGAATCAGCTTCTGAAAGAAATCCCCAAATGAAAACTCCCAATAATATTAGAGCATCCAAGTTAAGTAAAAAATACAGCAAACTGTCAGAAAGAAACAGTTCAAATAACAAAAGTATAGTCAGGATTTCTAATGAGTAACATTATATGTAAACACTGTTAGAGAAGAAAATATCTTAAAAAGGGTATAATATGCAGAGATGTGGTGCTTGAGAGACTATTCAAACTGCCTCAGAAGAAAGAAAATAAGAGTTCCTAGATTCAACTACCACAAGAGTAAGATGATATAGACTAAAAAAAGAAATTTCATAGAAAATGGAGGCGGGTGACAGTGGGGGGAAATGTACCACATTGTAGAGGGCAGAACTTTGGAGAAGCATACTTGAAACAAGGTGTTAACTCAGTGGAATTGATGATATAATGGTTCTCTAGTTTACATATACTTAGTACTTAGCTTGGTGATGCAATAGTTCTACAATTGAGATCATTGTAATAGGGTATTTAAACTGGGGACAAAGTCAGACTCAGAAGAGAGACTAGCAGACCAGCAGACTGGCAGAGGAGACTGGGTCAAACTATGACAGACACAGACTGTAAAAGGAACAATAAAGACTCTGAACTTTATTCCTGACTATTCCCGTGGTGATTATTCTACTGAGACCTAGGCTGGTCCCAAGGCCCTCAAGAAGCTAGCCCAAAAGTTACACCACAGAATAAGAGATGTAAGAAAAATTCTACCATTGGGTAAGATCCTCTTATCACCTATAGAAATCAGAATTTCTAAGAGTGAAATATAATGAAAAGAGGAGAGCAGAAAAGACAAGATCTGTAATGCAATATCAAAGAAAGTATTTTAAAAAGTAAATCCAAGATAATTATCTCAGAAGCTTTATTTCCATGAAGAACACAGAGATTTAAAAAGGATGAAATTCATATGAGAGCCATGAATCAAATAACCAAAGTCTGGAATATACAGAAAGAGAAGCTAAATAATTAAGAATGAGAGAAAGAAATCCTTTATAAAAAGGTACAGAAAATGAAATTTTAAAAAAAGAACTAATCAGCAAAACAAGTTAAAGGGAAAAAGAAGAAGGAGGATCTTATGTGAATATATAACTGAAAGGGAAACAAAGAGGAGAATAATTATATAATGTGATTCAAAGAAGAAAGAAAAAATGGTTTAAGAAGTAAAATTTCAAAAGTAGAGGGAAAGGGAAGAATTAAGGCTTAAGGGGCAAGATAAGAGAGGCAATAGCAATATAGCACCTTAAAGTAGATTAAGCAAAAATAACAGAAGAGTCAAAGTCCTGTGTTTATAGAGAAAGAAGAGAAAATCTTGACTTAGGAAAAAAATTATTAGAGACAAATGGAGAGATTTTATACACATAAAACTAATAACTATCATTGTAAATGGATTAAACAATCAAATGAAAAGGTGAAATAGATTAGCTAAAAAATTATTCAATCTGTTGCTTACAATAAATATTTGTAACATTAAAAGAGAATTAAAATGAGTAACTAGAATGAAATGTACTATGCATCAAGTGAGTCCAAAAAAGCAGTAGTTAAGAGCACAGTATCAGAAAAACAGGATTAAACATTCACAACATATGATAAACAAGGAAACTACATTATTTTGAAAGGAATCACTGACACCATATCAATATCAGTATTAAACTTATGTACTCCAAAAGCCTTAATATTTAAATTTAGAAAGGAAAAACTTTTTTTACAAGAATGTAAACCTAATCTTTTTGAAAATGGCAGATTTTAACATTTCGTTCTCGTTTTTAATTCCTTCTACATTTGTATTAATTTTGATTTTTGCTCAGGTAAATTTGTGGTAGACAACTACATACAGACAACTGATTTAAAAACAACTCCCATAGCAGCAACAAGTTGTTCATTTAAACAATTCTTCATTTAAAATATAATCCATTTCTGCCCATCAATTGGAGAATGGTTGGGTAAATTATGGTATATGAATGCTATGGAATATTATTGTTCTGTAAGAAATGAACAGCAGGATGAATACAGAAAGGATTGGAGAGACTTACATGAGCTGATGCTGAGTGAAATGAGCAGAACCAAGAGATCATTGTACACTTCAACAACGATACTGTATGAGGATGTATTCTGATGGAAATGGATCTTCAACAAAGAGAGGATCTAATTCAATTCCAATTGATGGATGGAATCAGCTACACCCAGAGAAAGAACACTGGGAGATGAGGGTAAACTGTTTGCATTTTCGTTTTTCTTCCCAGGTTATTTTTGCCTTCTGAATCCAATTCTTCCTGTGCAACAAGAAATTTGGTTCTGCACACATATATTGTATCTACATATACTATAACACATTTAACATGTATGGGACTGCCTGCCATCTAGGGGAGGGGGTGGGGGAAGGAGGGAAAATTTGGAACAGAAGTGAGTACAAGGGATAATGTTGTAAAAAATTACCCATGCACATGTACTGTCAAAAAAAGTTATAATTATAAAAATAATTTTAAAATGTAAAATAAAATAAAATAACAGCCAAAAAATATATATAATCCATTTCATTTTATTATGCTGTTCAATTCTCAGCATTTTTTCAATTTTCAGCATTTTTTATTGTATTCTCAAATATATGTAAGCAATAGGCTTCTGTACATCTTTAGCATCCCATTAATTTTTTCCTGAATTATGTTTTCTAATAGATGTTTCTTTAAATTTTCTTGATTTTCCATTTTTGCATTGAAGTCACTAAGTATTCAAGTATAAGTTAATATAATTCTGTGGCTCTTATTAAATTGTCCATGGACTTTTAGCCTCTGCCATAGATATCAGTAAATAAGCTACATTTACTTTAATATGATTTCTTTTTAAATACCTATCATGACTCCTGCAATATGAGCTAACCAAATGTTCAACAAAATCATGTTTCTTGGAGTCATGAGTACATGACAGAATTAACATTTAAATAAAATGAACTCTTTATTTGCCTCTTCCAGGTAAAATCACCTTTCCATTAAGCTTTAACTTCCTTTTGTTTTCTGATGTTATTTAAATGATACTGTAAACATTAATACAACTCAGTTCCCCCAGTTGTATATGTACTCATTAGTCACAAGATAGTTAGCTGACATTTAGAATAGCAAGGCCAATTTCAAATCTATGATTCTAATTAAAATGTATTTAGCTGCTTCATTTAAAGAGGCAATGTTAATAATTAGAAAGATGAGGGGAAACTGCAAGAAAGAGATAGCACCAGAAGTATGATTTGAAGAAATCTAGAGACAACAAAGGACAGGGAGTGTGAAAAGCTTATAGAGAAACACAGAACCAGGAGACATAATGTTATATATGAGAAATATATAAAAGAGAATATGACATAATTCTGCAAAGGTTGATGAGGAACCATCCTGTGGAAGATTTTAAATGACAGGCTGAAAATGTTGTACTTTCTTCTAGAGACAATATGGAGTCAGTGAAGATTGGAAGAGAGGGCCAGAGGCAAGATGGAGGATTAGAGGTGAAATCTTCCAAACTATTCTTTCAAATGACTTCAAAATAATGCTTCAAATCAAATATTGGAGTATCAGAACTAACAAAAGGCTGTAATGAAAAAAAAATTTCCAGCCTAAAACAACCTAGGAGATTAGCAGAAGGGCTGTGCAATACTAGCATCAGAACAACAGCAGTAAGAGCAGCTATAGGAGATATCAATCCAGACATAGTAAGGGGGGCAGACAACTATTCATAAACAGTATCAGGGGGATCCTTTTGCAGTGGGTACAACTTCTAGATATGAGTTCCAGGACAGTGAAGAGCATTTGTGATCAGGGTCAAGCCAAGCACTAGTGTTTGCAGCTACAGGAAAGCTGGGCCTCTTCCTGGGTAAAGATCAGAGCACAAACTAAGATAGCAGTGCCCACACCCTTTCCCTATATCACATTACCTTGGGAATAATGGGGAAATCTGCCAGAGTTTGTGCTGTGTAGAAGTAACCCACAATGAAGCAGCTGAGTAGGTACAGTGCTGGATTTGGATTCAAATCCTACTTCAGCCCGTTGCTGATCTCTCAAAACAGAAAAGTGTGGGGGGAAATTTTGCAAGAAGTTTTTCCAATAAAGATGTCATTTGGCTCTAAACTGAGCCAAATTTATAAAAAAAAATAGTCATTTCTCAGATGATAAATGGTCAAAGAATATGAAATGGCAGTTTTTAGAAGGAGAAATCAAAGCTATATAGAGTCATATGAAAAAATTCTCTTAATCACTAACAACTAGAGAAATGTACATTTAAAACTGTGCAAATCTTTTGTTCCAGAAAGTATCACCTCTATGTCTCAAAGACATCAAAGAAAAGGGAATAGATTTATATGTACAAAAATATTTATAGCAACTCTTTTTAGTAGAAAAGATTTGGAAATTAAGGGGATGCCCATCAACTAGAAAATGGTTGAACAAGTTGAGGCAAATAATTGTGATGTAATAATATTGTATTATAAGAAATTATGAGGAAGATAGTTTAAGCAAAACATGGGAAGTCCTATATGAACTCTAGCTAGAGGAAGTGAGTAGAGCCAGATAGATGATTGTACACAGTAACAACGAAATTGTAACAATGATTAACTGTGAAAAGATTTAGCTACTGTGATAACTATAATGATCCAAACAATTCCAAAAGACTTATGATGTATAAAAATTATATTGGATTATAAGGACTTCTTACCATCTTAGGAAGAGAGAAGCAGGGAGGAAAAGAAGGATAGAATTTGAAACTCAAAACTTAAACCAAAAAAAAGCCTGTTTTAACATGTGAATGGTGGGAAAAAATACTAAAAAAATCCCAAAGGATTCATAATGAAAAAAATGCCATACATCTCTAGAGAGAGAACTGATACATTCTGACTACAAACTGAAGTATAGGTTTCTCACTTTATTTTTCTTGCTTTTTGTGATATAGCTAAACTGAAAATATGTTTTACATAATTTGACATGTATAATTGATATCAAATTGCTTGCCTTCTCAGTTGGTGGGAGAGAGGTAGGAGAAGAAGAGAAGTTAAAATTAAACTTTTTAAAAAAATGTTAATCTAAATAATTAACTTAAAAAGTTAGAGTAAAAAATGAATGAATCTTAGGAAGGAAAAAGATTTTTGTATAAAAGGAGTGATATGGTCAAATCTTTGTATTTTGTAAAGAGTATTCTTTCGAGGGTATGTGGTGAACTAAATGGCCACTAAGGTTTCTTTCACATCTGAAATTCTGTGACTCTATAAAAATAAAGAGAAAAAATTACAGTCCTTTCTCTCAGCAAGCTTACTATCTGAACAAACATAAAAAAGAATGAACTAAGAGCCATTATAAAATAACATCTCAATAGAATGAAATTGACACATTAAAATTTGGGGAGTATAAAAATAAGGGATTTATCAGGAAAATATATGAATAATTTAGGAATGTTTTTTATAAATAAGTTAGATTTAATTTTTTTTCAATTAACAAAACTCTACCTTCTCTCCCTTCCTCTTCCATCACCATCACCAGCAAAAAAAACTGTAACAAATATACAGTCAAGCAAAATAAACTCTTGCATTGTTCCTATATAAAGGCATGAAGATATGCTTGTGTGTATGTATGTATATATGTATGCATATTATAAAAATGTATATGAAGTATATCTATATCTGTGCGCATGTATATATGTGTATGACCATAAACACACACAGATAAACTGTGTATTAAACTCAACTTGGACCCACTTGTAAGAGGCAATTGTTTTCAATGTGAGCTTGGAAACTGGCAAATATTTCAAAACTTGATGTATTGTTTTATTCATTGCGTAGACTTAAAAAGTGATGGAGAAAAACTAAATTTTGAGCTCTATTTTGAAAGAAGTGATGAAAACACATTGTTAGAAAGGTTGAGAAAATGAGATTGTCAGGCTACAAATGGGATTTGAAACAACTGATATCTCATTCAAAATTCATTCAGATGTCAAGATCAACTACCTATGACCTCCACATAGCCAATCTTCAGCCATCCTATCTGTGAAGAGCTTCTATGGGGTTCCTGAAAGCAATAGTAACAACAGGAAACCTATTCCTCAGGGTAACCCTAAACTCAACTAAGATTCTCTTAAAATACTATTCAAATTTATAGATATTTGTCTCAAGATACCAAAATGACTAACTATATTGTACCAACAAGACAATTATTAATAGCTATTGAACCATTAATAGGACTAGCTAGAGTAACTTAACACAGATCTTCACAGATGGCATATCAGGTTATACATGCAATAGGAAGAGGATTATTATTTTTAAGAGCTTGCTATTATATCAGAATTTTCTAATTAGGCTTAAAACATACAAGTCATAATATCCACTATTTCTGTGGAAAATGTGTCAAGAGAGAAAAGGATAACACCCTCATGACAGCATCTGCTCTAAGGATCCATTTCACCATTAAGCATACAACTGAATGAGAAAAACATCTGTGCCTGGTACAGCAGATGTAGTCCCCATAATGTAGGAAAGAATAGAAATTCAGAGGGAAAGGGCAAAGAGAAAGAGGCATTGCAGCATCAGAAACAGGGAATGGAACTGGACTGCTTCATTGAATAGTATATAACCTTTACTTTCCAAATGTGACACCATCTATAGAAAACAGCAAACTGTCAAGCACACAAATTATTAGTAGGATGTTGCCATTAAAAAGAGAAAGAAATAAGTAAAAGGATAGCAAATAGAGGCCAAATGATCCATTAAATTTCCAAATCTCTAATAAATATTGGCAGCATTTCATTGTTAAAACAGATGATCCTGAGAAGCTCATGGGTTATGCATTTTTCAAACTGGCAAATATTCAACAAGCAGGGGGTGTTTGGGAATTGCACAAAACTCTACAAATAGTTGTGAACACCAGCTTGAAAGCATAACTGTGATAAAAAGGATATATTTAAATACTGATTCAGGAAGTTGAAAGCTAAGTGCTGATTAGCCATCTTTTCCTAATGCTGCTGGAGTAGAAAAGAAGCACCTGCTTGACCTCAGCAAGTGATGCTGTGTGTCTTCTTTGAAAACATGTCTTTAGTGTAAGTTCACCACTTATTTGACATGGTTCTGTACTGGGTAGCAAGGGACCAGAACTTAAGGGAATTCTAGTGCTATTTAGTTGCTCCCTTTCAGTCTCTACCACCTGAAGAACTTGATGGTGCTCCCTTTATTCACTCTTCAGTTGCTTAGCAGTCCCTTTTCCCAAAGTAATTTATTTCAAAAGAAACTAATCTGATCAATTCAGAGATCTGTAGAAGTACTAATTTCCAGTGGAAGACCCAGTGCATATGAAGGCTGAAAAATACATACTTTGATACTTTCAAAGATTAATTATCTTATTGTTGTAGATATTCATTATAATGGGATCAGAACTCATCAACATCTTCTAATCATGGATAATTTCTGTCCATGTTCCACCATACTTTCTCCACAGAGAATCACTGAAAAGTGTTCTATACTTTTCCTTCATCTATCCCAAAAGTTCTTAACATTTTTCATGTCCTTGATACCTTTGGCAGTCTGGTGATACCTATGGATACTTTCTCAGAATAAGCTTTTTAAATGCATAAAATAAAATTAAGGTTTACAAAAGTAACTGAGTATTTAGAAATACCAAGATATAAAAATAATTTAAAAATACAAGTTTATATAATTCAGGTTTAAAATCACTATCTTTACTAATGCACTATAGGTGAAGTTGTAAAATTATTTAGCCATTCTGGAGAGCAATTTGGAACTATGCCCAAAGGGCTGTAAAACTGTGCATACCCTTTGATTCAGAGTGTCACTACTGAGTCTATATCCCAAAGAGACAATAAAAAGAGGGAAAAGGGCCCACATGTGCAAAAACATTTGTAGCAACCATTTTTGTGGTGGCAATGAACTGGAAATTGAATGGATGCCCATCAGTTGAAGAATGGCTGAATAAGTTGTGATATATCAATGTGATGGAATAATATTGTTGTATAAGAAATGATGAGCAGATTGATTTCAGAAAAGTATGGAAAAACTTACATGAATTGAATGCTAAGTGAAGCAAGCAGAATTTTGTATACAGCAACAAGGAGATTATGTGATGACCAACTTGAATCTTCTCAACAATACAATGATTCAAGGCAATTTCAAAAGACTTGGGATGGGAAATGGGATGGGAAATGCCATTCACATCCAGAAAGAGAACTATGGAGACTGAATATGGAATGAAGCATAGTATTTCACCTTTCTTTTGTTTGTTTATTAGCTTGTTTTTTTCTTTCACATTTTTTCCTTTTGGTCTAATTTTTCTTGCACAACATAACAAATATGGAAATATGTTTAAAAGGATGGCACATATTTATCCTATATCAGATAACTTGCTGTCTTGGGAAGAGGGGCAGTGAGGGAGAGAAGAAGAAAAGTTTGGAACACAAAAGTCTTACTAAAATGAACGTAGAAAACTACCTTTACATGTATTTGGGAAAATAAAATACTATTGAAATTTTAAAAATCAAATCATTGTCTTTAAATATCCTGTGGTTATCAGTACAACATTTGGGCTATACGTGTATGATGCCTTGTTCCTATGCTTTGAGTCTATTCTAGTAAGATAGTAGAATGTGAGCTCCTTAGGTGCAGAGATAATTTTTTATTTTCAACTTTGTAAATACAGAACCTAGCATAATGCCTTGCGCAGAGTAGACACTTAATAAATCCTTGCTAAAATGAATTGAGCTTTATGATCTAACTTCTTTAATAACTTATAAATAATGGCATATCTACATAATGCATTTTAGCTAGAAATAACTCCACATACATTATTTCAATTGATCCTCATAATAATCTTTGTGAGATAGGAAAGAAGTATTATTGTGCCCATATTGTATATGAGGAAAATGAGAATCTGAGATATTATTTGACTTGTACAACCTCATATACTTAAGTATTAAGTAGAACCAGAAGGATTAGATTTCAGCTCTTCTGTTAAGAACTGAGCTTTTTTTCTGTTTTTCACTTTCATAAGAAAATTTCATAAAGAATAACATATTCAATGAACAAAATGTTTTCAAAAGAAATGAAAAGTATAAATGATCATTTGAAAACATACTGCAAAATTTCTAATGATAAGAGAAGTGCAAATTAAAATAACTCTGAGACTAGCAAATAATACCAAATATATTATAATTTATTCAAACTATAAAATTGTCTAAGGATGACAAAAAAACAAGAACAACTGACACTGAACAGACAATGAGAAGGCAGGCATACTACTTATACACTAGTGCTGGAGTTGTGAAATGATTTAACTCTAAATATGTTTTTGAAATTTTGGAAGAAAAATGTCCAAACTCTTTGACCTAGCAAAACTCACTACTGGGCATATCCCAAAAGGAAGTCAAAGACAAAAACAAAGGTTCACAATATATCAAAACATTCATAGTAATACTCTACATAGTAAATACCAAATAGGAGCCTACTCATTGGAGAACAGATAACTGAAAGGAAAAAAATCAATTATATGAATATAAGAAAATGTTACTATGAAATACATGTGGGAAGGTGTGCATGAATGTATGCCAATTGCAATAAGAAAAACTAAAATAGTAATACATACAGAGACTACAAATTAAAAAGTCACTAAAAGAAATTCAAACACTTCTAAATATGAAAAATCAATGAAGGTCCTAGAAAACAAATAATGATATATATCTTCCTCCTTACAACATAGAGGTAGAGCAAAACTGTGGCAAAAATATTGTTTACATTGTCAGAAGCAGTTATTGTATAAAATGTTTTTATCTAATTGCTTTCTTTATCAAAAACATGGGTCCAATCTGGAATTGAGAGATGGGTGGAGGCTTTTTTCTCCAGAAATTACTGAGATATCAAGTCAAAAGATATCAATAAAATTTTTTAAACAATATATCAACCAGAATGTCTGGAGTAGAGCTACAGTACTGCCAATGTCTCATATTATATTACTAGCTAAGTTTTATCATATTTTTTTATTTATACCAAGGAAAACAGAAGGTATAATGGTATGCCAATTTTAGAATTTTGCGAATTTAGAGAATAAAAAGTATAAGTAATAGAGAAAAATATAAGGGTAAGTACCATTCAGAATGAATTTATACTTCATAAAAAATAAACCCAATTCAGACTTGAAGGGTAATACCATATAAAGGTATGTAAAGTTCTGAGTAGCTCATTTTCCCATATGAAAATATCAAATAAGTAGATAAGCTGTCAACAGACAGAAGAACTTGACTCCAGAGCAAATCTGTCCAAGTACCTCTTTAACTACACTGAACAACAAGAAAAACTGGGAAAAAAGTGGAGTCCTTGTGTTTGATGAGGCAAAAGTCCATTGTCTCATTATTTCCTAATCTAGTGAAACAATTCAAAAACCAAATGAGAAACACTAAGGAAAAAAACTAAAAATAAATAAAAATAAAAACTATCCAAGAAAAAGGAGCTTATAAAAAGTTAACCAACTAGAAAAGGAGTTACAGAGTCTCAAAGATGAAAATAATTCTTTGAAAATAAGAACTGAACAAAGTGAAGCCAGTGAAGACATGGGAGATCAAAAAATAGCAAAACAGATAAGAAAGTATGAGAAAACAGAACAAAATGTGAAACATCTTATAAGAAAATGACAGATCTGGAGAACAGATCAAGAAGAGAATTCATAAAAATAATTGGACTGCCAGAAGGTTGTGACCAAAAAGAAAACCCTAACATAATAATGCAGGAAATAATTCACGAAAATTGTCCTGGAGTGACAGAACATGAGGGGAAAGTATAAACAGAAAAAAATCCATTGACCACCACCTCAAAGAGATTCTTTGTGGAAAACACACAGGAATGTTATAGCCAAATTTCAAAATTCCAGATTAAAGAGAAAAATCTGCAACAAACAAGAAAAAAAAAAACAATTCAAATATGCAGAAGCTACAATTAGAATTATACAAGACTCATCAGCAGCTACAATAAAAGAAATTCAGGTCCTGGAATCATCTACTGACAAGCAAAAGAAATAGGCCTGTGGCCAAAAATATCACATCCAGCAAAATGAGAAAAAATGGACTTTCAATGAACTTGCAGCTTTTCAGAACTTTCTATTAACCAAACCTCAACCTAACAGACAATTTAACATATAAGTCAGTATGAAAGATCAATTTTAAGGAACTTAATATGGACAAAGTTAAATGTAGACAAAGTGTTTATAATTTTACATGGAAAAATGTATACTATATATTTAAGACTCAAATCAACAATAGGATACATCAAAAGAAAGATTGGCAGACAATGTAAAAATAGTAATCATGTTATACAAAGGAGGTGCAGAGGAAGAATAGACATAGAGTCATAAGAGGGAGGAGGAAGGCTCGTAATTCTGAAAACTTACACACATCTATAATGGATTCAAAAAGCAACACCACATATATACCATGAAGGGTATAGCATTCTCCAAAATCTATAAAACCTAAGGGGGAGGCATGGGCAGAGGGGAAAACAAAGGGGGAAGGAAGAAGACAAGGGAATGATCCTTGTATGGGGGGAGGTTAAATAGAAAGGTAAATTATGGAGCAGAACTTAATTAAAGGGTCAGCAGGGATAGAAAAGACATCTGTGTGTATGTGGGGGGATGTGAGTGTGTGTGTGTGTGTATCTACATACTTATACATAAATATATATTTTCTTAACTGTAGCTTGCTTATGAGAAGAAAATCCTTAGAGCTCTCTAGGTGTAGAGGCCAGGAGTTGCCTTGGTCATATTGTTCCCTATATGCATACCTCACTACCAGTATACCGAGTATTCTTAATCAAAGACCAGAGCAATGGAAAAATTTTAAAGTTCAAACATAGAAGTTAAAATAAATATATAAACTTGAATGAACAATCAAAAGAGACTGAATACAAATAACATGTTTGCAGTTAAATATGGAGAGATGACCTACCATCTGAACACAGTCATCATCAGGGTTCACAGAGAGAATTTAATTAGGTTCAAAGAGTAACTATTTTGATCTGATGATCCTAAAAGAATAACAAAAAGAGAGAGAAACAAAATACACTGGGGTGAGGGAAAGAGAGGAACGTCAGAGAAAATTATTTCACATAATTGGTGTTATCAAAGCATAATTCTCTACAAAGAAGGAAAAGGGGGAGCAGCAGACATTTGAATTTCATTATCATCTGAACTGGTCAAAGGAAGGAATACAAATAGTTGAGTACATAAATACATTTCACTATACATTTCTCTAAATAGGCAAACAAGAAAGAAAGGGGAGAAGTAATGAGGGGAAATAAGATGGAGAGTAAATTAAGGGATTTATTTTAAGCAAAATGAATTCTAAGAATGTACAAAAACGTTTGTAATTTTTTTGAGGTTTCAAAGAATGGGAATCTGTCGACTGGGAGAGTGACAAATATATATATATATATATATATATATATATATATATATATACACATAAGTATTTATATACATATCTACACGTAATGTTTTATAAATACTATCATGCGGTAAGAAATTATGAAGAAGCTAGTTTCAGAAAAAACTGGGAAGACATGTGAATCGATGCATAACTAGGAAAATAACTTATGCCTTGACAAAAAATAAAGATAAACAACTTTGAAAGAATTAAGGTACTTCAATCAGCATAATAACTAACCATATTCCAGAAGATTAATGATGAAATATGGTGCCCATATGCAGGAAGGGTCAAGGAGAATACAGAATGAATGGTATATATTTTTGTACAAGGCCAATACAGAAATTACTTTTGCTCAACTATATAGCTTAGCAATAGAGACACTGTTTTTCTCTATAGTCAACTCTGGCAGAGGTTGAAAAAGGGAGAGAAGGGGTGGTTTTTGCTGATTGAAAATGTAAATGTATCTCTATATTTTTAAAAATAGAGATGTACAACAGTAGAGCAGGATAGAACAGCAAGAATCAGAAAAAAAATGAAAATCAATAATCCAGTGCTTAATAAATTGAAAAAACAGAAATTACTTAGGGAAAAACTCTCAATTTGATTAAAACTGCTAAAAAAAATTGGAAAGCTTCCAAGGTTACTTCAAGT
Organism: Sminthopsis crassicaudata; assembly: GCF_048593235.1. Taxonomy (NCBI): domain Eukaryota; kingdom Metazoa; phylum Chordata; class Mammalia; order Dasyuromorphia; family Dasyuridae; genus Sminthopsis; species Sminthopsis crassicaudata. The sequence continues at coordinate 38,691,349 of NC_133623.1, forward strand.
GACAAGAGGGAAAAGAGAGAGAAAAGGAAAATACTGAACAGGGAAAAGATGGTCATAGAGGGAAGGAGTCAGTGAAGATATGATGTGGGGAGAGAGAGAAAGGAGGAAGGGGCTATTGAAGAGATAGGAAAAAGTCATAAAGGGAAGTAACCACTGAAAATGGAGAGGAATGAGACCAAAAGAAAGAATCATGTGGATGTGAAGGGGAAGAAGGAAACAGGAATGGGACTATGAGGGACAAGGGAGGAAGGGAAAAGGGTGACAGAAGGAAGAGAACCCTAGTGAAAGAATAGAGATGTGAAAGAATCCATTGAGGAGTGTGGGGAAAAAGAAATAAAGTGAAGAGGAAGGGAGAGAGAGAGGGAAGAAAAAAGAGAAAGAGAGAGAGAAAGAGATAGAAAAAGAAAAAGAAGGAACCATTATTGAGGTAGAGGTGGGGAATAGGAGGGGAATAAAAAGAAGGGATTCCTGGTTGGAGGGAGAAGGACAGAAAGACCACAAAAAGAAAGAGAGCAGAAAGGGTGAAACAGAAGAAGTTATTTCAGCACTCAAGGAAAAACAATAAATGAAAGGGACCACTGGTGAGGAGGGAGAAAGAGAAAGAGGGAGGTAATCACTAGGGGTGGTGGGGAATTAGAGAAAAAAAGAGATCAATCCTATTGAAGGAACATTAGAGAGCAAAGAAAGAAAACACTGGGCAGGGAATAGATGGTGACAGAAGAAAGGAACAATTGATGATGTGGGAGGGAGAGAGACAAAAGGAAAGGTAAGAGATATTCATAAAAACAAGGAACCAGTGAGGCAGAAGGAAGTGACCCACAGAAAGAGGTACTGAGGATGGGAAAGAAAGGAAAAGAACTTTGGAGGGGTAGAGATGGGTGGGGAAGAAACCGATGTATTGGGTAAGGAAAGAAATAAAGAAAAGGAAGATAGGGAGAGGGACTTTGTTGGAGGGAGTGAATAGGAAGAAAGAGAAAAGATTATTAGTGAAGGAAGAGAGAGTAGTAAGAATGAGAAGGAGGAAAAATAGACATGAAGATGGAAAGGGAAGGGTGAGTGAGTGGAGAAAAAACAGGAGAGAGAAAAACAAAACAGCTCATTGGGTATTGGGAGAAAGTGAGAAATGAAAAGAACCATTGGAGAAAAAGAACCACCCAGATGTGAAGAAATCATTATGGAGGTGGGACAAATAGAATAGAAATGGGGGAAGGAAAGACTGAGTGGGAAAATAATTGGAGATGTATTGGAAGAGTTGAATAGAGGGGAAGAACATTTGGGAACAAGGATACAGGAGAACAAAATGGAATCAGAGAAAAGAGACTTGTTATATGGAAGGGATAAAATAGACAGAAGATATACTATTAGGAAGGGAGGCAAAAATGATAGAGGAAAAACCAATGAAAAAGTTGTAGGGATAGTGCAAAAGGAAGAGACAACTGGAGAGGAGGGAGAAAGGATAAATAAACAAAGGGAAATGACTACTACCAATGGGAAGAGGGAGTTAGAGAAAGAAGTCAGAAGCTTTGGTGTTTAGAGGAGAATAAGGGACAAAAGGAAGGGGACCACTGAAAAGGAAGGAGATAGAAAACAGAGAGAAAATAACAGAAGGAACCAATGGTTGTATGTGTGTGTAAGGGGAAAAAGACAAAGGCAAGCAACAATTGAAGTTAGAAAAGTGAGAGAAAAAATAAATAAATGAGTATGAAGAGAGAGAGACAGAGACTAAAAAGGACCATAAAAGAGCTGGAAGAAAAAGACAGAGGGAAGGGAGCCATGAGGAGCAACAGAGGAATAACAGAGAGAAGCAACCACTAAGGATATGTGTGTGAGGGCAGACAGAAAAATGAAATCTTTAGAAACATGGGGGAAACAGGCAAAGTAATGAGAACACTGGGAGAGGATTGGAAGAAAAAGAAAGAAAAAGGAAGAGACCGCTGGTAAGGGAACAAAGATAGGAGGCATATGAAGAAATAAAGTTAAAATCAACAGGGGAAGTAATCACTGTGTGGGGGAAAAGAGGCAACAAAAATGGGCAAGAAGGAAGGAAGGAGGGAGAGAGAGGATGTAGAGGAAAAAAACTGGCAGAGACACAAAGAAACAAGGAATTGCTAACAATAGGGGAAATGGAACAGACAGGAATAGAGCACTGGAGATGAAAGGGATGGAGAATAGGGTCTACTGGGACACAGGAAGAGAGCCAAAAGGAAAATACTGCTGGGGAAGGCAATTAGTGCTAAATGTGCTCTACTTCTCTTCTGGAAGTTTCTGTCTTGGATTTCTTTATCTGCCCTTGATGATCAACTTCTCTGGATCATTTCTTTACTCTCAGTGATTAGCTTTATCTAGTGATTTAGCTGAGAAAGGACCACACAATCCAGAACACTCATGCATCTTTGAAACTATTTGGAACTAGCTGAGTTTCAGCATAGTTATCTTCTCTCTACAGGGATGCTCTACCAGGAGCAAGGAAGTTGCTCTACAACTTCCCAACCTCTGCTCATATAAAAGTGAAATTTTTGTCATAGATACCTTCCAACTGTAGGAAAGGAACACAGGGGACTTTCTATTACTGGGGGTGAATTTTTACAAAACGTAATAGGAAGGCAAATCCACCTATGGAAATAAGAGAGTCATATGGAATAAGTTAGGCCCAGAAAATCAATTAAGATTTAAAAAATACAAAAAAGGATTCTTTGAATAGAACCAAAAGAAAACTAATTTGAATATGGACATGACATACTTCTATGTGTGAAATTATTCATATGTGGTCAGTTCCTATAGTTGTTATTTTTAACCACTTACAATTCTATTCCTCTGTTCCCTAGTTATACTCAGTAGGTACTGATAAAAGTTTGATTAGAAGCTCTCTAAAAATATGCATACATGTCATACATTGAAGTTTTATTTGCATTAAGAACATTTTCTCCTTCACTTTCTCTTTTTTCCCCAGAAATGATATTCCTTTTATTTCAAGGAGAAAAAGAAAACAGACAGATAAACACCCTTTTCCCCTCCATCCCCTTAAACCCCATTTGGAGTTCCACTAAGTTCTCAACAGGCCCAAGACTTCCTGGATCTCTTCCCTCAGTCCTAAGATTTTAAAAATTAGCTTATGCTCTTCTGTGCAGTTCAAACCCACCCTAAGAGGGTCAGGGGTGAGAAATATAAGGAAAGAGACACCCCTCTTTAATATACTAACAATTCCTTTTCTCAGGAAAAGATGAAGGCCTGGCTGATTGGAGTAGGGAGGGGGAGGAAATGGAGATATGTTTATTTTTCTTTGGGTAACTGGAGGGCTGAAAACAATTTTCCTTTAACCTGACATATTTACATATTTACAGTGTATGTGAGAATGGAGTAAAATTTCGGCGAACTGGACAAAGTTCTCAGAATGGGGGGGGGGCAAAAGAGGGAGGGGAAAGAGAGAAAAAGAGAGAGAGGCATTATTACACCTCTCTTCTTGGTCATAGTCCTTCTCTACCCATCCAATTTCTCAAACTTCAACTGGAAACAGTGAAGAACAGGAAGTGATAGAAGTCAAAGAAGGAATGTTTGAAGGATTCCAGCCCACAGCTCTCTCCAAGAGAAAAGTGAGAGCAAGGGAAGGGTATTCCACAGGGAAAAGGGATCTGAACATGTGTGGACTTTGAAGCAACCAACCATGCCTGCCAAGGCATGGCAACCCTGCAATGCATCTCCCATTAAGGTGGGAAGCTATGCCAAACCCATCTCCTCCAGGACACTTTGAGGTGACTCATCTTCCTCCTGTAGTAGATCTGCTTGTTCTATGGCCTTTAGTACACTTTTCTTAGAAGTATCCTGGACATCACCACCCATTAGAAATTCATCCAAGATGAAGTAAGCCTTCTCAAAGTTGAAGATGATGTCAAGTTCACATACACTGCCAAAATATTTGTCCAGGAGTTCCACATGTCAGTGGATCAGTTCCAGTGTGATGAGCTCATTATCCTGGCCCTCAATGGCACAGCAGAAGTAGAGGCTGGCATATCTCTTATAGACAAGTTTGAGGTCTCTCCACTCCAGGAAGCTGCACATCTTGGGCTTTCTGGCCAGGACGACCTGCATAAGCTCTCGAACTATCTTTTTCCTCTCCTTGTCTGACATAGCCAGGTACCATTTCTGCAGCCGCAGCTTCCCCTGCCGGTTGAACAGCAGCATGAACCGGATCATCCTGCAGCCTCTGGCACAGTGCGTCCCTCTACGGCCACTGTACGGGCCAGCTCCACTTCCTCTCTTTCCTTTTTATTCTCTCCTTCACTTTCTTAAGCCGAGACAATACAAATCCCGATTTATTGGATTTGCCATTTTCTAAGGTGCTAATGTTCATATTAAAATTTTAACAATCAGCTTTCTCAAGGGCTCAGCACTTCAAACTGGCTCTATCACAACTCTGGTTCTATTTGTGGTAATGATTATCCATGGTAACATGATGCAGTGAAGAGAAGCCTCTGAAGCCCTTTTCAGGAAAAAAAAAAACAATGGGTATAAAACTTCCCCAAAAATATCTGTGCCACATCCCCTCAGTGTATATAGTTTCCAGGGGGAAGTAGGCTCAAGTTTAGAAAGCACCTGTGGCAAAAATATAATTCATAGCGCCTGATTGCTAGAAGTTGTTTGTTTCGTTCAGAGTGTTTGAGAACTTTCCCTTACATATAGTATATGTCATTCTTTTGTTAAAGATCCAGGTGAAGCTGGAAGTCTACCATCTATAAAATGGGGATGATACTTTTTTTTTTGTCTACCTTGAAGGAGTATTTGGAGAATATGTTTCAAAAACTATGCTTTAAATCTCTACATAAATGTGAACTATTAGTATTATGTGAAACTTCTGATAAGACATATCAAGTGTGGCTAGTTTGTTCTCTGAAATACCTTTAGAGTAGAGGAACAAGAATGATTCCCTTATATGATTTATGTGTGTTAGTCTGCAAGTGGTCCAAGCATGGGATAAAGGTCCCATGACCTTTGAGTCACTTGAGAAATTTTACTCCCTTTTTGTCTCTGAGCTATGTTACCAAAGAAGTTTTCAAAGATTGTACAACTTTGTTTTTTCTATTCTAAAAGAGAGTTTTTCAGATTATAGTCTCCTGAATGTCAATCAATGAAAAGAATCTGGGAACATAGTACAGCAGGTAGCAGATAATTTGAGTGTAACAAAAGATTAATTTTATATATGTGAAAGACACAGAAAGAGACAGAGAACCATTGCCTGCAAAGGAGGAGGGGAAAATGTAACCTATTATTTGAATAGTTTTCTGTGCTGCTTATATATGAAGAAGGAGCTGGGACTCCTGATCAACAGAAAGAATTCTAAGTGCTGCATTGTGTACCTGCCATAAAGGAGTTACAGGAACTTATATCAGATAGACTTCAAAAACATATGACAAAAATTCTAAAGAGAGACTTTGGAATAGCAGGCATGTCTGAAAAGCTGACCCATCATCTTCCTGGGGATTTTAAGTACTGCTGAGAGAGGACTTCCCCAAGTGAGACTGTCACCTCTTTCCTGATTTAAACTAAAAACATCTCGTTCTCATTTGAAGAGTTCATTTCTTGTGCATTTTCTGGTATTCTCTCATCTGCATAACTTCATCAATTTCCTATTTTGGCTGGAGAAATGGATTTACTTACTATTTACTATTTTCAATGGCCTTTTGTATAACTAGTGTTTAAGGTAGAGATGGGCAAAACTAGCACATATAACCTAAGAGCTACCTCTCCCATGAGAACAATTAGTAAAGTCACTTTTGTTATGAATCTATCATGTCCCTACACAAGAGATATTGGTAGATAAATGTAAATTGATAGATATAATTATATAATTTAATGTAATTTGAGGCTGATGCCTTTTTTGCAGAATGAAGGAGAGACTGCTCAGTTTCAACTATTCCAAACCTTGCCTACCCTTCTTCCCACTCCCAGTGAGGTAGCATGCAAATCATGACCTTCCACTTTCTGACCAGTAAGTCAGTTTTGACATTATGAAGGTTTTTAGATTTTTGGGGAAAAATAAAATATTTCCCCTAAAAAAATAAAGAGATTTTCCTCTCAGTGTCTTATAACAAAAATTCTAGTTAAGCATATGCATATTTGGAGGCAGCATAGCCAATTCCACCCAATATCAACGATTCTGGATAATAGGAAAGGAGAGAGTTTGAGCTTCTTCCTCCTGGAACCTCACATATGTCCCATGACCAGGTGCCTTTGTTTATACATTCTGAGTCAATGTCGCAGCGCTCCAGAGAAATTCAGTAACAGAGCTGCATTTCTTGCCCTGCTAATGCTGCATAATGTGCTGATCAGGCAGCAACACTTCACTGGTTTTGCCACTCACTTATATAATCAGACTTTTATGCTGATTGAGTCTCTAAGTTTAATACTTAAGATCCATAGTTTGCTACCTTTTCTGCATATTTTATTAGTGAAAAAATATACCTTGCTGTTCCAATTTCATATTTCAAAGATCCAGCTGCAGAGTTTGCTGATTAAGCCAGAGAACTTAGTGCAACTCTATGCATAAACAAGCACTTAATCAATAATCAAGCCACATACTTTAGTGAAATCAGAGTAAATACTTTGATAGGTAATTTTTAAAAAAAGAAAACCTGTCTCATATGTTTACTAAAAGATGAGGTAGTGCAGGTAGTGGTCTTATTGCAACTCCTTTTCCATCTTTAAGGAAATAATCCCGTGAGCTCAGAAGTGCAAGAAAAATGTTTTGTTTGTTTTCTTTCTATTGTTTCAAATATCTTTGTATAGCTCTTGTATTTTTATAAAAGTTCTCCTAAAATGAAGACTAGCTCTCTTTAACCACACAAGGAAAGCTCATCTACAAGCTTGGCAATAGAGGCCTTCTTTCCAAACCATTCTAAGTGTGATACTCAGCAATGATACAATTGACAGAGACCCAAAAATACACATAATTCTGCTTGGACTGCCACAGAATTAGAAAATGGATGGTAAGTTTCCACCAAAAGTTCATGTCTAGACAAGACAATTCTTAGCCACCTTTTATGATGTGAGACATTTCTTATTCAATGGCAAAGGCCTTTCATGTGTGAGCGTGTGTGTGTGTGTGTGTGTGTGTGTGTGTGTGTGTGTGTGTGTGTAAAGAGGGGAAAGTGGTATGGGAATGTAAGAATGTATGGCTAGGAGTCATTTTTATACTCCATGTTACATGTTTGGATAACCCCACAAAACTAGGCATCCACAATGAAGGCAAAACCAAACTAAATAAAGCAGATAGTTTCACTTACTCTTTCCCACTCACTGAAATCTTATATTCAGAAAAAAGTGAGACATTGCTTGCTTCACATTACTATAGTACAGCTTTCATCACTCAGTACTATCAGAAAGACAATTACAGTTACTACACATCCCTTATATCTCAGTCAGTTCCATTGCCTACAAATGTGTCAGTTTGGATTTGAAGTGGTAAGATTGAAACTGCCACTAGTACAAAACAAAAATGTTTTATTATTGTGTGTTTCAGGCCAAACAATATCTAAACTCATTTTATACCCGTATTTTCAGAAAAATGATTATTCACTGTATATTTTATTTTCATTCTTTTAAACTCACCTTTTTAGTTATGATAATTACATTTTAATGGAAATTGCAAAATTGTTTTCTTGAAAGGGCTTTTACATGTTGGGCCCTAGATCACTGAAAGTGTTTTCTTATCTTACTCAATGACTTTTATTTTTAAAAAATTATCTATTTTAACTTAAACTGGAATCTCCTAAGTCTATATGCGATTGATTAAATTGCCTTTTCTGTGGCTTGAAGCACTGACTCAGAAGGCAATATTCTAAATTAGTTCCTTTTATACCTATAAATACATATACTTTCATATCTGAATATAAATACATATGTGTGTGTGTGTGTGTGTGTGTGTAAACTTAGGCAAGTTTCTTTCCTTATATGGGTCTTATTTCTTTCTGGCTGGGTCTTATTTCCTTCTGGCTGGAGTGTTCTGTTTCTCAACTCTGACTGATCTCTGAAATGGACCTTCTCATCTTCACTTCCAAGAATCACTAGTTTTCTTTAAAGTATAACTTAGTTGTTACTTCATATTAGTCATGTTCCTCACTATACCCCCAGGTATTAATAACTTTTTCCTCTCAAAATTACACCGAGAGCCATGGTTACAGTCAAGAAGACATGATTTTCAATCCTGCCTCAGACACTCACCTGCTGTATGAGTCTGGGCAGACCACTTAAACTTCTCTCAGACTCAGGCTAATCTGTAAAATGGGGATAATAATAGTATCAACCTCCTAGGATTGTTGTGAGGATCACATGAATAATTTATATAAAACATTTTGAAAATCTTCAAGTATTACCTAAACATTAATTGTATTATTCTAGACTATAAGCTCCTTGATTTCAAGAACTATTCCATTTGTGTCTTGTATCACCAGCATCTAGCTCAATGCCTTGCAGAGAGTGTGTGCTTAATAAATATTTAATGAGGTGAATTAAATTGCTGAATCTCATATAAATGAAGAAAATTAAGACAATCATTCATTCTACAAGGAGCCAGTTAGAATAAAATCTGGAAAGTGGAGAATGGCTTTGACTACTCTGCAGGACACAGAAAACCATAAGGTAAGATAATAGTCATACAAAGTTAGTACTTTGTCCATCCTTTAGAAGATGGGGTAAGGGATAGGGCAGAAAGAGAACTTAACACAAATATTCGTTCAGTAATTAATGATTAAGGTAAGAGGTACAAAGAGTTCTTTATCCAGTTGCATATAAACATTTCTCTAGTTATGTTCTGTCCTACTGTTCATCTTGCTAGCTGTCCTCTTTCCACTTGTAGCTGAATTTAATTCCGTGCCAAGCTCATAGGGTAGCATGCTTCTGTATTGCTATGAATGGCTCAGAAATGCAATGGATAAGAGTAAAAAGTATAATTCTAAGTCTGTCATTGACTTACTTTGCCATCCTAGAAGATATCCTTGTCTCCTTTCTTATTTTGATACTTCAAGGATCTATGCTTTGACATGGATACCTCTTTCTTTGATGTCAGATTGGGATCCATGGAAAGTGTAACAGATAAGATTCAAAAGTTGCAATGAATGAAAAATTCACCACCCTCTCACCAATGAACTGATGAACTTCCAAAAAGGTAGTTAGACTAATCCCTAAACAATAGCCAAATTCAAAGACTTTCTAGCTGAAATAATATACTCTGGGGGATGGGATCAAGATGAACTCTTCCTGGCTTCCACCAACACCAGACACCACTTCAACACCAGATCAAGCCTCTAGACTGGTTTGGGAGCAACAGAACCCACAAACATTTGGAGTATAACAGATTTCCAGCAGAAGATATGTTAGGTTCTTACTAAGTGCTAATGAGATAATGAGATATTAGGTTCTTACTAAGTGCTAAGTCGGTACTTCTCTAGTTCCAGCCTTTGCTGGGAGTTTTACTTGTGAATTCCTGGGGAGGAGCTTGCATGCTTAGGAGGAGCAAGTTCATTGGTTGAAGTGTTTTTTCCCAGAAGCCCCTGAGTTATTCCATGTCCATTCTCTGGGAGGATAAAGGAGGCAACATTGAGCAAAGGGGGAGTCTCAGCTCTAGGTCAGAGTTGGCGGCATTTGAGACAGCAGATCTCCTCCCAGAGAGGGATCGGCAGTTTCTGGAGACAACAGAATATTACAAAGATATTTTGGAATAATTTCAGGAAAGGTCTGTTTCAATCAAGTGAGTTGGGAGAGGTGGCTCAGGGCACACACACAGCACAGGGACCCATGGAACGGAAGCCTTCCCGTGTCAGGGGAATCTACTGGGAGGTTCATAGCCAAAATACAGCAGCATTTGCTACTCAATCCTGGTTCAGATCCAGTGGATCAGCAGATTAGCTGCAAGATCTCCAATGCAACTACAGAAGACAAACAGTAAGCCCCTGAACACCAGCATAACTCCCACTCAGAACCTAAAAGAAGCTAGCAGAACCAGCCCCATGTCAGCATGAAGCAGCTGTCATCTGTAGAGGAAGGTTGGGACAATCTTCCCTTTGCCCCAAAAGCAGACCTCAACTTAAAAAAAAAAAAAAAAAAAAAAAAAAAAAAAAAAAAAGTTCTGACCTGAGATAGCTTTTATGGAGACAGGAAAGAACAGATCAAATCCCGAGGACACTTAAAAAAACCATTTCCAGATGAAGCCTCAAAGGATAATATGAGTTGGACTTCATCTCATAAGGCTCTCTTAGAAGAATTCAAAAAGGATCTTAAAAGACAGAAGAAAAATGGAGACAGGATATGAAAACTCTACAGGAGAATTTGGAAAAGGAAACACAGAAATTATCTAAAGAAAACTCCTTAAAGATAGATTTAGCAAAATGGAAAAAGTATTTAACTCCTTAAAAATTAGATTTGATGAAATGGAAAAAGAAAAACAAACTCCCTGAAAAACAGAATCTGAGAAATGGAAAAAAATAACTCTTGTAGTTAGAAGCTTTCTAGAAGATCCCAAAGCAACTGCAGAGCCCCAGGAGGTTCAAATAAAATGTCAAGATTTAAACATTGAACAGCTGTCTACTCTCATAGCTCTCCTCAACTCTGGCCTGGCTTCCATGCAGGTCCAGGACACTGATCTATGTCAGTGAAAAAAGCATTCCATGACAATGGACTTTTAGACTGAGGTTACACTTATGAATGGTTTTGATCAGAAAGAAATCCAAATTTATGGTAATATGAAGAAGTCTACCCTTTCTAATAGTTGTAATTATCTTCACCTGATTATACAGAGAGTTGCAAAAATGTTCCAGCTACCTGGTACTCCAGTTAAAAGATGAATAGATTACCCCCAAAAGACAGAGAAAATATATGACAGGAGAATTCAAATATGTCAGAAGAACACACATGTCTCATTTGAGGCTTAGTATAACCCTCTGATGATGAAGATAATAGTAATAATATAATGCAAATTTTAAAGATTAGGATAATGAGGGCTCATAGACATTATGACAGAGGTACTTGAACTCCTAATGTAAGGAGGAAGATTTGACCTTACTGAAACTTGGTGGGATAAAATGCATGACTGGAATAAACCCTAAATGAGTATGATACTCAGATGATACTAAATGAGTATGCTACCAAATATATAGGTTAAAATGGCATGGAGTAGTGCTACATATTAAGAAAGTATATTCAGGTGACAAAATCCAGGAATATGAGTGGGAAAGCATAATGGAAATATTTGGGTGAGAATTAATGGGCAGAAAAGAGAAATAACTTTGTCACTGAAGTATATTAAAGACCACCTGACAAAGAGAGGAAATAGATGAGAAGTCTGGAAAAGTTATAATAAAACTGTCTAAAAAGTATAATATACTCGTAATTGGAAGGGCCCATTTTTTCCAGATACATGCTGCAGTTCTCTCACTCCATTTGTCTGTCTGTCTGTCTGTCTCTCCTTCCTTCCCTCCCTCCAAGGAAAACCAGCAAATACCATCTTGATTTGAGTATATAATATTTTAATTCCCCAAAAGATAGAGAAACAAAAAAGATAAATTTTTATTGCGGATCTTATTTTCCACAAATAGGTAGGAATTGCATGCTAGAAAAAAAATTGGGGGGGAAAAAAAACCAAGGGGGAAAAAAGGAAAAGGAAAAAAAAGGCAGGAATACTCTAATAAGTACCTTGGATTTTGGGAAAGTATATTTCAGAATTCAAGGAAAGGATTGGTAGAATACTATAGAATAAAAGTATGCAAATGAACTCAACCTAGAATGGTTAAAAGAAACTCAAGAATGAAATTTTACATACAAAAAGGAAAATAATTCAATTGGGTAGGAGTAATGAAGCTTGTCAGAAAAGAGCAATATGGAGGCACAATGAACTCACGGAGAGACTTAAATTTTACAAGAAATGTACAGAAGTTGGAAGCAAAGGCAGGCAACAAAGGATGCATGTGTAAAAACACGAATGTGATACAAATCCTATAAAAAAAAGTGTCAGAAATTCTAAAGTTCAAAATAAGATAAGGCTAGGGAGGAATATGAAGCAAAAATAAGAAAGGTGCTTATTTTGAACTTATATTAGAAGAAAAGGTAGAATCAAAGAAGGAACAAGACTTTATTTGGGGTAGATAAGATAATGTTAAATGAAAATGGAGACAAGATAGAGCTGCATGATTTTTTTTTTATTTTGCTTCGGCTTTTTCTGCCAAGAAGAATGACCTTTTCCCTTTTTAAAAATAAATTTTATTGATGTAATTTTTTTATATCATTGTACTTATGCTCAGCAATTCTCCCCTCCTCTGCCAGATAGTCATCCCATAATCGGATAATATTTTTAAGACAAAAAAAAAAAAAAAAAAAAAGAAAACAAGAGATGGAAAATGCACAGCTGATGAATACATTAAGTAAGAAAAAAAACGTGCCATGTGTGACATCTGTGGACATCCACCTCTCTGAAGGGTTTGGTTGAGGCTGTCCTCCTATAGCTCTTCATTTGAATTTTGCTTGACATTTATATATGTATAATTTTGTTATATTCACTTTTGGGTTATTTGGGAGGGGTGTTGGTGTATGGTTGTTCTTCCCATGCATTGTTTAAGTCATTGGGTATATTTTATTATCTTTGTTAACTTTACTCTGCATTAGTTCATGTAGATTTTCCATGTTTCTCTATATTCATCATATATACTTTTTCTTATAGCACAGTAATATTCCATTTACATTAATATACCACAATTTGTTCAGCTATTTCCCAATTGATGGGAATCTACTTTGTTTCCAACACTTTGTATTTGGGGTTACTGCTCTTACTGATAAATTCCATGAATTATATAAACCTAGGAAAACAGTCTGGTTCAAAGGATAGGGACACTTTAGTGGTTTTATTTCAGGGAGAAGGAAGAGGGAGAGAAGGAGAAGGAGAAGAAAGAGAAGGAGGAGAAGAAGAATAACAACAATAACAACAAGATGAACAACAACAACAACAACATCAACAAGATGAAGAAGAATAAAAGAGAGAGAGAGACAAAATGAATGAGTGAATTTATAAATCTTGGATACAAAATCATTATCAGAAAAATCTGACACAAAGATTTTTTTTCATTCAATTACTTCCCTTCTTATCTTAGATGTACCTTTTCAGTTTCATATAATTTTTTATTTGCCTCTACTGCTTGTTTGGTTAAAAATGTATATCTCCTACCTTTAGCTGTGTTGAATTTTTCTTCTACTTTTTCATACTATGACTTTTAACATTAACTTGATATTCATTTTAAAGGCAAACTAGACAATAATACTATTAGATGGATTTAAAACTGGTTTTATGGCCGAACTCAAACTATGGACTATTCATGACTATTCATGGTTCAATGACAACTTGGCAGGAGGTCTCCATTGTACCAGGAGGTCTTCATTTGCTCTCAGTTGATTCAAAATTGTATTTATGGATTTAATAAAGAAAGAGATATAATAAACTTCAAATTTGCACTTGACAAAAACCTAAGAAGAATAGCTAATATTGCAGGACAGAATCAGGATGCAAAAAGATCTTGAGTAAGGTTTGACAAAACTGTTCTCTGGGACATGCAGCTGCTGTTTCTGTATAGCTCTCCAGATAAGAATAATTTTTCAACACTTCATTTACAAATATAAAATCTACTCTTAGCTCTATTCAAAAAGAGGCATCAGGATTTGGCTATTGAGTCAGTTTGCTGACTCTTGACCTTTATCTATTAAGATGAAATTCATGAAGAATAAATTTAAAGACAAATCTATTTAGCAAGTATGAAAGGAAGATACAAATTTATTCTCCTCCAAATCTACAACTCCTCAAGACTTACTTGTTTCTATTAAGAATACCAGCACTTTCTCATCACCTAGGTTGGCAGCCTAGAGTGATCCCTCTCTCTCACCTTTACAATCTCAAGTTTTATCAATTTTACCTCTATAACATCCCTTGTATTTCTACTCTTCTATTTATTCACACTGCTGCTACATTAATTTAGGCCCTACTGTTTCAATAGGCTTCTAATTTCCCTGTTTCCAGTCTCTCTCCTCTCCAGTCATTCAATTCAATTAAGTAACACTTACTTGGTGTCTACTGGAAGCAGCTAGGAAGCACTGCAATATATAAGACTTCTGGGAATGTAATCAGAAAGATCAAATCCAGCCTCAGACACTTATTAGCTATATAAATCACCTAACTCTGTTTGCCTCCGTTTCCTAATCTGTAAAAATGAAAGGGAGAAAGAAATGGCAAACCATTCCACTATCTTAGCCAAGAAAACTGCAAATGAGGTTACAAAGAGTCAGACAGGACTAAAATGATTGAAGAACAAAAGAAGTATGTACTATGTACACAGCATTGGAGATAAAAAGATCAAAGACAAAACACTCCTTTCTTTAAGAAGCTTACTTGGCTGCTGGTATAATCTTCCAAAATCACATATCTGACTTCATTTTAGTTCCCAGTCTCCCCAGAGACTTGGATCAGAGAACATGTCCTAGAGCCCAGTTCTTAAACTGTAAGTTACAACCCCATTTGAGGTCTCACAACTGAATGCGGGACCTATGAAAGTAAGATCTATTACCAATAAATGTTAGATTTGCATACCCATTTTATATACCTCTATACCTTAGGTCATGTAAAAATGTCTCAGGTCAAAATGGGTCACAAAAAGAAAAAGTTTAAGAAGTCCTACTCTAGAGGACATAACTCCTTTCATCTCTGGAACTTCTACTCAGAGGATACCCTTTGTCCTAGTTGTTGATATATCTCAGTGCCCATAATTTTAGGCCAGGTCAGCTACAATCACATCTCACTTGATTCCCATACCATGCACTAAGCAAGTCCTAGTGAGTTAGTTTACATTTTGAAAAACTCCAATTTAAAGAAACTATCTAGGGCACATTTTTCCTGGACTGTGGGAGGTTAAATTATGGCTTTAAAGATCAAGGTATTTTGATTTTTAAAATCTTACTGGAGCCACATACTACAAGGAGAAGTACAAGTAAACAAATTAGCAAGAAGTGATTATTGTCAAAACAGAATTTTTAAAGAACTCTTTTTTTTGCAATTTATAATCATAAGATTTTAGAGCTGGAAGGGACATTAGATGTTGTTTAGTCTAGCCTTATAATTTTTCAGATTAAAAATGTGTCCCAAAGATAGGAACTTTTATAAAATTTGATAGCTAATTATTGTCAAAATTAAGATTAGGACCTAGAGAAGCAGTATGTTGTGCATTAAGGTCACTGGATTTGAGGTTAAAGTATCTGAGTTCAAATTTTAGCTCCACTATTTATGAATTGTGGGAAGTTTAGTAAGGTTACTTCATTTCTCTGGGCCATGGTTTCCTCCTCTAGAGAGTGAGACTGAAAAGTCTGCACAGCCGTGTCTGTACTTAAATCCAATTCATGTACAAGTCAAGCCATAACCCTCCTCGAATTCTTTGAGAACAAAGGACAACAATAGTTTTCTCCTCCAAAAACTGAAGGAGTTGGACTAGGTGATCTCTAAGATCCCTTCAACATCTAAATTCTTCAAACCCAATTGTAACTCATGCCATTTGTACTAACCTACAGTGTTCCTCTACTGAAACACTTCCATCTTGTTCATGATAGAGACATATCTGTATATATGTTTGCCTTGTATGAGCTGCTCCTATTTGTGAAATTGGTGTGTTAACAAGTTAAGTGAGTTTTGAAATGCATAGAATCTACAGGTAAAAAGAGATAAAATTCATTTTTAATAAAGCTGAATCCTTGCATGTTGCTAATTGTATTCTAATACAAATATTTAAATTTGAGTATTTACTTGAGTGCTTGTAAAAGTTAAGTAATATCTTTAAATAAAGTTTTTTATCATTAGGTAATACCCATTTGTTTATTATTGCTCATTTCCAGATGGAAAGAAAAACTCAGAAGGGAAATAAGTTCAGAAAATGAAATGTTTCCAAATCAATATAATTAACTGCATCTGGGCATTAAACTTTTCCTTATGTTAAATATTTTTGAAAAATAAATATCAGAGCCATTTGCATCTTTTGAGAACTTGTTTTGTTCTAATTAATTAAATACCATAAGTTCAAAAGTAGTAACATCTTTCTCACCAACTAAATAAATGTTATTGAGATTGCCTATAAGCAAGATACATGAAAATTCATCAAAAATATAAAAAATTCCCTTAATGTTTAGGCTATTTCTTTCAAAGAGAGCATGAGTAACTCCTATCAGTAATAGAGCCTAGTTTTCTATCTCATAAAAATGCTGAAAATGATAGCAAAGCTACTAAGTTGAATGACTCAATATTAACTTACTATAATTTCCCCATTTTGATATTTAATTCCTCATAATCATTTAAAAACTCCTCTACCACCTATCCTCATCCTTATAATTTCTCTTTATTGAATTTAAAGTTATCTTTTCATCTCTGTCAATTGCTGTGGTACCTGGTTCATGGTGTCCCTCTCTACTGCATTCCAGTGAGAATTACAGAAAAGATAGTGATAGTCTTTATAGAAAAGAGAATTCTAACCTAGGCATAGATCTAAATCATAGCATAAAACAAAGCCAGAAAATTCCTGTAGAAGGTGAAACTCAATCTTATCCACCACACCTAAGGGCCAAATAATGAGAGCCTCTTTAATCAGAACAGAAGTGTTATCTCATTAAATCACAAATCTTCAATCTAGTAATTGAGGCTGGGAATAAGAGCATACAAAAGAAAACATCAAACACAATGAAGAAATACTTCGGGCCAAGATGGCAGAGAGGAGGTGCACAGCTGCTTGAGCTCTGCATTTTCTCTCAGGACTTACTTCATGACAAGCCTCAGAGTTAATGTTTGACCAGAAAAGAAACCCACAAATAATCACCAACAGAAGACATCCTTGAAATTCACTAGAGAAGGTCTGTGTTAGCTCGTGGGAGGGTCGAACAGACTGGGTGCAGACTGAGGGCAGGCAAGCCAGAGCGAGACAGGCAGCTCACACAGCTCAGACGGGAGGGGGAGGAGGAGGGGTACGATCTCTGCCGTTTCTGAGAAAAGACTTTTATCCCAGTGTGGACACTCCATCTTAGCACCAAGCCAGGAGCAGTGGAAAGAGTGTAAACACCAAAGGTGAAGAATAAAACCCGGGAAAGCTAGCGTCTTTTGGAATCCGGACACCCCCAACCCCCACCTGGAGTGACTCAGTGCATTCTTAGAGCCTCACAGCGCAGACACAGCTCAGGCATTGCTGTCCAGTTAGTGGCTCGCTGCTCCGCCCCGCTCCAGTCTATAGAAGAAGCCCATTAACACCATCCAGCCCCAGCCCCATCCCACCAAAACACACCAATTTTTTCTCTTGTCAATTTGTTTTCTTCAATTCCCACTGTGACAAAATGAACAAAAAATTCAAAAGGGCTCTAACCATTGACAGCTTCTGTATGGAGAGAGAGCAGACTTCAAATACTGAGGAGACTAAAAACAGACTGTCCCCAGAGGAACCCCCTAAGGGGGATATGATCTGCTCCTCAATACAAAAGACTCTCATAGAGGAAATCAAAAAGGCTCTCACAAGAGAGCTAGAAGAGAAATGGGAAAAGGAAAGGGAAGCTTGGCAAGAAAGTCTGGAGAAGTCACCCAGAGTGGATAAAGAGATCAAATCATTGAGAAATAAAATTAATGAGCTGGAAAAAGAAAACAGCTCTCTAAAAAATAAAATGCATGAAATGGAAAAAAATCCCAAAGAAGAAAAAAACTCACTTAAAAACTCAATTGGACAATTACAAAAAGATAGAAAAAAAAGTAAGTGAAGAAAATACATCATTGAAAATTAGACTCAAACAAGTAGAAATGAATGACTCAAGGAGAAACCAAGAAGTAGTCAAGCAAAACCAGAGAAATGAAACAATTGAAAAGAATGTCATATACCTTATTAGAAAGACAACAGACCTGGAAAACAGATCTAGGAGAGACAATTTCAGAATAATCAGACTCCCTGAAAAATGTGAGGAAAAAAGGAGCTTGGACACTATTTTTGAGGAAATTATCAAAGAGAACTGCCCAGACATTTTGGAAACAGAGGGTAAAATAGACATTGAAAAAATTCATCCATCAACTATTGAAAGGGACCCTAAAATCAAAATGCCAAGAAATATAGTAGCCAAGTTAAAGAACCATCAGACAAAGGAAAAAATACTGGAAGCTGCTAGAAAAAAATAATTCAGATATGGAGAAGCCACAATAAGGATAACCCAGGATCTAGCAGCATCCACATTAAAAGAACGAAGGGCCTGGAACATGATATTTCGAAAGGCTAAGGAACTTGGTATGCAGCCAAGAATAACTTACCCAGCAAGAATGAGCATCGTTTTCCAGGGAAGAAGATAGACATTTAACGAAAAAAAGTGAATTCCATCTGTTCTTGATGAAAAAAACCAGACCTACATAAAATGTTTGATCTTCAAATACAGAACTCAAGAGATTTCTAAAAAGGTAAAAAGAAATCTTGATAACTATATTTCTGCCATAAAAATATGTAAAGAACATATGTATAATTTGTCCTAGAAAGTAGAGGTGGAAAGGAAATTATATCATAAAAAAGTGTAAAGTGGTGGTACTACATCTCATGAAGAGGCAAAGGTAACCTATTATATCTGAGAGAAAGAAAGGAGGGAGATGAACATAGTGTGTATCAATAGACACATTCGATTTATGGTGAAGCTTCTTCCACTTCATTGAAAAGTGAGAGGGAAGGAGTAAGCTAAGGGGAAGGGAATACAGAAATTGTGAGGAAAAGGGGTAAAATAGGGGGAGGAAATTTAAGGTGGAGGAGGAATACTAAAAAGGGAGGGCTGTGAAAAGCAAGTGGTGCCCAAAAGTTTAAAACTGGGGAGGGGGGAAAGAGGGAAGGAAAGGAGAAAAGCATAAGCAGGGGTTAACAGGATGGCAAGCAATATAGAATAAGTCATTCTAATCATAAATGTGAATGGGGTAAACTCCTTCATAAAGAGGAAGCAGTTAGCAGACTGGATTAAAAGTCAGAATCCTACTATATGTGGTTTACAGGAAACACACCTGAAACAGGATGATACATTCAAACTAAAAGTAAAAGGGTGGAGCAGAATCTACTATGCTTCAGGCAAAGCCAAAAAAGCAGGGGGAGCCATCATCATCTCAGATCAAGCAAAAACAAAAATTGATCCAATTAAAAGAGATAAGGAAGGGCATTATATCCTGCTAAAGGGTAGCATCAATAATGAAGCAGTATCAATATTAAACATATATGCACCAAGTGGTGCAGCATCTAAATTCTTAAAAGAATAATTAAGAGAGCTGCAAGAAGAAATAGACAGCAAAACTATAATAGTGGGAGATCTCAACCTTGCACTCTCAGAATTAGATAAATCAAACCACAAAATAAATAAGAAAGAAGTCAAAGAGGTAAATAGAATACTAGAAAAGTTTGATATGATAGATCTTTGGCAAAAGCTAAATGGAGACAGAAAGGAGTATACTTTCTTCTCAGCAGTTCATGGAACCTATACAAAAATTGATCATAAACTAGGGCATAAAAACCTCAAAATCAAATGCAGTAAGGCAGAAATAGGAAATGCATCATTTTCAGACCACAATGCAATCAAAATTACATTTAATAAAAAGCCAGGGGAAAATAGACCAAAAAATAATTGGAAACTAAATAATCTTATACTAAAGAATGACTGGGTAAAACAGCAAATCATAGACATAATTAATAACTTCACCCAAGAAAATGACAATAATGAGACATCATACAAAAATGTGTGGGATATAGCCAAAGCAGTAATAAGGGGAAGTTTTATATCTCTACAGGCCTACTTACATAAAATAGAGGAAGAGAGGGCCAACGAATTGGCCTTACAACTAGAATTGCTAGAAAAGGAACAAAAAACCCCCAGACAAACACGAAACTTGAAATTCAAAAAATAAAAGGTGAGATTAATAAAATTGAAAGTAAAAAAAATATTGAATTAATTAATAAAACTAAGAGTTGGTTCTATGAAAAAACCAACAAAATAGACAAACCCTTAGCAAACCTGATTAAAAAAAGGAAAGAGAAAAAGCAAATTGTTCGTCTTGAAAATGAAAAGGGAGAACTCACCACTAATGAAGAGGAAATTAGAACAATAGTTAGGAGCTACTTTGCTCAACTTTATGCCGATAAATTCGATAACTTAAATGAAATGGAAGAATACCTTCAAAAATATAGCTTACCCAGATTAACAGAGGAAGAAGTAAGTAGTCTAAATAGTCCCATCTCAGAAAAAGAAATAAAACAAGCTATTAACCAACTCCCTAAGAAAAAATCCCCAGGACCAGATGGATTTACATGTAAATTCTACCAAACATTTAAAGAACAACTAACTCCAATGCTATATAAACTATTTGAAAAAAATAGGGATTGAAGAAGTCCTACCAAATTCCTTTTATGACACAGACATGGTACTGATACCTAAACCAGGTAGATTGAAAACTGAGAAAGAAAACTATAGACCAATTTCCTTAATGAATATTGATGCTAAAATCTTAAATAAGATATTAGCAAAAAGACTTCAGAAAATCATCCCCAAGATAATACACTATGACCAAGTGGGATTTATACCAGGAATGCAGGGCTGGTTTAATATTAGGAAACTATTAGTATAATTGACCATATTAATAATCAAATTAATAAAACCATATAATCATCTCAATAGATGCAGAAAAAGCATTTGATAAAATCCAACATCCCCTCCTACTAAAAACGTTTGAGAATATAGGAATAAATGGACTATTCCTTAAAATAATAACGAGCATATATTTAAAAGCGTCAGTAAACCTCATATGTAACAGCGATAAACTAGAACCTTTCCCTGTAAGATCAGGAGTGAAACAAGGTTGCCCACTATCACCTTTACTATTCAATATAGTACTAGAAACTCTAGCCTCGGCAATAAGAGCCGAAAAAGAGATTCAAGGAATTAGAGTAGGAAATGAGGAAATCAAACTATCACTCTAGATTCTGCTAAAAAGCTATTAGAAATAATTCAGAATTTTAGCAAAGTTGCAGGATACAAAATAAATCCACATAAATCCTCAGCATTTTTATACATTACCAACACAATCCAACAGCAAGAGATACAAAGAGAAATTCCATTCAAAATAACGGTCGATAGTATAAAATATTTGGAAATATATCTACCAAAGGAAAGTCAGGAATTATATGAGCAAAATTACAAAACACTTGCCACAAAAATAAAGTCAGATTTAAATAATTGGAAAGACATTCAGTGCTCTTGGATAGGCCGAGCGAATATAATCACGATGACAATACTCCCTAAACTAATCTATTTATATCAGACTCCCAAGAAACTATTTTAATGACCTATTTTAAAGAACAGAATTCATATGGAACAACAAAAGGTCGAGAATTTCAAGGGAAGTAATGAAAAAAAATTAAATGAAGGTGGTCTAGCTGTACCTGATCTAGAACTATAGTATAAAGCAGCATCACCAAAACCATTTGGTATTGGCTAAGAAATAGACTAGTTGATCAGTGGCATAGGTTAGGTACACAGGGCAAGATAGTGAATAAAAATAGCAATCTAGTGTTTGACAAACCCAATGATCCCAAATTTTGGGATAAGAATTCATTATTTGACAAAAACTGTTGGGAAAACTGTAAATTAGTTTGGCAGAAACTAGGCATGGACCCACATTTAAAACCAAGATAAGATCAAAATGGGTCCAAGATTTAGGCATAAAGAACGAAATCATAAATAAATTGGAGGAACATGGGATGGTTTACCTCTTGGACTTGGAGGAGGAAGGAGTTTGTGTCCAAGGGAGAACTAGAGACCATTATTGATCACAAAATAGAAAATTTTGATTACACCAAATTAAAAAGTTTCTGCACAAACAAAACTAGTACAAACAAGATTAGAAGGGAAGTAACAAATTGGGAAAACATTTTTACAGTTAAAGGTTCTGATAAAGGCCTCATCTGCAAAACATACAGATAATTGACTTTAATTTATAAGAAATCAAGCCATTCTCCAGTTGATAAATGGTCAAAGGATATGAACAGACAATTTTCAGATGATGAAATTAAAACTCTTTCCACTCATATGAAAGAGTGTTCCAAATCACTATTGATCAGAGAAATGCAAATTAAGACAACTCTGAGATATCATTACACAACCTGTCAGATTGGCTAAGATGAGAGGAACAAATAACGATGAATGTTGGAAGGGCTGTGGGAAAACTGGGACACTGATGCATTGTTGGTGGAGTTGTGAAAGAATCCAACCATTCTGGAGAGCAATCTGGAATTATGCCCAAAACGTTATTAAAATGTGCATACCCTTTGACCCAGCAGTGCTACTACTGGGCTTATATCCCAAGGAAATACTAAAGAAGGGAAAGGGACCTGTATGTGCCAAAACGTTTGTGGCAGCCCTTTTCATAGTGGCTAGAAACTGGAAAATGAATGGATGCCTATCAATTGGAGAATGGTTGGCTAAATTGTGGTATATGAATGTTATGGAATATTATTGTTCTATAAGAAATGACCAACAGGAGGAATACAGAGAGGCTTGGAGAGACTTACATCAACTGATTCCGAGTGAAATGAGCAGAACTAGGGCATCATTATACACTTCAACAATGATACTGTATGAAGATGTATTCTGATGGAAGTGGATATCTTCAATCTAGAGAAGAGCTAATCCAATTCCAATTGATCAATGATGGATAGAATCAGCTACACCCAGAAAAGGAACATTGGGAAATGAGTGTAAACTGTGAGCATTTTTTCTTTTGTTTTGTTTTGTTTTTTGTTTCTTCCCAGATTATTTTTACCTTCTGAATACAATTCTTCCTTTGCAACAACAACAAAAAAATTCTGTTCTGCACATATATATTGTATCTAGAATATGCTCTAAGATATTTAATATGTATGGGAATGCCTGCCATCTAGGGCAGGAGGTGGAGGGAAGGAGGGGAAAAATTCGGAACAGAAGGGAGTACAAGGGATAATGTTGTAAAAAAAAATTACCTATGCATATGTACTGTCAAAGAAAATGTTATAATTATAAAAATTAATAAAAAAATTACAAAAAAAGAGAAATACTTTGTTCTAAGAGAAACCCAAGGAAAAAATGCAGAAGAAGAAATTAACTCCATAAGAAATTCAAGGAGAGCCTCAGAGAAGATAATGTCCTAACCAGAAGAACTGTAAGAATTCCTAAAAGAAATAAAACAAGAGATATAAAATGTAATGAAAAAGTTCATTTCCCAAATGATAAATGGTTAAAGGATATGAACAGGCACTTTCTCGATGAAGAAATCAAAATTTTACATAGTCATTTGAAAAAATGCTTTAAATCACTATCGATTAGAGAATTGAAAATTAAAACAACTTTGGGATATCATCTTATACGTGGCAGAATGGCTAAAATGATAAAAGGGAAAAGTAACAAATATTGGAGATGATGTGGAAAAATTGGGATACTATTTCACTGTTGGGGGAACTGTGAACAGATCCAATCATAGAGCAATCAGGACTTAGGCCCAAAGAGTTTTAAAACTTTGTATATCCTTTGACAGAGCAATACCGCTAGTAGGTGTGTCTCCGAGGGTGATTAGGGAAAAAGAAAAAGAACACATGTGTTCCAAAATATTTATAGCAGATTTCTTTTATGGTGGCAAAGAACTGGAGATTGAGGGGATACCTTTCAACTGGTGAATGGTTTAAACAAGCTGGACTATGAGATTGTGACAGAATACTGCTCTGCTATAAGAAATAAGCTGGGTGATTTTAGAAAAACATGAAAGGACTTACATGAAACAATGAAAACAGAAATTAACATTACCAAGAGAGCATTGTAGATAGCAATAGAAATAAGAACAATTTTGAATGATTAATTCATTTTGCTTATAATAAATACTCATATCAACTACAAAGGATCTATGAATAAAGATGCTAACCAACTTGAGAGAAAAAACTGATAAACAAAAGTAAGTATATATAGTATGGTTTTGCATACATAAATATGTGTCTAACTGTCTCTCCCTAAGGTGAGATAAAGAAGGAAGGAGAAAAAAAATATATAAAATGTCTAGCAGTAGAAAAAAGAAAACTTAGAAGGAAGCCCCAAAAAGCAAAATAGCTTTGAAAATGATGAGTGCCATTAACTACATATTTTTTAAAAAGTTAACTGTGCAAAATGGAAATTTATTTTTATATTGAATCCTCTGTTTTATTGTGCTGTGTAAACGAAATGTTTGTGTGTATGTGTTTTTATATTTAAGTTCAAAATGAATTTTTTAAAAATTTAAAAGAAAAATGTAATTATAAAGGAAATAGCTAGAAGGTAGCTATGAGAAATAATTAATAACTTAAAACATAAAATGGTAAACCTTATCTAAGAATTGCATTCTTTGAAAAACAGAATGGGCTAAAGAGAAAACAGATACTCAAAAATACAATAAGAAATATTTAAAAACTAAATCAAAAGATAGAAAAGGAAGTAATATAAATACAAAGCATTTTGAAAAACAAATCATGACCAAAAAACAGACCTGGAAACTACTTTATAAGAAAGCAAAAATAGAAAATTCCCAAACTTGTTAGGACAACTGGCAAAGTGAAAACAAAACAAACAAACAAACAAAAAAATCCAGCAGTCATCTCCTCAAAGAAATACTATAATGAAAATAATAAAAACATCAGCGTCAAACCCACAACTACCAAACCAAGAAGAAAATTGTAAAAAGCCAAAAAGAAATTGTGTAAATACAAAGGAGCAAAGTCAAGATCATACAAGACTGGACAGCTGTCAGAATAAAAATAGAGATGCTGGAATAAGATATTCCAAAAGGCAAACAAACAAACAAAAAAGGCTTACAGCTAAGAATAACCTATTTTTGAAAAGAAAAAAAAAAGCCAGTATAATGCTATTGGGAAAAAAAAAAAAAAAAAACCTTTAATGAAACATGGGACTTACAAGCCTTTGTGAGAAAAAGGTCAAAAATTAGTGCTTATACAAACCTATAAGTAAAGAACAACATTAAGAATTAAATACATTTGCTCAACTGGGAAGGACTAACAAACAAACAAACAAAAAAATTCCTGCAAACTAATAAGAAGAGAAGAAATAAGTTTCCTCTCAAAACCTTAAAGTCATCAAGGGTCAAAGAAAGACTAAAAAAAGTTCTCAAGGTGGTTCTGTTGTATTTTGACAACCTTATGAGAAGGATGAAATAAAATGCAAAGGGAATGATAGAGTACAGGAAAGAGGGAGGAAAGGGAGAGAACATCATCTATGACATAATAGGCGGGTAGGAAATTAAGAACATGCAACATTATGAAAGAGGTGGGGGGAAATGGGCATATTATGAAATCCTCATTTATTTAAGCTGGGCAAAGGAAGGATGAATACACACACAAAAAAAGGGTTCAGAAATACACTAAATTTAACAGTGAAAAAGAAAGCAGAATTTTAAGAGAGAGAACAGCAGAGATGAAGAAATAGTCACAAACAAAACAAATTTCAGTGTCTAAGGGTAAACCATAAAGGGGGAATTAAATAAAGACTGAACGTCTAATAATCAGTAGTGAGCAAGGGAAAGAGAAGAGGAGTAAAAGAACAAAAACATTTTTTTCAATTATATAACACAAATATTAGGAAAAATCCCTTTTTGAGGAAGGGCAAAGAGAGCAAAAAGTATAATCGTACAAGATTGAGGAAAATATACAAATAGCAACCTTAATTGTAAATTTAAACAGGATGAAGTCATCCATAAAACAAGAGAAGATTACAGGAGTCAGACTAGACACTATTGTACATCAGATGAACTCAAAAAAGTAGAATAAAGGATCTGAAACAAGACTAATTTTTAAAAATACAGAAAAAAGACACAAGCAGAAAAACTTCATTATGCTTAAAGGCATCATAGAGAATAAATTAATATCAATATGTAATATACATGGTGCAAAACAGCATAACATCTAAATATTTGGACAAAAATATTCACTGAATTGTAGAAAGAAATAGATAGTAAAATGATAAATTTGGGGACCTACTGCATCACTTGTAGACCTAAGTACAAAGTTGAACATGAGTAGAACAAAAAGATAAATAAGGAAGAAATTAAGAACCTAACAGAGCTTTAGAATAAGTAGAACTAGCAAAACAACTGTTTAGACATGTATACATATATTGTATTTAATTTATACTCTAGCATATTTGAGATGTATTGGTCAACCTACCATCTGGGGTGGGGGAGGAAGGGGAAAAATTGGAACAAGGGGTTTGGCAATTGTCAATGTTGTAAAATTACCCATATATATCTGGTAAATAAAAATTATTAATATAAAAAAAGAATAAATAGAACTGATATCTCCTAATTAATTAATGAATTAATGAGAAAAGGAAGGAATTTCCATATTTCTCTAACATGTATAGCATATTTTACAAATCTGACTGCCTATTATAATATAAAAAATCACAGAGACAAATACTGAAGAGAAGAAATATTAAACACATCTTTATTGACTAAAAGGGACTAAAATCATATTAAAAATTAAATAAACACTAAATTTAATCATAAAGAAATGATGGGTAAAGAATAAATCATAGAAAAAATCGATACTTTTATCAAACATAATGATAGGAAAACATATACAAATTTGGAGAAGTCAGCCAAGCAAGTCCTTACAAGAAAACAACAAAAGGAAAAGAACAGATCGATGAAATTCATAAACTACTTTAAAAGGTAGAAGTAAGAAATTTTAAAACTTTAACAGCAAAATTGAAATTTTGAAAATCAAAGGAGAAATTAACAAAGCAAAAACACCAGTGAATGATTAATAAAATCAGGATTTGTTATTTTTTGCCCTCAGGCAATTGGGGTTAAATGACTTGCCCAGGGTCACACGGCTAGGCAGTGTTAGGTATCTGAGGCCAGATTTGAACTCAGGTCCTCCTGACTTCAGGACTGGTGCTCTACCCACTACACCACTTAGCTGCCCCAGGACTTATTATTTTTAAAGCACATAATTAGATAAATCAGTACCTCATTTCATTTTTTTAAGTGAAAGAATACCAAACCCAGAGTCAAGAAAGAAAAAAAAAATCTCAACAAATGAAGAAGAAATAAACAACATTATTGGAAATATGCTGATGAAACAATAGCTTAAATGAAATGGGTATGTATTTACAAATATGTAAAATGCTCATGGTTAATATAAGAAAATAAAATTTAAATAACTTCAACTCAGAAAAAAAGAATAAATTGAACAAGCCATTTTCTTGAAGGAAAAAAAAAAAGACCAGATATTTTTATAAGTAAATGTCATCAAATATTTGAAGGAAGAGCAATTAAGTCCAATAACACATACTGTTTCCAAAGATGAAAAATATGAGATCCTTTATATTTTCTTCTATAATACAAATATAGTCCTGATACTTAAATCAAGGCAAGTCAAAACAAAGAGAACTGTCTAATGAATATTGGCACAATAATTTAAAATAAAATATAAGCAAAACAACTAGAAAAATCTAATATGTCTCAAAAGTCTTAGAGCAATTTAAGATTAGGAATGCCAGATTGGAGGGCGGAGCCAAGATGGCGGAGAAGAAACACACGACTCAGTGAACGTCCTCACTCCCTCACAACCAATTAGATAAATTAAGTCTCAGAATTAGCTCAGGACTGATAGATACCACAAGGACTGGAAGCACGACTTACCAGCTGAAGAGAATCTGGAGTTTCAACAGGAAAGGTCAGTTCTCAGGGGAGGAATAAGAGAGACCAGCACAGACGGTGGGGTAGGGGCACACTGCGCCCATTGGGCTGGGAAGGGCTCTGGGATCAGAGAAGCCACTGAGGTAAAGGAATCTGGCACAGGCTGTTAGCTCTTCTCTGCTAATTATTTAGCAGTTCAGAAGAGAAAGCCAAAATATTTTAAAACTCAAATTAGATTTTCCCCGATCCTGGGGGTGACTCAGCAAATCTCTTGGCACCAGGGGGTGTGGCCTCAGCTACCACCTGAGAATAGTTAAGAGATTGACAAGTGGGTGGATACGGCCCAAGGCAACACACACTGCCTAGCTTAGCTGGAGGGAGTGGAACCCAGCTCCAGGAAGTCCCAGAGAAGCGGAACCTTTGAACTAGGAACCTTTGAACTAGGGACCGCGGTTTCTGGCAGACACTTCCAGTTTGAGCACAGGGGCTTCTCAGTCACCTGCTGCAGACATCCACTCCCCACCCGGACACATAGGCTGGGCTTCTTGCTGTCTTCACTATTCTACGCCCTCGAAGCACAGTAGTGCTAATCACCTCTGAGGCACTTCCAGGGAGGGGGTGAGGAACTCTCTCCCAGAGCTCTCTCTTAGCTCAGGCGCAGGGGCCGCTGCATCCATCCGGTCTGGGAGGAAGCTGGTAAAGAAGTAAATAATTTCCTACCCCAGGGACAAACCCCAAAAGATTTTTTTAAATATGAGCAAAAAAGCTAGAAAAACTATAGATTCCTTCTATACAGAGAAAGAGTGGGTATCCAACCCCGAGGAAGTTGACAGCAGAGAATCAACAGATAACAACCTAAAGGGGAACAATTCCTGCCCCCCATCACATAACTCTCTCCTAGAAGAAGCTCTTAAAAAATTGAGGGAGATCGAAGAAAAATGGGGAAAGGAAAGAGAAACTATGATAGAGAATAACAACGTCCTGAAATTGGAGTTGGAAAAAATAAAGAATTCACAGGAGACGCAGGGAAACAAAATTAGTGAATTAGAAAAGGTTAAAAAAACACAGGAAAGTAGGATTTCTGAATTGGAAAAGATAAAAAAGTCTCAAGAAAATAGAATTTCTGAATTGGAAAAAGAAAATAATTCTCAAAAAAAAAATTAGGGAAATGGAAAAAAATTCAATAGAACAAAATAATTCATTTAAAAACGAAATTGGGCATTTACAAAAAGAACTAAAAACTGTGAAAGAAGAAAATAACTCCTTAAAAGTCAGGATGGAACAAATAGAAATGAATGATTCACAGAGAACCCAAGAATCAGTCAAACAAAACAAAAAAAATGAGAAGCTGGAGAACAACGTCAAATACTTACTGGGAAAATCTATAGACCTGGAAAATAGATCTAGGAGAGATAATCTGCGGATTATTGGACTTCCAGAAAACTATGACCAAAAAAAGAGCCTAGATTCTATTTTACAGGAAATTATCAAAGAGAACTGTCCAGAGATAATAGAAACAGAGGGGAAAGTAGATGTTGAAAGAATTCATCGAACTCCTTCTGAAATAGACCCTAAAAAAAGAACACCACGGAATATTGTGGCTAAGCTGCAGAATTACCACACAAAGGAGAAAATCCTGCAAGCAGCTAGAAAAAAACAATTTAAATACCAAGGTGCCACAATAAGGGTCACCCAAGATCTGGCTGCCTCCACATTAAAAGATAGAAGGGCCTGGAACCTGATATTCCGTAAGGCAAAAGATCAAGGACTGCAACCAAGAATGAACTACCCAGCTAAGTTTAGCATCTTTTTCCATGGAAGAAGATGGTCATTCAATGAAACAGAGGAATTCTATATGTTTCTAAGAAAAAAACCAGACTTAAACAAAAAATTTGATCTACATCCACAAGACTGAAGAGAAACAGAAAAAGGTACACAGAACCCTTGAGAACTGTAACTCTGTTGTGGGTATATAAAAAGTACTCAAGGATAATTTGATTTTACTGATATAAAAGAAAAAAAGAGGGGTGTAGTAAAGGGAAGGAGGTCGGTTCAGAAAAAGGGGAAGGAGTGATAAAAAGAGGGAAACTACATCCCAGGAAGAGACATAGAAAATACACCATATCTGAGGGAACTTAGTGAGGGGGAGAATCATTGTGTGAATCTTACTCTCATCAGTAGAGGCTCAAAGAGTAAATAATTAACATATTTGTTTTTCAGAGAATTTTCTCTCACCTCATTAAAAGGGGGGAGAGGAAAAGGGGAAAGGAAAAGGAGAATAAGTGAAGGGACTTGGAGGGAGGGGGGAGGGATCCTAAAAAAAAAAAAAGAGGGAGGGTTGCGCGTCACAAGGGGGGTCTGTAAATTAAATATCGGGGAGGGGGATCAGGGGGGTCAAGGGAAAAAAGTATAATCTGGGGATAATACGATGGCAGGAAATACAGAATTAGTAATTTTAACTGTAAATGTAAATGGGATGAACGATCCCATCAAACGGAGACGGATAGCAGATTGGATCAAAAAGCAGAACCCTACAATATGTTGCCTACAGGAAACACACTTAAAGCAGGGAGATACATACAGAGTAAAGGTAAAAGGTTGGAACAGAGCCTATTATGCTTCAGGTAAAGCCAAAAAAGCAGGGGTAGCTATCCTTATCTCAGATCAAGCAAAAGCAGAAGTAGATCTCGTTAAAAAAGATAAGGAAGGAAACTATATCCTGCTGAAAGGTAGCATAAATAATGAAGCCATATCAATACTAAACATATATGCACCAAGTGGTATAGCATCTAACTTTCTAAAGGAAAAGTTAAGAGAACTGCAAGAAGAAATAGACAGTAAAACTATAATAGTGGGAGATCTCAACCTTGCACTCTCAGATTTAGACAAATCAAACCACAAAACAAACAAGAAAGAAATTAAAAAAGTAAATAGAACATTAGAAAAACTAGGTATGATAGACCTTTGGAGAAAACTGAATGGCAATAGGAAGGAATATACTTTCTTCTCAGCAGTTCATGGATCCTATACAAAAATTGACCATATATTAGGACATAAAGATCTCAAAATTAAATGTAGGAAGGCAGAAATAATAAATGCCTTCTTCTCAGATCACAATGCAATAAAAGCTACATTCAGTAAAAAGTTAGGGGTAAATAGACCAAAAAGTAATTGGAAACTGAATAATCTCATCTTAAAGAATGACTGGGTGAAAGAGCAAATTATAGAAACAATTAACAATTTCACCCAAGATAATGATAATGATGAGACATCATATCAAAATCTTTGGGATGCAGCTAAAGCAGTAATAAGGGGAAATTTTATATCTTTAGAGGCTTATTTGAAGAAAATTGAGAAAGAGAAGATTAACGAATTGGGCTTACAACTTAAAAGGCTAGAAAAAGACCAAATTATAAACCCCCAACCAAAAATTAAACTCGAAATACAAAAATTAAAAGGAGAAATCAATAAAATTGAAAGTAAAAAAACTATTGAATTAATAAATAAAACCAAGAGTTGGTTTTATGAAAAAGCCAATAAAATAGATAAACCTTTGGTAAATTTGATCAAAAAAAAGAAAGAGGAAAATCAAATTGATAGTCTTACAAATGAAAAGGGGGATCTTTCCACCAATGAAGAGGAAATTAGAGAAATAATAAGGAGTTACTTTGCCCAACTTTATGCCAATAAATTTGATAACTTAAGTGAAATGGATGACTTCCTCCAAAAATATAGGCTCCCTAGATTAACAGAGGAGGAGATAAATTGCTTAAATAGTCCCATTTCAGAAAAAGAAATAGAACAAGCTATTAATCAACTCCCCAGGAAAAAATCCCCAGGGCCAGATGGATTCACATGTGAATTCTACCAAACATTTAAAGAACAATTAGCCCCAATGTTATATAAATTATTTGAAAAAATAGGGGATGAAGGAGTCCTACCAAACTCCTTTTATGACACAGACATGGTACTGATACCTAAACCTGGTAGATCGAAAACTGAGAAAGAAAATTATAGACCAATCTCCTTAATGAATATTGATGCTAAAATCTTAAATAAGATATTAGCAAAAAGACTTCAGAAAATCATCTCCAAGATAATACACTATGATCAAGTAGGATTTATTCCAGGAATGCAGGGCTGGTTTAATATTAGGAAAACTATTAATATAATTGACCATATTAATAATCAAATTAATAAGAACCATATGATCATCTCAATAGATGCAGAAAAAGCATTTGACAAAATCCAACATCCATTCCTACTAAAAACTCTTGAGAGTATAGGAATAAATGGATTATTCCTTAGAATAATCAGGAGTATATATTTAAGACCGTCAGTAAGCATAATATGCAATAGAAATAAACTGCAACCTTTCCCAGTAAGATCAGGAGTGAAACAAGGTTGCCCACTATCACCATTACTATTCAATATAGTACTAGAAACGCTAGCCTCGGCAATAAGAGCCGAGAAAGAGATTCAAGGAATTAGAGTAGGAAATGAGGAAATTAAACTATCACTTTTTGCAGATGACATGATGGTATACTTAGAGAACCCCAAAGACTCTGCTAAAAAGCTACTAGAAATAATTCAAAATTTCAGCAAAGTGGCAGGATACAAAATAAATCCACATAAATCCTCGGCATTTTTATATATCACTAACAAAATGCAACAGCAAGAGATACAAAGAGAAATTCCATTCCAAACAAATGTTGAGAGTATAAAATATTTGGGAATCCATCTACCAAAGAAAAGTCAGGAATTATATGAGAAAAATTACAAAACACTTGCCACAAAAATAAAATCAGATTTAAATAATTGGAAAGACATTCAGTGCTCTTGGATAGGCCGAGCGAATATAATAAAGATGACAATACTCCCCAAACTAATCTATTTATTTAGTGCTATACCAATCAGACTCCCAAGAAACTATTTTAATGACCTAGAAAAAATAACAACAAAATTCATATGGAAGAATAAAAGGTCAAGAATTGCAAGGGAACTAATGAAAAAAAACTCAGAGGAAGGTGGTCTAAGTGTACCTGATCTAAAGCTATATTATATAGCAGCAGTCACCAAAACCATTTGGTATTGGCTACGAAATAGACCGGTAGATCAGTGGAACAGATTAGATACAAAGGACAAAAAAGGGTACATCTATAGCAATCTAATCTTTGACAAACCCAAAGATTCCAACATTAGGGATAAAAATTCATTATTCGGAAAAAACTGTTGGGAAAACTGGAAATTAGTATGGCAGAAATTAGATATGGATCCACACTTAACACCATATACCAAGATAAGATCAAAATGGGTCCATGATTTAGGCATAAAGAGGGAGATAATAAATAGATTAGAGGAACAGAGGATAATCTACCTCTCAGACTTGTGGAGGAGGAAGGAATTTATGACCAGAGGAGAACTAGAGATCATTATTGATCACAAAATAGAAGATTTTGATTACATCAAACTAAAAAGTTTCTGTACAAATAATACTAATGCAAACAAGATTAGAAGGGAAGTAACAAATTGGGAAAATATTTTTAAAAACAAAGGTTCTGACAAAGGTCTCATTTCCAAAATATATAGAGAACTGACCCTAATTTATAAGAAACCGAACCATTCTCCAATTGATAAATGGTCAAAGGATATGAACAGACAATTCTCAGAGGAAGAAATTGAAACTATATCCACTCACATGAAAGAGTGTTCCAAATCACTACTGATCAGAGAAATGCAAATTAAGACCACTCTGAGATACCACTACACACCTGTCAGATTGGCTAAGATGACAGGAACAAATAATGACAAATGTTGGAGGGGATGTGGGGAAATTGGGACACTAATACATTGCTGGTGGAGTTGTGAAAGAATCCAGCCATTCTGGAGAGCAATCTGGAATTATGCCCAAAAAGTTATCAAACTGTGCATACCCTTTGACCCAGCAGCGCTACTACTGGGATTATATCCCAAAGAAATACTAAAGAGCGGAAAGAGACATATATGTGCCAAAATGTTTGTGGCAGCTCTTTTTGTTGTAGCTAGAAACTGGAAGATGAATGGATGTCCATCAGTTGGAAAATGGTTGGGTAAATTGTGGTATATGAAGGTTATGGAATATTATTGCTCGGTAAGAAATGACCAGCAGGAGGAATATAGAGAGGCCTGGAGAGACTTAAATCAACTGATGCTGAGTGAAATGAGCAGAACCAGAAGATCACTGTACACTTCAACAACAATACTGTATGAGGATGTATTCTGATGGAAGTGGAAATCTTCAACATAAAGAAGATCCAACTCACTTCCAGTTGATCAATGATGGACAGAGGTAGCTACACCCAGAGAAGAAACACTGGGAGGGGAATGTAAATTGTTAGCACTAATATCTGTCTGCCCAGGTTGCATGTACCTTCGGATTCTAATGTTTATTGTGCAACAAGAAAATGATATTCACACACATGTATTGTACCTAGACTATATTGTAACACATGTAAAATGTATGGTATTGCCTGTCGTCGGGGGGAGGGAATAGAGGGAGGGGGGGTAATTTGGAAAAATGAATACAAGGGATAATATTATAAAATATATATATATATAATAAAAAAAAGAAAAAAGAAGAAAAAAAAGAAAAAAGAAGAAAAAAATAAATAAATAAATAAATAAAAATATATTATAAAATTCCTCAAAAAAAAAAAAAAAAAAAAGGAATGCCAGATTGATTAAATATTAGAAAAATTATTAACATATAAGTTGATGTTAATAACAACAAGGAGAAAACTGTATTATTATATTTATAGATGCTGAAAAAAGTTTGATAAAGTACAATATGCATTTCTCCTATGAATACCAGAAAACAGGAATAAATGGATTTTTAAAAATATGGCAGGAATGAGGAAGAGACAGGAGTGAGGAAAAGCATTTATGGTTAGGGTTGTAACCCTAACCCTCTCAACTCTATCAATTTAAAACCAAGGGCCAGAATACATTATTGGGATTAAGGAATGGCCTTTCCAACAAGATCTGGGTAAAAAATATCTGATACCTCCTCCTGTTTGATAAAGTACTAGAAATGTAGAGTTACATTAGTGAGACCAATAAAAATAAATTTTCATTGCATAAAGGAAAATAAAAATATTATTTTACAAAACCCAGGTTCATACAGTTGGTAAATCACTTCACTCTTTTATCTCAGTTTCCTCATCTGTAAAATGAGCTAGAGAAGAAAATAGCAAAAAACACTTCAGAATCTCTGCCAAGAAAACCCCAAATGGGGGCTCAAAGAGTTGGGCATGACTAAAATGACTGAGAACAACAAGAATGTATATCTGAGAAACAGGTAAAAGAAACAGAAAAAATATGTGAAGAGCAATTTTCAGAAATGTAGCCCAAAAAAGTGCCTAAAAGAGATCGCTCTAAATGAGAATTCACAATAGGTACCAGACAATTAGTTGGGGAGGAATGAATTTAAAAGAACATTTTCCTAAATCAGAAACAAGTGAACAAGTGTTTCAGGGCTTCAGGGCCCAACAATAAAAATATCTGGTTAGCTAAAGGGTCCATAATGGGTGCAAGGAAAGATCTCAGCTATCTAAGGCAGAGAAGCAAGTACTAGGCAATGAGGGCTTCACAGCTGGGGTGTGACTGACCGTGGCAGAGGCAACAATGAAGCAGCTGACAACTAGAAGGAAGAATTGATTGTGATCCACAGTGGTACAGGTGGAGCATGGCATTGGAGAAGCATGAAGCTGTCAAGTTGTTCCAGCAGAAATTCTAGATTGCCTGGCTCCAAATTCTTCACAGTTAAGTCCTTCTTTCCCACCCCAGTCATTGGTTAATTTTTCCTTACTGGTATATGAGCCTGGGGGGAGAGGTAGAATGAGAGGAGGAGAGAGAGTGTTTTCTATTAAAATCAGGGTTTTGGAACAACTTTATCGCAGGGTTTTCTGTCATGTTTTGTCAATATGGTTCAATTACATTATTTTGAAATTATTATTTTATCTCAGTGATTTACTGGGTCTCTGAGAAAAGTCTGCACAGGATGAAGACTTAAGCCAAAAATCTATTTTTCTTCCCCCATTACATACTGCAAATTCACAGAAAAGACAGACACATCACCATTATATATAATTACATAGTAGCCTACTTCAGTGAAGCTGTTGAACAGGGCTACTATCAAGCCCCAAATGAGAGAACACTACAAAACTTTATGATACTCCTACAAACTTTTAAGAGCATAAATTAAATAATAAAATGAAATTGATTTTCAACATTTGACTACTTTCAAATCAACCCAACATACTATTGAATTCTGACAATATCAC
Source organism: Sminthopsis crassicaudata (assembly GCF_048593235.1). NCBI lineage: Eukaryota > Metazoa > Chordata > Mammalia > Dasyuromorphia > Dasyuridae > Sminthopsis > Sminthopsis crassicaudata. The sequence goes on from NC_133623.1 coordinate 38,727,421, forward strand.
TATAAATGTGCTTCCCCAAACCTTAAGGGGCCTTTTCACAGACTGAAACAAAATTTTAAAACACAAAGGTTTGGCAAGTCCTTTCATTCCTTTTTACTTCTCAGAAGATTCAACCTTTCTATTAAAAAAAAAAAAAGCCTTACTTCATCAAAGCAAGCTCCAAAGTCATCAAAATTCTATCTCTGCCCTACCACTAGACACTATATAATAGCAAAGTTAAGTACTGTGACTGATCTTCATCAGGAAATTCTGAGAATTGGCAGTGATTCAGGGTCTAAGCCAGAGTATGATTTACAATCTTGGCATCCTACTCAGGATAGCCTCCAACTTCCTCCTGGTTTCCCTGGCACAAAGCGCCCGCCCAGATGACTCAAGCTCTCTTACACACCCTTCCCTAATACATACACACACACACACACATACACACAAACTCACATTATCAATAGTTATCATTCCATCAGTGGTCACTCGTGGAATCTGCCCTAAGAGATAATTTGTACTGGACAAATTCCTCATTGCCTACATTTCTTCCTTGCATTCTTTTTCTGAATCATCATCATTTTGAAAAATCACTGCCAATAGTGTATGATTCCCTGTAACATGTGTTTATCATGGCATGGAAAATGACTAATTTCTCATACTCCTTGTTTGTTTCTTCAGAAATGAGCAGGCCTTTTCTTTTGACAGAATAACTACTCATGTTTCATTTTATTTTCTTCCATTTTTCTGTCAGGACATTATATTGTTGGATTGTTGCGGGGGTTTTCTTGCTAAGAACTCCAACTTCCCTGTTTTACTTTTTCTGCAACTTTTATAAAAGAAGGGGCAGCTAGGTGATGCAGTGGATAGAGTACCAGCCCTGAAGTCAGGAGGACCAGAGTTCAAATTTGGCCTCAGACACTTAGCACTTCCTAGCTGTGTGACCCTGGGCAAGTCACTTAACTCCAATCACCTCATCAAAAAAAAAAAAAAAAAAAAAAAAAAAAAAGAAAAGTAAGAAAAATAGTAAAACAAATATCAATATTATAGGTTAAAATAAAAATCTGGATCTGCCCCGAGGACTAATGTTATCCCTGTTTTGTGAATTAAGTGCAAAATAAAGAAAATTTATGATTAGTATCACAGAAAATTAGAGATGAAAGAGATATTACTGATTATCAAGTACAATCCCCTCATTCAATAAATAAGGAAATGAAGGCACAGAGAAGGTAGCTGAGTGGCACAGTGGATAGAGCACCAAGGCCGGAGTTAGGAAGACCTAATTTTAAATCCAGTGCCAGATACTTCCTACCTTTGTGATCCAGTGCAAATGACCTCAGTTTGCCTCAGTTTCCTCATCTATAAAATGAGCTGGAGAAGAAAATGGTAAACCACTCTAGTATTCTTGTCCCAAATAAGGTCATAAGGAGTCATGTAGGACTGAAATGACTGAACAAGGCACAGAGAGGAGAAGAATTTGTAAAAAGGCACACTGAATGTTAACATCTAAGGTACAATTAGAGGGACAGACTTTGATATGTAATTCAATGGAAGAGAAGCATGGCAAGTTAATGGGGAATGAGGCTATTATAGTAGCTAAGGATTTACTTCAAGAAAAAGTAACAGAAATTAGGAGCTGAACAAAAAAAAAAGAGAGAGAGAGAGAAGAGCTGAGGATTAGGAAATAAGGCATCTGGTTCAAAGTCAAGAACAAGATACTCAGATTTTACAAATAACATTAGCACCTTCAGCTTATCTTTTGGTCTATATATTTCCCCAAGAATTTTCTTTCAAGAAATGGAGCTGGTAACAAAAAGAATTCTTCATCAGAAGCACAGATAAGGCAAACTGGACATCAACAGGGACAAGGGCCATCCATCAGAAACACCACAGGAATTTAAAATCAGCAGAAGCTTAATTAAAATAAGCTTGTCTTTTTGTCGTGACAAGGACCTGGAAATTGAGTTGAGCACATTAATTGGGAAATGGCAAAATGAGTTATTGTATAAGAAGATAATGGAATATTATTATTCTATAAGAAATGATGAGGATGCTGATTTCAGAAAAGCCTGGAGAGACTTACATGAACTGATGTTGAGTGAAGCAAGCAGGACCAAAAGAACATTGTAAACAGCCACAGCAAGATAATATGATGGTCAACTCTGATGGACTTGGCTCTTCTCAATAAAGTGAGTCAAGCCGATTCCAATAGACTTGGGAGAGTCTCCATCCAGAGAAAGAATTATGACTACAGAATATGGATTGAAGCATGGTATTTTCACCTTTTTGGTTTGTTTCCTTTTTCTTTCTCATCTTCCCCCCTTCTTTGGTCTGATTTTTCTTACACAACATGGTAAATATGGAAATATGTTTTAAAGGATAGCATATATTTAATCTACATCAGATTGCTTCCTGTCTTATGGATGGGGGAAAAAGGGAGGGAGCAAGGGAGAAAAACTTTGGAAAACAAAATCTTACAAAAATGAATGTTGAAAACTACCTTTGTACATATGTGGAAATATAAAAGATTACTGAGAAAAATTATAATAATCTGGGATTAAACTGAGGCACCAATACACAACTGCAGCAAGACTATATATATTATGCCAATGTCTACCAATAATAATGAAGATGGAACATAGTGGGCCATTTTATGGGAAGGGGCAAAGCATCCATGGGTGAGAGTCTAATGCTCATAGGATACACGGAGGATGTACTTTAGCTACTAAGAAGTCCTAATTTGACAAAGGAGTTGGAAGTTTTAGCCACATTTTTTGTTGCAAGGCGATCTCAATGGCTATTAGCTAGAGTTATGTAGGCTAATAAAATGGTACTTCTTTGTTTTTTCATGACTCTTGGAAAACCAAGAAGTACGATCAGAGACCAATATACTCACAAATATCAAGTCAAAAACAAACATGTTGGGGGGGCACAATTAGAGTGATATACAGAATTAAAATATAGAGGAAAGGAAAGCCATTACAGCAGTTGAAGACCACAGCCAAGGGAAAGAAAGTCACTTTATAATAGGGAAATCAGAGAAGGGAGTAAACCTAGGCCTTAAAAGGTTTCTGTTTCTTCAACCTTTTTTCTAAAGGAACTTTACCTACCAGGATTTAAAGGAGCATTCCTGACAGTGGGGTAACCTAATCATATGCCTCCTGAGGCAACTTGCTAATTATTTTTTATCTAACTTCCTGCTAAACAATTTTTGTCCTTCCTGGTGAGCATGGATAAAAGGATGGAAAATGGGAAAGGAACAACATTCAAATGGGAGCCCAGCAGAATGTGTCAATGCAAGTAAGGCTTTGGATGGAATGAACTGGATCTTGTCTATATAGCTAGAAGTAAAATGTCAGGAGGGTGGAAAGGAAGATTGCGCCTAAGTGGTTGAACCATTCACTGTTTGATAGCTGGACATCAGGATTCATTTAAAAAAAAAAAAAAAACCCAGTGTACTTGTTCCAGTTATTTCAGCAAATGACATTTTCTGCATAATAGATATTTATTAGTTCCCTGTGCCAATGAAATCACATGTTCAATCCTTATCTCTACTATAGCATATGGCCTCAAGTTAATACTACTGGATTATTTTGATTCTATCAGATAGATAAATACCAAAAATTTTCTTTCTCTTATAATGTAGATAACACTATATGGTAGAATATTCACATATTGTAAGCACAACAAAAAACCCTTTGGGAAAGAGTAATAAGTAAACAGGGAGGTCACAAATTCAAGCACTATAATAAATAGCTGTTATTTAGCTAAAGCAAAGGGAATATCATAGATGTCAAAAGAATTGAAGAAATAGATTTCTCTGACAGTGTATGCTAGGCTAATTTTATAATATTCAGTATCCACTAGACCTCCCACTGCTAATACCCACATTTTCTTACCCAGAATAGATATAAGTTGTTTTTTTTTTTTAAGTTCCTCTGATTAAATACACATGATTAAATTGAAAGTAATGTGATCCCATCTCAATTGTGAAAGGGTTTATTTGTATTTTTGATGGGCTCCCCTATATCTGACAGGATACTAACAGCACCCCAGCAGTAAATTGGCTGTGATGGCCTATTAATGGTATCGCTTATGTCTTTGAATGTCATATAAACAAAAAGAGCTCTACCTTTCCATTCCCTTCAATCCTCTTTTCAAATGAAAGAATATAGGCATGAAAGCCCAGCTTGCTTCCTTCCTTCCCATTAGTGCCAACAACTGAACTCTACTTTCAGACTTACCTCTTAGGAATTTGAGTTGTAAGAAGTCTTTTGGGCACCTAGCATTTTTACTGTTACAAAAAGCTGTGATTTTAGTGCAAGTTCACCTTAGATCTCAGTTTAACGTAGTTAGTTGGGAGGTAACAGAATAGCTTAATATTCCTAAATATTCTGTGGAAATCACAGCTTTGGGGCAATAATTAGGAGTTTTAAAGAGTGTACCGTCTCTTCATAGATCAGCTATTACAGCGTAGGCTATTTTAAAGATGGAGGAGATTAGAAGGAGAGTCTACAAAGTCTACAAAAAGCAGAATATGATCATAAAGAATAAATTGAACCTCCTTCTAATTCTAATGCATAAGCCATTCTCATCCATCAAAGCATGGAAAGCTATAGAGCCTGAGACTTATTTCAATACTTCAAGACTTTCATGATTTCAATAAAGAAAGTACTTTTTTCCCCAGTACACAGCCTTAATGAGATGCTGAAGTCAAGAAAATGATAAAATCACAGAATATTAATGCTTGAAGAGATCTCAGTGGCCATCTAGGCCAATCCATATACTAAACTCAACCTCAAGTTGGAACCATCAAGTTGGAAAGCATCTCTCAATTTAGCTACACTTATCCTTGTGTTTGACAAAGAAGCCTGAAAAGTGTATATACATAGACAGAGACTGAACAAAATATCTTAGTTTCAGACCTGTAGCAATCCAGCCACCAGAATTCCCTTATTTGCCTCTATGTGTTGTATAAAGCCCAAGTGCTAAACCATTAGGTGACAAGTTATATAAGATTCAGCTGACAAATTGATTCCCAAAGAATTCAATTTCATATAAAAAGCATTTCTCTGACCTAGATTAGAGAAGATTTTACCTAGATCAAAGCCAAGATGCTGAAAGGTACCCATCTAGTGTCGTACTCCAAAGGGATATTATGTATGACTCTCCCTTTTGTGAGACATCTAAGCTATTCTCTGATCTTTTCCACGTTTCTACTAAAATTATTTTTGCTAGTATACTGCAGCTTCTATTGTGTTTCCAATAGTCCCAGACGTAGGCCTTTAGCAGTTTATAGTCCTTAGATAATTAACAGCCTCATGGGGCAAGGCTTACCAGCTTAAAAAGGCTGTAAAATTTAGAGCTTTGCAGATACAATCTTCAAGAACCCTGTGTCAATGATCAAGAGTAGAATATATAAAAAAGCAAGGGTAGTAATCACTAATCTCAATGTCAAAAAAGATTCAGTCAAGAGAAAAATCTACATTACATGTCATACAAGTTAATATTGTTTTAGATGTATGTATATGTTTTTATATATGCCTAGGTATGTGTGTACAGATATAGCTATAGATACATAGATACTTATGTGTGTAGGTAGGTAGATATATGTATGTGTGGGTATATATATATATATATATAGACACATTATGTGTATATATAAATATACACATATATCTAAATATCTCCATATTTAACTATAGCCTGTTTGGGGGCAGGGAAAGGAGAAAAAAAAGAATAAAGTTAAAAAGTCCACAGCAGAGAACAAAGGGAAACCTAAAAGGAAGCAAAGAAAAGATGAACAGTTATGAATCTGCTGTCTTCTATTACCATAACTGCTTTCTAGAAATGGAAATTTACTGTTACATATTTTGAATTCTCCTTGATGTTCTGCTAGACATATGATAATGTTTTTTTCTTTTTTTGTCTTTCTCATCTTTTGTATTTTTTTCTTATTTTGCATTTAAGTTTTAAATAGATAAATACATTTTAAAAAATAAAACAAAAGAACCCTGGGTCATTTCTACCCCATAATGAGGCATCAAAGGAGTAGTGTAGTAGAAGAGACACATCATCCTTGACAAATGCAGAAAAAAGTCTTGCCTTAATATAGGATTGTTATGGCAGCCCCAGGGCCACAGGCTTAGAAAAATGCAAAGAAAAAAAATAGTTTTTCCTACCTCCTATCTATTCTATGCCAACTGTTGAACATTACTACAAGGGAATTTCCAGATAAATGTGTGGAGAATATAGGTGAATTCCCAAACGTGCCAAAGCAGATGGTACATCTGTGATAATAAAAGAGAAATAAAATATTGGATAGCAATCCATAAATCAAAAATTTAAAAATAACTCACAATGAGTACAATTAGATTATCATGGATAATGAATCAATAAATGCTCAGAATCAATAACATGATAACATGGGTAATGAGTCAATAATTGCCCTTAAGGACTTTACAAAAGAGAAGACAAGAAGTTTATATAGTTAAGTATATATATATATATATATATATATATATATATATATATATATATATATATACACATATACATATATATATATATATAAAATACATATATATAATACATACACAAAGGGGAAACTGAATTGATCTATAGGGACATTCCAGGAGCAATCAGTCACATCCAAGATAAAAACCTCTTGGTGCTTCTATATATATCTTAACCTAGCTCATAAAATATTTAGTATTTGAGTATGAGGTGGCAAGCTTTGACTTGTCCCTTGGTCCTTCCTTTGCCCATAACAGAAGCAGGGGAATTCTATGTCAATTAAAAGAAGATAATGACTTCCAGCTATTCTTTCTTTCTTTGGTTCCCCAAATGGTTAGGATCACAGAACTCTAAAACTTCCAATGAGGGGAAAGAAAGGGATGGTTCACACTTGGGTCCCTGAATGCTTTTTCCATATTGTGTTTTTCTTAAAATTTTTCATTTTCTGTTTGTGGCAGCTCTTTTTGTTGTAGCTAGAAACTGGAAGTTGAACGGATGTCCATCAATTGGAGAATGGTTGGGTAAATTGTGGTATATGAAGGTTATGGAATATTATTGCTCTGTAAGAAATGACCAGCAGGAGGAATACAGAGAGGCTTGGAGAGACTTACATCAACTGATGCTGAGTGAAATGAATAGAATCAGAAGATCACTATACACTTCAACAACAATACTGTATGAGGATGTATTCTGATGGAAGTGGAAATCTTCAACATAAAGAAGATTCAACTCACTTCCAGTTGATCATTGATGGACAGAAATAACTATACCTAGAGAAGGAACACTGGGAAGCGAATGTAAATTGTTAGCACTACTGTCTATCTACCCAGGCTACTTATACCTTCGGAAGCTAATACTTAATGTGCAACAAGAAAAAGGTATTTACACACATATATTGTATCTAGGTTATATTGTAACACATGTAAAATGTATGGGATTACCTGCCATCGGGGGGAGGGAGTGGAGGGAGGGAGGGGATAATTTGGAAAAATGAATAAAAAAATAAAAAAAAATAAAAATAAAATAAAAAAAAATAAATAAAAAAATAAAATTTTTCATTTTCAAGATACATGCAAAAATAGTTTTCAACATTCACCCTTGCAAAACCTAGTGTTCCAAAATCTTTTTCTCCTTTCCTTTCCCCCACCTCCTCCCCTAGTCAACAAGCAATCCAATATATATTAAACATATACAATTCTTCTATACAGATTTCCACAATTATCATACTGCACAAGAAAAATCCGATCAAAAAGGGAAAAATTGAGAAAGAAAATGCAAGCAAACAGCAACAACAAAGTGAAAATGCTATGTTGGGAACCACACTCAGTTTACACAGTCTTCTCTCTGGGTACAGATGGCTGTGTCTATCTATCACAAGACGATTGGAACTGCCCTGAATCACCTCATTGTTGAAAAGAGCCATGTCCATCACAGTTGATCATCCATCACATAATCTTGTTGTTGCCATGTACAATGATCTGCTGGTTCTGCTCACTTTACTCAGCATCAGTTCATGTAGGTATCTCCAGGCCTCTCTGACATCATCCTGTTGATCATTTCTTATAGAACAATAATAATATTCCATAGCATTTATATGCCATAACTTATTCAGCCATTCTCCAATGATGGACATCTACTCAGTTTCCAGTTCCTTGATACTACTCCTCTCCTCAAAAGAAAATCCATCCTTATTTGAAACTTTCTTATTTTTATAAAGGCATTTACATTTTCCCAGGTTTTCAACCTTGCTGTCATCTTTGACAGTTCATTCTCCTGCCATTTATCTTGTCACTTGTTTACTGAATACAAGAAAATTTGAAAAACATACAATCTTTCATTTCTTTGCTACTTTTTATATGGAAATATCCTCTCATTTTGGGTATTCATTAAATTCAATATAGAAAAATAATTAAAAGAAACACTGCTAAATATAGCATCCACAATATGTGTTATCAAAAAAGAGGTGGAGCAGTCACATAACAAAGAGAGAGAGAGAGAGAGAGAGAGAGAGAGAGAGAGAGAGAGAGAGAGAGAGAGAGAGAGAGAGAGAGAGAGAGAACGAGAACAAATGGACGTCCTCACATGCTGAATTGATTCTCATGGAACATTAAAATCCCTAGAAGAAGACTTTAGAATGTTAGATCGATCCTCCATGGAGTATTTTGGAAAGAACATAGATAAGAAGATACACAGGAGAAGAAGGTTTGGAAGACTTTTTGATCTCCACTCAAAAGAAATATTAGATAAAAAGTAACAAAGCACTTGGAGTCCAGAATACAGAATCAGAAGCGATTCCTTCATCATCTGAAAATCACTGTCTTCTTACTGTAAGAAACTCAACTCTCATATGCATATTTCTTTCATTTATTTTAGAAGCATTAACAGATCTCTATCTACTTTCTTTTTTTCCTTTTCATTAGCTTAAGGGGGAACTTCCAAGACATTCATTGCACTCTACTTTTGGTACATGAACCATAAAAGACTTTTATAGAAAGGCAAAGGATATATGACAATTATGTATGTTTCTAAATTATACATTGCCATTTCAGAAACACAAACTTTAGAAAAAATGACATTAACAGAAACAGTAACTTGAGAGAACTGTACAAATAATTTTCTTCCTTCTTTTGTTTTTTGTAAGTGCTTTTTCTCCAAAATGTACTGGAGAGTCACAAAATATCGTATCAGAAGGGACTGTCATGCCATGTGTCTTTGGAATAATAGCAAATTTGGGCTGGAAGGGACATTGGAGGTTACCTAATCCCACAGAGGTAAAATGGCTTGGCCATAGTCATGGTTGTACCTTGAAGAGCAAATAATGAAACCCAAGTCCTCAGATTCCAAATCCTATGCTCTTGGTATCATATCAAGAATAAATCTTCTCAGATAATCATGTAAGCTTGCATTCAATAAATTTTACAAGTGAACATGTGAGTTTTTAAACTTTTTTTTATAACTTAAGCCACCCAGAAAATAAATTTGCTATTATATATTTGTCAGAAGTATATAGCAGGAAATTATCTAATATATATAGTCCCACCAGAATTTCTCCATCTTTTATCATCTTTGCCAATTTCATGGGTATAAAGTTGATTTTTTTCCTCTTTCTTTTCTAGTGGGTACAATATCTTAATGTTGTCTAGATGTGAATTTTTGTGATTATTATCACCAGCTTTCCATGTTGTCTTGCTTGTGTTGTTTTAAGTTTCATATTTCTGATAATTAGTAATTTTGAACACCTTTCAGATAATTGGTGTTAGTTTCTCTTTCTGACTTCATTATACTTTGAGGATTTATCTTTTCAAGAATGGCTTTTAATTTTAAGTATTTTTTCAATATCCTAAAGATTTTAAATGTTAGACTTTTAATGAAAACAATTATTTCAGTGAGTAATTCTTATATACTTGTTTTTAATTGTAGTACCTGAATTTCAGAACTAGAAAGGCCCTGAGAGATCAAGTCCACCCGGGACATTATGGAAACATGTAAACTGAGGCCTGGGGAAGAGGAGTCAGTCGACCTAAAATACACAGGTAGTAAATAGCACAGGTCTTTCTTCAAATCCAGAAATTTCTACACAATCCTGCTATATTAGTATAAGAGAGTAACCTATATAGCACCCAATAGCCCATTATCCATAGCCTCTAAGAAGATGCCACTTTCTGGAAGTTGCTAACTTTTAGTAATGAGTTAATTCATTCAAAATAAAAGGAAGGAGAAGCTACAAAAACAGAACAGAAGAAATATTAGAACCTTTAACTCTTTCTTCTGGGATTGAACATTTTTAAAAAATTTATCATCACAGAGAGAAGTGCTCCCCAGTGGTGAGCATACTGAGCAAAACTTGTATTCAAATCTTCTTCGGGTACTTACTAGTTTTTTGACTCTGAGTTAGTCACTTAAACTCTATATCTATCAAGCTTAGGACTAATCTACTAAGAGATTTTTTAAGTATGAAGTGCCCAACTCAGAAAATTATAAATCCTATATCTGCAAAGCTTATATTTGTTGACCAGGAGGTCATTATATATTTCAACAACAATACTATATCATGGTCAATGCTGATGGACGAGGCCCTCTTCAACAATGAGATGAACCAAATCAGTTCCAATAGAGCAATAATGAATTGGACCAGTTATACCCAGTGAAAGAAATCTGGGAGTTGACTATGAACCACTACATAGAATTCCTAATGCCTCTATTTTTGTCTGTCTACATTTTTGATTTCCTTCACAGGCTAATTGTACACTGTTTCAAAGTCCAATTCTTTTTGTACAGCAAAATAACTGTTTGGACATGTATATATTGTATTTAACTTATATTTTAACATATTTAACATGTATTGGTCAACCTGCCATCTGGGGAAGGGATGGGAGGAAGGAGGGGAAAAGGTGAAACAAAACGTTTTACAATTGTCAATGCTGGAAAATTACCTATGCATAAAATTTTTGTAAAAATTAATTAATTAATTAATTAATTTTTTAGAGCTTATATTTGTCCCATACTATATCTAAGTAGTATTTTTTTCCTATATGTGCCATATCTCAAATATCAATTGTGTTAGTTTGAACAGAAGCAGTTAGATGGTTCAGTGGTTAGAGTTCTAGGCCTTGGAGTCAGAAATACCAAAGTTCAAATATGACTTCAGAAACACTACTTCTGTAATTCTGAGCAAGTCATTAACCTCTATCTGTCTAGTTTCCGTAAAATGGAATAATAAAAGCACCTACCTCCTAAGGTTGTTGTAAGGATAAGTTTATCTAATATTTGTAATGCATATAGCACCGTTTCTGAGTACAAAGTAGACAATAAATGCTTCTTTCTTTCCTTCTTTTAAATACAGGACTTACCAGCCTAACTCAGAGAAAAATCTCATAAGGCGGGAATCATCTGTAGGAGTTGGAGAACACTATTACTTAGGCTTTTAATTGTTTTGTGCCTAGTTTTCTTTTGTTTTCATTTTCCGTATTTCTTTTACTCTTCAATTAGTTAGCTCAGTTGGTTAAAATAACACCACCTAAAGTTTATATAGAACTTAAAGGCAAATATGTGGCCCAGTGAAAAGAGCATTAGACCTGGAGTCAGGAAGACATGAATTCACATGTGGTCTCATGTGCTTCCTAGTTCTGTGACCCTGGACAAGTCATTTAACTCCTCTTTGCCTGAGTCTGCCCACCAGCAAAATGAGGATAATAATAGCACCTATTTCCCCAGGTATTCGTAAGGCTCAAAATGAGATAATATTTGTAAAAAATTTTGCAAAATGTAAAGTGATTTATAAATACTAGCTCTTATTGCTTACTTATAAATCATACTTGTATCACTTTTCCATTTGTTTTTTATGACAGTCTTACATGAAATATTTGTATCGTTTTACAATCCTTAAAAAGATATATTAAATTGATAATCCTCAATAGCCTTGACAGTACACTTTTAGCAGTTTTTCTTTTTTTCTTCTTTCTTTTCTAGCAGGTATAATATCTTAATGTTGTCTGGATGTGAATTTCTATGATTATTATCACCAGCTTTCCATGTTGTCTTGCTACTCCCTCTATATAACATTTCATGTCCTTATCACCATATTTTGCTCTGGGTCTGGAAGGTAAACTCTTTGTCACATCAAAGGTGTCACCTTTTCCAATGCTTCCAGCATCCAAAATAAGACTTTGTACTTACTTTATAAATATCTTGTATTTATTTATATGTGTAATATATTGTTTCTTCCAAAAGAATAAAAGCTCCCTAAGAGCAGGAGCTGTTTTGGTTTTGTCTCTGGATGTTCAGCACCTAAAACAGAGCTGAGAGCAAAGTAGGCACTTCAGAAATGCTTATGGAATAAATAAGAGCAGATGAGTGCTGGCAATGGGGGGGGGGGTTTCTGCAGGTCTATATCTTAGATCCTTAATACCATTTCTTAAAGCTCAGAGGCTTTGAGGGATTCATCCCTGGTCATATAACTAGCAAGTGTCAGAGGGAATTAGAATCCAGGTCTTCTGACTTCAAGCCTAGTATGAGGTCCACACTATATTATAAGCAGTAAGTCAGTAACCAATTTTTACTGATGAAAAAGCTGAAATTACAGTAGAGAAACTGACATGGCCAAGATGTACAATTGTATATGAACCTGCAAATAAATTTAGATCTTAACTCCCAATCAAATGGGCTTTCCACTATATCACACCAACTCTCTATATGATGGGTTTCTAGAGCTGTTCAGAATCTGCTCTATGGATGAACCACCAATATTGACTCTTCTAATTCTGAACATGGCCATACTTTTGTTTTTGTCATGAAAAAATAGTGACTGTGATTTTCTTTATTTTTTTTATTTTTTTGGAGGCTGGGGTTAAGTGACTTGCCCAGGGCCACACAGCTAGGAAGTGTTAAGTGTCTGAGACCAAATTTGAACTCGGGTCTTCCTGAATTCAAGGCTGGTGCTCTATCCACTGTGCCACCTAGCTGCCCCATGACTGTGATTTTCAATACAAACCAAGCCACTTCATTAGTGTTCTATACAAAATAATCACAATATTTCCATTCACTTCCATGAAGTGTTTTGACAGAAGGGAGATAGGCAGTGGCAACTGAAAGCAAGTACTCCTGCCATAGTAAGTACTTAAGAAACAACCACTGAAATGGCCTCTTTTATACTGATGAAGTAAACGGTTATTATGTGGTGTAGATGAAGAAAACATTACTCTTCATATGTCCAGCATTTCTCTTCTCTAATCCACAAATTAAAGTCCAACTTCAGGCAGCTTTCTCAAAAACACAGATGAGTGAAAATTCATTCCCAACCCAGAAAAAAAAATCTCAAAAAGCACTTTAGAAGAATGTAAACTAAAGCCTGGGGAGGAGGAATAAGTTGTCATAAGGCATACAGGTAATGTGTCTTCCTTCAAATTCAGGGTTTCCTCCATCCCATACTGCTACATTAGGAGAAGCGAGTATAGCCTGGACATCACCCAATAGCCCACCATTTACAGACTCCAGGAGAGGGTCACTATGTAGAAGCTGCTAACATTTTGGTAACAGGCCGTCATCCTGGTGCTAGATCAATAAATATTATATTAATATATGAAGGTTAACATATGTGAGATTTCAGTATATGGCTGTCACTTCTACAGAAGGGCAAAAGATTGGGAAAGGCATTCACATCATAATTACCCATCTGTAGAGAATGAATATCCTAGGAGCAAAAATTACACATCACAAAAAGACAGAGTAACTCCTGCAAGGTTAATCTGACCTACTTGGAGTCATTCACTTTAGCAGGCAATTACATCCACATCCACAACCATGTGGCCCAGTCTTATCCCTCCTTAGGGAAATGCCCTATGCAGCGTATAGATAAAAGATTTGTATGTAATGGTCAGTGATCTCTATGATGACTGGTTAATCACAAAGGGAAATACTACTGAAAAAAAATGAATAAGACCACATAGCTGAATTTCATTTCCTCTAAAAGTAGTTAAGTAAGTGAGGTGAATAATTTAAGAAGAAAGTAAAAGGGAATGTTACTACTCACCTCCTCTAAGAAATGTCTTCAATTAGTTCAATCAAAATTCCTACAACTGTTAAGAGAATGAAAATTATTAGGAATGGAGCAGCAGGAAAAGTGATAAAAACAAAACAGACAGGCAAGAAGTTCGATAAAATTGCTAGAAACACACAAAAACGACAGACCAGCTGGGAGGACTAACATTCCTTGGGATAAATTAGGATAGTTTAAAAGTTACAGTGACTCTTTTGGATCAGTCTCAGGGTAGCAGCTGTCATATTACTCATCCCAGGTCATGGAGACAGAATGATGTCATGGTACCATAATGAAAGAGTCCTACATTTGGAGGCAATAGAACTGGGTTCAAATTGGGATGATGGCATCTGGGTGGTCTTAGGCAAATCTTTTCCCTTCTCTTTCCTCAGATTTTGTCTTCTAAAACATGACAAGATCACAGAACTGCAGAGTTGAAAGGAACCCCACATCTGGACAAAAATCTCTTCTCCAATATCATTGATAAATGGGCATCCAGTATATGCTTGAAGCCCTCCAGAGTAGAGGAACCAGTACTTCCCCCTCCCAAAGGCAGCCCATTCTTCTTAGGGACAGATTTAGTCATTAGAAAGATTTTTTTTTTAATTTCAAACATAAATGGCTCTTTGTAATAAACTAAGCATTGTTGCTAGGCTTTCCCTTTAGAGCCAAATAGAACAATCTATCAGCTAAGAAGTCTGATTCCTGTTCCATATGACAGTTTTTAAAATATTTAATATAACTATCATATCACCCTTGAGTCTTCTCTTCTCTGAACTAAATATCATTTCCTTCACCCAATTCTGATGGGTGAAGCCTCTTGACTACTCTTGTCACATGCTCTACATTATAAAAAGTGTGTTTTAAAGTTTGCAAAATCTTTTATATACATTATCTCAAGAATAATGCAGCTATTGTCTCCATTACATAGATAAGAAAACTGAAGCCCAGAGAAAAGATGTGAGCTGCTCATCATCATAAAGCTATTAACATGTTAGAGGAAAGATTAGGATGCAGGTTTTCCTATCTTCAAGTTAAGGACTTTAATCACTACATCATTCTTTCCACTTTGCAATGTCTTTTCTAAAATATAGTACACAGAAATGAATACAATACTCCAGGTGTGGTTCAAGCAGGGCAGAGTACTACAGCATTATCACTTCCCAAGAGTTATACTCTAAGACTCTCTAAGTAGGTTAAGGTCATGATGACTGTTGTTGTTAACATATCCAATTGCTTATTAATATTAAGCTTGTAACTCACTAAAACCCTCAGATTGTTTTCAGATCGATGATCTAGCCATATTAATACCATTTCATAAATGTACAACTAATTTTTTGAAAGCAAAGGGAAAAATAAGAAATGTTAAAAGGATAAATGTGAATGTATTAGGTTCAGCCTGCTGTTACAATCTGTCCAGACCTTTATGGACTATGACTGTTATCATGTGTTAGCTGTTCCTCCAGGTTTTATCATCTGCAATTTTGATAAGCAGACCATTTATATCTTTATCCAAAGAATGAATAAAAGTCTTTAAAGAGCCAGGAACAGAACCTGGAAGTACTCGAGTGGAAACCTTCTTCCAAGTTGATGGTAAATCAGTAATTCATTTTGAGCAAAGTTTACCATCAGTTTTGAATTCATCAAACAGTAACATGCTGTCTAGCCTCTCTCTCTCTCTCTCTCTCTCTCTCTCTCTCTCTCTCTCTCTCTCTCTCTCTCTCTCTCTCTCTCTCTCTCTCTCTCTCTTTCTTTGCAAGAATAATATGAAAAAGAGGGAAACCCATATGGTAGAGAAAAGGCAGCAACTTCCCTGAACTCTCCCCCAAAGCCTTCCTAATACCTTTAAAGAATGCCATGAAACAATTCTTGAAGCAGCAGAACCAACAAAAAGATCAGGAAAAATAATTGATCAGCCAAAGACAGCTTAGAAGAGCAGCAGTAGAGGTCTGGCACACATGCATGAGAGTGGAGCAAAGTCCAACACAGGCTATTTCTGCAGAGACCCCAAACCAGCAAACCAGGAGCAGACTTGGGGAGCCACTGAATCAGCAGCCACACAAGCTATTTCCAAAGTTCTCAGCCACGAGATGGTAAAGGTGGTTGAACAACTGGTCAGAAGAAGATTAGGGGTCTTCGTGCTATTACTGAGGCAGAACTCTGTTGTTTTGCCCATACGCAGATCCAAGTTGCAGTCCTCACTGGTAGTCTAGGGAGAGAAGACATCAGAGCTATACAAGTGAATCAGAGACCACTGTCATACTTACAGGGCAGAAAAGACTACTTGTGATCACTCACATACCTGAGCATAAGCTAGGAGGGTAGTAAACACCTCTCTCCCTAGATCATAAAACCTTGAAAATATAGAACATTTATAGGTCCTTAGAAATCTATAGGTCCTCTAAAAATAATTACACAAAACCCCTAAGATTTTTGGGACAGTGTGTCCTCCATTCTGGAAGCAGAGCCCTGCTTTAACAAAGAGGTAAAAGTCAAGAAATGGGCTGGGAAATGGTCAAGTAACAGGAAAAAAACATTCTAACCACAGAAAGTTAATATGGTGACAAGGAAGATCAAAACACTCATTCAGAAGAAGATAAGAAACTTAAAGCTCCTACATCCAAAGCCTCCATACAAAATATGAACTGGTCTAAGGCCATGGGAGAGCACAAAAAATATTTTAAAAACAAAGTAAGAAAGGTAAAGGAAAAATTAGGAAAAGAGAGTGATGCAAGAAAATCATGAAAAATGAGTGAATAGTGTGGTAAAGGACACACACATATACACACCATAAAAATGACACATTTAAAAGAGATAATGCCAAATGGTAAAGGGGGCACAAAAACCGAGAACAATTGCATTAAAAAGTATAATTGATCAAATTAAAAGAGAGGCACAAAAATTCACTGAAGAAAAAAATAACTTAAAAGTAAACTTTATTGCTTATGTATTTGTACTTATCTAATTTGCATGTGTAATATTGTAAACATTAAACCATTTCATGTTCTGTTCTTGAATCCTCAGCATCTAATACACTGTCTGGCATATAATGGGGTCTCAGTTACAGGAAATTTCTCGAGTCTCCAAGATGTTCCCATGGTCACATAACTAGTGTCAGAAGCAGGATTTGGAGCCCGATTTTCTTGACTCCTAGTACAGTCACATAGGGAAGAATAAAAAAGAATTTTATGTAGCACAAAGATCAAATTGACTTTAGTTGGAGTGAATTTATAGCAGAGCCTATTGGCATGATTGTATGATTCTTTTCAGTATTATTAAGGAGTACATGAGTAAGACCAGAAGGGGCAGATGGTGTCAATTACCTAGAATTTATATTTGGACAGGCTCATATGGCCATGGTACAGGATGTTAAGATTTTTTGTCTTGTTTTTTTTTTTTTTAAGAACAATGTATAATTGATCAAATATATGGTGGAGAATAGAACAGGAGGAATGTAAGATCAGAGAAAGGGTGACAAGAAGGACAGGATCACAGTTGGAAAAGACTGAAGGGCCCATGACAATAAAGAAAATAAATTTAGAAATGAGGCAGAGTAAGAGTTAAATGGATAAGAGTTTGTAGTCAGAAAAAGAAATTTTAGAGTTGAAAATCAGGAATAAAGGGCAATCATGAGTGATGGTAAGATTTCTGATATGACCATGCTTGTGGGTGACTGAGATAGAATAAAGATTCAGGCCACTAGAGTGGCTGGACTTCATTTAAAATTTTTTTTCATTTGTTTTGTTAAATACTTCCCAATTACATGTAACATTTTAACATTCATTTTTTTTAAGTTTTGAGTTTTAAATGCTCTCCCTCCTTCCCCTTCCCCAACCTTTAATAATGCAAGAAATGTGATATCATATTTCCTAATTATGATGCTGGACTTTAGAGGTCAGTGTACTTAAATGAACAGATATAGTACACTGACCTCTATCTATCTATATCTATATCTATATCTATATCTATATCTATATCTATCTATCTATATCTATATATATATAGATATATATAGATATAGATAGATAGATATAGATATAGATATAGATATAGATGTCTATATATCTATATCTAGATATAAATATATACTGAAGTCTCTGGATATGAGAACAAGGCTTGGAGAAGAAAAGAGGACAGAGATTAAATGTGAAGTAAGGAAAATGACATCGATCAATTGTTTCTGTTATCCTCAACACTCTGTGACCCTATTTACAGTTTTCTGGATATACTGAAATGATTTGCCATTTACTTCTCAAGTTCTTTTTATAAATGAGGAGATAAACTGGGTGAAGTGACTTGCCCAGGGTTACACAAGTAGTAAGTGTCTGAGGCCGTATTTAAAAGCAGGTCCTCCTGACTCCAGCACAGAAATATATCCATTTTTGCATCTAGCAACTACTTGGATTTGGAAGGGGTGATACCATTGGATAGAGTAAACACCAAAGGAAGGGAGATTACCAAGTGATGGTGGCAAACAATCTGGAAAGCAGTAGTGAAGAAAAAGGAATATTTTTCTCCTCTAGGTGTTAGGATTCTTACAAGGTGCGAAGTCACTGGAATTGGATAGAGACAATAATTATCTAATTTAATATGGTTTAGTATGATTGATCTGACCCTACAAAGAAATGTTATGGGCCAGAACTTGAGTGGAATTAAGGAGACAATGGTTAAATCTAATTTAGCACTGATTTAATCCTACAACAAATAATGGTTTCCTAGTGATGAAATGATTAGTGTATGCTCAGTGTGCAGCTATAAGCAAGGAGCTCCCACAAGCTCACAGAAACCCACAAGCCCACTCTCTCAGAAGTGAAGTCAGATTCATTCCAACTTCCATCTTTGTGCTGGCTGGAGACATTGGGAGGATGAGAGTCTGAAGCTGGCTGGAGAGATTCGAAGGGAGCTCTTGGAACCAAGGAGAGAAATAGGCCTCTATTAAAGCTAACTGGGCCCAGGAAAAGATTCAGGACTTTGAAGGACACAATAAAGGATCTGGACTTTAACTCCTGGCTGCATTTGGAATTATTGAACTGAACTGAAACGAAGGCTGCCTTCAGAAGCTCCCCAAGAGATCTGCTCCCAGAGAACGATTATATTTTTAGAGAAGAGAACATTACATTTTGACACCCAACTTGGGACAGACAGGATCCTGATTTCAGTGGAAAAGCCTCTGATCCTGACCAGTGGAAAAGTCTCTCTGACCCAGAAATTAGGGTGAGTACACCAAGGAAATTTTGTTAAAGAGCTAAAGTAGAATTTCAGCGAAATGGGTCAAATTTTTAGAAAATAGCCTTCTGTTTCTCTTCAAGGAAATTTTTAGAGAGCATTGTCAAGGTTATAAAAAGCCAAGGATTGGTTATAATTTTGGAGCACATCATTGAACTTTTAGAAACTGTGCAGTACATATCTCCTCGGTTCTCTATGGAAAAAGAATTGGATCTAGAGGAATGGAAATTAGAAGGAGAGCAACTTTGTCAATACTACAACAAAAATGGACCTGACTCAATTTCCAAATACACACTTAATACTTACGATTTAATACAAGTGGCTTTAGGAAATTATATAAGTTATAGAATAAGGAAAAATAAGAAACAGCAGGAGGGGGAAGTGCCAACTAAACTAGATGAAAAGGACTATGAATCAGATAACAATGGAGTTAAGTATAATTCTGAGTATGACACTTCACAACAGGGGCATTTCCCATCTCCTCCTCCCTCAATTAACCCTTCATGGGTAGAGGAAGAAGGAGGAGGGAAAGGAGCAGTAAGGCAATCAGAACCAGCTTCTAAGCAGCCTATGACAAGATTAGAAAAAGCAATGGTTAAGGCAAAAAATGAAGGAATGGATATATCTGATTTTATAGATGCATACCCTGTGATTGAAGAGCTTGACTCTTCAGGTCAAAAAAGGAGTAGATACACTCCTTTTGATTTGCATAAAATTAAGGATTTGAAAAAAGATTGCAGTCTTTGTGGGACTACATCATCTTAATGTTAAGATGTTGTTAGATAATATGTCTTATGAAATCCCGAGTGACTGGAAATCCATAACAAGGACATATATAGAACCTGGACAAAACTTGTTGTGGTTTTTGTAGTATCAAGAATTATGTAGGATTCAAGTCAGAAGCAATAGACAAACAGGAGTTAACACACAAGTCACTTTTGACCAACTAGCAGGTGGAGAGAATTCAGAACAGATTAATTACCTCACAACAGTTTATGAGCAGATTGCCATGGCTGCAACAAAAGCTTGGGGTTTCCTCCCCAGACAGAAAGATGGAGGTGAAGCCTTCACGAAAATAGAGCACTGTCCCAATGAACCTTTTGCAGATTTTGTGGGACGTTTGCAAACAGCTGTAACAAAAACCAATGGAGAAAATGCAGCTACAGAAATAATAACCAGACATTTGGCTATGGAAAGTGCCAATGAGGTTTGCAAAAGAATTATATGGACACTATACAAAGAGGTTCCTTTAGAGGAGATCATAAGACACTGTGTTACAGTGGGCACAAATGCTTATTACACCCAGACTATGATGAACATGGAAAGACAGGGTCCCTCTTGGCAAGGGACTTCTAGAGAAACTCGTAGATGTTTTCAATGTGGAAAAGTTGGACATCTAAGAGCTCAGTGTAGATATGGAGATAGAGTGAGAAAACAGGATGAGAGAAGGCCTAAAACTCTATGTCCAAAATGCCACAAGGGCTTCCAGTGGGCCTTAGAATGTAGACTGACCCAGGGAAATGAGAGGTGGGGCACAGCTCCAAGACCTCAATCAAAAGATAGGTGGGGAATGATGGCAGCTGAGGTTATACTCAGAGAGTCTTTAGAAGATCAGGACTCTGATGTAATCTATCAGCCAAAAAGCAATCACATAACAGAAAGGGTTTACATTTGGGGGGGGGGAATACAGGCCTTTTAAACTAAGAGGGCAGTGTCCAGTGCCAACAGCTCCAATGTAATTGCCAGATGATGAGGAGAGATTTAGAAAGTGGTAAATAGAAGGAAATTTGATAGTTTAACTGCCTGGGAGAGAGGGTTTGCTTGTATTTCTTCAGATGGAGAAGGAATCAGATGGGTGCCAATGAGTTGTATTCGCCTTGTCCATCAAAGAGAGACAGAAAAGGAGAAAAACCTCAAAACAAAGGATAAGATCTAACAAACATCTGACAGTGAAAGAGCATGGCTGATGATAAAGACTATAGCAAGACTTGAAAACCAGCAGAGATCATTGGATTCCTTGAGATGAAAAATTGTTGATGAGACTATTGCAGGACTTCAAAACTTGTAGGAATTATTGCATTCCTGGCACATGAACTAATGAACAATAGATTCCTTTTGGACTATTTCTAGGACTTATGGATATGTATAATTCCTCATGTGTTATGTTACTAAGAGCTTATTTAATTTATGTAATTATGTGTAATACCTCCCATATTGATAGATTTATGTATACCTGTTTCAAATGAGCCCCTTCAGAAACTCGCTAATCTGACTTGATTTCCCATTTCCTTATGTTTTCATCTCCCTGAGAAGTCAGGGAGGGTGTGACCATCTCCTTTTTATGATATCTTCACTTCTTTTTTGAGTCAGGGAAAGCATGAGCACCTTCTTTTTTGGGGTTCTCACCTTCTTGAGAAGTCAAGGAGGTCATGACCACCCTATGTTCTAAATCAAAAGAAAGGGGGAGATGTTAGGATCCTTACAAGGTGCTAAGTCACTGGAATTGGATAGAGACAATAATTATCTAATTTAGCATGGTTCAGTATGATTGATCTGACCCTATAAGGAGATGTTATGGGCCAGAACTTGAAACAAAGTCCTGAGTGGAACTGAGGAAACAATGGTTAAATCTAATTTAGCACTGATTTAATCCTACAACAAATAATGGTTTCCTAGTGATGAAATGAGTGGTGTATGCTCAGTGTACAGCATATAAGCAAGGAGCTCCCACAAGCTCACAGAAACCCACAAGCCCACTCCCTCGAACACGGAGTCAGATTCATTCCAACTTCCATCTTTGTGCTGGCTGGAGACATTGGGAGGATGAGAGTCTGAAGCTGGCTGGAGAGATTCGAAGGGAGCTCTTGGAACCAAGGAGAGAGATAGGCCTCTATTAAAGCTAACCGGGCCCAGGAAAAGATTCAGGACTTTGAAGGACACAACAAAGGATCTGGACTTTAACTCCTGACTGCATTTGGGATTCTTGAACAGAACTGAAACGAAAGCTGTCTCCAGAAGCTCCTCAAGAGATCTGCTCTCAGAGAACTATTATATTTTTAGAGAAGAGAACATTACATCTAGGTCCTCTGTACAAAGGGGAAGGCAAGATGAAAAAAAAGTGCCAGAGATATTGGTCAAAGATACTGTGTCTTCTGGGAAAGGCTAAGTATGAGAATATAAGAAGTTACAAAGTGTGAGCTGAACTGTAGTGAGATATTTAAGAAGAATAAAATAGGGGTTCTGAGCAGACACAATGAAGCAGGAGGGAAACAATAGAAAGGATTTTTGCCTCAGTAGATGGCAGCTCTCAATCACATATAAGGCAAAGAATGGGAAGGATTGTGGGAGCCTTTGGATAAGTGAAGAACCAGTGGATCAGGATTCCGACCCTCCAGGATCCTGTGATAACTGAGCCTGGAATCAGGTCAAGAATAGTAGCATCGACTTTAACACATGGTCACTCTAAACACTGGAAATCTAAAAGTAGCAGTGGTAGAGTCAGCAAATACCTAATATTTGGGTCCTCTAGCCCAATAGCCTCAGTCCAAGCAGGCAAAGGATGTAGTACATGTAGATTTCCCATAGATAAAGCAAATGCTCAACTCATACCTTTCAAGGCATAGTTATCAGCAATAAAAAAAATCAAACAAATGTGAAATCACCTTTAGGGAACATCCTTTAACAGGCTAGACATACATGGCTGGTTTCTCAGATCAGTGTGATTTAGTGACTAGAATAGTGAATTTGGAATCAAGAAGTCCTGGTTCACCTTTCCCTCTGACACCAGCTCTGTAACAATGAAAAAATTACTTAGTCTCTCTGAGCCTCAGGCAATCTAAGCACCATCTATTATATTATACAGTCTCACCAACAGAATCACACTTTCTGAAATATATCACTGAAACCTATCCCTCTAAATAAATGATATTTATGACGCTTCCATCACTGTATGTATTTGTCTTCATACAATAAAATAGCAAATAGCTACACTAATAGTTTTCCTCATAGCCATATATAGAGTGGAGCAGATGGGATAATTCTCCATATGTTTTGATAAAAGCCCAAATTTATTCAGGATTGAGGATATACTGATTTTATTTTACAGCAGTAGAATTATTTTATTTTAACAAAATTTCAGCCATATGACCCACAAGACTTAAGATTCAACATACATTTCAGATCCTCATTATATTCCAAATAACCTATGTTGATAAGTTTCATTTCTAAATGTTTGGTTGATTGCCCAAATAAATACCAGAGATTACAACCTCTTCTCTGTCCAGTGCTTTGTATTTTCTTTTAAAAGAGAAATGTAATATAGCTGGTTTGGAAATATTAAGCAATTGCTCAAATTCAATTAGAGCAATCACTGAAGTTAAAAGAATTAAGAAAGGTCACTTTCTGTATTGATTGTGGTGGGTCTAATTTGGTCAGATTCAAATACTAAAGCCTCACTTAATATCACCACCCTAAATGAATGGCTACATTTAATCAATTCTGATAAGAAAAACCAACAAAGTGTTCTTTAAATTAATTTTTAGTAAAGAAATCCTGTCACCTCTTATGACTATCAAAACAAACTTAAAGCCTAGGGAAAAAAACCTAACAGTTACGAATCAAAAAGGTATTAAGATATAAATCACTTCTCTGATATATATTTTTTAAATCAGGAAGATCATGGATCCAACAAAAGACAATAATGTTACAAGAGCATTGCCAGATAAACCCCTATTTATTTGTCATAAGAGAGGAGAAATAAATTTTTTCCATGCATTGAGTTTTTAACCTTATTTTTAATCCCAGCATTACATCTTTCTCTAAAGCAATTATACAAGAGAGAACCCAAAGTGACATAATTCCAGAAGCTACTCTTCAAATGAGACCATTATTGGACTGCTATGCAGCCTACAAATTTTGCTGACTAAGTTGCAATAAAATGTATTTTTCTTTCTGCATCTGGAACACTAAATATCACATGTCGAGAGAATTGTATCCAGTGGAGATATCAAGACCAGGTGCTACTAGCACTGGACTTGGGAATGAAAGTTCTTGAAACAGTCTGAGTTAATACACTTAAGAAGGCCAAAAGAGAATTGATGGAATAAATGTAAAATTAATTATTACTCATTTAATATCATTTAAGTATTCAAATTTATTTGCTCATGTGCTTTTCTACTCTTTTCCAAGGATCTCAGAAGTGATGACAGTTTTACATGGGAGTCAAAAGTCACCCTTTCCTAAAAATATTTCATGTATGAAGCTACCTCTCCATGAAAATATGGCCTATATATATATATATGCTCTTTTCTTGGAGATATTATGGTTGTACCTCACATACCCTAAAAGAGTTTAGGTGGTGTTTCTGAATCACATATGGCATAATTTTGTAGGCTTATCTATTCTTGACATAACGTTATTGACTCCATTTCTCAACATAGTGAACAGTCAGGGAACCCAATCCCACCTTATTTTGTCCCAAAGTAGGGCCTTATCTGGTTTCATTCCAAAGGGTAAAGACCAAGCAGCTGTTCAATTCTACAATTATTTGGAAGCTAAATTGCAGTTAGCATCAACAATTCTTCTTTGTGTGTCCTAGGCTAGGGAGACATGTTTTCTAACCTTTTGCTAATCGACTACACCAGGGATAGGTTTCTGGGTCATGTAGAATCAGTTGAGAGGCCTGCAACCCCAGAATTTTAAAAATGAATAGACTAACCAGTAAGAATTCTTCTGTATGTGCAATACAACTGAATGATCATGACCTTCAAAATGTGAAAGTCTAGTTGAGAAATGAATGGATAGATAGACAGATAGATAGATAATTTGGATATAGCCATATAGAAAGATATATATTCATACTATACACATGTAAGTATATGATGATGAGTTAGCAAAAATGGAATCTACTCTGAAATTAATAAAAGTATTCTTCATTTCCAAATTATCTTTTTTTATGTTTAGAAAAATTTATATTGAAAACAAATTCTCCTGTCGGAAAACAAAGGACCCTCATTGACTGCTGCAGGGGACAGCTGAATTAATTAATGGACATGGATGTTCATCGGGATTGTACCTTCGGATAGGCAATTTAGCTCAGAAATCTTTAAGAGGTGTCTTCAGCTAGAGGGGCTTCCACCACCCTGCTGATCTCTTCCAATCACACTCCAGTGAGGCTGGGCCCTAAAGTGCTGAGGCAAATCACCAGAGAGGCCTTCAAATGAATCAAGGCGTTCAGTGAACGCCCATTATAAATAGTATGTCAGGTGGGAGATTGGGGGGAGGGGTATTGAAGAAACAAAAGAAAATGGCCACAACCTTCCGGGACTAACAACACCCCAAGGCTACTAGATTTTAGCCAGGAGTTCCTTCTTCTCAAGCTCAGGAATGGCAAGGATTATGAGCTTTGCCAGTGCAGGGATTGTATTTTAGTGCCTTAATAATATCCCTAGCCATAGCACAGAACTTAACACACAACTGTCACTTTAATAAATGTGACGGAAGTGTGGGCAGGGCAACCGGAAGTTGATGGCAGCAAGGTGTAATGTAGCCTAGCAACCTCTATGAAACAAGAGGTCAGAACGTGCGGCCGTCAGAGTTCACCAGCTAGAGGCCGGGAGCAGGCGGCTGGGAGGCCGGCAGGCCAGAGATCCTTAAAAATGCCTAAAATGGGGAATAAACCCAAATGGCGTAGGGGGGAAACCAGAAGGATCCAGCCGGCGCTGCTCAAAGCAGTCTTCCTGGCGTCTAATCCTCAGTTATTGGAAAGGAAGAGGATAGATTGGGAGGCTAGGCAGAAAATTGTCCTGTGGAAGAAGCCGCTTGTTACCCTACGCTACTTTTTAATGGAAACCCTGATTAACTTGAAGGGGTGGACTGTCAGCCTATGGCGGTGGCGAATTTTCCTGGTTGCACCTATGCTTTTGTTGGTCATATTTGGGGCTACCTATTACATTGAAGGAGCTCACCAAAAGTATGTACATTATCTGGAGAAAAAGACACTGTGGTGCTGTTACTGGATTGGCCTCGGCATTCTTTCTTCTATTGGTCTTGGAACAGGTCTTCATACTTTTATGCTCTATTTAGGCCCTCACATTGCTGCTGTTACCCTGGCTGCCTATGAATGTAACACTCTTAACTTCCCAGTACCACCTTATCCCGAGAGGATTGTTTGCCCAGAAGAAGGTATTGAAGGAACTGTGTCATTATGGGCCATCCTCTCGAAAGTCAGACTTGAAGCCTTCATGTGGGGTGTTGGCACAGCCATTGGAGAACTGCCCCCTTATTTCATGGCGAGGGCAGCCCGAATGTTGGGACCTGATGCTGATGATGAAGAGTTTGAAGAGTTTGAAGAGATGTTGGAAGAGTATGATGCTCCTCAAGGTACTGCATCCTGGGCTAAGCGAAGTGTACAGAATCTGGTGAAGAAGGCTGGGTTTTTCGGAATATTAGCCTGTGCTTCAATTCCAAACCCTCTATATGATCTGGCCGGGATAGCATGTGGACATTTCCTGGTTCCTTTTTGGACCTTCTTTGGTGCCACCATCATTGGAAAAGCCATAGTGAAGATGCACATCCAGGAACTTTTCGTTGTTATGACCTTCAGCAAACACATCGTGGAACAAATGGTTACTCTCATTGGTTCTGTACCCAATTTAGGTCCCTCTCTGCAGAAACTATTCCAAGACTACTTAGATGCAGAGAGGGTGAAGCTTCACAGCAAAACTGAGATAAACAATGTGCCTGGGAAAGAAAACTGGGTGTACTGGTTGTTTGAGAAGTTGGTGGTTGTGATGGTGCTATACTTCATACTGTCCATCATTAATTCCATGGCACAGAGCTACGCTAAACGCATGCAACAGCAAATAAACTCACAGGACAAAATGAATTAAAGCCAGGTTTAACATGTGCATTCACAGAAACAAGAATTAATGGTATCAACTTGAGTTAGACTGTTCTAAAAAGAAAAGAAAATCCTTTTTTCCACACTAATGAACTTTTTACCTGTGGGGGGATGAAGAACAACATTGAATTTGAAGGCAATTATTCCATACTTTTCCTTAAGAGAACTGTTTGTAAATGGCAGGTATACACACTCCATTTTATTCTGAGTTGGATTTTCTTTCAGTTGGTATATGGATTTAAAGTTACTTCCTAAGTGAATGCACAATAGCCAAATTAATTCAGCCATCTCTGTCCAATAACAATTGTTCAATAAATCCTGCCTTGACATTTGTGGGTGTTTTATTTTCTAATTCATAAAGTATGCATATAACAATTGAAATATAGTATTGTTGGGCTTATAAAGAGTTTTACACTCATTCTCAAGCTATAAATGTTGATAGATAAATTTAACATGTCTTATCATGAAAATACTCTATCCTTCCTCACCTATCAAAGTTGACATTCATTGCATTGGAAAGGTACTGTTCTTTTACACTGAAAGGGCATAAGCAAAATTTCATTGGTGCCTCATGAGTAAGTCTGTGCCATTTTCTTGTTCTGTTAATTTAAGATGAAGTCTAAAAAATTTTTCTAAAGTCAAATTCAAATATTTTTTTCACGTGTAAGTGGAAGAGGCAAGAAACTAGGCACTTAGCAGGTAGTTCATCTTTATAAGCAAAAATTAAGACTATTAGAGCAAATAGAGGTCTTAGAGATCATTTCTTCAACACCTTTTTCTAACAGAGTGCAGAAAGGAAAAGAAATTGCCCAAAGTCACACAGGTAGTAATTGCCAGAACAAGATCCAGAACTCAAATCTCTTGGTGCCCACTTGGTTTCCCATTACTTCTGTCTTCTATCTACTACCTTTCCACAAATAAAGTATTTACAAATGCCTCATTCAGACTTATTATCCCTGTATGGCAGACACATCAGATGGGTTTTTAGATTGGTTTTAATATAGATTTATGTATATTGTTAATAGGTTCACAGAATGTTGAAATATAAGGAACATTAGTGATCATTTCCCATTTCATTTAATTATTTTAGTTTTTATATTATTTAATTTCTTTGTTTCTCTATGGATATAAATAGGTCATTCAGACTTCATAATCATAAAGTGAACAATCTAATTTCCAAATTCTTTAGGGAGGGGTAATGGAGAAAAGAAAAATGCCCTAGCATGTTGATGCATATTGTTCCCCATTGAAAGTGAATAAAAACTAATTTTTCCATAATAAGAATCAGCGACATCCTTATATATACTGAACGTTTGTTGCTTGACAGTAGTTTGAGTTGATTGATGACATGAATTTACAAGACTTGTTAGGATAATTTTATTTATTTTGAACTAAATAAATTTATTTTGCAGATTTATTTTGAAATAAGTAAGTGAACATTTCACCAACAGAAAGATCTCCATCATTCAAGATCAGAGATAACAGAGTCACAGAACTTTAGAGGTGTAAGAAGTTTCAGAGGCTATTTAGTCCAACCCAAATCTGACCAAGAATCTCCATTATATCACAAATGTAGAGTAGATAAATCCCTAATGTTTCTTCCATCTTGAAATTCTATATTCCCATGTTGTCATGGCATGAGCCCTAGGCTCATGACTATACTTGCTACTAATGTCCCCAGTAGGTGATGAGCAGTTTTCATCTATCCCATTGCTACAAAGTGAATTCCAACGTGGTCTATATTGTATTTATTTTCTTCCTGCCATCTCCCTTCAGCTCCTCACAGAGCCATTATTGGTATTCTGATATATATCATCTATTCTTCCATTACTCCTCCAAATTGAATCTCCAAAGTCCATATGGCTTCATTATCAAAGGATGCCCTGTATTCTAAATCCTTTGGAACTACAGCTTCTGCACTTAATATGATAATTGTTAATTACCCTTGCAAGGAAGTAGTGACTATTTCATACATGTGAGGGTTAATTACAGTGATATATATATATAAAATATCTGTAATACAGTGATATAACTACGTTAATCAATAGCTGCTATTTCTATAACATTTTAGAATTGATGATGTGCTTTCCTCAACAACCTTATGAGATACATGGCATAAGTAATTTAACTCCAATTTACAAAAGATGAAACTGAAGCTGAGAGGTAAGACCAAATTCCACAATTGTCTGCTCATACTGATACAATTTCAGAGACAGAACTCAAACTGAGGTATTATGACTTCAAATTAATTCATCTTAAAAAAAAAAAAAAAAAATTAATTCATCTTACCATTATGCCTTTGTAAAAGAAAACTATAAATGTATATATTATAGATATGTATGTATAAATTTGCAATTTATTATGGTATTACAGTCTACAATGGAGTTACTAGACCAAATCACCCAATTTATACACTAAAAAGTCCTTTAAATCAAGAATTTTAAGAATCAGCTAATCTCATATTATGCAGTCTAAACTGTATCTAGTAAAATAGATAATTTTGTACTGTGAACTATGTGACTTGGTCATTTCAGTTCAGAGGCTCTTACCCAGCACAGGAACAGAAAAAGAACAGCTGGTAGAGGAGGAAACAGGATGTAGGAGCGACAGGACAGCAGACATAAGGAGCTGTCTAAATTTATAGCTTTTAAGAAGTAAGATAAAATTTGTTCTGACCAGCACTGGGAAAATGCAGATCTTTTTTCTTTTTGATCTGTAGCAAGCATTTGTATAGAACTTAAGGTTTGCAAAGAGCTTTACATATATCTCATTTCCTCCTCACAACCATGGGAGGTGGATGCTATGATTATCCCCATCATACAGATACCGAAACCCAAGGCAGACAGAGGTGAAATGACTTGCCCATAGTCACATATCTAGTATCTGAGACATAATTGGACCTCTACTCTTCCTGGTTCGTGGCCTGGCATTCTATCTGTTTCCTCATGATTTTCCAGGTGAGAAAACTGAGTAATAGTCCGAGGTCATATGATCGATCTAGTGCTGGAAAGGACCCCAAAAACCAACTAGTCCCACCCGTTATATTACAGAGGAAGAAACGGAATCTTAGGGCACTGAAGTGATTTGGCTAACATCAGGCAGATAAGTTCTGGAAGTGAGATGGGAACTCAGGGCTTCTACATGCAGAGTCAGCACTGTGGTCCCCATACAAGCATTTCTGAACAAAGCTGGCCAGAGAACCGATTTCCTTAAGCATATATACTTGTTTCCAAGGATGACGGACCCTGAGAACTAGACACCAGAGAACTAGAGTACTTTCTTCTGTTGTGTGTTCCTAATTTTAGAAATATTGAGAATAGAAAGCATGCCCAGAGGAAGACTCAGCATCATACCTACAGAGATTTAGCCTGGAGTAGAAAAGATGAAGAGGGTGGGGAAAGAGGAGTGATGGCAGGATAGGAATGAACCATGATAGTTATGGTAAAGTATCAAAAGAGCTGGCATTTGGTAGAGGAATTTGATTTGTAATTTGAAAGAGGAAAATTTAGGAAAAACTTCCCAACACTTAGAATTATTCAAAAGGAGAACCAATTCCCTTAAGAACTAATAGGCCCCCCTCATGCCTCAAAAGGTAGGCAAATAGAGACTGACTGACCAATAAGGTCTTTTGTAGAGGGAACTCCTGTTCAAGTACAGGATAGACTAGATCTAGGACCTAAAGGTCCTTTCTAATTCTGTAATTCTGTGACTTATGGTTCCCTATTCAGGACATTTTCCATGACATCATATTTTAGAATATAAGTATTTGGGGACCTAAAGACAGAGACACAGAGAGGGAAAGAGACAGACCAACAGAAAGAGAGATAGAGAGAAATAGATAAAGAGACAGAGTCAAAGACACACAGAGAAGGGAAGAGACACAGAGAGATGATAGATGACAAGAACATTTATTAAGTGCGTATGAGATGCTAAGACCTATGCTAAAAGCTCGAGATACAAATTAGGACAATCTATGCCCTCATAGAATTGACATTCTAATAGAGGAAGATAACACATACAGGGTTAATTCAAAGGATGAGAGGGACAAATACTTTTGGGTGGCATGATCTGGAGATGACGAGGAAGTAAGATCTTAAGGGTTCTGGATTTTGGTTTAAAAAAAAGGACACTTAATAAGGATAGAATACTTTGTGTTTTTGCTATTAATTGTGTACCACACTGGGAGGACGTAATATATAAAAATATATTTAAAACATCATAAACAGAACCAAAAGGCTAATAAGAACATTTTACTTTTTTCCTAACATGCTTGCTTCTGTCAAGAAATAAAATAGAAAGTTCTGTTCAACCAAAGTCATTTTTTATTGTGCTCTTTCTTTATAAGCAGAAGGATTTAGAAACATTTATAACCTATAAATAGTATCAGAAGGGACAGAACAACAAAATGAAAAAAAGGTTACTTGAGTCCATCTGTAAAATAACAAATATAATAATCAATAAGGTAACAACATACTCTTAGGAATGAACCTCAAAAATAAATGCAGCATTTTGAGGAATGGGATTGGATTATCAGACCTTCCTAATGGAAGGCACCCTAGAAGTCATTCTGTCCAACCCATACCCTATCACATTCCTGACAAACCTTTGTTTAAACCCATCCAATAAAGAAGAAGACACCACCTCAAAGACAACTTGTTCCATGTGGGGTTAGTTCTATCCCAAACCTGCCCTTTGCTCCTAGTAACTGCACTGAGCTGAAGTGGAACAAATCTAATTCGGTGTCCGTGTGACAGCCCTTTATAAACTTCAAAATATTTTTTTAATTAAGGATTTATTATATTCAAGGCTCTATGTTAGGTACTAAAGAATAAAAAGGCACAAATGAAAGCTCCTCATAAATATAGACAGGAAAGAGTATTATATCTGAAGCTAGGGGAACCAAATTCAAATTCTGGTTTTGCTACAACCTTACTGCATAGCATTTGACAAGTTATTTAACCTCTTTGGGCTTTTGTTTCTTCATCTGTGAAATGAGGGACTTGTGCTAAAAATTTTCTAAAGTCCCTGTAAGTTCTAAATCTATGGTCCTTTAAAGAGCTTACATCCAATAGGAGATAATACTCAAAAATAACTGCCATATTCTTTCAAGTATTCTTTTTTTCCTGGGTAGACTTATCCAGTTCCTCCAACCAATCCTCAAGTCCAGATGCAGATGAGGCCCTTCCTTATCCTAGTCACACTTCCCTGACCACTTTGCAGATATCAATGTCCTTCCTAAAAGGGAGCACTCAGAACAGAATGCAATACTGCAGATGTGGTCCCATAAGGGCAGAGGATAATTGGCCTGTAACAGCCTCATCCTACATAGTTTGTCTCTCTTAATGTAGCCTAAGATCACATTAGCTCTTTTTTTAAAAATTTGCTGCCACATCATACTAATAACTCCACTTTAGCTTTCAGTCCACTAAATCTTCCAGATTCAACTAACAAGTGACACCTCTCCCATCTTTTACTTGTTGCCTTACTTTGGGTTATTAGCAAGTGAGCAAACCGCCCAAAGTACTTCAGTAATTATGATGAGTTTGGTTTGAAACAGCTAATTTTTTTCTAATAAAATGAGAAGAAATAGGAGAGGTCAAGTTGATTTATTATTTACTAATTATGTAGGCATTACCATCATGCACAGAATAATAATTAAGCTCCTTGAGGGCAGGAACCATTTCATTTTGCCTTTGTATCTTGGGCACCTTAGCCCAGTGCCTGGGAAACAAGCACATGAATATTTAGTGGTTGGTTATTCTCATTAGTAACAGAAATATTAATTAATAATAATGCAGATGATTTTAATTTTATACTCTTTCACATTAGTGTTTAAATGTTTACATGTATACATAAATCTTATCTCCAAAGAGATTGCAAGCTTATTAAGGGCATAGATCATATCATATTTCTTTTTTCTCTTTAATGCCTAACACACAGTGGTAATAATAATAATAATAATAATAATAATAATAATAATAATAATAGTTTACTTTTATAAAGAACTTTACAATTTATATGCATTATTTCACTTGAAACTCATGACAACTTTATGAGTTAGACACTGGGCACCAGAATATCACAAAAGTCATAGAGTCCCACATTTCCCGGAGGAGTAGCAACATACCCAACAGGGGGATTCAACTTCTACTTGAACTCATAAAGGACTGCAAATTTACTACCCCTAGAAAGTGTCCATTACATTGTTGGATGACATGAACTTTTTAGAACTATTTCCCTCTATTAAGCCAAAGTCTACTTCTACAATTTCTATACATCTACCCTAAAATGTTAAAAGAATGAATACATGAATTAAAAAACTAAATAAAACATTACTGCTATAGACATTTAACTATGCTATATATACAAATTATTTTTGAAAGAAATTACATTTCTCCCCAATTCATTTCTGTAAAGAAAGGGAAAAATAAATCAGAATTATTATCAAAAAGGAAGGCTTCCAAGAAATCAGAGTTGTTGAAAACAATACTTTGCTAAACACTGCAGTGCGGTATAAACTGGATGTGTTTTCTTAAATTCATACTGACATTTAAGGATATGAGAGGTGAAAGTAGTGACAGGATGAGATGCTCCCAAACTTTGTGATGAGTATAAAGTTGTCAAGCAATCTATAATTAAAAGTCAAATCAATGGATAAAACAAGTTTACTTAAACAGTGGAGCAGGTAGTGACATCTCAGAAGTTGTTTGTGATTCAGGGACCAGAATCCATTTATAAAATTGATAAAACTAAGATAGAAAAAGCAAAATGTACACAGAACTCCAAAAAGATAGCACTTTATTTACAGCTCAATCATAATAGAAGAAAACCTAATGCCAAAAAAAAAGAGCTGATGTATAGCCTTGTCAGCCCTATTAGCTATAAATATTTTAAGTACAAAGGTATGTAAAAGTAGCTTTTTTCTGTTCTGTTTTGTGGGGACATACTAAAAACTGAAATGTACCATCTCTTTGTATATGTATATGTATATTATTCATTCCTATATATTTACCTCCTGAATTTTTTTTCAATTGAGGCTTCCCCATTCCTTCCACCTTGAATTAAATAACCTTCAAGAAATAGTTGAAGAAATTTACCTTAACTGAATCGTTAATAAGCAGATCGTTTATTTGTACAGCTCAAATGGAATTCATTAGAGCATATAAAATCACAAAGGAGTTGGAGAAGGGAAGTATAGACTGGCTCATCATATCATAAATATTAGAGATCAGAGACTTAGAGAATGCCAGATCTTGAAGACATCTCAGAGATCATCAAGTTTAATCACAAACTGATAAAACAATTCTACAATCATTCTATAATTGAGACTCAGAGAGGGTATCCTTTGCCCAACATCACACAGCTAAGCAACTGACAGAATCAGTACTGAAATCCAGGCCTTCTCAACTCCAAGGGTCTTTCCACTAACATATTCACTTATTGGTCATTGGACAGGAATCTTACAATTAGAGCATCAATAGCCAAATTCAAGTTTATTGATCATTTAAAAACTGTTAATCTTAGTATCCTCTGCCTCCTTTCCCACCACCCTACCATCATCACTACAAAAGTGCAACACTGTTGCACAGCAAGGGGTTTTTGGTTTTTCTTTTTTTTTCTGGGTTGCAGTATCCAAAAACAAAGTATTACCAGGTGGCCAACCTACTAGTGATGTTGGTCCTCACAAAACAGACTCAGTCTAAAATCAAAATCCCACTTTATTATAGCATAGAATTCTATACGATAATTTTCAAAATTTGAGTCCAACATTTTCTTTCATCATTCAAAAGTATTCATGAAAAAAAATACTATAACAAACCTATATAGAAAAACAACAAAAATGTCAAAGGAAAAGCACCACCAAGAAGATCATATTTTGTATAGGAAGAATGCTTTCCATTCAATTATAGTCTTCTTTTCCAAAGTATTATTATATCAAAAAGTTTATCTGGAAATGTTTGGTACGAGTTTGGATTTCATCGTAGTTGAGACACTATATGGACACAGGATAGTTTGACTCATAATCAGAGACAAAAGGCAACAGATGCCAGAGTTCCATAAGTCCTCAGATCATAAAACAAATGGCTTGTGAAGCCCCAGGACCTCAAGCATGATGATAACTTCTCCATGATTTAGAGAAGTAATTCAGGGTATGTATTCACAGACTTTTATTATTGTTTTGATACTGTCCTAGTGGTCAGTTTCGTCTAACTTCTCTGCCATTAGAAGGAAAACTACCCTATATCTATATCTGGGATATAAGTTGCAAAGTGGTAAAATAAGACTTGAAGTTAGAAAAAAACCCTAGCAGCTAGATTTACCCATAGAGGGAATAAGCTGCCTTAGGAGGTTATGGGCAGCCCCTCATTGAGGGTCTTTGAGCAGCTGAGGCTAGATGATTACTCATTAGGTATGTTGTGGTGGGGGTATGGATTGGACTGTTTGATTATAGGCCTGCTGAGATTCTTTCAGTTCTAAATTCTGTGATCTGTACCCAAGGAGATATCAATTTAAATTTTAGAGTTGTAAGGCATCTTAAAAGATCAGTAGAATCTCCCACCCAATAAGGAAATTCTCTTTATAGCATATCAGACAATCATCCAGCATCTGTTGAAGTATTGCTAGTGGCTGAGAACTACCTTTTGAGGGACCCATCCTGACCCATATATTGTTTCCATAATGTATGGGATGAAAGAAACCAGGTGGATTCTTTCTTCTGTTTATTATGATTGCTTTAATTCACTTTGGATAACAGAGAGTAATCTTGAAATTATTTTTCAACAAGTTTCACTGCTCAAATATTAATCCAGAGACATTGACATCCCACAATTAAGAAATGGATGGCTGGCTCCAAATAGCAACTATATTTTATGAGAAAACTGCATTCACAAAATAATATCAAAATAAAAGTCAAATCCCAGCTGGGTCACTGAGTATAGAAAAGCAGCAAAGAGGATGGAAAGAGCATGAGTAAATCCAATACCGTGAATTTACATATGTATTAAATTCAGCTAAACTTGGACGAATTACATAGCTGTAATTACCAGGATAATTATGCCTCAGAAGTGACCAGCTTTTCATTGATTACCTCTACTTTCTATTTTGCAATCTTACCATATTCTATTTTAAAAGCTTTTCAATGCTTATAATGCTTTGATTTGTTGTTGTTGTTGTTCTTTAATATCAGTGAAAATGCTTTTTTCTTGATTTAAGAAAATAAATACATCATAAATGCAGCAAGATTTTCCCACTAAAGAGCTCTCTTGGACAGTAATGTTGATTGTTACCTGTTATTAGCAAAGAAGAACTAAAAATAGGGAAATACAATCTAAATTCTAGAGGTGGATCTCAGGGATCAAGCCAGGAAGTTACAATTTGGATGGTCTTAAAAGTTAATTTCATTTCCTGTCATGTCATGTCCTATTTTTCCAATTATAAATAAATAAATATTTAAACAAAATCTTATTCTTGAAAAACCAATTGTTTAAAATAATCTTTTCTCAAGGATATACCTGATTTTTAATGTCATCTCTTCAGTGGTCCTGTTTGAGAGTAATAAGTGGTGACAGCCATAGCGGGTTTATAGTATTTCACTGAGATAACAGAGTTAAGCTCTAGATCTTCCTAATTTACTGTGAATTCTATTTATAGGATACATACTAGCATCTTGCTTTAAGGAAAACAAGAATTATAAAGGCCAAACTTAAGAAACTAATAAATTATCTTTTGTGTTGCAGTATTCTCATTACAAGATGATTCTTTGTCTTACAAAAGGATTCCTGAAAGAATTATTTTATGAAGAGAATTCATCAAGTGTATTTACAAGAAGATATAGGGACTTAGAGATAAAGAAAATTTGTCCAGTGTTAAGAGCTTAAGATTAAAGATCACTCAGAAATGAGAAAAAAGAGCATCTTTGAAATGATCATGTTTGTCAAGGGGAAAATGAGAACTGGTTTTGCATAATTTAGCTTTAGGACTGTATGGAACTATATATATATATATATATATATATATATATATATATATATATATATATATATATATATATATATATAATTCCATAAAGTCTAGTAAGAAAAAGCATCACGCAATTTACAAACTTCACAGATTCTTATTAGGATCAATAGCATGATTCTTAAGCAAAGACCAGAGACTGAAGGATAGATGGATGGCCCATATGGAAGGAGTGGGAATAGACAGTTTAAAAATAGTAACAGCTGAAATTAATATAGGGTCTAAAGTTCTCTTATAAAGTCTTTCACACACATGATCTCATTTTTGATCAGCCTTATTTGTTCAACATCACATGGTTTAGAGAAATGAAGTCTGCTGACTGGAATGAGATTAGGGAGATGGCCAGGGAAGTTATCATTTAGATGATCTTAAGTGGCAATTTGATTTCCTGCCATTTATGATAACAACAACAAACAATTCAGCTACTGGCATTAGGAATGAAAGTACTTGGGTAAAAATTCCTGGTTCTCCTCCTTTCTACTTGGGTGACTTTGTACAAGCCCCTTTTCCTCTCTAAATCTCAATCTGTAAAATGAGAAGGCTGGACTGGATATCTCTAAGGTTCATTCCAACTCTAGATCAATGATCCTATGATAGATTTGCTTCTTACAGTCCAGCTATTTCCAGCACCTTTTTAAAAAATTATTCATTTATTTAAAATTTAAATAGAAAATAGAAAAATAAAAAACATCCTGCCACGTGCACAGCAAAACCTAAGAGAGGATTCAAAATAAATAAAGCAATAAGTCTCCATTTCAAGAAAACCTATGTAAAAAAACTACATATTGGGTTCAGAATTGTCCATTTTTCTTTGCTTTCTTGTAGGTTTTCTTTTGTTTTCTACTATATGCTTTTTACTTTATTCTTTTCTCTTTCCCTCCCAGTTTCCTCTCCCAAAAGGTTACAATTAAGGGTGGATAGATTTATATATACATAAATATAAATATATATATATATATAGAAATTTCTTTTTGGAGGAGAAATTTTCTCTCTACTAATAAATCTATGGGGGAGAAATAAGACTCATCACCAAAATATATCACCTTGGCAGATTCTCAATCATTGTGGTGCTCTTTATGTTTATGATGGCACTGCTCAGAAAATGTGGTTTGTAAAATAAGCAGGAGCTTACAGGTACTCCATTATGTTAAGTGAATTTTGCATAATTTGTGTGATAATGTCCCTACTTAGAAACCCGTTGATATGACTATTCTCCACTAACTTTGGAGCCCATGAAAATGGGCCAAAGTCAGCTAGTTGCTCAACCCACAAAGAGGTCCATGTGACCACCGTACCCATCCTCCCACTGTTCATTCTTTTGTTTATCTTGGGTCTATGGTAAAAGCGAAGTGCCATTTCCTAAAGAATCACACCTTCTTCACATCAGAATATCAGTTTGGATGCATAACAGAGACCTATAGTAATGCACTCTTGGGCCATGACTTTGCTTTCCCAAAAGAGGACAATGCTTTAATTTCTGTGCACATGCTGAATTCAGCAAAATTAAAGAGCTAGTTTACTTTAAAACCATTTTGAGCATGTCCTGAAATGCTAATCTTTTCATTTCAACATATGGAGACTACCTACAGATGGAATTCAAAAATTACTCTTCTTGAATAAATCTTTCTGAAAATTTGAAGTTGCCCAGCTCATTCTAATCCTTTTTGGAATACTACACTGGCTAATTGAGATGCCCTAGGGATATAATAGCTAAAACACATTATTTATCTCAGGCTACAGGGACTAATGACTTATAACAATCTCCAGGCTTTGCTTTACATTAAAGGTGCCAGCTATGGGAGAAGGCTGACTTTTCAATGGTAGAATATGTCCCCTAACTTATTTCATTTGTTGGCCCCTTATTCGCTAAAGTCGAGAGCCTTCCCTCTGATGATTATTTATAAGTTATCCTGTACAAAGCTCATTTGTACATAGTCATTTGTATGTTGTCTCCCCATTAGATTAAGAGGTCCTTGAGGGCAGGCACTGTCTTATACCTTTCTTTGCACTTCCAGTGCTTATTACAGAACTGAGCACAGAGTAGTTGCCTAATTACTGTTTACTGACCTGGAGAAAGTTGTTAATCAAAATCATGTTGTGTCTAGTCTATGGTTTTTCCAAAGAAAGATGGATTTTCTAAGGTATACAATGTGCAATGGAACAAGCAGTTTATTATCTACCACAAAGAAAAGAGAATGAATGCTAAGCAGTAAAGAAGTATAGAATAATTAGAACAGAATACAACTCATCATTAATAGTACAATCATTGGGAAGTACAATTAATTCAAGCCTTGTTGGAACAAAAAAAAATTGCTAAGCTACTAATTAACATTTCATCTCTATGATGTGATCAAATGCTAAGTGATTTAAGTATGATCAACCTTTCCGGTAGCTTCTTGTCCTCTAATGCCAGCTCATTCACAGATGCCAACTCACTACTACTGCTGCTGCCACTAAGTACAATCTACCATTCTGGTGAACACTACAACCACTGAACGCTGACTTCATAGAAGCTTCTAATGTTCACAAAGTCCATGCTAGAGGAAAGAAAACCCGAAAGGTGAGGTCAGGTAGCCTTGGGCCGCTGGTACTATCTTGGTTAGTTGAATCCATGCTCCACTTGAAGGTGGGGATGAGGCAGAAGGTGTGAGACTGGCAGCAGAGCAGGCTCTGGCTCTACTATTATGCTAGTGTAGGGAAGGACCTGCCTTCACTTCCCTTGGGATGGGAACTTAGGGAGGATCATATCTCATCTTCTCAAGAGTTGCCTTCAAAAAATGACCAGCCAGAAGCTGCCTCTCCTCCCTGGTGTGGCACTCTGTGTCATCATCTTTTCTATCTCAGAAATAAACCAGGATCACCTCAATCCAGCAATGCGTTATTCACACCTGGAAGCAAGCATGCACTATCTGCCCATGCTCCAAGGGAAGTAGGTAAGGAACTGTTAAATGATGTTCCACTTACAAGCAGAAAATTAATTGCTGACTCCTTTCAGTATTTGGTAATACATATATTTTCTGAGTTCCAAAAGACATAGTATCCTATATAAAAATATAACAACACTAAACACTGAAAGAGACGTAGAATATTGTAATGAGTTCTAGCTTGAAAATCTGGCTCAAATATCACTTTTAACACTAGTTAGGGTGTGCTTTAGGCAACTCTCTAGATCTCCAAGTCTTATCACTAAGCCATAACTTGCGATTTGATGGAAGAAATGTTCCCTATCGCTGGTAATGCTCTTCCACCTCACCTCACCTCTCCCTCCCAGAATCCTTAGCTCCCTTCAGAGCACAACTCAGATGGGCCATCTGAAGGCCATCTGGTTCCTTAGGAAGACTCCTTATCTTTCCCAAACTATTTGCTCAACTTCTTCCCTTGAAATTACTTCACATACTCTGTATATATTTTGTATTTACTTGCTTGTGGACACAGCATTCTCCTCTAGTAGGATGTAAGCCTCACAAGGGCAAGGATGGTTTCATTTTTGTCTCTATATCCTCAGCACCCAGCACCACAGGGCTTGACACATAGATGTTAAAGTGCCTGTATTTGATGATTAAAAGGTATGCCAGTGGTGTGTAAAATATGATACTGTGCACAAAAGCATGCAAAATGTTGAGAAGTATATGCAGATTCATTATCTATTTTTATTGCTTATGGCACATCCATAATTGCAAAAGCTTGTATAAGGAATTCAGTGACCACTTGGGCTATCTCTTTTGCTACTGGTATTGCAAAAGTAAATCCTGAAATGGTGTCTACTACAACATGGATAAAAGACAGACGACCAAAAGATTTATAATGGGTCACATCCATTTGCCAGATTTCATTGGGTCTCAAACCATAAGGGTTCTTCCCTGGAGGGAACATAGGAGCGTGAAAAGGAAGGCAAGCTGTACAGCCCTTACTAAGCTCCTAGCTTCTTCTTTTGTTATCCCAAATTGCAAATGTAAAGCTGGAGCAGCCTGATGATATTTAGAAAGAGATCCTTGGGCTGCCTGCAATAAAGGAGTATTCGCTAACATGGTTAGATCTGCTTTGAATTTCAATTTAAAAAGGACCTGGAAGTTCACTATATGAGTGGACATTTAAGATGTAAAGCTTACCTGGATGCTTTTTCACTTGCTCTTGAAGTTCCTTAAAGAGCTGATATATATTAGAGGCTACATATTTTATTTGGGCTGTGGCAGTTCTTTGTACCATACCTACTAAATAAGCCTAATCAGATATTATATTTGCATCTCCTGGATAATAAGTAAGAACTAGAATGATTGCATACAATTCATTCTGCTAAGTGGACTGAAAAGGAGTTGTGAGTACTCTCTTTATAGTTAAGTCACGAGAGTATACAATACAAATATTATGTCTGAATGCATCTGTAAAGATGATTGGTCCTTTAATAGGAACCTTAGAAATCTTTTCTTCAAAAATCCATCACCAATTATATAACAAGCAAGTTATCTTTAATGGAGATCCATGTATAAAATTTGGAGCTGTGGCCAATAAAATTTGCCACTGTGGGATGGTTTCACAACATACATCAATTTGTGCATTAATATAAAAGGTGTATATCTTGTCAGATCTTATCCCAGATAACTGTACTACTCCCTTAATGGCCTTTAATAAAATTCTAGCCACAAGAACTGGAGTAAGGCTTTGTTCTGGTTGTGCTGAGAGGTTCACCCACTCTATCACACTGTTTCCTTGATGAAGGACTTCTGTGGGTGCCTCTTTTGTAGCAAAACCTGATATTTCCAAAGGTTTCTGAGTAACTCTTTCAAACACATTGTTTAAAGCCAATTCAACTTCTCTTGAGCTTCTTTTATAAGCTGGCATGGGAATGGTTGTGATTGATAGATAGTTAAACCTAACACTGGAAACATCCATTGGATATCTCCTATCAATTTCTGAAAGTCATTTAAAGTGTTCAACTTCTTTATTCTTAAAGAAAGTTCTTGTACCTTAGGACCTTAGGATATACTTCATATTCTAAACATTGAAAAGGAGCATGCCTTTGAATTTTTTCTGGAGCTATATGCAATTTTTAGTTCCTTAGTATTTCTATGGTCTTTTGTAGACATGCTTCTAACATCTGCTCCTCAGGTGTACACCCCAAGATATGATGCATGTAATGTAATAGCATAAGTTTTGGAAATGCTTTTCTTACTGGAGTAAGAATTTTTATTCCCTGTGGCAAAACTGTCCATTCATATCTTTTATAAGGCTCAGCTAAATTAATGCTAGCTACTGAAAAGGCAAATCTTTTCATATCCTCCTTATCTAAAGGGATAGATTAGAACCAATCCTTAATGTCTATAACCCAAAGAGGCCATTTTCTAGACAACTGAGTAGAAGTCCAGGCTGAAGAGTTCCAATAGTTTCCATCACTTCATTTATTTTTCTCACATCAGTCAACATCCTCCATTTTCCAGATTTCTTTTTTCTTTTCTTTCTTTCTTTTTTTTCTTTACAACAAATACAGAGGAATTCCAAGGATTTAGAAAAGGTTGTAAGTCTACTTGGTCAAGTTGCTCTTGTACTAAATCTAACAAGGCCTGAATTCTATCACTTGCTAAGGGCCACTGTTCTACCCACACTGATATGTGAGTTGTCCACTGAATGGGAACAGGTGAGAGTACAGGAAGGCCTTCAACAGCAGCCCTGCCTAAAAAGCCAAAGTACATTTGTAATTTTAACCGTAAGATTTCTCTTTCCCATAGATTGTTGGGGATTTTTTCTACTACAAAAGGAGAAAAAACTCCTGTTTCACCTTCAAATATCCATCTCAAAGGGGTAGCACTCATTTCAGCTGCTATTGATCCTCCAG
This sequence comes from Sminthopsis crassicaudata, assembly GCF_048593235.1. Lineage (NCBI taxonomy): Eukaryota > Metazoa > Chordata > Mammalia > Dasyuromorphia > Dasyuridae > Sminthopsis > Sminthopsis crassicaudata. The sequence continues at coordinate 38,770,423 of NC_133623.1, forward strand.
TCCCATAGGAGTTGCCTCAATCTTTGGCCAATGATTGGGCCAATTGGCACCTCAAATGACTATACAATTTGCACCTGTGTCTACCAACCCTTTCAATGGTATGCCATTTACACAGATAGTGAGCATAGGATGGTCAGCTATAACAGCTCCAGAATATTCCTGGATTCTGTTGCTGGGAGTCAAAATCTTGGCTCACCAAATTGCCTATTAGGAGTATATATCAGTAAACCTGATGCTGCTACTTCTCTTGGTTGATGTTACACGTTGTCTACCTGTATTAGTGACTGGGATATTAGCTACACATTCCCCAGTTTCCTAAATCAGTGTATGGATGGACACTTTTTTGTTAGCATTCTAAGGAGGTAAAATGGTCAAGCCTACTGTACCTGGAGGCAAAGGACCCATATCCCAGACAGGGACAGATTTCACCTCTCCAGGGGATATCTCAGTAGTCCCAGCTGCATACAACTCTATTCTCCCCAATTGTAATCTCTTTCCCCCATTAGGTTCCTTCTTGGCTGATTGATCATGTCAGAGTACTGAACTTTTAAAGACTCTCTGGATTTAACATTGGCTGCCATCATGCTCCAAGTGTTTTTAGCCTGGGGCCATAAAGCTGAGGCTCACTTCCTGTTTCCCTGAGTCTTTCTACATTCTGATGCCTAATGGAAGCCTCTGTTGCATTTTGGACATAGTGTTTTGGGTACTGTTCTCCCACCCTGTTTTCTCTGCTAACATTGAGCTTTCAGATGCCCTAGTTTACCACATTGAAAGCATTGACGAGTCTCTCTTGAAGTCCCTTGCCAAAAGGGACCCTGTCTTCTCATGTTTCGATCTTGAAAAGTCTGCATCATAGCCTGGGTATAAAAGGTATTTGTGCCCACTGTGGCAAAGCATCTTATGATCTCATCTAAAGGCACATCCTTGTGTAGTCCTAGTATAATTCTTCTACAAACCTCATTAGCATTTTCTTTAGCAAGTTGTCTCATCATAATTTCTCTTGCTACATTTTCACCAATAGTTCATATGACAGCTGTCTGTAGATGTCCCACAAAATCAGCAAAGGGCTCATTTGGACCTTGCTGTATTTTCATGAAGGCTTCCCTTCTAACTTGTCTTCCTGGGAAGGTGTCTCATGCTTTGATAGCAGCAGAAGCAATTTGCTCATATGCTGCTACAAGGTAATTAATCTGCACTACAGTGTCTGCACAAATACCCAAACTTGCTAGTTGATCAAAGGTAATTGGTATATTAACTCCAGGTAGCCTATTTCGTTGGGCTTGTATTCTATAGAGTTCATTACATTCAGAAAGCCACAACAAGTTTTGTCTAGGTTCCAAACATGTCCTTGCTATAGATTTCCAATCATTAGTGGGTTAAAACTTCAAAATCCAAATTCTTTAATAACATCTTAACATAAGAAAATGTAGACTCATAAAGAGTGCAAATCTTTTTCAGATCTTTGATAATTTCTAGACTAAATGGAGTATAATTTATTTTTTCTTGATCTGAAGAGTCAGACTCTTCAATCACAAGGTATGCTTCTATTTTTAAATCAGATATATTCTGTCCTTCATTTTTAGCTTTAATTAATGCCTTTTGTAATCATATCACAGGGGATAGACAAAGCTGCTGCATGGGTGGTGCTGACTGAGAAGCACCACACTCCTTAATTTTATCAGCACTGTACTTTAACTCCTTTCTTGTCCAATTCTTTATGCTTTTTAACTGCTTCTTCAGTATCATCCCCCTACTGCTCTTTTTCCTTATTTTAGAACTTATGTAATTCCTTAGAGTCAATTGTATTATGTTGTATATATATAGAATGTTTCCTCAGAAATTGAATCAAGACCATTATCATTGTAATATTCAATTAGTTGCTCTCCCACTAGTTTCCACTTATCTGACTCTTAATTTTTCTTCCTTAGAGAACCAAGGAGACATGTATTCTAATGTATCTAAGAGTCCAATGATCTGCTCCCAAGTAACCAACAAACTTCACTCCTTTATTAACCTAACTATGCTTGCTACACTTCCCTTGGGGTATGGAAGGCTCTTTTCTTAGTATTTGCCCCATTTTACTTGAAAAATGAAAGTGACTAGTTTACTCACCCTATTTCCGGGTCACAGAGACTTCTCCACTGAACTTACACATCAGTCAAACTGCTAAGTGTAGATCCTTATGTCTATGTTTGGGCACCAAAATGTAATGTTCGGGCTAGCTTTCTGGATGTCCTTCAAATAGGCCTTGGTCTCAAGCAGGATAGACACCAAGAGAATGGTCAGGAATAGAATCTAGAGTCTTTATTTCGGCCCAGTCTTGATCTCAGTGGAGGAGTGCAAGAGGCAGGAGAGCCACCAGGGGGATGGTCAAAAATGAATGTCTCATTTCTAGCCCTTCTTAGGTCTTATGTACCTTATTGTAATTATATCATTACATCATTCTGATTATGTGTGAACTAGAGAACCATTACATCACCACGATAAGTACTAAGTATATGTATACTAAAGAACCATCATCTCATCAATTCCATTGAGTTAACAACTTGTAAGTATCCTTGTTTCAAGTATACTTCTCCAAAGTTCTGGCCCTCTACAACCAATAATCACAAAAGACCTCCTGCACCCTAGTAGATTTCCTGGCTGGATCGCTATTTGATTTTCAAAATTATTTTGTACCTTCACATGTTTATATAAAAATACAAAAACATTTTATATGTAATAAACTTATTATTTGGTCAACCATGTGATCCTAATAGAATTATATTTTATTTTGAGTTTTTGGGAAGGGAGATGTTCATGGATCTAGTTGAAAGACATTGCTCCAATTCTACTTAAAATTTTACTAGAATAAAATTAAAGGAATGATACTCTACTAATCTAAAGGATTTTTTGTTTAGAATATTTTCATAACGTATTTTATAAAGGAAATAAATTATACTATTTTCTGGTTGGTTTTCAGTCTACAATCAGCTTTCAAATACTGAGAAAAATTAGGATGTAGTAATGAAATGCTGAATACACCAAGTTAACAGACACAACTCCATAAATCTGCCTTGCTGTTACAATCAGTGAAGCTCTTGAAAGTACTGTGTTTTATAACTTGGTATCACTCAGAGGACATCTACAAAGTTTTGCTCTGCAAAGTTTTCTACAATGAATCAAAGTTTACAAGATCATAGATTCAGAGCTAGAAGGAATCTTTAAAGTCATGTGTATAGATCAGGCTTTGTTCTCCCTCTCTGAACTCACACTGGTCTAGTAGATTAGGTATACATTGGTAATTAGCTATCTCCTCTCAGAATTCTGGAGAAACTCTGAGAGGCTGGGGTATTTCTAGTACTATATTTCATGAGCCTCTATCTAGTATGTTCTCCACTGATTGTTAGTTGATAACAATTAACAACCCAAATTAATTAGCTTTTAGAGATAGGTATTTACTAAGGTGATATAATAAGGAGAAGTGGCATAGAATGTCTTGTCTCTATGCTAAGGGCATGCTGTTCCACAACTACATTAGGCTAAGAAGTTAAGGGCTTTCTGTTCCACGGACATTTCTAACATTGCAAACTGAAATTCCTGCAACTATAAATCTTTCATGGGGTGGAGGCGGGGAGGGGGGTTGATATTGCTGGAGGTCAGGAGGCTACAGGCCTGACCCAAAACAATTACTTAGAATACTATGAGAACTGGGACTGGTTGCCTTGCAATGAATATTCCCCAGAACTAAACATCATTTTCCAGATGTGGCCTGATTAGAGTAGAGGAGAGCAGAAGTATCACTTTGCATGGCCTGGATATAGTCCTCTTCTAATGTATACAGCCCAAGATTTAATTGGCTTTTAAACTCCTACAACATGATCTGACTCTTATGAAACTTATTAAATTTCTCAGATTATTTTCACATGAACAGTTGCCATATCCTTCCCATACTGTACTTGTTAAATCAAGAATTGAGGAATTAAGTATATTCAGAAATTGGGCAGCAAAGGTGAAGTCACACTCAAATTTTAAACACAAAGATAAGAAATGTCATCACTGAGTTAATGGACACAGAGGTGACAGACTCAGTAGAGTGAAGAAAAGGACCCTAATTCACTCAATAATCTCATTAGCTGTGAAGAATAAAATAAGCCAAATACCATATTTATTTTATGTCTTATGCTCAAAAACATTATGCAAAGAGATGTGCATATGATTAGAAAAGTCATCTTTTAAAAATTTTCTGCCTCTGGGAAAAGTCTATGTAGCTTGAAGAAATATTCTAAAGCATGATGCCATCATCACACTGCTATACACAAAGAGTAAATAACAGACCACAAAATGGTTTCATCTCCATGAATATTAGCATAAAATTAGAGCAACCTGGGAAAATCTAGAGAAAGCTAAATCCCACTTGAAATGAACTTGGGGATATGGATTCCCAAAGTGACATTAGTAGAAAAACAAAATGATCTTATTTTTGAGATTGTCATTGTTTTGATCTCTGTCTCTTTAACAGAATACATACGTTGTCTTGAACCTGCTCCCCTGAGCAGCTTGTGATCAGTGTCACAGAAATGCCAAGAGGCCAGTATACTGTAATATTACAGATGGTTAAAGCATGTAGAATTGTCAGATTCATCTGCTCTGGTCTCATAATGCCATTCCTGATGAGTTGCTTTCTTTTCAGTCTGTTTTTATTTGGTGTAAGGTAACTGCTAACATAACAGCAAGCCATACAACTCAGGTAGTTACTAAAAAAGACTTCAAGTTCTTTATGAGAGGGAAGACTGTCCCTTTCTATAGGTGAATGGTGCAAGCACTGTGGTCCACATCTTACCTATGAAGGAGCTCAGAGAGATCAAGGTCACAGTGCTTGTAAGTTGCTGGACAAAGATTTAAACTGACATCTTCTAACTTTCCAGACCACCACTAATGTCTATTGTTGGCCAATTGCCACCAAGAGACAGGAAAACCAAAAAAATCCAAAGAATGGTAGCAATATTTTCATAATGGTCTTGATTCTAACCTAATCCCTAGAGCCATCATCCCAGGAAGAAACTCTTGTGGGAAAAAAGAAAAGCCATTCCAAGTTGGAGCTGAAACATTCCCTAAGAGTTATTTTCCTCATTAGAGTGTGAGCTCTTTGAGATCAGGGACTCTTTTACTTGTTTATTCATATTCCCAACATTTAGCATAGTGTTTTGCACAGAGTAAGTACTTAATGAATTCCATTCATTCATTTATAATCCAACAGATCAATGGTTGCTTCATTGGCTCCATCTAGGGTTTATCATCATTCTAGTTTTTGGAATGGACGCAAAATGGCATGTGACTTCACATGTGGCCAGAATAGTTCTGAAGAAATGTTTTTGTTCACTGGTAATAGCAATAGAAAATAACCATTGTTTTAACACCAACAGGATGAAATAGTCATCTTTCTTTGGCTTGTTGAGAATTGTCACAATCTTTAACAGCCCAGACAATAACTCAGAGGCCAAGGTACTCTGAGAGTCATATCTAACTGTTTACTGAGCTCATCTCTAGATCCTGTTCCAGCACTTAGCACATGGTAGGTCCTTAATAAGTCATTATTGGTGGATTGACTGTTCCACATCTTCTCTGGATTTGTTCTTCAAAATTTCACCCAAACTGTCCTCTCAATGTCTGAAGTAATGGGAAGTAAAGAGGTGATTTTCAGGCCAGAAGTTTGTTAAGAGTTTAAAGAAAAAGTTAACTTATCTAGTTTTTAAAATCATTGCCCCTCAAAATGCAGAACTTCGTGGAACTCTGAAAGTGAAGCAATTCTCCCCTGGATTCTAGTAAGTTACTCCAGTTGGATATTTATTAGGACACACAGCCATTTCCTTGGTGGTTCTCATCCTTTGGTGTTGTTGTACAAAGGTACTCCCTTTTGGTGTCATTATTATCCCCATTATGATGATCTACAGTCATATGCCTCTCAATGCGTAATAAATTGTGGTTAAAAGGAAAATTCATGATTCAGTATCAGTGCCTTCTTTTATAGGGTGATAATTCTCCCAAATAGTTCTTGGCCGGACAGACAATTAGATGGTGTACACATGGCTTTTATTAGCATTTGAACTATCACATACCTGCTCTAATGAATATGATGCATTGGCCATGAAAGCATTCAGCACAGTCATTTCTAAAGGTTGCTAAGGCTATAAGGAGAATAGATTCTCCTGCTCCAGCCCATGTGGGTGGACAAGGAGAACATCAACATTATGAGTTTTCCCCACTGAAGTGAGACAGATACTATGTATCAGACAGATTTGACCAGCAGCATGATTTAATTCAATTCAATGTATTAATAGCCTACTGTGTGTGTTAGATACTGGTGATACAAAAACAAAAGTAAAATAGTAACTGCTCTGAAGAAGCTTGTGTTGAGAGGGGACGAACAGAATGTATACCCACAAGTAAATGTGAAATATATACTAATACAATGCAAAGTAATTTGGGGGAGGGGGAACACTAACAATTTGAGGGAAAGGGTCAAATAAGACTGGGCTGAGCCTGGACTGAAACAGGGTACAACAAGAGGCAGAGGTGAATAACAGCCTCTCATACACAGGCAAAGACACACAAGTAAGAAATCAAGGAAGAACAAATAGTTCCATTTGGATAGAACATAGAAAGTTTGAGGAAGAATGATATATAGTCAGTCTGGAAGAAATATGATCAATGACTCAGAGGTTGGAGGGACTTGGGAAGTCAGCTAATTGACCCTTCTAATCTTACAAAAATAAAAAGGAAATGAAAGCCCAGAAAGTGAGCTTCATGGGACCACACATTCAAAGCAGGAAAGGACTGTAAAGGCCACCTACTCCAAATCCCTCGTTTTTCCAGATGAGGAGACTAAGACCCAGAGAGGCTGGGTGATGTTCAAAGTAACACAGGCAGAAGTTGTGGAAGTGGTACTGCACGAGTGTCAATTAGTTATTTTTATTTCATCCTTTATGTCAAATATGTCAAATCTAGTCAAAATAAGAGTTAAATAATTCTAAAACTGAAACTGTATTTATGGATGGCTGAGATGTGGACCCCAGTTCCAAGATTCTGCACCCCGCCTTCTTTCCAAGGCACCAATCTGCCTCCTAATCTTCCTCAAGACAAAAAAATACAAGTCTTCAGACAGCATGGAACATGCAAATTAGCCTTTGTGGTCCCAAGGTGGGAAGAAGAAAGGACAAGAGCCCCTGGCTAAGTAAGAACTGAAGCCTTTCTAGGCTGAAATCACTAGTTTGAATGTACTCATTGACTTTTTTTCCTTTTCACCTTCATGCTAACCTAGATGCACTATTGCATCTCTAACAGTTTTAAATGCAGCTAAATGGGGTTTTAGCTGATTTCAGCTTTCACTGTCTCTTAGGAAGCTCATGTGCCATAACATCTATCCAGAGTTGTACTCTTAGAAAAGGGGTAGCAAAAATAAAACCATAATCATAAAATTCACAATGAAATTCACAATAAAACCATCCTTTTCTTCAAACCAATCTTAGGCAATGACTCTTTTATAGGCATTTGTTGTACCTCTGCTAATACGATATAGATGAAAATACAAGACAAATCTCAAAATCTATAACTGTAATATAACAAGTATTCACTTAATTAATGACGATATTCTAGAAGTTTTGCACAGTAGTGTATTGTTCTTTTTTGAACCTGGATGTTCCTTTCCCTAGCTAGGCTCACCTGAAAATGTTCAAGGTCAGTGGCTAGGGTAATGCATGCAAAAGGAATGGGTATTATGTAATTAGGAGAGCAGCCTATTGTTTAACAAACAAAAGTGGGACATTCAGCAGCCCACATAATTATGGGTCCCTCTTCACAAAGGGACCTTGGTTTGAGCCCCATCTCTTCCTGTCAGATCAGAATTATGGTCTGTGAAATTGAAAGTAAGTTCATGAATTTCAATGTCCTGACCACGTGGTGCTGGTCCTCTCCAGAGCTCTACCTCCAGAGGAAGAACAAAGAGTGCTCTGTGGGATTTGAAGTTGGCAATCAGTCAATGAAATCAAGGCTGAAACTCAAAATGTGTCTACCCTCATACACTGAGTTTATTTTGTTTTGTAATGACTGAATTAAATTAAAAAGCTGGAAGGGGGGGGGGCTTTTTGTTTGTTTGCTTTTTAAATGACTAGTCTCCTCTGGTTGAATGAATTCTCAACTGGCTGTTTTCCACTGGGTTAGTTTGTAGATACAACCTGGACCGAAAATCTGTGGCAAGAGCTGGGATTTAATCAGTGTAGTGAACTCCCTCTACCACCATTAATCTATTAATTAGGAGATAAATTCAGGGAGTTTGCTTAAGGCACATGGAGGTTGACAGCAATCTGCTCATGGACACACAGTAGAGTCAAGATTTTAACCCAGGTACTCCTAACTCCAAGTCCAGAACTCTATTGACTATCATGTTCATTTCTGTGTTGGTAATTGTCAAAAAGACTCATCCTCTGCTGATGTCCAGTCTTGAATCTCTAATTTTCTTTTTGACACCTTTAACCAGTTGTCTTGTAGTCATTTTAAACTTAACATACTCAAGCCGAACACATTATCTTTCCCCTTCCAAATTTTCCTAATTACTGGTGAGGGCACTGTCATCCACTTAAGTCTCCTAGGCTCACAACCTAGGTACCATCTTTGATATCTCATTCTCCCACATACACCACATCCATTCAGTTTGCCAAGGCTTGTCAATTGATTTTACTAAAGCAATATCTCTTTCCAAAAAAGAAAACAAACTTCTCTCCTCTGATACTGCCACATTCCCAGTGCAGCCCTACATCACCTCATAGTAGCATGCTGGTTGTTTGCCTGTCATTAGCAGTACATCCGAGTTAGTATCTCAGACAAGTTGTCTGGACTTATTCTACAATAAGCCAAGCAATCTAGCTCTGAGAAGAAAAGAGGAGGAATAGAAGCCACCATTAACTTTGCTATTGCCATTAATAATAATCAAGAACATCTTAGCCTGAAGTATTCTCAACACAAGAGCTGCTAGCTTGTTCCTAAGGAAATATGAATAGATCACCAAATTAAAAGCAACTGGTATTTCTATATGGTATCTATTACCCTGAAACAATGCCTCATTTTGTAAACCAGAGAGCAAAACTCATATCCATATGATAGTTAAGTCCCTCCAAATAGTTCCCAAGAGATGGAATACACTCAGAGCTTTCTCTTAAACTTTTCTTATCAGACTGTAGTACAGGCAAAGCCATCCACTTTACAATTAAGGTTCAGAATTCTTCTGTGCACAAGAAGGTAGGGGGAGTGCAGTTTTGCGATCTTATCAAAATCACACAAATACCTTGATCCAACTCTGCTTTGTGAATGCATAGCACATTGCATTATTGGTCCCATTTTGTAGACAAGAAAACAGGTATTTAACTCATGATATAAAATGCCATCCACTTCCAGGGATAAAATTGATAGACTCTTGAGTACAGATTAAAGTATTTTTCCTCTTTATTTTTTTTGCTTTTTTTCCCCACAACATGACAAATGTGGATGTATGTTTTGCACAACTTCATATATATATAAAGTATCATATTTCTTGTCTTATTAATGGATTTGAGAGGGGCTAGAGGCAGAAAGAATCTGGAGCTCAAAATATTTTTTTAATATTACAAAAAGAAAGCTGCCATTTAAAGAAAGAAAGTAAAATCACAGATTAGAACCCAAAACTTTTATCTCCAAGTCCATAGCTATTTCTGTACTACCTTACTGCCTTCACATATTCTTCTTCCCGACTTGCTAGGTATGAAATTTCAAATCCCTATTTAGACTACTTCTTTGGACTAAGACATTGCCTTAGAATGCTTGTTAGATGGGAGGATGCACCATATTAGCTCATACCCACTGAGTTCAGCCCCGGTGAGTCTCTCAGCTTCCATAGGCACTATCTTAAAGAGCTGAAAGAGAGGAGACAGAGATTTTTGAGTTTTTCTGCCCCCCCAACACCCTCCCACCAAGGTAGCAGTGTCTTTTACATACTAGGTACTTGACAAACATTGTTGGATTAAATGGGGAACAGAAGTAAAATTTAAGAAAAGAACAAGACGAGAGGACTACAAAGCCTGAGAACAGTTCCAAGTATGAAGGACAACAATGGGAATCTGAATAGCTGGTATTATTGTAGGGCACAGAAATTGCCAGCCATTCACACTTTTAAAAAAATTCCCATAATCCTTTACAATGTATAAAGTATTTTCACATCATGGTTTTGAGTCTCAAAATAACCATAAAAAGTTGGCAGTGGAAGTATTATTATCTCTGTTTTACAGATGAGGAAACTGAGGTACAAAGAGGTTTGCTTCCTGTGTTGATTAATTATCAGTTAGCTGTTAGACAGTGAATAAGTTATATATTCTTGAAAATATTTTCCATAGTGGCAAATATGTGTTCTCTGATGGTAGATATGATTTTAGAAAAAGACTAAAGTCATTTGGAGCAATGTGATAGTCCTCATGAATTATTTTGTATTTTCTGATTTATCTGCCTGTGTTTCCTTACTCCGTTCCCACTTCCCAGAATAGAAGCCCCTAGAGGGCATGGATTATTTCATTTCTGGCTTTGTACACCCATTATCCAGTACTCATGAGCTTAAACAGATTTGTTGAACGGAATATAACTGTTAATTTGTGGGAGGGGGTAGTAACATTTTGGTTCAAAACAAGCTGTGACTCTAAAGGGATAAGGCAGACATTCTGTTATGTTTCTTCAGCTAGTTCTAAGGGGAATTATCAATAGGAAGCATAGCAATGTTGGCAACAAAACTGTGCATGGCCCCTAAGGGAAACAGCACAGGCCTAGATAACGATGCTCTGATATGCTGGTTATAATAACAGCTTCCATATTTAACATTCACACCTCTCAAACCCTTACCATTCCCTTTCTTGAGGGAAATGTAGATTATTATCCTCATTTTATTCCACATGATAAACAGAAAAATGAACTAGGAGTATCCTGATAAATATTTAACAACTGGCTGGGGGGGGGCATGTATATATGGCACACTTCAAAATTTAACCTCCATCTCCACCACTATCTTAAGTCTAGAAATCAATAATCATGATAAAAATCAAGCCTTAATTTGCCGCATTTGCCTTTTTCTGAGATGTGAACGCACACACTTGCAAATTTAATAATAGGTACTCTTGAGCTTGTATGAGCTAGCTCTACCACCTTTGATCTTTGGTCAGCCCACTCTTTCTGAATATAAGCTCCCTCCTCTGTGAGATCATTTCCAAACTCTTCTCCAATTGTGACATGTGGCGATTTCAGTATTTTACTAAAATTAAATTTAGAATGAGAGAGAAAAGTGATTAGTACAAAGACAAAATGCAACCAGGACATGCACATTTCACATCAATTCTTTCTCAAAGAGGAGCATTGGAGTTCTTAGAGAAATGGCAGCCTTTGAGTCAGTGAGACCTGCTCTCAAGTTCAGACCCCAATATATACAAGTCATGTGACCATGAACAACTCATATAACTCTAAGACTCTAAGATTCAGAGTAGTAGTTAATTTGTATCTGCAGAGGGTGTTTCTACATTGAGAATTTCCCACAACAGTGAAATCCTGGAGTCAGACCAAATATCATCAAATGATGAGTTTATTTTTGATTGATAACATTTTAAAAATAATTCAACCACACTTCAAGTTTCAAAAACAGTTTTCAAGGAGAGAAAGGAAAAGGGTTTTTCTAGCCTTGGATGCTAAAGTCTCATGTTACCTAATTGTCTCCATGGCATGGCATAGTAAAGAAGATTCCCCATAAGATATCTATCCTTATCATCTGAATAAATAAATAAAACCAGATTGAACCAAATTAAAATATCATTGAGAAATATAGAACAAATAAAACACAGATAATATAACATTATAAAACTAAGTCAATATATGGATCATAAGGATCATTTTGTATGGACTAGATACCCCTAGTTCACTAATTGCCCTCTCAGTTTTCTTCCAGATCACAATCCTATTATCCTTTCCCCAAAGAGGTCCAATTAGGCTAGCATCAAAAAAAGAAGAGTCTTACGGGAAAATGATCAAAATGGATGAAAGGGGAAATTAAGAGAGAAGAAAAAAAATAAGTCTATGGCTTGATAGGGGACATAAGGGAAAGGGAAGTGAATAAGCATTTATATAGTGAGTACTATGTGCTGTGCACCATATTAAGTACTTTACAAATATTGATTTATTTGATCCTCACAATATCCTGCTATTATCCCTACTTTATGGTTGAGAAAAGTGAAGCAAACAAGAGTTAAGAGACTTGTCCCCGGTCACTGTAAAGGGCTAGAACTTGGATAATGAAGCACGTGAGACTAATTGCCAATTGGACAGTTCCCTATTAACTTGTTTGAAGGTTGACCCTCCCCAGATGTTCTGCACTGACTTGATTGGTGGGACAAAGAGGGGGAAGTGACAGTGTGTGGGAGGAGTAGGAGGAGGAAGAGGAAATTGAGAAGGAAATTGAGACGTGGACTCTGAGTCAGTCTCTCCTGACGTTGAGGGAGGAAGGTGTGTGTGAGATTGCTAGGCCTAACCTCCTGACCTTGACCGTAAAAGATCAAGAATAAAGACGTTTAGTGATCCTGACTCCGGCTGATTTCTGGGAAGACAGAGTTCTAGCAGGTCACAAATATAAGAAGTGTCTGATGCTTGACTTGAACTCAGATCTTCCTAATACAAAGTGGCCCACCTAGTTGCCCCAAGTTAACAAGATGATTGCTCTTGATTTATACACACACACACACACACACACACACACACACACACACACACATTAGTCATGACTTTCCAACAATGCTAGGGTTTTAAAAACAAAAATGAAGATAGTGACTGTTTTTGCAGCCATTTCACATTTTAATTTAGGAGAGTGAATCAAAAGTATGCCCATCATGACCTTTATTAACTTGTCATTATCTCTTCCTCCACATTGTCTAATTATCTTTTTTTAATATCATTTTTGTTCAAGTCCATTGAATTTCATAATAATATATTCAGAAACAAAGTTGCTGTTTTGCCAGAATCATTTTACAAATTAAGTTAAATACAGACAAAATTTATGGATTAATTCACCTTTAGACTCTAATTTTGTTTTCTGAAATGATTCAATCAAGAAGGTATTTTTGTTGTAATGTACTAGCAGTGATATAAGTGGAGGTTAATTATAGACATAGCTATAGAATAATCAGTAAAACTTGGAAATATGGCTTGGAAGGGAACAAAGGAATTTGGGGTCAGAGTACAGACAAAGAAAAGGGTTTAGTAAAGGAAAACAGAGAGAAAGAGGGTAAATCAATAGATTATGTTCTGATCAAGAGACAGAGGCCAGAGAACCCCTAGAGATGACTTGTTTGCTATTTTATAATCAACAAAAGCTCTTTTTAAGTAATTAGAAGTGTTCTTAGAACCATGACTTTCCACCTCTGGCACACACCCACAATGACTGAGTAAATTACCTAAACTCTCACTACACTCTATAAACAACTCTGGAAGACTACTGAGTTGCAGATAATGCCAACAAGTAGTAGGAGAGTTTCCTCCTCTGTGAGTTCATATACAATGAAATCACAGATCCAGCCTCTATGTGCAAGGCACTGTATGCTTGAGTATACCCAGACAAAAACAAAACAGATTCTGCCCTCAACTAGATTAAATTTTATGAGGAGACAGCATGTACCCAGAAAAGTAAATATGAAAGATGTATGCAAAATTAATTAGAGGTAGGAAAAGTTTAAAATTGCAGGAATCAGGAAAGAGTCTTGAAATTCTTTGTAAAAGTTAGTTACTGGCCCATTTTTTCTTACTTTATCAACTGATCAATAACAAAAATATAAAATCCTCTAAAATAAAAGAGGGAATTAGGAAGTCTTTGAGCATCTGTGGTGGTGAAAAGGAGTCAAAATAACTCAGAAGGAGAAGTCTAGGAGCCAAGGCTAAACTTGTTCAACTTTGTCATCATCAATATCAATAACATCATCAATAAAGAACAAGTTAATTGGATCATATAACTTGATCACATGGCTGTGCCCCTCACCACCAATATCCAGTTAATTTTCACATTTTGTCCATTCTGACCTTACAACTATATGATCCAATTAACTTGTTCTTTATTAGACTTGGTAGACTGAAAAATATTCTCAGCTCCTAGAGACTATATTGGTGACCAGCCCCCAGTTATTTCTCTACTTTCCAGGACACTTGCTGTGAGCTAATGTGCTATTAATATTGAAAGAGAGAAAACCCTTTTAATAACAGCTCCTAGTTTCTTTTTGGATTATCTCCTGCAAAAGGCTGATTTACTGTGTGTTTCTTCCATCTGGCAGGAAGCTAATCTAAATATGAATCAATCTATGCAAAAAATAACTCCAGAAAATTTTAGACATTCATAACTTCTCAAAGGTCTCCCCCCCCCAACAATAGCATTTTTGTCATTCTTTGCAGTTGGGTAAAGTTTTCCAAATGAAATAAATTCAGGCTATTTAAGGAAATGTGCAGCCTGGTAAGTAATGCCTTTTTTCTTGCTACTGATCCAGAGTAACTCATACTCTCCCCATTAGTACATACATTAGTAATGTTATCTGAAAGTTTTAGTCATTAAAAAAAACCTAATGCTAATGTCATATTCATAAGTTGATAAAAATGACAAAAATTCATTTTCAAAGACCTGATAATTTTTGTTGAAGCATTTCTTATATTAAGTCAATTTTCTCCTCAAAATCATCTACCATCCTCAATGTAAACATGCCTAATAAAAAAAAAATCATTTCTCTTGCTCAATTCTTCTACACATATACATATATGTGTGTGTATATATTTACAGTGGTAAAAAAAAATTAAGAAAAGAGAGCCATTCACTTTATACAAAACAATAGGAAGAATTCAGGCTTTGGAGTCAAAGAACCTGGATTACAAACCAATCTCTGCTGTTTCTTCTGGGTAACTTTAGGAAAATTACTAAATATCTCTGAGCCTCAGACTGCAAATACAAAATGAAGGGGTCAGATTAGGCCACTTGTTGAGTCATTTCAGTCATATTCAACTTTTTTGACTCTGCTTTGGGCTTTTTTTTTTTGGTAGAGATACAAGAGTGCTTTGCCATTTCTTTCTCCAGCTCATTTTACAGATGTGAAAACTGAGGCAAACAAAGTTAAATGACTTGCCCAGGGTCAGAAAGCTACCAAGTATATGAGGCAAGATTTGAACACCTGAAGATGAGTCCATGTCCAGTACTCCAACCACTGTGCCACCAAGGATACAGTTGTTGACTATGGCACTATTAACTCTAAATTTATGCATCTTTGTCACAGAAAAAAATGAACCTCAAAGGCCTTGGATGCCCTCAAATTATACTCCATGTCAACCTACTACAACTATGGATTCCCAGCAAGAAATGAAGCTATTTATGAATCATCATACTGATGAAAATAGCCAAATCCCTATCAGGTCTGGGTTTTATTTTGTGTTGCCAAGGTACTCACAATTCAACATTTTGACCTGAATGTATTTATGATATAGTAGCAAACTGCTTTATGCATCTATAGAGATATTGCCATAGAAAACATGTTTCTTCTTGAAGTCTCTTTTATTGTGCAATTTACATTTAGTTCTCAAATTTTCCTGGCACAAACTAGGCATATGACAAGCGTCTATGGCTAAGAAAAAGTCATTGAAAGATCAATGTGATATGGAAATATCAATGAAGTGCTGCAGAATGTGGCCAGGTTAAAGAGTCTGAGGATTTAGGTTCAAATCCTAATTCTATTATGTACTATTTCTGTGAAACTTGGGGAAATCACTTAATCCTCCTGAGCCTCAGGTTCCTCATTTGTAAAATGTGAGGGTAGGAATAGATGTCCTCCGAGAACACTTCTGGTTCTACATAAGATTCTATTTTTTAATTGAATAAATTTTGTTTTAACTATAAGTGCTAATGTTTATATACAGCATTTTAAACTTTTTAATATACTTTACATGTATTCCTTTTTGAGTCTTGAAATCCTGTCAGAACAGTATTATTCGTATTATTACTTTTATTTTACATATGAAGGAATATATCAAGAAGCCTAAGAAACTGAATGATTTTCTTGTAGCTAGTGTTAAAGACAGTCAATCAATACATTTTTTACTAAATGCCTACTGTGTGTCAGGCATTGAGCTAATACAAATGGAAATAAAAGACAGTCATTTCATTTAATAAGTTCACAATTTAATGGGAGAGATAGCAAGCAAATAAATATGTACTAATAAGCTACATATGAGAAAAATAATATAAAGAGAGACTTAATTAGAATTAAGAGTTTGTAGGATTTGATACTTATAAACAGAAAATCGAAATTCAGGATTAGCAATAAACTATAAAATTCATGAGGTTTTTAAAAATCATTTTCTGGCCCCAGGAATCTCTTTCCACAAGAGTATGACACTACCACTGTACAAGATGTTATTTAATATGGCACTCAAAGGAAGCCAGGAACAACAGAGATAAGGAGGGAAAGCATGGGTGATATCAAGAAAAAAATGTGTGGAGCCAAAGAGATAGAGTATCACACATGCTCAGACCTCCCAAAGATGATGCATAAATTTTAAATGAAATATTAGCAAAGAGATTACAGCAACTTCTCAGTAGAAAAAAGGCATTACTATAACCAAATTGGATTTATAAAGGAATGCAGGGCTGGTTCAATATCGGGAAAACTATTTCCATAATCTTGGAAAGACATTCAGTGCTCTTGGATAGGCCGAGCGAATATAATAAAGATGACAATACTCCCCAAACTAATCTATTTATTTAGTGCTATACCAATCAGACTCCCAAGAAACTATTTCAATGACCTAGAAAAAATAACAACAAAATTCTATAGCAGCAGTCACCAAAACCATTTGGTATTGGCTAAGAAATAGACCCGTAGATCAGTGGAACAGATTAGATACAAAGGACAAAAAAGGATACATATATAGCAACCTAATCTTTGACAAACCCAAAGATACCAACATTAGGGATAAAAATTCATTATTCGGAAAAAACTGTTGGGAAAACTGGAAATTAGTATGGCAGAAATTGGATATGGATCCACACTTAACACCATATACCAAGATAAGATCAAAATGGGTCCATGATTTAGGCATAAAGAGGGAGATAATAAATAGATTAGAGGAACAGAGGATAATCTACCTCTCAGACTTGTGGAGGAGGAAGGAATTTATGACCAGAGGAGAACTAGAGATCATTATTGATCACAAAATAGAAGATTTTGATTACATCAAACTAAAAAGTTTCTGTACAAATAATACTAATGCAAACAAGATTAGAAGGGAAGTAACAAATTGGGAAAATATTTTTAAAAACAAAGGTTCTGACAAAGGTCTCATTTCCAAAATATATAGAGAACTGACCCTAATTTATAAGAAACCAAACAATTCTCCAATTGATAAATGGTCAAAGGATATGAACAGACAATTCTCAGAGGAAGAAATTGAAACTATATCCACTCACATGAAAGAGTGTTCCAAATCACTACTGATCAGAGAAATGCAAATTAAGACCACTCTGAGATACCACTACACACCTGTCAGATTAGCTAAGATGACAGGAACAAATAACGATGAATGTTGGAGAGGCTGTGGGAAAACTGGGACACTGATACATTGCAGGTGGAGTTGCGAAAGAATCCAGCCATTCTGGAGAGCAATCTGGAATTATGCCCAAAAAGTTATCAAACTGTGCATACCCTTTGACCCAGCAGCGCTACTACTGGGATTATATCCCAAAGAAATACTAAAGAGCGGAAAGAGACATATATGTGCCAAAATGTTTGTGGCAGCTCTTTTTGTTGTAGCTAGAAACTGGAAGATGAATGGATGTCCATCAGTTGGAGAATGGTTGGGTAAATTGTGGTATATGAAGGTTATGGAATATTATTGCTCTGTAAGAAATGACCAGCAGGAGGAATACAGAGAGGCCTGGAGAGACTTAAATCAACTGATGCTGAGTGAAATGAGCAGAACCAGAAGATCACTGTACACTTCAACAACAATACTGTATGAGGATATATTCTGATGGAAGTGGAAATCTTCAACATAAAGAAGAGCCAACTCACTTCCAGTTGATCAATGATGGATAGAAATAACTACACCCAGAGAAGAAACACTGGGAAGTGAATGTAAATTGTTAGCACTAATATCTGTCTGCCCAGGTTGCATGTACCTTCGGATTCTAATGTTTATTGTGCAACAAGAAAATGATATTCACACACATGTATTGTACCTAGACTATATTGTAACACATGTAAAATGTATGGGATTGCCTGTCATCGGGGGGAGGGAATAGAGGGAGGGGGGGATAATTTGGAAAAATGAATACAAGGGATAATATTATAAATATATATATATATATAATAAAAAATTAAAAAATAAAATAAAATAAATAACTGTAGACAAAAAAAAAACTATTTCCATAATCAACCATATTGAATAATAAAACCAAAAGAAATTGTATGATAATTTAAATAGATGCATAAAAAGCTTTTGAAAAAATACAGCACCCATTCCTATTAAAAACAGTAGAGAGCATAGGGATAAAGGGAGTTTTCCCTAAAATAATAAGTGGTATCTATCTAAAACCAACTGAAAGCATTATTTCTAATGGAGAGAAACTGGATACATTCCCAATAAGATCAGAGGTGAAACAAGGATAGCATTATTATTCAACATCGTACTAAGGACGTGGGCTTTAGCAATAAGAAAAGAAAAAGAAACTAAAGAAATTAGAGTAGGCAATGAGGAAATAAAACTCTCACTCTTTGCAGATGATAAGATGATATACTTAAAGAATCCTAGAAAATCATCCAAAAACCTACTGGAAACAATTCACATCTTTAGCAAAGTTGCAGGATATAAGATAAACCCACACAAATCATCAGCATTTCTATATATTACTGACAAAGCCTATGAGCAAGAGATAGAAAGAGAAATTCCATTTAAAATTACTGGAGGCAAAATAAAATAATTGGGATCTACCTGCCAAGGCAAACCCAAGACTATATAAAACACAATTATAAAGCACCTTTCAAACAAATAAAATCAGATCTAAACAACTGGAAAAATGTCAACTGCTTATGGTTAGGCCAAGCTAATATAATAAAAATGACAATTCTGCCTAAATTGGTCCACTTATTCAGTACCATACCAAACTGCCAAAACATTATTTTATAGAAACAGAAAAAAATAATAACAAAATTCATCTGGAAGAAGTCAAGATATTATAAACTAAAACTAAACTAAAACTATATTATAACTATATTAAACTATATTATAAACTATATAAACTAAACTATATTATAAAGCAATAGTCATCAAAGCTATTTGGTATTGGCTAAGAAATAGAGTGATAGATCACTGGAATAAATTAGATATACATGACACAATAATCAAGGCCTATAGCAATCTAGTGTTTGATAAACCCCCAGACTCCATCTTCCGGAAAAAGAACTCAGTGACAAAAATTGCTGAGAAAACTGGAAAATAAGATGTCAGAAACTCAGCATAGACCTACATCTCACACCCCATAGCAAAATAAAACTGAATAGGGTATATGATTTGGCCATAAAGGATGATACCATAAACAAATTAGGAGAACAAGGGATAATTTACCGATCAGATCTTTGGAAAATGGATGAATTTATGACCAAAGAAGAACTAGGGAATGTTACAAAAGGCAAAATGGACAACTTTGATTACATTAAATTAAAAAGGTTTTGCACAAACAAAACCAACAAAAACAAGATTAAAAGGGAAGCACAAAGCTGGAAAAAAGTCTTTATACAGTCAGTATTTCTGATAAAGGTCTCATTTCTAAAATATGTAAAGAATGGTGTCAAATTTATAAGAATATAAGTCATTTCCCAATTGATAAATGGTCAAAGGATATGAATACACAATTTTCAGATAACGAAATTAAAGCCATCTATATATGCTCTAAATCACTTTTGATCAGAGAAATGCAAATTAAAACAACTCTGAGGTACCATCTCATAACTCTCAGCTTGGCTAATATGATAGGAAAAGATAATGATAAATGTTGGAGGGGATGTGGGAAAACGGGGACACTAATGAATTGTTAGTGGAGTTGTGAAATGACCCAATTATGCTGGAGAACAATGTGGAACTATGCCCAAAGGGCTATAAAATTGTGCATATCCTTTGACCCAGCAGTGACATCACTGGGCTGTATCACAATAAATCATAAAGGAGGAAAAACGACCCACATGTACACAAATGTTTGTAGCATCTCTTTTTGTGGTGGCAAAGAATTGGAAAATAATTGGATACCCATCAGTTGGGGGATGGCTGAACAAGTTGTGGTATATGAAGGTAATGGGATATTATTGTTCTATAAAAAATGATGAACAAGCTAATTTTAGAAAGGCCTAGAAACTAATGCTGAGAGAAACAAGTAGAACCAATAGACTTTGGACAGAAAATGCTATATGTATCCAAAATAAGAACTAAGGAGACTTAATGTAAATCAACATATGCCATGCTCATTTCTATTTTTTTTTCTCTCTCTCCCATAGTTTTTCCCTTTTGCTCTTATTTTGCTCTCCCAACATGATTCATAAAGCAATGTGTATTAAAAATAAACTTAATACAATAAAAAGAAATCAATAAATCTACTAGAAAAAGAAAAATCCTCCCCAGGATACAGTTCTTGAAAACAGTTAAACAAAACCACTTAATAAATAGATAGTACATATCTCCTTTTACTTCTGTGGTTAACTATGTTATCAGGAAATAAGAACATATGCTTTCACTTAAATAATTTGGCACCAACACTGCCCATTGTATTTTATCTTATTTGTAACTATTTAATATTAGCATTTAAACTGTTATTTGTAAATGTAACCATATGCTGTTTACTTTGTTATATTTTATTTACTCTGTATCTGTTTCCCTTCCATTCTACTTCCATTCAGTAATGCCCGAGATCTATTAAACCTAACTTTTCTGAATTTCTATTTAGAGCTTCAACTTCTTCCTTGTTTATGTTTTTTTTAATTGGATTTCACTTGGTATAAAAGGGGATACATAAAGATCCTTCCCATGGTACAGGCTTTCCCATGTTTCTCTGAATTCTTCATATCCATCACTTCTTATACCACTATGATATTCCATTATATTCATTTCATATACCACAATTTTTTCAGCCATTTGCTAATATTAGGCATGTAGTTTTTGATATTATAGTTTCTATGATTTTAAATTTTAAGACAAAATAATTAATTTAAAATAGGTCTCCAGAATCAAAGATGAATGTATCTAAAAGCATGATCTATGAAAGCAAAATCTAGAGTATACTATTTTTTAAAAATTCCAATTAAAATGATGATAATACATATATCATCATTTTTTCCTGTATTACATTAAGAATATCTAAGTATTTTACTACTTTTATTCGCTACTGAAACACAATATCCTCACAACACTATTTTAACCAAATACTACAGTATTTTTTAAAGAGTCCTCACGTGTACAAAACCAAATAACATCCACTTTGGTATTTGGTTTTTACACTGTTGCCAGTTGTCAATTGGTCCAGTCATGCTGGAAAGCAATTTTTAAATGTGCCTTCCAAAGTCACTAAACTATGCATATGTTTTGCCATAGCTGTACTATTATTTACCTATACTCCCAAAGAAATCAAAGAAAGAGAAAAAGGACTTATACAACAAACATGCTAACAGCTGCTCTTTTTGTAATGACAAAGAACTGGAAACAAAGAAGGTAGTCATAAACTGGAGAATGGTTGAAATATTATGTCATATGACAATAATAGAATACTCTATGCTGTGAAATATGATGAAAGGGGAAATTTCAGAAAAACCTGTAAAGATAAGTATGAACGGATAAAAATTAAGAGTGAGAAGTAGGAGACCAATTTATACAATAACAACAACATTATAAAATCAACCAACTTAAAACTTAATGATCTATGGAATGATTAGTCATGACCATAGAAAGTTGATAAGAAATCCCACTATATACCTCGTGTCAGAGAGGTGATGGGATTCAAAATACAGGATGAGACATGCATTTTTGAACATGCATAATGTGGAGATTTATTTTGCTCAATTATACTTATTTATTACAGTATATTTTGTTCTTTTTTTTTTCCAATGGAGAGACATGGAAGACAGAGAAAGAGGATTCTTGTTAACCAAAAAAAGTATTGTTCTTGTTTAGTTATTTTTCAGTCATGTGTGACTCTTCATGACCCTATTGGATGTTTTCTTGGCAAAAATATTAGTATGGCCAACCAGTTTCTTCCCTGGGTCCTTTTACAGATGAGGAACTGAGGTAAACAGGGTTGTGACTTGCCCAGGGTCACACAGGTAGGAAGTGTCTGAGGCCAGATTTTAACTCATAAATACAAGTCTTCCTGACTCCAGGGCCAGTGCTCTATCCACTGTGCCACCTAAAAAGTAAACTAGAATAGGATAAAAGGGGGAAAAGTCATCTAAATGACTCAGATATTTTGTTAATTCAATTCTTATCATTTAAATGTTTCCAAATAGTTGAACATACACATTTACCTGACAAGTCCTAGATATTTTATGTTACCTTGAAGTTATGTTAAAATTTAAGTGTGCAAAATGTTATGATTTTTTGCTTCAAGATATAATATAGCAAGATGTTCTTCATAAAATAATCATGGTGGATAATGGGTCTATAGCATTCACAAGAAAAAATAATGAATATGATGAGAAGTATAACTAAAGCCTTCAGGAAGATATGTTGAACAATAAGTCCCATTCTGCCACAGCTCTGGCAGTTTAACAATGTATGTTGAATCTAACTACACAGAAGCCAATTTGACAGATGACCCATCAAGATAGTCAAACTCCTTTGGGCATGTCATAACGAACAAAAAAATTGAAAATAAGAATCATAATTCATCTTCACAAGAGTGCTACACTTTGAACACATAGGAAGTCCTTCAAAATACAAGCAAGTGATGTAGAAATATCCCTGGCACATGAATTCCCTACTGTATCAAACTACTACTATGACTGGAAAAAAGGATAATCTCCCTTCTCACTGCAGAAAGTCCCTCTTTAATTCTAAGTCAGCAGTTGGGGAGAGAGGGCTCCTCAGGTCCAAGTATTCCAAGTTAAAACTTCCTATGAATTTTCCATAAAAACTATGTGATAAATAGGAATTAAGTTTCTAAGGTAATCCATAGATACCTCCTTTGCACATCATGGACATAAAATATCCAGCTACCACTTATGACTAATCATCTTGGAGCCCAGAACAACCAATATGAAACTTCCCTCAAATCCAGAATAGAAATAATAATGTGAAAATAATACAAATAGAACAAACAAATTCAGTTTGAGTAGGACAAAGAATTTATTATATTGTTGCAGAAGAAGTAAATATCAGTTGTGCACCCTCTAAATTTGAGTGACCTGGGAGCAAAATCCCAGGTGCCTTTCTAGTTCTACATCTGGCACCTGCAACAGCATTCATTTCTATTCCCCCATTTTCTCTTTATTAAAATATTTCAGGGGGGGCAGCTAAGTGGTGCAGTGGATAGAGCACCAGCCTTGAATTCAGGAGGACCAGAGTTCACATATGGTCTCAGACACTTAACACTTCCCAGCTGTGTGACCCTGGGCAAGTCACTTAACCCCAGCCTCAGGGGGAAAAAAAATAGATAAAATATTTCAGGAAACTCCAAAAGCAGGGACTGTTTCATTTGTTGAATTAGATTGAATGTGAGGAGTTAAAGAGGTTAGATTGCTATATTAGAAAATTTACAACCATTTAGGCTTTTTTTTTTTAAAGGAGAAACAAGTTCTGAGTCCTAAATATATGATTTACACATGAACTTTTGCAGCACGGATTATTTATCAGGTGGAAGTACTTGCTACATTTATAAACAAAGACTTCATTTGAAATTTTGAAAACTTTTAAAACAGTACTTGGTGTTAAACACAAACTAAATGTAAATGTAATTTGATAAATCACAAAAATGAATTTTAATAAAAAATAAGTTTTTTTCTAAAATTCTGAATTAGTGTTATATTCATTCAAAATAACCTCCTCAGGTTGTTTCCTCCCTCCTATTCATCCTCTTCTATTTCCATGGAGACAGCAAATAGGAGCAAAATAAGCCTTGTTCCTCTCCCAGGCTTTGAGCAGTCAGTTTTCCTTATTCTATTGGGAGATCATTTGATTAATTTCTGACAATTTCTAAAACAAAGACAGATAAAAGTGTCTCGCTTTTGATTAAATTCTTGGCTAAAACAAAGTGAGCACTGAACATATTAATCAATTTTTAAATACCATGTTTTCAAGCATGTCATTAGCAAAATCTTTTTTTACATCAAAACACTGACATGAATATTTCCATAAGACAAATGACTATACAGCTCATATTTGGTCCATGATTGCCCCCCTCATACCTACACCCACCTGGGGTAGGAGAGTGGGGGTATGAGTATTCAGGGTGAGAGTGTATGTGAGTAGAAGTCAAATAGAGAATTATAGTGGATTTAATCCACACATACTCTACTGGAGTGGAGGAGAAGGGATAGAAGTTGGAGTGAATTGAATAGTCAAGTTTGACTCAGTTCAACTCTTTCTTGCCAGTTTCTTAGAAAAAAGGCCATGACTATAAAGAAGGTCACTGGGAGCTGGAATGGAGAGGAGTGGTATAAAATGGAGATGATACTCCTTATGGGATTACCTCCCAGAGAAGCCATTAATATGACCAATAACACCTCTTCATTTGTTCCCTTTGGCAATATCAAGGAAAACCACTGCCAGGAAAATTGCAAATGGGGAGATGATTGAAACTACTCAAAAACAACAATATGCTCCCCTGGTGATTAGTACTGTTCTTCACATCTATTTACAGTGTACCTGGTGCATCAAATCAATAGTGTCTCTAATAGAATGAGTGCTTTATCACTATTCATTAGGTTGGACTGGAATATTTTATAGATGGTCATGAGGATAAAAGGCATTGTAACCACAAGATAGTAAGTGTCTGCTCTTATTATCCTTAGTTACAAACTAAGGATAATAAGGGACTTTATAGACTGTTTCTTAGTCTATAAAATTAGGATAAGAATGCCTCATACAAAAAAAAGGATCTTGTGAGAAAGGATAAAACAACCAACACATGAGTTATGAATTGTCATGTAATGGTTGGAGGCAAGTATTATAGACTGGATTGAAGTTTCTCTTTGTATTATCTATATAAAAGGGGTATAGCCAGTAAACAAATGAGAAAAACAAACAAGATTGTCAGAAAATGTTTAAACTGTTTAAGAAATAAAACCTTACTATACAAGTAAAAAAAAGTAAGGACCTATGAAGGACAAGACACTGGGCTAATGGCCTTGATTCTTTAGAGAGGCAATCTGGATTCAAATCCAATCTCATATGATTAATGGCTATGTGACTGTGGGCATATCCCTTAACTTCTGTCTGTCTCAGTTTCCTCCTCAATAAAATAATGATCATAATAACAGCAATCTATTTCACAGGGTTGTGAGGATCAAATTGAGTAATGTTTAGAAATAATTCTGAAAACCTAAAAACACTATAGAAATGTTTTACTGTTATTATTATTACTATTTGAGATAGTGCAGCATAATGGGTATATATAATAAATAAATATATATATATATATAAAATAAAGGCAACTAGATGGCACTTCAGTGGATAGAGCTCTATGCTTGGAGGCAAGAAGACTCATCTCCCTGAGTTCAAATCTAGCCTCAAACATGTACTAGCTGTGTGACTCTGGGCAAATCAGTTAATTCTTTTGGCCTCAGTTTCCTCATCTGTAACATGAAGTAGAAAAGGAAAAGGTAAACCACTTCAATATCTTTACCAAGAAAACCCCAAATGGAGAAATGATTGAAACAAATTAACAACTACAATTATAATATGTGCATGTATCTATTCTATATATGTATATAATATATACAGGTGCACACATACATAAAAAGTGATTTGCAAACTTAAAGTACTATGCCGAATTATTATTATTATTTTTATTTTAGAAACATATATTTACACGTGCCCCACATTTTCATCATAAATCACTCTTATGGGACTGCTTAAGAGAAGTACTTAGAGTGCAACAGAAATATAAGCCACTGTCAAGAAGTTCTGTTCTTTAAAGCTCTCCCTAAATACAAGAAAGTCACCCTAGCTCTAGTTAGTATGTGGACTTCATAGTAATAAACATCCATTTAATTTCTTTGACAATATTTTCTAATTTCCTCACTCAAATTCAGTTTTTAAATGTTCTATTATTATTATATGTGAGAAAATAGCCATTAATTGAAATGCTATATTTAAAATTTGATTTTATTTCTGATAAAATCTAAAAAAAAACTTTGTTTTTATCTCTCTACGCTCTGGTCTCAGGAATAGGGAGATATTTAAATATTTACAAAATTAGCAAGGAACCAGCATTCGAAATCATTTGTTAAAAATCATCCCTGGAATAAATGAAAGCTCCATTATTAAATAGTCTGGTCCTGTTGTCCTGAACTTAGGCCAACTGAGCAAAGATCTGTCCTCTGTGTTTCCATTCATGCATTTACCAAATAGTTCTTGCATAGCCATGGAAATATGGAAAAATCAGGAAAAAAGGAAATGAGTTCAGGACAAATTATGCCCAATTTCAGCCAATTAGATTTGGCAAATGGTTCTGGAGTTTGCAATTGTCTTCCACATATAATAAGTAATTGCTTATAAGCGGGCCATTGTCTGACAATGAAATGAAAGATCAGGCCCTGGTATTCAGTAGAATCCTTATGGTGGTATTGTGAAATATCTCAGCCCTGTGATTATAATAAAGTTTAGTAGTATGAAAATTGCAGTAGCTGCTGATTTATGCAGAGGAAAAGAGGAGGAAGGGAAAGGAGGCTATTTAGGTGAATGGATCATGGCAGCCCAAAGCAGCTTGTCTTCTTACCTGGTAAAATTATATTTGGCTGCCGTACAATGACAGTCTCTTTTTCTGCTGACAGAGAAATCTATGGTAATCCTGATCTCAGCACTGAGAAGTTTATACTAGGAGCCTTATTCACCACTAGAGAAGATTTATTGGCAGATAATCCACTAAAGCATATTGCAAATAAAGAAAGCCTGCTTGATGGAGAGATTAGAATAATTATCTTGACCATTGCTGATTGGTATCACCAAATGGTTGTACATGTTTCATATTATGAAATTAGCCTTTTATCAGTAAGTAGAATGGTAGGAACAAATAATAATAGCTGACATTAATAGAGTACTTAGAGATTTATAAGACTTTTTATAAACACAATCTTACCTGATTTTAATAACAACCATAAGATTTGGTTCTATTATATTTCCCACTTTATAGATGAGGAAGAAGTTCAGAGATGCCAACTAATTTGCTCAGAGAAAACCATCTAAGGTAAAAGGTAGAAGTGAAACCTAAGGCTTTCTGAACCTTACGGCACTTTCCCTCTACTACTTCCTGCTGCTTCTTATCAAACATATGGCCAAAATGTCCACATTGAAATAGGAAGAAGATTTGAATCAATCAATGCAGTCTTTTTATGAGCAGAGATGTTAAAGCAAAAAGGTAGTCAGAAAATATTCCAACTTCCAGCAAAAATGCAAAAAAACAAACAACCCTCCCACAAATAAAGGAAACAACCCTATCATTTAAAAGAAAGTTTTGTGACAAAATGGTAGTCTTGTTTACAAATATTCTCAGAGGAATAGACAAGGGGGGGGGGGCAGAGCTAAGATAACAAAAAACAGAAAAGTCTTTGTTTGAGCTCTTCCTGGCTTGACTCAGATCAACACCAGATCAATGGAACTGGTTTTGGAGTGACAGAACTCAAAAATATTAGTGGTGTAACAAATTTCCAGCAAAAAAATATTTTGGAAGAACTTCAGGAATGCCTGTCTCAATTGGATAGGAGGAAAGACGGCCCATTGAACGAAGTCATCCATGCACTGGAGGAATCTACTGGGAAGCTGTTAGCCAAAATACAGTAGTGTTATCACCATTACTATTTAATATTGTATTAGAAATGCTAGCTTTGGCAATAAGAGTTGAGAAAGAGATTTAAGGAATTAGAGCAATAATGTAGGGCTGGTTCAATATTAGGAAAATTATTAGTATAATTGATTATATCAATACCCAAACTAACAAAAATCATATGATTTTCTCAATAGATGCAGAAAAATCATTTCACAAAATCCAACACCCATTCCTATTAAAAAACACTATAGAGCATAGGAATAAATGGAATTTTCCTTAAAATGATCAAATAATCAGTAGCATCTATTTAAGACCATCAGCTAGCATCATATGTAATGGGGAAAAAACAGAACCATTCCTAATAAGATCAGGGTGAAACAGTGCCCACTCTTACCATTACTATTCAATATTGTATTAGAAATGTTAGCTTTAGCAATAAGAAATGAAAAAGAAATTAAATGAATTAGAATATGTAATGAGGAAAGAAAATTATCACTCTTTGCAGATGATATGATGGTATATTTAAAGAATCCTAGAAAATCAACTAAAAACTACTAGAAAAAAACTCACAACTTTCACAAAGTTGTAGGACAGAAAATAAATCCATATAAATCATTAGTATTTCTATATGCTACCAACAAAGTCATATAAAAACCTTATAATCAAATGCAGAAATATTAAATTCATAATTTTCAGATAATAAAGGAGTAAAGATTGTGTGTAATAAAGGGCCATGGAAAATGGACCAAAAATTATATCAATACCCAAGATACAAAGCAAGGGATACAAAGAATAAAATTCCATTTAAGATTACTGTAAATAATAAGAAATATTTGGGAGTCTACCTCCCAAGATAATATCAGAAACTATATGAACACAATTACAAAACACTTTCCACATAAATAAAATCATATCTAAACAACAGGAAAAATATCAAGTGCTCATGAGTAGGCTGAGCTAATATAATAAAAATGACAATTCTATTTAAATTAATCAATCTACTTATTCAGTGCCATACCAATAAAGCTGTCAAGAAACTACTTTACAGAGCTAGGAAAAAATAATAACAAAGTTCATTTAAAACAAAAGGACAAGAATTTCAAGGGAATTAATGAAGAAAATGCGAATGAAGGTGGTCTACCTGTACCAGACTAAAAAATGGTATCAAAGGATATAAACATACAATTTTCAGATGAAAAAATAGAAACCATTTCTAGTCATATGAAAAAAACGTTCAAAATCAGTATTGATCAGAAAAATACAAATTAAATAAACTTTGAGGTACCATCTCACACCTCTGAGATAGGCTAAGATGACAGGAAAAGATAATGATGAGTGCTGGACGGAATGTGGGAAAATTAGGACATTAATCATTGTTGGTGGAATTGTGAAGTAATCCAACCATTCTGGATAGCAATATGGAACTATGTCCAAAAGGCTATCAAATTGCACACACCCTTTGATCCAGCATTGTTTGTCTCTACTAGGCCTGTATCCCAAAGAAATTATAAAAAAAGGAAAAAGGATCCACATGTTCAAAATTGTAATAACCATTTTTGTAGCGGCAAAGAAATGGAAATTGGATGCCTATCAGTTGGAGAATGGTTGAATAAGTTATGGGATATTAATGTTATGGGATATTATTGTTCTGTAAGAAAAGATATGCAGAATCATTTCAGAAAGCCTCATGGGAGGATATTAAGTGAAGTGAGTAGAAACAAGGGAACATTGTATACAATATTATGTGATAATCAATTCTGACAGACATGACTTTTTCTACATTGAGGTGATTGAAGGTGATTCCAATAGACTTGTGATGGAGAAAGAGACCTCTACATCCAAAAAGAGGACTGTGGGGACTGAATGTGGATCACAACATATTATTTTCACCTTTTCTATTGTTTGCTTGCTTGCTTTTGTTTTCTTTCTCATTTTTTTCCTTCTTGATCTGATTTCTCTTGTGCAGCAGGATAATTGTGCAAATATATATAGAAGAATTGCACACATTTAATATATATTGGATTACTTACTAAGGGAGGGGGTTGGGGAAGGGAGGGAGAAAAAATTTGGAACACAAGGCTTGGCAAAAGTGAATGTTGAAAACTATCTATGCATATATTTTGAAAATAAAAAGCTAAAAGTAAAAAGAAGAAAGGCAGGGGAGATGAAGAATAGCAAATGACCTTGTAAAAAAGTAATCTGTCCATTTTCCATTACTTTTACTTTCTTATATTTAAAAATAGTATTAATTATATATCTTCAACATTCTTTATTTTTTAAATCTTGTGTACCAAATGTTCTCCTTCCCTCCATCCCAACTCATTCCTCAACCACTAAGAAGGGAAGAAATATGATATCAATTATACATGTGAAGTCAGGCAAAACATTTTCATACTAGTCATATTTCAAAAAAATTTAAGAAAAGTAGAGTGAGAAATTTTCACTTTAATTTGCTCCCAGTTCATCAATTTCTTTCTAATTTCACTTTGCATGAATTCATATGTCTTGCCATGTTTTTTTCTGTCTTCTGTTCAAAAAGAGAACATGACATCAGGGGGGTGATGACATGACAGGTAAGTGAAGTGGATTTAAGGAAGGGAGGGTTGGACAAGGTCAGCAACCTCACTTTCTTCTCCAGTCACACTGGGTCCAGTTATAAGATAAAAAAATGAGAATGAGGTCTAATCATTGCCTTTTACCCCACATTACCTTCTCCATCATATAAGCTCTTCCTTTTACAAGAAAAAAATCTCTCCATTCTACTCCCCCCTTTCCCCAGTACATATTCTTCACACTAATTTACTGGTGATCATTACAACACAATCGACTCACACCCATGCTTTCTGTCTACGTAGACTCATTTTAACTATCCTAACAGTAATACAGTCCCTAACAGTTATATGTATCATCTTCGCACATAGGAAAAGAAATTGCTTAACTTTATTGAGTTCCTCACTATTATTATTCTTTCACGTTTACCTTTTTATAGTTCTCTTGAGTCTTCCGTTTAAATATCAAATTTTCTATTCAGGTCTAGTTTTTTCATCAGGTATCCTTGCAAATCTTCTATTTCACTAAATATCCTCTAAATATCACTAAATATGCCTCTGATGGATTAGAATCAATTTTGCTGAGTACATTATACTTGATTGTAATCCTACCTCCTTTGTCTTCTGGAATATTATATTCTAAGCCCACTGATACTTTAATGTGAAAGCTGCTAAATCCTGTGTGATCCTGACTGTGGCCCTACAATATATGAATTGTTTTTCTGGATGCTTGAATTATTTTCTTTTTGACCCAGAAGCTCTGGAATATGACTATAATGTATCTAGTTGTTGTCATTTGGGGGATCTCTTTCACCAGTGGATTGCTTTTAATTTCTATTTTACTTCTGGTCTAAAATATCAAGGCAGTTTTCCTTGGATAATTTCTTGAAAGACAATGTCTAGGTTCTTTCTTTGATCATGACTCTCAGATAGTCTGATAATTCTTAAATTATCTCTCCTTGATCTGTTTTCCAGGTCTATTTATTCCCCAATCAGATATTTCATATTTTCTTCCTTTCATTTTGTTTTATGGTTCCTTGAGTCATTAGCTTCCACTTACCCAATTGTAATTTTTAAGGAAAAAAAATTTTTTTTTAAATTTAAGGAAAAACTCCTGTGAGATTTTGTACTTCTTTTCCCATTTGGCCAATTCTGCTTTTTAAGGGGTTGTTTTCAGTATTTTTGGTGTCTCTTTTACTAAACTGTTGATTTTCTTTTCATAATTTTCTTGCATCACTCTCATTTGTTTTCCCAATTTTTCTTCTACCACTCATCTCTTTCTTTAACTCTTCCAGGATTTCTTGTTTGACTTGTATCCAATTAGTATTTTTCTTTGGTAGCTGTTTTTACATTGTTATTTTCTTTTGAGTTTATGTCTTGGTCTTCTTTGCTACTGTAGCAGCTTTTTTATGGTCAAGCTTGTACTGTTTTTGTTGTTGTTGGCTCATTTTACCAGCCTATTTTGTGACTTTGATTCTTATGTCAAAGATGGGCTCTGTTTACTTGGTGGTGGGGAGGCACAGACCCAAGCTTCCTTTTTTCTGCTGCTGGTTTCAGAACTATTTTGGAAAGGTCTGCAAATTTTAGGTGCTTCCAAGGTGATGTGTTGCTAGAAGAGGTATGATCATTGCTCTTCCAGTCTGCACTCTGGTCTTTTACTCAGAAAGGTTTTCTGATTTCCCGAAGCCAGAAATGCTTGTACTTCACTTTGTTTTGCAATTATGACTAGTCCATCTGTCTGACTGACCATTAGCACTCCTGTTCTGGACTTGAGATTCAGAACTGGGTATCAGCAAGAGAATTGCCAATCAGCATCATCAATACCTACTACCAACAAGGAGTCACCTGTAATCTCTCTCTGACCAGTTGTCTGATCCCCTTACCATCTCTGGACTGAGAACTACTGAAAATGTTACTGCTGCTGCTATGGCTACTGTTGCTACTACCACATGTGTGGGCTCTGGATTGGCCTCGTCCCAGTGTCATAGACTTCTTTTGCCAACCTAAGTTTTTTTTTATTATTTTTTTCTGGTCAGAAAAATGTCTGATCCCAATCTTTTGTTGACTCTTCCACTCCAAAATTTGGTGTAAGGCATTATTTTAAAGTTGTCTGGAGGGAAATGTTGGAAGAGTTCAACTGGATGGCAGCCCCTAATTTGTCATCTTGGATCCACCCCATTGCCTCTCTTTTCTGTACCTTAATTTACTTTCCATCTCCTTGCAATCCAAATTCTGACCTCTTCATTAGTCAGTGAAACTAGTCTAAGATTAAAGTAATATCTTAATTGCCAAGTCTAATGGGCTTTTTCTTGATTGTCATCTTTCTTGACCTCATCTGACATTATTATCCAAAATGATCATGATTCCTTCCCTCCACCCTTACCCACCAGAGCCTTTCTTCAAATGATACAATATCTGTAAAGTATTTAAAATGGTGCCTGGTACATAACAGGTGTTTAATAAATACTCATTTTCCTTTTCTCCCTCTAGTCTAGATGTCACCAGTACCTTCAACTAATCCTCATACAGCCTGGTTTCAAGGTCCTTCATTCTCCTGGTTGCTCTCCTATAGAAGTACCTCATCTTTTCTATATTCTTCCCAAACTGTAATACCCAGAACTGAAAGCAATATTTCAGATGTACTCTCTCTACTTCTTGATCATTCACTCCAATTTAAGTCATCATTTCCTTTCAAGTAAAATAATATAGTTACTGAAGTGGAATATTGATTTTTTAATCTCTGGTCTTTCCAATCCATAGTCTACATAGCTAGAATTACAATCTTTCTAAAGCAGAAGTCTGACCACATTATTCCTCTAATCAAGGACTTTTAGTGGTTCCATATAACCTTTAGGATAAAGTATAAACTGCTCAACTTAACATTTAAAGCCCATCCCAACCAGGCTGCAGATTTTTCTCTGGGACTTATTTAATATTATTCCCTCTCATATACTTGACAGTTCTATAGAAAACTTGGCCTTTCCATCAACAATCGCTGTATCATTAACCAGACTATCCTACCATCTCTGGAAGGCACTCCTTCCTGAAGTTCATTTCTTAAGAATTCCAATTTTGACTCATATAACAAATGTC
The DNA here is from genome assembly GCF_048593235.1 of Sminthopsis crassicaudata. Taxonomy (NCBI): domain Eukaryota; kingdom Metazoa; phylum Chordata; class Mammalia; order Dasyuromorphia; family Dasyuridae; genus Sminthopsis; species Sminthopsis crassicaudata. The sequence continues at coordinate 38,804,140 of NC_133623.1, forward strand.
TCCTACAGGAATACTAGTAGTCAATGTTCTCCAACTCTTAAGATAACCATGTATATCTTTATTCATCTCCTCAATAAGATGCTTGGATTATACGATATGGAGGCAAAAGGAATTTCAGAATAATGTAGTTTAACATTTTCATTTTAAAAATAAGGAAATTGAGGCCAACAGAGATGAAATGACTTTCTCAAGATCAAACTCAGCAGTGACAGAACCAGGGTTTAAAATTTTTCATTATTGTTATTACTATTATTATTAATTTTCACAAATTCTTGCAGAGGTAGAATTAAATTTAATGTTACATTAATTAAGGATATATTGTATGTATAATGCACTGTAGAAATGGCTATATAAAGATAAAAATAAAATAATCTATCAGTGTCTCTCATGGAAATGACTTTAGAGGTACCACTAGGGCAATGCTCTGACATGCCAGTAAGTCTTTCTTTTCCTAACATACTACACAGTCTGTCCAAGAGTAATGGGACCACACTGTATTTTAGAGTCTCCTTTCCCTAAAAGGCAAACATATTTGGGTATCATGGAATAAGCAATTCCTTCCAATAGGACACAGTCCTGAACGCAGTTTAAATAACTCAGAGGCTTTGCCCTCTGAGTCGGAAGAGTGCTGCTTGGAACAAAGAAAACGCAGTCCTCTCCTTTCTTCAAGGAATATGTTACATCAAGAAATCCCACCTTTTCCTCTAAGTGACCCCTAAACTTTCAAATTTACGATTGTTATAGAAGCTAGTAATGTCCTGCAAATTTCTCTTCTTTGGCTAAAAGGTTAGAATCTGAGGTAACATTGATTAGAGAACTCAAAATTCCCGTTCTTTTCCCCAGATTTGGGGGTTCAAAAACATCTATCAAGAACTGTTTGCTTAGCAGGTTGAGGTGTCATGTACATATTTGCCTCTAGCAAAGAAAGAGAGATTTCTCAAGGAAATCTACCAATACCTGAGTTACCACCATCTTTTGGGTTGGAGAAATTCACTCTTAAAATCCTACCTAAGAGGCCACCAACAAGCACATGCAATTCTTACATGCCTCTAGACCAAAGCAACCGTTCCTGTGAGGAGAAATCTTATGTGGGTCCAGATTTCCCTCCCTCAAGGACAACATCCATTATTCTGTGACCCAGAAACAGAATCTGAAGCTACTTCAGGCCAAATCCAATGTGCTTTCTATCATGCCACATTGTCTTCTGAGATAATATCTCATAAAACAAAAATACTTGGATGGCTCAGTGGTCCTCAAACTTTTTAAATAGGGGGCCAGTTCACTGTCCCTCAGACTGTTGGAGGGCCAGACTACAGTAAAAACAAAAGTTCACACTCTGTCTCCGCCCCTCAGCCCATTTGCCATAACCCTGAGGGCTACATAAACGTCATCAGCGGGCTGCATCTGGCCCACAGGCCATAGTTTAAGAACCCCTGGCCTAGAGAGTAGTCATCATCTATCTGTTCACTTGTCCACTATTTGAAACTAATTTTTTTTTCTCAGCTGAGGAAAGGAATAGGGCAAGAACTTCCAGTTTCCTTAAAGAGAACAAATGAATAAAAACTTGGTAGAAAAGTTGGTGGTCTATACCTAGACTGCTTTCATGCCCCAAGGGCTCTAATTGCTAACACATCTCCCTTGCTAGCAGAAAATGTTTGAAACAGAGCAGCTACATGACACAGGAGATAGAACATAGGCCCTGGAGACAGGAGGACACCAGTACAAATTCTGCCTCAGATACTTATTAGCTGTATAACCTTGGGGAAAGTCACTCAACCACTCAACCCAATTGTTTCTTCCTCCTCCCCGCCCCACAAATAGTTGGGAATACTCCTTTTGTGAATCAAAAAGCACTACTGCTTACGTTTCTGATCATGTTACCTTTTGAACAGAGATCATATATAAATCTACATTAAACTCCTTACTTCCTATTACTTGGAGGATAGGAGTGAAATTTTATCTTGCAGTGGAGCTTCAAATGTCTCATTCCATAGGTCATTCAAACTTTGTTTTTAACCAAGGAAGTAAGCCTAACAAAGTATCATTTGCAATAAGGCATAAAGGGTTATGGATGGATGTGTTCAATTTTTATCTTGTTCTGGTACCCCTGGCCACCAACTTTTAGTTAGCATAGTGAGTTTTGAAGCAGCCAATATATAGTGACAATAGCAGAAAATAAGACTTTGTGCCTTTTCTTTTCCCCATTTTCTCCCCCTCACTCCCCCTTCTTCCACTATCCCAGATCCATCCCTATGCCATCTACTTCTGTATAGCCCCACTTTGTGTAATTTGTCTCTGTGCCATATTAAAGTGTGATTGAAGCATTACTTTCCACTGATGTCATGGTCTTTCCTGGCATATACCCAAAAAAGCAAGCATGCCTGCCCATATTTCATAATTCCATGAATTAATTACTAATTCAATGTATGATGAGCCAGGCTCAGAATTCTATGAAAGGAAAAAGAGAAGGCTGGATTGCTACTGAGAAACTATATTGTTCTTTAATGAACTTAAGCCTTTCCTAAAAATCAAGGGCAATCTTTATAACACGGATATTCTTTTAAGAATGATACTGTATGCCTGTGAGTCATAAAATACCAACTACAATCTATAAAGAACTGATGTCAAGGATCATCCAAAGGAGAAGCATATAGTAAGTTCCATCAGAAATGAGATAAAAATGTCATCAGAGAAATCTAAGATCATAAAAAAGAAAGGCTAATCACATAGCAAGAGTGAAAGATAACTAATGGACATGATATGTGCTATATTGATATTTACAAGAAGAGTAGAGGAAAGCCCCACTGGAGCTGATGGGCATGAGTGGCACAGGACAGGTAGGCATGGTAAGCTTGGGAAGAGTACTCATAGCGTGAAGACCACTGAAGTATTTTGGTTATGATGATTACAAGTTGTCTTTTTGCTGAGAAAAAATTATCCTTAACCAAAAATCATGTTTCGGTTATGTGGCATTTTTCCTAACTCTTTGGTTGTATTCTGCATAATGTTACTGCTTGGTTTCAGGCTGCTTGTCTGTGTAACTTCCATTTTATATTTTATGAAACTGAATTATGGAATGACTTTCCAATTTCTGCACAAATAATTGCCCAAGAGGTCAAAGCTTTTACTCCAATCTTAGATTTACAGCTGTCCTTTATCTTGGATCTTGACTTTAGAAAGTTGTGGCTAGTCAAAAGGATTCAGCACATTTGAAGTTATTCAGTTATTATATACTTAAGAAGTCCAGATGGAGGAACTTGGGGGCTTGGTCACACACACACACACACACACACACACACACACACACACACACACGCACACACACACACACCATGAATCTCAGGGTGAAAAATAGTAACGTATGTGATAATGAAATTGCACTTAGGACTTTTCCCACAGCTAGGACACAGTTTTAAGGGCACTGCTCAGCCTCAAAGTCATCTTTATTAGAAAGGAAGGAGAACGTCCTGTGCAATAGAGCCAGCTATGGACCTTTGCACAGAGCATCAATCAAATTTTTTCTAAAGTTCAAGAAAGATCATTAACTTTTGATCGCCCACCCTCCACCCTGATGTCAAGGGGACCAGAAGCAGAAGTAGTAATTGATCACAAGTGAGACCATTCTCCTCACATGACCAGAATCAGGCAAGTGAGAAATTGTTCACATCTCACTTGTTGCTTTGCTTTTCCTAATTATTTCTGAAGTTTTGGAGACTCTCTCCACTCAAGAAAAAAAAATCTGAAGAATCTTTCCTCTCCTAAGGAAGAAAGTTAGGGGATATGCCACCTGCCCTTACAAAGGTCCATGTCACCAGATAGAACCTAAGCTCAAAGAGAGAGTCAAGGAGGATTTCTTTTTTTTTTAATTATAGTTTTTATTTACCAGATATAAGCATGGGTAATTTTTACAGCACTGACATTTGCCAAACCTTTTGCTCCAATTTTTCCGCTCCTTCCCCCCGAGATGGCAGGTTGACCAATACATGTTAAATATGTTAGAGTATAAATTGAATACAATATATGTATACATGTCCAAACAGTTATTTTGCTGTACAAAAAGAATCAGACTTTGAAATAGTGTACAATTAGCCTATGAAGGAAATAAAAAATGCAGGCGGACAAAAATAGAGGGATTGGGAATTCTATGTAGTGGTTCATAGTCATCTCAAGGAGGATTTCTTACCTCTTAAAAACACAGAAAAGAATTAGGCAATATCCCTTATATTTAGGTCATATTTACATGTGTCAGTGCTTTACTGAATACCTTATCAATAATTCTGTCCCATGCCAATCTCAACTGGGGTTTAACAGAATGAACTAAGATCAAATGTTGGTACTACCTAGGCAAGTCAATTAAAGTCACTGGGCCCACTTTCATCTATAAAATGAGAGGGTTGGATGGGATGCCCTTTAAAGTTCCTTTATAGTTGAAATATGGAATATTACCAAGATAAGATCAAAATGGGTCCATGATTTAGGCATAAAGAATGAGATAATAAATAGATTAGAGGACAGAGAATAGTCTACCTCTCAGACCTGTGGAGGAGGAAGGAATTTATGACCAGAGGAGAATTAGAGATCATTATTTGTAACGTGCTCTCCTGGCAGTTACAATTACTAGTCTGTCCTAGACCCACCAGAGTACCTTTGACCACTGTGCTTAGCAGTGTGAACTCTACCCGGCTCGCCTCCTCTGAGCCCTTCAAAGGTCTCTGGCCACAATCTCTTGAATCTATAGCTTAATAACCAGTAGCGCACTTAAGAACAGCCACGTGTAATCTTAAAAGCCTTTATTATACCTACTCACATAATGCCCTAACTGATGCCCTGACTTGTTGGTTCCCGAGTGAACACCTGGTCAGAAGACCCACGTGTTCACTACCAAAACCCTTACCTCTTTTGGCTATCCATCTTGGCTTGGCCACCCAGGCTGGGAAGCCAGGGTGAAGAACGCCAGGTTAAAGAGAGCGATTGCTGCCTGCAGTGGGCTTACATAGGGCCTGTGAGGTCACACACACAGCCAATCAGCGAGAGAGTCACCCATTACGCAGCTATCTCAATATGGCCAGGATCCCACCCAAGGGCAGTCCTAATATCCACAGAAATTACTTCCGGACCACTCAATCTCCCGATTTGCTGTGACACCCATTTAAAGGCCCCTTACAATTATTGATCACAAAATAGAAGATTTTGATTACATCAAACTAAAAAGTTTCTGTACAAACAATACTAATGCAAACAAGATTAGAAGGGAAGTAACAAATTGGGAAAATATTTTTAAAAGTAAAGGTTCTGACAAAGGTCTCATTTCCAAAATATATAGAGAACTGACCCTAATTTATAGGAAACCAAACCATTCTCCAATTGATAAATGGTCAAGGGATATGAACAGACAATTCTCAGATGATGAAATTGAAACTATTTCCACTCATATGAAAGAGTGTTCCAAATCACTACTGATCAGAGAAATGCAAATTAAGACAACTCTGAGATTCCACTACACACCTGTCAGATTGGCTAAGATGACAGGAACAAATAATGATGAATGTTGGAGGGGATGTGGGAAAACTGGGACACTGATACATTGTTGTTGGAGTTGTGAAAGAATCCAACCATTCTGGAGAGCAATCTGGAATTATGCCCAAAAAGTTGTCAAACTGTGCATACCCTTTGACCCAGCATTGCTATTATTGGGATTTTATCCCAAAGAAATACTAAAGAGCGGAAAGGGACCTGTATGTGCCAAAATGTTTGTGGCAGCTCTTTTTGTTGTAGCTAGAAACTGGAAGTTGAATGGATGTCCATCAATTGAAGAATGGTTGGGTAAATTATGGTATATGAAGGTTATGGAATATTATTGCTCTATAAGAAATGATCAGCAGGAGGAATACAGAGAGGCTTGGAGAGACTTACATCAACTGATGCTGAGTGAAAAGAACAGAACCAGAAGATCGCTGTACACTTCAATGCTGTATGAGGATGTATTCTGATGGAAGTGGAAATCTTCAACATAAAGAAGATCCAACTCACTTCCAGTTGATCAATGATGGACAGAAATAACTACACCCAGAGAAGGAACACTGGGAAGTGAATGTAAATTGTTAGCACTACTGTCTATCTACCCAGGTTACTTATACCTTTGGAATCTAATACTTAATGTGCAACAAGAAAATGGTATTTACACACATATATTGTATCTAGGTTATATTGTAACACATGTAAAATGTATGGGATTACCTTTCATCGGGGGGAGGGAGTGGAGGGAGGGAGGGGATAATTTGGAAAAATGAATAAAAAAATTATTAAAAAAAAAAGAAATATGGAATATTATCATTCTCTTTTTTTTCCTTTTTAGACCTCTCGTAGCACTCATTGCTTTTAACCATTCTGACATTTAATTTTATTCTCCAGTATCATTCTCTCACCATTTTTTCTATGTTAGTTTCAACTCCAATTAGCTTGTAAGCTCCTGAAGTACAGGCAGGGACAGACTGATCTGCCTCTTGGGTAGTTCTCCAAATAACTGGAGCTGTAGCAAGCACTCATGAGTTAGCTCATAAAGAAAAGCAGAAACACTCCAGAATTAGCCCAACCCAGGCTTTCTTCCAACCTAGTCAGGCAGGGTCTTTCTGCAGAAAGACTTGAAAATATACATAGTAGGTGCTCAATCAATGCTTGTGGAATTGATTTGAATTAAGTAACAGTTACCATTCATATAGCACTTTAAGGTCGGCAGGACATTTGATGAATATTATCTCATCTGATCCTTTCAACAACCTGGGAGGTAAGTGCTCTAGATATTCCCCTTTTAGACACTGTAGAACTAAGGTAAGTGGAGGTAAATTAACTTGCTCACAAAGCTACCAAGTATCTGAGGATTCAGGGTTTCCTGACTTTAAGTCTAGACTGCCTTATAAATCACAACATCTAAGAGTACCAATCCCTCTACCAGCAATCATCTGGCAAAGAGAAGCTGCTCAACTGGGCTACACCTAAGTTGTTCCAGAAAAAGTCTGCTCAAGCTTTTACAGACCACTTTTATGTACAATCTTTCTATATAAAAACATGAAATGCTGAATAACCAAAGATTTATCAGAAAAGCTCTCTCTCTCTGACTCTGTTTCTGGCTCTCTCTGCCTGTCTCTCACAGACACACACTCCTTTTTTTCTAGTATGTTGATAATCTTGATCAGTGAAACATGGACAATACACATCAATGCAAAATTACAACATTTCCCCAGAAAGGCTTAAGGTAGTACAGGAAAGCATGGAACAGCCCAATTGGGGAAACAATTCCAAGTCTAAAGTGAAATGCAATTGAAACTGAAGACTAAAGTATTTGGAATATGAAATTAAACCAATAAGCCTCCATCTTGAATGGCTTCGAGCAGAGATTTTTAACCTCTTTCATTTCATAGGCACTTTTGTCAGTGTAATGAAGCTTGTAAATTCCTTCTCAAAATAATGTTTTTATATGCATAAAATGAATACATAAAATTACAAAGGAAACCAATTCTACTGAAATATAGTTATCACAGTATTTAAAAAAGGTTCATGTATCCATGTTAAAAAAAAAAAAAAAAAAAAAAAAAAAAAAAAAAAAAAAAAAAACAAACCTATGTTCTAGACTTTTGTTTCTCCCAGAGGAAGCTATTTTTAAATGAATGGAGATATAAAAATGATGAGAAATCTAAAAGTGGAATTAGCACTTTCTTATCTAAATCCTTGTGCAAAGCTTTGGCATAAAGCCTAAGTCAAGATTTTGCATACAGAGGAATTGTTTCTTAAGTTGGCGCAGCTCCCTCATTGTACCTGGAAATTCTTTATAATATCCCCTTCTTTCCTGGCCATTTCTCTTCTTAGCATGATTCTTATAGGTTGCATTATGACATGATTTTAGAGATCCGGGCTCTAAGAGGAACAAGGAACTGACCCTTAAAGATAAAGTATTTCCATTTTTCTTTGTTGGCACAGCAAGACAATTATCTTTTCAATTAAATTATTTTTTGACGAGGCTATTTAGGATCCCAAAAGGAAGGAATAAAAAGGTGAGTTCAATTGTTCTGCCTCACTGAGTCAGCAGCCTTTTGACCACTGTGCTTCAAAATAACCAGGGCTGAATAGAAAATCCAGTAATAGATGGGAATACGAGTATTGACAACTTGCAGGTCAGCAGAGCATGTGCTGTGCTGTTTAAATAAAAACCTGTCAATGCATTGTGATATGGCTGCTCTCAGAAAATATGTCTTTTCTATGAAAATATCCACAACCACTTCTGTGGCTCTACATCTCAATATCTACCTCTTGTGGAATAGCTCCTTTTTAACGTAATACTTTCATGAAATTGCACATCTCACTGAATGATGAATATTTTCAAGTGCTAGTTGAAACTTGGGAATGAAGACAAAATTACAACTCTACTTCCATTCACCTGTCTAGAGTATAACATAGCATGGAAAATTCCACTAAGTCCTGAGAGCTCTTACTTACCCCATTAAGGAAAGCACATGACTACTCTCCCCTGGTCTCATCCCTGTATATAGGGATAAGTCGAGTTCTTGAGAAAGGTCTCATAACTCTAGTTTGTTTCTTTGGGATGCCACCCTCCAAGCCTTCATCTATGATAAGTGTGTATCATTGATAACTTGAAATGACTTTATCATCAGGAAGAAATTCCCCCAGGTATATTCATGCATCTGTCTCTCTACTTCATAGTTCTACAGCATTTAGACCTTAGGTACTCACGTGACAAATTTATTTCTCATGTTCATTTCAAACCAGGGAGATCATAGATTTCCTGTAGGAAAGGATATCAGAGGTCAATTTACCCTCATTTTACAGATAAGATATCTAAATACAAGGGAAATTCAGTGACTTGCTCGAGATTAAATAGGTAGCAAGTAACAGAGCTGGGATTTGCAGCTCAGTCCTCTTGAAATGCTCCAGAGCTGCCTTTCAGGAAGTCTGTGTCTGCTTGATCAGCCAATTCAATCCAAACAGCAATCAGCCTATTTGGTATCAGGTAAAGAAAAGAAGAGTTTAGCTGTTAGATTTCCCCCCAGTACAACATGGGTTCCCCAGGACAAAGAAGTTTCATTTGTGTCTACTTCCAAAGGTTTTATGGACAAAAGTTTTCCTTTGCAATCAGATGTTTTGGCCTTGTATGCATACAGGCCTTTTAAGCACAACCTAAGAGTGAAGGGACCTTCACAGTAAAATGGAGTTTTGTTTGTGTTTAAGAACCATTACAGAAAGATAAGGGAGTAGATCAGATTTTTAGCCTCTAAGGGATGCCAGGAGCCACAACTTACAATATAAAAGCGAAGGAGGTTAGACAGCTTAGGGCAAGTGAGCAAAACAAAAGAAGGAACACCTCAAGGTCACCCTCCCCAAACAAAATACCATTTGAAGAACTGCCTGAAGGGAAAGAAGAGAAAAACAATAAAAAGAGAAAATGAACCAAGGATATTTTCATATCTGCTCATTTGCTTTGCAATAGGCCAATGACCAGATATTCATTCAGTTCATAAAGCACATATAAATATCTGAGTGCCACTTTCATATAAATACATTTTGGGCACTCTCATTTTGAATTAACAAATATGACAAATGTTCACATGTAACATAAGTGGTCAAATTCCCCTGAAGCCTTGGTATATTTATTAATAAGGATACTTAAGCAGGCATTGGAAGAATGTCCCTCAAGTTACATCATATCTCAGTTGCAGAGACACACCATGCTCTCCATATATAATGGTCTATCTTCTACCTGCATATCTTTGCACAAGCTGTTCCCTTTTGCCCAGAGCACTGGATTTCCCCACCTCTGCCTGATGTAATCCCTGTTTTCCTCAAAAATATAACGAGACACCATATGTTACATAAGCTACTTCCTGATTCCTTCCATTATAGGTGCTGTCTTCCCTTCTCCCCCATGTATTTATTATATAGATATTTTTGGTATATAGATATATATTTTTATATTATTTTTATATATTAATCTGTGTACGCAGGTTTCCCAGTGGACTATAATCTTCTTGAGAGTAGATCTTGTTTCTGACACTGTTAACCTTGAACAGCAAGTCCAAAGCACATACCACTGTGAATTAGATGGGTTTCCAGGACTCTCCCATGGAGAGAGATTCTTAAAAGCAATATAAGAACCACACTAAGAGATTTACCCTGCCAAAGAGCTGGAATAACAAAAATATGGCTCTCTTTGTTTTTCAGACTGGATAGGCCAGAATATAGATAGGTTTACCTTAAACAACACTTCTAGATCCATCCAGCATCCTTTCAAAAACATCTGGGGAAAAAGTGGTATTGCTTTCCCAGGAACCTTAAAGCAGTTGAGCTCCAGATCCCTGGAGCTGGACAAACCATCACATTGCTTCACTTTGATACCAGCCTCCTATCTTAATGAAAATCAAAGCTAAGAAGCTCAGCCATTATGTTCCACAAGGGTCTAAATATCTTTTCTCAGGACAACTTGCCTCAGCACATTTCTGAATCCCACAAAAGAAGTTCATCTCACAGCTACACATACATAGAAAAGGTACTATACCTATGGCATCTGTATCTTTTGGTTACTCAGGACTGTCTCACACTCCTACTTATTAGAAACATAGATACCAAATGGCAGAGTTCTCTTTCTAACCAGTAAGTCACCATCAGCTGACCTATTTCCATGACCCAGGAAGTTCAGTAGAGAAGAGTGCTATACCTGATGCCAGAGAAACTGAGGCAAGATAGAGATTAGAGAGTTTTTACTATTTTATTTGAATTTCTGAGAGGGAGATATTGTCTGGGGGGAAGATCAGAATCCATTTGTCCCCCAGGGCTGAATTGGACTTTCATCTCAAAGAATTCAACATCACATGTGAGATTCCAAGGATTTTTATATGGCTCTGGCGATCAGGAGAGATAAAGGCAAGGGTTGGAGTCCCAACACCAATGAGTGCGGAATTTTCAGGAAGGGACCATCAATTCAGTTCTGACAGGTTGAGGGGATGAGGACCATAATTTCTGATACATTGTGAGTGAAGGGGGTAGTCAAACTGGAGACAAAAAGTCTGGAACAAGAGATATGCTTACATATCTCTAAGTAACTTATCTGTAATTTATGCTCTATGGAATGCTAATGGTCAGAGCTCCCAGCCCTAATTATCTCAGTCCTAACGTGTAATGTTCTCTTCTCTAAAATATAATCTTCTCTGGGAGCAGGTTTCTTGGGGGACTTCTGGAAGCAGCCTTAATTTCAGTTCAGTTCAATCACCCCAAATGCATCCAGGAGTTAAAGTCCAAATCCTTTATTTTCTTCTTCAAAGTCTTGAATCTTTTCCTGGGGCCCAGTTAGCTTTAATAGAGGCCGGTCTCTCTCCTTGGTTCCAAGAACTCTTGCCACTAGAACTTTGTCTCTTACAGATTCAGCCTCTTGTCTTCCCAATGTCTCCAGTCAGCACAAAGGTGGAAGTTGGAATGAATCTTGACTCCTTCTCCTGGAGAGTGGGCTTGTGGGTTTCTGATTTGTGAATCTCCCAAAAGTCCAAAAGTGGGCTTGTCCTCTTCCTTATATATGCTCTACAGGTGTGGATGTATGAACTCTTTTAAAGGTGTGAACTAAGCACATAAGAATTAGCATGTTGTTTCAAGTTCTGGCCCATAACACTAACAGTTAAGAACAGGAGTTGCAACAACCAGGGGGACTGAGGCAGAACAATTCAAGGAACTGAGATAGAACAATTTAGGGAAGATGAGGCAGAACAGTAAAATAAAACTGAAGCAGAACAATAAAAGGAAACTGTGGCACAATAAAGGAAGCAAGAACTGGCTTCATCTCTCCCCCGTGACTTGGTGAAACTCTGTGAGTCTGGGGAAAACCTTCAATTTCTTTCAGCCTCATTTTCTTTATTCATAAAATGGGAATAATGATGGAATCTATCCATAGTTCAGTTAGATAAAGTTTAATGACATAATGTACCTAAAATACTTGGCAAACTCTAAAGCACTATATAAATGTGGTGTAGTGTGAAAATGAGAAATCTTTAACTGATACCAGGATCTGCCAGGATCAGCATGAAAACCCTTCCTCAACTTTAGGAATTTTAACTACAGCAATATTTCCTCCTGGCCTAGGATTAGAGGCAGTAAAGTATAAAAAACACTGAAGTAAAAGCCAGGAGACATAGGGTTCAAAGGGCTACAAAGAACCTCAAAGCCTATCCAGTTCTAACCATTCACTTTGAAAGGAGGGAACTGACATCCTATGACTTGGCCAAGATAACTCAGAAAGTATATATAACTGAGATTCTAATCCAGGACTTCTGACTAAAAGAGCTAGGGCTCTTTTGATATCACCACTCTACCTCTTGCTATTGACCTCATAACTTACTAGGCAACTTAGTGACTTTGCCTGAGCTTAAATATCCTCCTCTGTAAAAGGAAAACATTGGACTAAATGAATTAAGCAGCTAAAAGCTCATTCATCAAGCTCTGAGAATCCGTATTCTCAGTACTCCTCACTTCCAGCCTACTCCATGATTTCAGCATTTCAGTTACCACTCCCACTCATCACCCTAACTCAACAAAATCATGACTAGACATAGTGAGCAATAGCTTACTTTTCTCTTCTAGCCTAGTTCAATGTAGCATTTGTCCTCAACAGATTGGGGAAAAGTCTAAGTCAACTGTCATTTAGACTTTTGTCCAAATCATCCAGAACTAATTCTTTTAAAGTACAATTCTTGTTTACCAATAAATGGAATGCTTGGTAGAAGGGAAGGGCAATAAGGTTACAGAAGGTAGGAGTGGAATCATATTCAACTCGCTGCTCTGCCCATTCACTCTGTTACTACATGCAAAACACATAGAACATTTATTAAATACTTGCTATGTACCAAACACTGTTAAACACTGGATATACAATTACAAACAGGTAAGGTAATCTCTACCCTCAAGGAGTTTACATTCTAATGGAGAAAGAGACTATACATAAGTGTTAGGATTCTTACAAGATGCTAAGTCACTGAAATTGATAGATGACAATAATTATCTAATTTAGCATGGTTCAGTATGATTGATTTAATCCTACAAGGAGATGTTATGGGCCAGAACTTGAAACAAGGTACTGAGTGGAATTGAGGAGACAATGGTTAAATCCAATTTAGCATTGATTTAATCCTACAACAAATAATGGTTTCCTAGTAATGAAATGATTGGTGTGCAATATATGAGCAAGAAGCTCTCAGGGCCAGAGGGGACTTTGGGAGATTCACAACTAGGATTGACTTCTGGGAGATTCAAAAGCCCACAGAAACCCACAATCCCACTCTCGGAGGCGGAGTCAAGATTCATTCCAACTTCCACCTTTGCACTGGCTGGAGACATTCGGACAAGAGCTCTTGGGAACCAAGGAGAGAGATAGAGCTCTATTAAAGCTAATTGGGCCCAAGGAAGGAGACAAGACTTGGAAGGAGAAAATAAAGGATTTGGACTTTAACTCCTGGCTGCATTTGGGATTATTGAACTGAACTGAACTGAAACTAAGGCTGCTTTCAGAAGCTCCCCTAGAAACCTGCTTTCAGAGGACATTATAATTTAGAGAACATCACACATAAGCATACTAGAAAGTGGGGGAGGGGGAGAAAGGAGAAAGACAATGTAGGCAAGGAAGTAAGAGATATTCAAGATATATAATAAGATAAAGTATAGTTGGACCACTTCCAAAAATGGTGGTTCCCAGGAGGGAGTCACCAATGTAATGAAGAGGACCCCAGGGCAGAGGTTCTCTGGGGAAGCAGGAAAGGAGAAGGAGGTAGGGAACAGGGAGAGAATCCAACTGAAAGTAAGAAGATGAGGTAGATTAAGGGAAACCACACAAAGAATACTACCAAGTTGTTCCAGAAATGGAGAGGAAGTCAAGGTTCCAGAGAAAACAAAGAGGTCTATTAGAAAAACAACCTTATAGTTAATATTTCTGTCACAGGAAAGAGCCTCAAGGTAGGAATAATGTATGCACTAACCTCTGAAATGAATTCCGATTTTTCTAAGAAGTCCGACTCTAAAGTGTTCCCACAGAGCTAATTTTTTTTTTTTAACAGACGGGGTCTGCAAGGCTTCAATTAGCTGTCTTATAAGTCATGCTATTGGCCCTAGGGGAAAGTTCACAGACTAAGGAGTTGGGAGATCTTGCTTTATTTCTGTCCTTTGCTATTATCTGGCTAGATTCATCATCTCAGAGAAGCCTCAATTTCTTTGCTCCTCGGTTTTTATAATGGTAAAATAAGGACTATAATACCTGCCCTACACTCTAAATACTCTTATTGTGAGGAAAAAAAAAAGAGATTATAGAAATTTTAAAATGCTGAACAAGGAGAAAAAAAGGAATCTATTTCTTGTTTGCTACAGATCTTTGATGTCATTTGATGAGAAAACCTCCTTCTACTGATGCGGATCAGTCATTTCTTTGCAAATTGGAGAATTGACAAGGAACACTGACAGGATAAGGGACTCACTTAAGGTCACATAGGTAGTAGAAGTCAGAAGTAGAAGTGGTCTTCTAGATTCTAAAGCCAGTAACTCTTTATACATTATAGCACAACTGGTAAATGAACATTAAAAAAAAATTCAAATATCCTTCCATACATGGGTGGAATTGTGCTCTCACTGACATCATATCTCAGTCCACTATTAGCATAATATACAACATCTGTACCCTTTTACCCTGTGAGATTCTTTTCCAAGTCCTTCCACAAATCCTGCATAGGAGTTCCATCTAATGTGCTCTGGATACATAATCAACCCCCCTCCAATCATATATGTCAATGACAATGTCTTCTATAACATAACATGATAACTCATCACTGGTCATATGCAGTGCCCTGTGTTTTCTCTTGACCTTCAGGTAACCTGCAACTATTTCTTCACAAATTCTATTGTGCCAATAATTCAAAACCAGAAAACATCATTGACAGAATACTGATATTTAAAAGACTGTCCTTTGAAATCAGGGGTACCTTAGAATTGTTGAAGATACCATACAATTTCTAAGATGTAACTCAATCAATAATAACAACAATAACAGTCAACATATAGCACTTTTAAGTTTGAAAAGCACCTTACATATATTATTTCATTGATCTTTACAACAGATCTGTGAAGGAGTTACTGTTATTAAACTCATTTTACAGATGTAGCTAGTAAGCATATAAAGTGAGAATCATACTTAAGTCTCCATAACTCCAAATCCTACTCTATTCCTCTTGTTTAATTTGTATCCAAAGAAAAGTAGTTTCTATAAAGCCAATGTCAGTATAGGTCACTTAGGTCCTATTCACTAAAGAAGTAATTCTAAACTTAGCTCTATCAATATTAGAGCAGAATTTGGAAACACGTTCACTTTACTACCAAATAAAACTGATCAAAGTGCCCCAAAGTGGAGGACCTTCTCCCCAAGTTCACCCAATATAAGTGAATAGTCCTGTCATCACTGGATGATCCTTTTAAAACAAGAAGAGCTGTTGAGAAAAACAGAATGGCGGTCCCACTGGTTGTTGATTCAAAGCTGTCCACATGGGAAAGTGGGCATCAGTAAACTAAGTACGCACATAGCTATCTCATGGAGTAAAGGGCCTACAACACTTTCTGGAAACAGATGGAAAAAGGAAATTCTAATTTATGATTCTTTTTCTGCCCCAAAATATATGATACAAAGGAATGGATGCTTCCTTGGATGCTCGACTATGATTAATTTATTCTAACTGATAAAATAAAGGTCTAAGATTTGTAATAAGGGTAATGAGTACATTTCTTAATGTTTTCTTTAAGAAGGTGCCAAATTGTAATATATCTCTCATTCTCTATTTCTTTAGAACTGAAATAAATTCTCTAAGTAAATAAAAGTTTCAAAGGAATAGGCTTAAAGGCAAATATTCTGATTTCTGACAATAAAAATTTGCTCTTATAAAGAAATTTGGAACTTTACCAGTTTCACATCTCTGAAAGGACCTTAATAAAGCCTTACTTTGAAAGAGCTGGAGGAAATAAAAATAGAAGAGCTTTAATATGAAAGTAAAGGAAAAGAGATAGTCATGAATTAGACCAATGTCAGTAAGTTTGAGAGGAGAAGAAAGTGACACAGAAAATATAGTAAGCACCTTGAAGATAGGGATTGTCTTTTGCCTCTCTTTGCATCTGAAGGGCTTAGTGTGATGCCTGGCATATAACAGAATCTTAATAAACATTTATTGAATTGAAAATGAGTAGTAAATAAATGTGAGATTTTTCTGGAGGAGACATAGAAGAGGAAGCTGAGCTTTTCTTCCAAGAAATTTTGTGGATTCATAAGTATAACCAAGTGAGAAACTGATCAAGAAGAGTCAGAGAAAAAAAAAAGAAAAGAAAAGATAGCAGTAATATTACTAAAAGTGGGTAGTTGGTGATTTTCAAGTAAGAAATTTCATCACTGCCGCCCACTGGAGAGCAAGGACTTCAGAAAAGAAAGCCAAATTCAGAAAAGAAAGCTGGTTGCAAAGATATCTGAGAATGAGATTAGGTTCCTGGATGGTAGATTAAACTATAGGAATGAAAAAATTCTTGTCAGGTATGTAGTACCTGACAAAGGTACTATAAAGGCTAAGTAAGAATATTTTGCCTCCTGTCTTGAAAACTGAAAAGGAAGGGGGACAAAGAAAATAGACTATATGTATGTATGTGGTGTGTGTGTGTGTGTGTGTGTGTGTGTGTGTGTGAGAGAGAGAGAGAGAGAGAGAGAGAGAGAGAGAGAGAGAGAGAGAGAGAGAGAGAGAGAGAGAGAAAGAGAGAGAGAGAGAAAGAGAATGTGTGTGCTCTTCTTCAGGTCTGATATCATAGTTACTATAATGTAAAAAGAACTTCAGTCCTTTTCAGTTGAGTCTAATGCTTCATTGACCCCATTTGGGCTTTCTTTTTTTGGAGTTTATCATTTCCTTCTTGAGCTTATTTTATAGATGAGGAAACAGACAAACAAGATGAAATGACTCACCCAGGGTCACAGTAAGTAATCTGAGGCCAGATGTGAACTCAGGAAGATGACGAGTCTTCCTGACTCTATCCACTGCAGTGCCATATAGCTGCCTCAAGAAGAAACCAAGAGACACCCAGAAGTTTACAGGAAACTAAGAACAAAAAAGAAAGTAATAATAAATCCATGCCTTTGGTTTTCTATACACAAATGCATTCAGTATGATTAACAAGCAAGATAAAGCAAACATCCTAATACAATAAGTCAGATTTAACTTGATTGGTATGACTGAAAATTAATAAGATGAAGTTTCAGAGTTTCTCATCTTCCATTTTCTAGTTTCAGCTGCAGTTCTCAAGTGAGCTGTTCATCTCTTACCCATAAGATGAAGAATAGACTATCATATCTAACTTGCCTTAGAAACCAGTGACCTAAGCTTCAGCTCTTTTAGAAAGGCAGAGCCTTCACACATAGTTATTAGGTCTGCAAGCAGTGACTATGAAACCAAGAGAACAAAATCAAGCAACAACTCTATGAGACCAATAAGGAAACCACAACCCACAATTTACATGCCTAGAAAAGACTGGAAACTACACGGGTCCATCAAGGAATAGATCCAAAAGGAAAAACATGATAATGTCATCAGAAGACAATGGCAACCCTACTATATCAGAGGCATAAATTGTATCTCTAAACATATGCCCTACGTGCTCAGTATGTACAAGTTCTTCCTCAAGTGATTCTTTTAATCATGATTGTTTCTAATATGCTTTCCCCTCTACACGTCTATACCAGATAAGTTCACTTTTCCTAGTGATAGGGTGAATATTTGTGGACAAGTTCCCCTGCATTTATAAGAGAAATATTCTATTGCTATTTTCTTATGATTCTATTTCATTAAATGTCTTTGTTTTTAATTAATTGTGTCTTCTGACTGACAAGTAAAAGTAAATATATCAGTGTAATTACCTGAGCTCTGGTTTTAAGCAGAAGGGGACCCACAGATTACTTTGAATCTAAGGTAATCTGTATTGTAATATCTACATAAGAGTTAGGAATTGTCCCCTAGGTACTCAACTAATAGATTCTATATATATGGGATTTTAAAAATCTAACCTGTTTGATGAGTCCCTATACATCCCTACTAGCATTTTTCTGACAGCTCCTCTGTTTCCCCTTTATCAAAATTGTATCCATTTTTGTCTTAGAATTTCATTCTTGAGAGCTTCACATTCCCCTTGGGCTGATTTTCCCATAGAATTTTAATTTATAGGATCCTATCTATACTGTCTCTGAACCTTTTGAAATCAGTTCTCTCAAAACCTAGGTTACACATCAGACTCTGCCTGGATTTCCACTATTTCTCTATCAAAAATTTTAAGATGAGAAGTGGTGACATTCCTCCACTAGGCTCACATCATTTCTATCCCAAAACTGGTTCCATTCTTATTCATATAAATCAAAAATATAATCTCCTTTTTCAGTTTGATCATCTTCACATGATCTTAGATGATAGACATAGAAGGGACTTTAGAGGTCATGGAGTCCAACTCTGACTCTTTTTATAGATGAAAAACTTGAGGTTCAGTAATTTGTCCAAGGTATATAATCCAGATAAGTGTCTGAGACATGTCATCCCATGATCTATCCTGTACTTCATGCTGCCTTTAAAATACATACACATGCATACATATGTATATATTTATGCATATAATTTATTACTTGTATGCCTTCAACATTTTTAATGGCACTAATTTTTCTTTTTTTAAAAAAAAATAGTATTTTATACATACATGACAAGATAGCTACATGACAAGAAAAATTTTAGCATTCATTTTTATAAGATTTTGAGTTCCAAATTTTTCTCCTCCCCTTCCCTCTTTCCAGAGAAAGTAGACAGTTTGATCTAGCTTATACATGTGCTATCATGTAAAACATATTTCCATATTAGATATAGTCATGAAAGAAGAAACAGGTCAAAGGGGGGGAAGTGTGACAAAGAATAAAGCAGGGAAAAATATGACTTCGAATTTTGTGTTAAAGTTGTGTTCTACTCAAGTGAAAGTGAGGAGAAACTGTTGCAAACTCAGGATTTTTCAGGCTGCTGTTTTCACAGCTACTTCTGGGAGTTTGCAAATTTTCAGTGTTTCCAAGATGATGTGTCCTGGGAGAAGTGTGGTCACTGTTTTCCTGGTCTATGCTATGATCTTTTCCCAGGAAGGGCTTTTGCTCCCCTGCAAACACAAGTACTAATGCTCTACTTGTGCCTACAATTCTCATCAGGTTTCTTGCTTTCCTCCAGCTACAAGTTTAGTATTCTTCTTAGCCTGAAACTGTGACCAGGGTCACTGCTGCTTTGTGACCAATCACAAGAGCTCCTCTCCACCCTGACACTACACTCCAGAACTGCTTATAAGCAAGAGAGTTGCCAATGAGCATCAATTGTACTCAGTACTAACAAAGGATTCCCTTTAATTTCTTTCTGACCCATTGTTTTTTTATCCCATTACCATCTCTGGTTTAAAAGCTCCCAAAGCTGCTGCTACTGCTGCTGCTGTCACAGCCACCTACAGGGCCTCCATGCTCTAGATCTGCACTACTCCAATGTTATAGGCCTCACTGCACACCTCCTACGTAGGCTAGATAAAAGGTCCCTTTGACCTTTTGTTGGCTCTGCCACGTTACAATTTTATTTGAGGTGTTATTTAAAAAGTTGTCTAGAGAAGAATGATGGGAGACTTCAGCTTGGTCAGGGTCTATACCACCACCTTGGTTCTTCCCAAATTTCATGGGGCCTGCCTCTTGAAAGATAAACATGTCTTTAATGAAAGTAAAGAAGTAATAAGCTGGGGCAATTAGGTGGAGCAGTGGATAGAGCACCAGCCTGAATTCAGGAGGACCTGAGTTCAAATCTGGTCTCAGACACTTAACACTTCCTAGCCACTTAACCCCAGCCTCAGGGGGAAAAAAAAAAAAAAAAAAAAAAAAAAAGAAGTGATAAGTTGCTTTTGTCTAGATGGTTGAGGGTAATTTCCAATGACAATTCTATTTCTAACTCCACCCAAAACTTTACCTAAATTCTCTCCAAAATGCTTAATTAACCTTCTAATTGCTTTTGAAGAGTTTGCATTATCTGGACTCTGGTTTATAATGGCTCAAAGAAGCAGAATATTAAATTTTTAGTCTGAACATTTATAGTTTGGAAATTGGAAATTCTATACAGCAATGCCTGATTTATTGTATTGTTTCTTGTCTAGACTTAAGAAAGTAATGGAGAAAATGTTAATAGTGCAGATTAAACTTCAAAATGTTTCATTTGTACTTTTTTTCTGAAGAGCCAGTTCTTAAAAATTTACTAGTACACTTCTGTTACAAAGATTGGCTGCAACAACTGTTGCTGTTTACCTGGGGGTAAGAAGATATAGATAGGATAGGATAGCTTTACATGATAGTATTTGAAAAAGGAAAAGGATTAGGTTTGCACTGATTGACCCCAAAAGGCAAATAAGAGCAATTGATAAAGGTTGCAAAGAGACCAATTTAAGCTTTACATAAAGAAAAATTGAGCAAAGAGTCCAAAAGTTGAATGCACTGCTTGGAAGTTTAGTGAGGGTTTCTCCTTACCAGAGGGCTTCATATAAAGTCTGGTTATAATTATAGAACTTCTAAACTGAACTACATGGCTTTTGAGGTCCCTTCTAACTCTGTGATTCTGTGAAGATAAAGAAGGGTTATTTGTCAATATAATGGAAAGAGGGCAACTGTACCCAAACTTTTTTGTTGTGAATTTTTTTTTCTAAGAGCTGTTATGTTATTCCTTTGCTCAGAAACTTTCCTTGACTTCTCACCACCCACCCACAAGATAAAGTTCAAATAAGTTCACTGCTGAAAGCACTTTATTTAGCCCTGTCCCTTCTAGCTTTATCTCCCACTCTTCCCCAACACAAATCTGTTCCTGAAAATGATCCCCAATCAGATATCAGGTACTAAATGTCTTCTAATCATCCATTGGTCACTCATAATTTCTTCAAAATGTGTTTTATTTGGCATCAAGAAAAATCTCTTTGAATAGAGACACTGTGGAGGGAATTGTTGTTCAGCTGTAGTTCCAAAGAAATAACCTTCAAGGTCCTTTTCAAGTGTAAAAGTATGATTCAAAATCTTGCCTCTGGTCTTCACTATCTGTATGACCCCAGATAAATTACTGAACTTCCCTGAATTTCAGAATTTTTATGTGAAAAATATAGATGTACTATCTGCCTTGAAAAGGTTAAGTTCAATTTTTACCTCATTAATAATAACGATAGCAAAAATAACATTACATTGCATTTTATGTCACTTTAAGATTTGCAAAGCATTTTATCTCATTTGATCCAACCAACATTAATTAACTGTAAAAATCAATCAGCAATCATCTGTGATGAGAACTAAGGATACAAATAGAAAATATCTGCCCTCAAAAAGTTTATATAAATGAGAATTACATAATGAGGGCTGAAAGAGACATTAGAGATGATCTAATCCAACCCCCTGATTTTATAGATGAGGAAATGCAGGAATAGAAAAAGGGGATAAGATTCAGATACCAACTGGATACACATGTTAAATGCATATAAAAGTAGAGATAAGGATATAAATTAAGATAAGGTATAGATCAATACTGCCAGGAAGAATTGGGCCTTGACAGCCAGCCTGAGGATCACACCAGCCCAAAGTGATTTCTCCCTGCATTCAGCAACTATAGCATTTGTTTGCAGTATTACTTATGTGACACAATGAATAACTTGTCAGGATTCTCTTTCCACTGGGAGACTGTCTATGGCAGTGGTCCTCACACTTTTTAAATAGGGGGCCAGTTCACTGTCCCTCAGACTGTTGGAGGGCTGGACTATAGTAAAAACAAAAACTCACACTCTGTCTCCGCCCCTCAGCCCATTTGCCATAACCTGGCAGGCCGCATCTGGCCCACAGGCCGTAGTTTGAGAACCCCTAGTCTATGGGGATAGGGACATGAACTGGCCCTTAAAGGCCAGAAGAGTACAGAGAAGCAGGGCAAGGAAAGGGAGGGAAAAAGGGAAGGAAGTCTTCTAAGAAAGGCTTTTATTTCATCATCACTGATTAAAGAAAAACCAAAGCTGAGTTTTCCCACTTAAGAACACTGAAGAAATACGCTAGTATGTGGCTTACTCAGTTTCAGAGCAATTAAATATTTGATTATACATGTCCTACTGATCTTCCATATAGCAGCCACTTCCTAAGTGTTTGCTTTTACTGAACAGAGCTGATCTCTTATAAAGTCAATTAGTCAACAGACACTGAGTACCTGTGGTGTTCAGAGTTCTGGACTGCCTGGTGGAACTAGTTAAAATTTCAGCTTCAATTAGAGAGAGTTCCATCCACTTTATCTTCATCTGATGTGTCACTACATTTCAACTACCTTTTTTTTTCTCATTCTGAAATACATTATCTGGCAAAGAACAATTTCAGTAGGGAACTTTCTTTTATTTTTTCAAAGAGAAAATCATTCCTCTTCCCCCCAATTCCTGGCACCTTTGCTCTCTCTGCCCAATTTGACATTTGCTTTGTACCATTCAACTAGGGTGCTTTAGCCAGAGCAAGGAAAGAGGGCATGAACTAAACATGGCAACTCTGAGCTAGCAGTGGTTATGCTGGTATGACTAGAAGCAAGGAACCAGAAAGAACAAATGAAAGCCCTTCTATTACTCGGGTTGAGAAGGCTATGATACCCCAAAACAGCAGTTAGTCTGTCTAGAAGCCACAGCATGTTCAAGGAAGGATCCATTCATCACTAGAAGAAGGGAAAACTTCCCTGGATAAAGAAATCAACCTTTATTAAGAGAAATAAAGATGAGGTCTACTTTCTGTCCACTGCAGACCCTGAGATACAAAATTCAGTTATTAATACAGGTTTCTCATGTCTATAACAAAGTCTTCTGGAATCTGATTCATGCAAGACTGCACTTTGCATTTGCATTTACTATGCCCTAACTTTGTGACATCCTAATTTTGTATTTTCCACAAATAGACCTTTACAAGAATTTCTTTCTTTACCATCTTAACAGAAAGATTAATATATAGTTATCATTATCATGGTTACATAGTTACAATTCTAATGTTATCTAACACAGGAATTTTTCTGGGTCTACCTCATAGTTTGGTTATACACAGGCTTGGATTTTTTATTTTGTTTTACCAAGGACTATGCTCTTACCAAAAATCATAGTTATTTCTTATCCTAATGATTATAGCTTATAAAAGAGTTGCAAGGCAATGTAGAGCAAAGCACTTAAGGTACTGATTATTGACTTTTTTTTCTTTTAGGATGAATTCCACATTTGACCTTCCTCATTTTCTCTATGGTTGATTTTTAGAATTTTCTCAAGGATGGTTGGATAGGAGCAAGAATAACTAATGGCAAAATAAATGCTCTCTAAATTACAAAGACCTTGGCTGTCCTGAATTTTATTGTCTGGGCTATCTCAGCCAGACTAATCTTCTTTAGGAGCAAATTTGGTCATGTCATTTCTCTGCTCAAGCCTCCACAATTTGCTCCCAATACTTTACCAAGGACAGGAAAAACCCTTTCCTTTGGCTGGTATTAACAAGCCTTCCACAGGCTAGTGCCTGCCATCTCATACTTGCTTCCATTTACTCTATGCTCCAAACTATACTATTTTTGCTTCCCTTCTCCTTCCCAATACACCCTATATTGTTCTTATTCAAAACCATTACTTGCCCTGATCCCTGCTAGCTAGGAATTTTCTCTCTTTCTCTTTGTTGAATCCTTTGAAACTTTCTTTCTTTTTAGCACTTACAATGTAATGTCACATGCCATAGGTCTCCATAGTTTAGTCTCATCTCTCAAATAGACTTATCAGTTCCAAAAGAGTAGGGGCTTAGCTTTGCCTAACTTTTGATCTTTCTGAGAAGTTGGTACAATGATCTGTACATAATATACTGATTGTAAATAACCGTTGGACTGACTTTGTTGCATCTGGCTCAGAGCTATATGTAGAGAAAAGCAAATGGAGATTTGTTTTAGTAAAGTTCAGTGAGCACTGATAGCCTTTGTATTCTTCCCTATGTAAACACACCTGATGAGTTGGATGAATAAGCAATATTTTGGAGGATATACTTCCTCCCCACTGGATCATCTGCTTACCATACCCCTATGTCCTTCAGACAACTAAATCTGCTTTTCACTTGGCTCAAACCACTATCCCTCAAAGGTATTATTAAATCATATCCTTCTCCTTAAACCCAATGTCCAACTTAGCATACTACAAGCATTCTGGTCCTCTCCAATGTTGCTTCCCTAGCCTACCTCCTTTCTAAGCCTCCTCCAACAGGAATTGGAGGGTAGGATGTCTTCAGCTGAGTTATATGAGTTCAAGCATGCTATTTCTCCCCAGAGTGAGTAAACCTAATTACAAGCAGCCTGTATTAAAGCACATAGTTCTAGATACAATATATATGTGTAGAACCAAATTTCTTGTTGCACAGGAAGAATTGGATTCAGAAGGTAAAAATAACAGTTTACACTCATTTCCCAGTGTTCCTTTTCTGGATGTAGCTGATTCTGTCCATCATTGATCAATTGGAATTGGATTAGCTCTTCTCTATGTTGAAGATATCCACTTCCATCAGAATACATCCTCATACAGTATCATTGTTGAAGTGTATAATGATCTTCTGGTTCTGCTCGTTTCACTTAGCATCAGTTGATGTAAGTCTCTCCAAGCCTCTCTGTATTTCTCCTGTTGGTCATTTCTTACAGAACAATAATATTCCATAACATTCATATACCATAATTTACCCAACCATTCTCCAATTGATGGACATCCATTCATCTTCCAGCTTCTAGCCACTATGAAAAGGGCTGCCACAAACATTTTGGCACATACAGGTCCCTTTCCCTTCTTTAGTATTTCCTTGGGATATAAGCCCAGTAGTAGTATGGCTGGGTCAAAGGATATGCACATTTTGATAACTTTTTGGGCATAATTCCAGATTGCTCTCCAGAATGGTTGGATTCTTTCACAACTCCACCAACAATGCATCAGTGTCCCAGTTTTCCCACAGCCCCTCCAACATTCATCATTATTTGTTCCTGTCATCTTAGCCAATCTGACAGGTGTGTAATGATATTTCAGAGTTGTCTTAATTTGCATTTCTCTGATCAATAGTGATTTGGAACACTCTTTCATATGAGTGGAAATAGTTTTAATTTCATCGTCTGAAAATTGTCTGTTCATATCCTTTGACCATTTATCAACTGGAGAATGGCTTGATTTCTTATAAATTAAAGTCAATTCTCTGTATATTTTGGAGATGAGGCCTTTATCAGAACCTTTAACTGTAAAAATGTTTTCCCAATTTGTTACTTCCCTTCTAATCTTGTTTGCATTAGTTTTGTTTGTGCAGAAACTTTTTTAATTTGGTATAATCAAAATTTTCTATTTTGTGATCAATAATGGTCTCTAGTTCTCCCTTGGACACAAACTCCTTCCTCCTCCACAAGTCTGAGAGGTAAACCATCCTCTGTTCCTCCAATTTATTTATGATTTCGTTCCTTATGCCTAAATCTTGGACCCATTTTGATCTAATCTTAGTATGTGGTGTTAAATGTGGGTCCATGCCTAGTTTCTGCCATACTAATTTCCAGTTTTCCCAGCAGTTTTTGTCAAATAATGAATTCTTATCCAAAAATTTGGGATCTTTGGGTTTGTCAAACACTAGATTGCTATTTTTATTCACTATCTTACCCTATGAACCTAACCTATGCTACTGATCAACTAGTCTATTTCTTAGCCAATACCAAATGGTTTTGGTGACTGTTGCTTTATAATACAGTTCTAGATCAGGTACAGCTAGACCACCTTCACTTAATTTTTTTTTCATTACTTCCCTTGAAATTCTCGACCTTTTGTTGTTCCATATGAATTGTGTTGTTATTTTTTCTAGGTTATTAAAATAGTTTCTTGTAGTCTGATTGGTATAGCACTAAATAAATAGATTAGTTTAGGGAGTATTGTCATCTTAATTATATTCGCTCGGCCTATACAAGAGCACTGAATGTCTTTCCAATTATTTAAATCTGTCTTTATTTTTGTGGCAAGTGTTTTGTAATTTTGCTCATAATTCCTGACTCTCCTTTGGTAGATATATTCCCAAATATTTTATACTATCGACCGTTATTTTGAATGGAATTTCTCTTTGTATCTCTTGCTGTTGGATTGTGTTGGTAATGTATAAAAATCCTGAGGATTTATGTGGATTTATTTTGTATCCTGCGACTTTGCTAAAATTCTGAATTATTTCTAATAGCTTTTTAGCAGAGTCTTTGGGGTTCTCTAAGTATACCATCATGTCATCTGCGAAAAGTGATAATTTGATTTCCTCATTTCCTACTCTAATTCCTTGAATCTCTTTCTCGGCTCTTATTGCCGAGGCTAGCGTTTCTAGTACTATATTGAATAGTAATAGTGATAGTGGGAAACCTTGTTTCACTCCTGATCTTACAGGGAAAGGTTCTAGTTTATCGCCATTACATATGATGTTTACTGAAGGTTTTAAATATATGCTCCTTATTATTTTAAAGAATAGTCCATTTATTCCTATACTCTCAAGCATTTTTAGTAGGAATGGATGTTGGATTTTATCAAATGCTTTTTCTGCATCTATTGAGATGATCATATGGTTTTTATTAATTTGATTATTAATATGGTCAATTATACTAATAGTTTCATAATATTAAACCAGCCCTGCATTCCTGGTATAAATCCCACTTGGTCATAGTGTATTATCCTGGGGATGATTTTCTGAAGTCTGTTTGCTAATATCTTATTTAAGATTTTAGCATCAATATTCATTAAGGAAATTGGTCTATAGTTTTCTTTCTCAGTTTTCAATCTACCTGGTTTAGGTATCAGTACCATGTCTGTGTCATAGAAGGAATTTGGTAGGACTCCTTCAATCCCTATTTTTTCAAATAGTTTACATAGCATTGGAGTTAGTTGTTCTTTAAATGTTTGGTAGAATTCACATGTAAATCCATCTGGTCCTGGGGACTTTTTCTTAGGAAGTTGGTTAATAGCTTGTTCTATTTCTTTTTCTGAGATGGGACTATTTAGACTACTTACTTCTTCCTCTGATAATCTGGGCAAGCTATATTTTTGAAGGCATTCTTCCATTTCATTTAAGTTATCGAATTTATTGGCATAAAGTTGAGCAAAGTAGCTCCTAACTATTGTTCTAATTTCCTCTTCATTAGTGGTGAGTTCTCCCTTTTCATTTTCAAGGCGAACAATTTGCTTTTTCTCTTTCCTTTTTTTAATCAGGTTTACTAAGGGTTTGTCTATTTTGTTGGTTTTTTCATAGAACCAACTCTTAGTTTTATTAATTAATTCAATAGTTTTTTTACTTTCAATTTTATTAATCTCACCTTTTATTTTTTGAATTTCAAGTTTTGTGTTTGTCTGGGGGTTTTTAATTTGTTCCTTTTCTAGCAATTCTAGTTGTAAGCTCAATTCGTTGGCCCTCTCTTTCTCTATTTTATGCAAGTAGGCCTGTAGAGATATAAAACTTTCCCTTATTACTGCTTTGGCTGTATCCCACACATTTTGGTATGATGTCTCATTATTGTCATTTTTTTGGGTGAAGTTATTAATTATGTCTATGATTTGCTGTTTTACCCAATCTGTTCGACTCCAGACCCAGCTCTCTACCCTCTCTGCCATCTAACTATAGAAGCATTTCACTGCTGCTATACTTTGTAAGGCTTTAAAGGAGATGGGGGAAGCTAATAAGAAGGTAAAGAATAGTAGGTGGTATAATCCAGGAGTTCAAAAACCCAGAAACTTGTTCTGGAGGCAGAAGATGATGGTGGGAGGAAAGTCCAGGGCAGGAAGGAAGCTGGCAGCTTTCCTACCTCCTGCCTTTTAACAGGCAAACTCTAAAGCCCTTAAGAGAAATTTATCTGGAGAAGAAATAAATTTCAGTAAAACATTTTGAGCCAAACAAAAGACATTGCATGCTTACAAATTACTATTATAAAAAAATTGGGCTGAGGTATTGTTTTCAGCTTTGGACAGATATGTCTTGTCTCAACATTTCACCTGTAAAGATTACTGCAGGTGGTGTAGCCCAATCTCTATTTATTCCCATTATAAGAAAGGAAAAAATGCACTCCAATTTTGCACAATTAGCAACTAGTACTTCCAAAGAGAGGATAGATTTTTCTTCATGAATCCTTTTGGGTCCATTGTGATCTATTTGAATGAGCCAGGTACTAACTAGGGTCATAAGAAAGGAATCACTTTAATTACTACATGGCAGGGGATAGAGAAAGCTGTGCATGGAGTTCAGCTCTTGAGGGCAGAGGAGGTGAAAATGCTGAAGGGAACAGTACCTCTGAGTCATAGATTGGCTAAATATATTTTGTGCTACAAGGAAGAGAAATCTCTTTCTGAATGCAAGGAAAAACACAGAGGATGCTTTATGTACATGGCTTTAATCATTGTTTTGAGAGGTTAGGGAATAAATTATAGCAAAATTTCTAAACAGCTGTGCCTCAGATCCACACTTCATGCTAGATTTCATTCCATCCTTATTTCTTTGTGTTACAAAACCTTTTCCCAATTTGGCAGATTTCTGCCATTTCTGCTGCAAAGAGGCCCAAGGGAGAGAAAATCATAGGTAGAATGGCTTCAAGTAAGAAGTTACCAGGGCAGCCAAATCAGCTAAGAAAAATCCCAACATAAAACTGCAAAGCCCCAGTCAGTGTTAGAGGTCATCTACTGCTGCAGATGGTGATGATTTCTAAAGAAGTCTACATTGGAAATGCATACAAAGTCTTGTAATAAAGAAAACAATTTGACACCCCATCTTTCTAACTTTATATCATGACTGTTCTTTTTATACCAAGTAAGCTGTAGTGGGACAAGAAAATACTCAGTAAATATTTAAGAGTAGGAGTTGTCTACAGGGATATGGATTGGGAGTAGAGGTAGTAAATGGAAGGGGACACAGAAAGATCATTGCATGTTACAGTTAATAAGAATTTTGGGAAATAAGAAAAAAATTATACATTGGTAAAGAATGGAAACCCTCTTAGGGCATGGTTTCCATGCTGCTTTTAGTCTTTCTATTCATATCTTTCAAAGTACATAACCGGCTGAAAGTATGGAACTTCACACTAAAAGCATTTGATTGAGGAGAACAAAATACAAATGTATGCTTGGTTTATTATCATGGATGATGGTTTGCATAGGGTACAGATAAAAAACATTTCTTATAAATTATGAAGTGTACCAGATTCTCCCTTTTATGGATTAAATTCTATAAGTTTCATCAAGCTTTCCTACATTATAATGTTTCCCAATGAGATCCATGATTACTCAAAGAACAATAATTATATAAGAAAAGTTAAATGGACAAAAGATACCTATTATCCAAATTAATACCAACTTACTGCATTAGTAGTATCAGGCATATATCTGGGATAAAGCATGGAAAATGGATAAGCAGCTGGGCACAAAACTGAAATAGAAGGAAGATGAAAATTACTCAGTACTTTTAATGATCCAAATCTGCTTCCCTGGCACACATATGCATTTTTTCAATCAAGACATTCTCCCAGCAATATTGTATGATTGTTAGATCTTGGAGCACCATACTCTGTAAGAATCTAAGAATTGTGTCTAGTCCCGAAGGTGATAAAGAGGATACATGGTGGGAACAAACAGGATGTAGCATATTTCCAATGATGACTTATGCACAAAAAGTAACATAATAGATGTAAGTGAGGATATGTTTGATCAGAAAGAAGGTGGCCTGGTTATATGGTGGTAATAGCATTCTTCCAATTGGTAGACTGAACTTTCAGAACTTTTAATTTTGAAAAGTGGAAGGATCTCAATTTTGAATATTGTCATGTTTTCACCATTTTATTTTGTGCTTTTTTTCCAATAAAGTTTTGTAAAGCTTGTGGATTAAGCCGAATAAATTTCTAAATTAAAAAAAGAAATTGTCAAGGAAACTTGCCCTGATATTCTAGAGGGTAATATAGAAATTGAAATAATCTATCTGATTTCCTCCTGAATAAGATCCCAGAAATATTAGAGCCAAATTCTATAGCTCCAGGTCAAAAAAGAAAATATTGCAAGCAGCCAGAAAGAAACAATTGAAGTATTGTGGAGCCACAATCATTATAACACAAGATTTAGCAGCTTGAAACAATACAACCTTGAAAGTTCAGAAGGGAGAGGTGAAGCCAACATGGAAGAAAGAAGCCAGAAATATGCCTGTGCTCTTC
This sequence comes from Sminthopsis crassicaudata, assembly GCF_048593235.1. NCBI lineage: Eukaryota > Metazoa > Chordata > Mammalia > Dasyuromorphia > Dasyuridae > Sminthopsis > Sminthopsis crassicaudata. The sequence goes on from NC_133623.1 coordinate 38,834,475, forward strand.
CCAGTTTCCCCCCATAGTCAATGCTAGATCAAGCCTCCAAATGAATTCAGTAGTGACAGAACTCACAAACATTCAGAATGAAACAATTTCTCAGCTTAAGATATCTTGGAAGGACTACAGCAAAGTTCTATATCACTTGGACAGGCAGGGAATGTGACCCTACACAAGCACAGTGTGGAGAATCTAGTGGGAGATTCATTCTTAGCCAAAGTATGAACCAGCAGCATTGGCCCCTCCATCCTTCCTCAAAGGGCCAGTGGCTCAGCAAGCCAGCTGTGAGACCTCATTCCTAGTTAAGAAAGTAAATCATGAGCCCCTGATCCTTGGCTCAATAGGCAGGACTAGACCAGCCCAAACCAGCATAGTGAGAAATTCAGCAGCACTCCTGGCTCCAACACAGAAATAATTTTGACCATAGAAAGCCACTATGATGACAGGAAAGACCAAAACACTAACTTAGATGAGGACAAAATACCCACAGAGGAAATCCCAAAGAGTAATATAAATTGATCTCATGCCCAAAAAGCCTTTTCAGAAGCGTTCATAAAAGATTTTAAAAGAGAAGTGGAAGAAAAATGAGAAAAGAAATAAGAGGTATGGAAAAGGAAGGAAGAATTTGACTAAAGAAAACAATTTCTTAAAAAATACAATTGGCAAAATGCAAAAAAAAAAAAAAAAAAAAAAAATTCCCCTGAAGAAATCAATTCCTGTAAAAAACACAATAAGGCAAATTTTAAAAATCCACTGAAGAAAATAACAACTTAAAAAGTAGAATTTCTTCTGTCTGCCAAGGGAAAATCAGAAACTATATGAGCAAAACTACAAAACACCTTCCACACAAATAAAGTCAATTCTAACCATTTAGAAAAATATTAAATTCTCTTGGATAGGGCGAGCAAATATAGCAAAGATGAAAAAATTACTTAAACTATTTATTTAGTGCTATACCAATTAGACTCCCAAAAAGCTATTTTAATAACATAGAAAAATAACAACAAAGTTCATATAGAAAAACAAAAGGCCAAGAATTTCCAGGGAACTAATGAAAAAAAAATCAAATGAAGGTGGCCTACCTGTACCAGATCTAAAATGATTACTAAAACCATTTGGTATTGGCTAAGAAATAGACAAGTTGATTAGTGTAATAGGTTAAGTTCAAGGGACAAAACAGTCAATAACTCTAATAATCTAGTGTTTGACAAATCCAAAGACCCCAGTTTTTTGGGATAAGAACTCACTGTTTGACAAAAACTGCTGGGAAAATTGGAAATTTGTATGGCAGAAACTAGGCATTGATCCATACTTAACACCATACATCAAGATAAGGTCAAAATGGATTCATGACCTAGGCATAAAGAATGAGATTCTAAATAAATTAGAAGAACATAGGATAGTTTACCTTTTAGACCTGTGGAAGAGGAAGGAATTTATGACGAAAGAAGAACTAGAGATCATTATTGATCACAAAATAGAAAATTTTGATTATATCAAATTGAAAAGTTTTTGTACAAACAAAACTAATGCAAACAAGATTAGAAGGGAGGCAATAAACTGGGAAAACATTTTTACAGTCAAAGGTTCTGATAAAGGCCTCATTTCCAAAATATATAGAGAATTGACTCTAATTTCTAAGAAATCAAGCCATTCTCCAATTGATAAATGCTCAAAGGATATGAACAGACAATTGAAACTATTTCTAGCCATATGAAAATATGTTCCAAGTCATTATTAATCAGAGAAATGCAAATTAAGACAACTCTGAGATACCACTAAACACTTGTCAGATTGGCTAGAATGACAGAGAAAGATAATGCAGAATGTTGGAGGGGATGTGGGAAAACTGGGACACTGATGCATTGTTGGTGGAATTGTGAATACATCCAGCCATTCTGGAGAGTGATTTGGAACTGTGCTCAAAAAGTTATCAAACAGCGCATACCCTTTGATTCAGCAGTGTTACTACTGGGGTTATATCCCAAAGAGATTTTAAAGAAGGGAAAGGGATCTGTATGTGCAAGAATTTGCAGCCCTTTTTTGTAGTGGCCAGAAACTGTTTTGTTTGTGGCAACCCTCGTGTCCAGAAACTGGAAACAGAGTGGATACCCATCAATTGGGGAATGGCTGAATGAACTGTGGTATATAATTATTATGGAATATTAATGTTCTATAAGAAATGACCAGCAGGAGGAATACAGAGAAGCTTGGAGAGACTTACATGAACTGATGCTGAGGGAAATGAGTAGGACCAGGAGATCATCATATACTTCAACAACAATACTATATTATGATCAATTGTGATGGATATAGCTCTCTTCAACAATGTGATGAACCAAATCAGTTCCAATAGAACAGTAATGAATTGAATCAGCTACATCCAGTGAAAGAACTCTGGGAGATGACTATGAACCACTACATAGAATTCCCAATCCCTCTATTTTTGTCTGCCTACATTTTTTATTTCCTTCACAGGTTAATTGTACACTATTTCAAAGTCCAATTGTTTTTGTACAGCAAAATAACTATATGGACGTACTATATATATATTGAATTTAACTTATACTTTAATATGTTTTACATGCATTGGTCAACCTGCCACCTGGGGGAAGGGATGGGGTGAAGGAAGGTAAAAACTGGAACAAAAGGTTTTGCAATTATCAATGCTCAATATTTACCCATGCATATATCTTGTAAATGAAAAGCTATAATAATTTTTTAAAAAGAAAAGTAGAATTCTTCAAATAGAAAAAGAGCTACAAAAACTAACTGAAGAAAACCACACATTAAAATCTAGAATCGGGCAATTGGAAGCTAATGACTCTAAGAGATATCAAGAATCAGTTGAACAAAATAAAAGAATGAAAAAAATGAAAGAAAATATAAACTGCCTCACTGGAAAAACAGCTGACCTGGAAAATAAATCCAGGAGATACAATTTAAAAAGTATTTGTCTACCTAAAGGTCATGACCAAAAAAAAGAAAAGAGTCTGGATAGCATCCTACAAGAGATTATCTTTTTTTAAAAATTTATTTTATAATTATAAAATTTTTTGACAGTGCATATGCATGAGTAATTTTTTTTACAACATTATCCCTTGTATTCATTTTTCCAAATTTTCCCCTTCCTCCCTCTACTCCCTCCCCTAGATGACAGGCAATCCCATACATATTAAATGTGTTACAGTATTACGTAGATACAATATATGTATGTAAATCCAATTTTCTTGTTGCACGGTAAGAATTGGATTCTGAAGGTATAAGTAGCCTGGGTAGAAAGACAGTAGTGCAAACAGTTTACATTCAATTCCCAGTGTTCCTTCTCTGGGTGTAGTTGTTTCTGTCCATCATTGATCAACTAGAAGTGAATTGGATTTTCTTTATGTTGAAAATATCCACTTCCATCAAAATATATCTTCATACAGTATTGTTATTGAAGTGTAAAGTGATCTCCTGGTTCTGCTTATTTCACTCAGCATCAGTTGATGTCTCTGCAAACCTCTCTGTATTCATCCTGCTGGTCATTTCTTACAGAGCAATAATATTCCATAACATTCATATACCATAATTTACCCAACCATTCTCTGATTGATGGACATCCATTCATTTTCCAGTTTCTAGCTACTACAAAAAGGGCTGCCACAAACATTTTGGTACATACAAGTCCCTTTCCCATCTTTAGTATTTCTTTGGGATATAAGCCCAGGAGTAGCACTGCTGGATCAAAGGATATGCACAGTTTGATAACTTTTTGGGCATAGTTTCAAATTACTCTCCAGAATGGCTGGATTCTTTCACAATTCCACCAACAATGTATTAGTGCCTCAGTTTTCCCACATCCCCTCCAACATTCATCATTATCTTTTCCTATCATCTTAGCCAATCTGACAGGTGTCCTATAAGAGATTATCAAAGAAAGCTGCCCTGATATACTAGCACCAGACCTGGAAATATTCATTGAAAGAATCTATAGATCACCTCCAGAAAGAAATCCCACAAGAAAAACCCCAAGAAACATTGTTACAAAACTCCAGAACTATAATCTCAAGGAAAAGATACTGCAAGTTGACAGACAGAAACAATTCAAGTATCAAGGAGCAACAGTAAGGATTTCCCAAGATCTGGCAGCTTTTAAAATAAAGAATCAGGAGGCGTAGAATAATATATCCTAGAAGACAAAGGACATGGGATTACAACCAAGAATTAACTATCTGGCAAAACTGAGCATCATTTTTCAGGGGAGGAGATAGATCTTCAATGAAGTAAGAGATATTCAAACATAACTATTGAGAAAAAAAAACAGAACAGAACAAAATATAAAATTTCATCTTCAAGTACAGGAGTCAAGAGAAGCATAGGAAGGTAAAATGAGGGAAAATATATTACTTAAAATATCCCTATATGGGAAGATGATACCTGTAACTCTTTTTTTTAAAATTTATTTATTACAAAAATTTATGCATAGGTAATTAATTTTTCAGCATTGACAATTGCAAAACCTTTTGTTCCAACTTTTTCCCTCCTTCCCCCCACTCCTTCCCCCAGATGGCAGGTTGTCCAATACATGTTAAATATGTTAAAGTATAAGTTAAACACAATATATGCATACATGTCCAAACAGTTATTTTGCTGTACAAAAAGAATTGGACTTTGAAACAGTGTACAAGTAGCATGTGAAGGAAATCAAAAATGTAGGCCGACAAAAATAGAGGGATTAGGAATTCTATGTAGTGGTTCATAGTCAATTCCCAGAGATCTTTCGCTGGGTGTAGCTGGTTCAGTTCATTACTGCTCTATTGGAACTGATTTGGTTCATGTCATTGTTGAAGACAGCTACGTCCATCACAATTGATCATCATACAGTATCATTGTTGAAGTATATAATGATCTCCTGATCCTGCTCATTTCACTCAGCATCAGTTCATGTAAGTCTCTCCAGGGCTTTCTGAAATCATCCTGCTGGATACCTGTAACTCTTGAGAACTGTATCTGTTATGGGGCCAATTAGAGGGGACATAAATGGAATATGTGGATATAAAAAGACTCTGATGTGATGATATTAAAGAAAATGACTAAGCGATATAAAAGGGGAGAACAGGGAAAAGAGGAAAGGAGAGATAAAATGGAACAAATCAGATCTCATGAACAGGCACAAAAGACCCATTACAATAGAGGGAAAGAAGGGAGGGGTATTAGCACTGTCTGATGCTTAATATCATCAGTTTGGGCTCAAAGAGGGAATAATATATTCACTCAATTGGGTATAGAAATTTATCTTGTCCTATAAGGAAGTAGGAGGAAAAAGAGGTAAGAAAAGGGAGGAGGGGTGACAGAAGGGATGACAGGTTAAGGGCTGGTGGATTAAAAACAAAATATCATTAAGGAGGGCTACATTGGAAAGTGAGAACAAAAGTATATGCAGAGGAGAAAATAGGATGGAGGGAAATACAGAGCTGGTAATCATGACTATAAAATGTGAATGGCATGAACTCTCCCATAAAACATAAGTGATTAAAAGAACAGATTAAAAAACCAGAATCATACAATATGTTGATTACAAGAAACACATTTGAAACAGAGAGATACATACCAAGTAAGGGTAAAAGGCTAGAGCAGAATTTATTATGCTTCAGCAGAAGTAAATTTAAAAAAAGCAGTGATCATAATTCTGATCTCAGGTAAAGCAAAAGTAAAAATAGACCTAATTAAAAGTGATAAGAAAGGAAACTACATCTTGTTTAAGGGTACCATAAACACTGAAATAGTATCATTACTAAATGCATATATACCAAAGTGGTAGAGCATTCAAATTTTTAGAGAAGTTAAATCAGTTACAGGAAGAAATAGAAAGTAAAACTACAGTGGTGGAAGCCCTCAACCTCCCCTTCTCAGAATTATATAAATCTAACCATAAAAGAAACAAGAAAGAAATTAGGGAGGTTAATAGAATTTTAGAAAACTTAGATATTCTAGACCTCTGGAGAAAACTGAAGAGGGACAGCAAGGAATATATCTGTTTCTGAGCAGCATAAGGTATCTATATAAAAAACTGACCCTATATTGGGACATAAACTTCACAATCAAATGCAGAAAAGCAGAAATAGTAAATGTATCTTTTTCAGACAATGATACAATAAAAAACATTCAATTAAGGGACAGGGAAAAATAGACTAAAAACCAATTTGAAAGTAAATAATCTAATTCTAAAAAATGAATTGGTCAAACAACAAATCATGGAAATAACATATAATTTCATCCCAGGGAATGACAATAATGAGACAACATAACCACAACCTATGGAATGCAACCAAAACAGTCCTTAGGGAAAATTTTATATCTCTAAAAATTATATCAAAAAACTAGAAAAAGAAATCAATGAATTGGGCATGTCAACAGTTTGTAATAATAGGAAGTACAGAAATTGATTGAAGAAAACAACTTCTTAAAAATAGAATTGATGAAATGGAAAAAAATCCACTGAAAGTTTGGTGTGCCTGAGATGATATTCAAGAGGCAAAACAGCTAGGATTAAAATAGTCCACCCAGTAAAACTGAGGGATAATTAGGGAGGAAAAATAAATATTCGATGAAATAGAAGACTTTCAAACCTTCTTGATGAAAAGATCAGAACTGAATAGAAAATCTGACTTTCAAATAGAAGACTCAAGAAAAGCATAATAAGGTAAATAGGAAAGGGAAATTATAAGGAACTTAATAAGATAAACTGTTTACATTCCTACATGTAAAGATTACACTAGTAACTCATAAGAATTTTCTTATTAGCATAATTAGAATGAGTATATATAGAAGGCACATATATGAGCTGAATATAAAGGGATGATATATAAAAAAAATTTAAAAAGATGAATGTATAGGAAAGGAAGAGGTAGAATGGTATAAATTATCTCACATAAAAGAAGCAAGAAAAAGTTTTTACAGTAGAGATGCAAGTGGTAGAGAAGTTAAGAGTGAGTTAATCTTACTCTCATCAGAATTGGTTCAAAGAAGAAATAATATACACACTCAACTGTGGGTAGAAATCTATCTTACTTTTCAAGAAAGTAGGAGAGAAAGAATATAAGTGAAGGGTGGGAGGTAATAGAAGGGAGGATATGTTGGTCAAGGTGCTAGCCAGAAGCAAAACACTTTTGAGAAAGGCCAAGGTGGGGGCAGCTAGGTGGTGCAGAGGATAGAGCACCAGCCTTGAAATCAGGGGGACCTGAATTCAAATCTAGCCTTAGATACTTAACATTTCCTAGCTATGTGACCCTAGGCAAGTCACTTAACCACAATTCCCTCAGCAAAAACAAAAAACAAAGAGAGAGAGAGAGAGAGAGAGAGAGAGAGAGAGAGAGAGAGAGAGAGAGAGAGAGAGAGAGAGAGAGAGAGAGAGAGAGAGAGAGAGAGACACAGAAAGGCCAGGGTGTGATAAGAGAGAAAATACAATAAATGAGGAAATAGAATGGAGGGAAATACAGTTAATAATAGTTACTGTGGAAAAAAAATTTGAAGCAAGTTTCTCTGATAAAGGCCTCATTTCTCAAAAATATAAAGAACAAAATTACATGAATAAAAATAAGACCCATTTGCAAACTATAATAAATGATCAAAAGATATGAGAATATTTCAGATAAAGTAATCAAAGCTTTCTAGAGACATCTGAAAAAAATTCTCTAACTTCCTATTGATCGGAGAAACACAAATTAAAACAATTCTTAGGTACCAGTTCATTCCTATTAGGCTAACAGAAAAGGAAAATTAGTTATGTTGGAGGGGATGTCAGAAAAATGAAACATTGATGCACTGTTGGTATGGTTGTCAACTGATTTAACCATTCTTAAAGGAATTTAGAACTTTGCCAAAGGGCTATAAAGCTCTGCATATCCTTTGACCTGGTGATACCACTATCTGTCTGTCTGTCTGTCTATCTAGCTATCTTGGTCTATATCCCCAAAGAGATAAAAAAGAAAAAGAAAAAGGGCCTATGTATACAAAATATTTATAGCAGCTTTCTTCTGGTAGAAAAGAATTGATGGCTGAACAAATATTATAACATAATACAAATAGTATAATTATGATGCCATACTATTACACTGTAAAAAATGATGAGCAGGATATTTCCCCAAAAAAAACCTAGATAGACTTACACGAACTGATGAAAAGTGAAATGTATTGCTTGCAAAATAACAACAATACTGTAAGATGATCAGTATTACAGAGATCTAAGACCTCTGAAGGACTATAGAGGAAAAATGTTATCCATCACCTGAGAAAGAACTTATGGTATCTAAATTGAGATTGCAGCATACTTTTTTTTTCATTTTATTTTTCTTGAAGGTTTTTTTATGTTTTTTCTTTCACAAAATGGATAGAATAAATAATAGAAAATTTTTTTTTCATGACTATACATGTATAACACAGAGAATTACTTGCCTTATCAATGAGGGGGTAAAGAAAGAAGAAGGGAGAAAATTTGGTATTCAAAATTTTAAGAATGAATGTTTGAAAGGTGTTTTTATATATAAATGGGGGGGAAATAAAATACTATTTTTAAATGACAAAACAGAAAAACCAAATACTGCAGAGCACACCATTCTCTTTGTGTTGAGTCCCAGGAGCCATATTTCAGGAAAGATACTGAATATATTGCAAGATACAAAGGACTAGAAAGTTTATAAGGGGTCTTGAGTTCATGCTATATGAGGACAAGAGGAAGAAAGCAGAGATGTTTGCCCTGGAGACAAAAAAGAAAACAAAATGGAAAAAAAGACATCTTTAAAGTTGTGAAAGAGCTGTTGTGTGGAAGGCAATTTAGCCTTGTTCTGATTTTTAATGGAGACTAATCAAGGCAGAACTAAAAGCAAGGGCAGAAAGATACAGAGAGGCCAATTTAGATTTGATAGAAGGTAAAACTTCCTAAAAATCAGTGCTTTTCCAAAGGAGAGTGAACAGAGGATGGGAGTGGAATGGACTGCCTCAAGATATAGCAGATTTCCCCATTTAGGGTTAATAGTAGGGTTGAAAATTCATGATGAAGCCAAATGACTATTTGTCAGTAATGTTGTAAAGGGGATCTCGGTACAATATTCACTGAGGCGCCTTCTAGCTTTGAAATTCTGTGACCTCTATGACTCCCAACCAAATATTAAAGGTATTTTGAAAAATACCTTCCCTCTCTACCAGCTAATAAACCAAAACCTTTTCTACTACAATTAGCATCCTGGATTTAAGACATCAAATCCAATTTCCTCATTTCACAAATGAGGACAGTGAGTTCCAGGGCAAGAAAATGACTAGCCTCTGTTCACATAAATAATCACTAACAGAAGCAGGATTTGAAAACAAGTTCTCTGAGGAGAAAGGTCTCTGTTTCTTTTATTTTCTTTGCCAAAGTATCAAGTTTATCACCTTGATGGATGTCACAGACTTACCTAATTACATCATCAGTCTTTGGAAATTGAGTCAAGGGGAGGATCCCCACTAACCATGGACAGTCATCTTTCATCATTGCCATCCCTTCTTAACAAGCTGCTATTGCACCTCTGTTTACATCCCAGCCACAGCAAGCACCACGCACAAGTGCCCACCTTTTACTTTTGCATAGCCTACTGGGTGCTCCACCACCATTAGAGACAATTATGCTATTATTGTTTCGGACAAGAACACAGCGGGTATCTAGGCACCACTTTACCACTTTACCACTAGGTAATGTTTTTGAAGACTTTATGTCATAAGAAAACACACTAACAAATATAGCAGAACAGATGGATCCTGATCACAGCTTCAGAAAGGTTGAACACAGGAAGTAGTGAAGATTGATACCTACCTACTAAGCAGCAATCTGGGTGCAGAGAACAGCAGGCTGCCACTGATATTTGGCATATTTATTGGAGCATTAAAAGAGTTGCACAGGCCTCTTAATTAATATATGTACCCATAGTTATGGAAAGCTAGTTGAAAGTGAGTTTTCCTTACTGATTTATCTGTCTCTCTTAAATACTATAAACTTCTAAGTAATACCTACTTTAGTGCAGGGGCAATAAATTTGAGGCCAGGCTGCTTCTCATTGTTTGTGCTGTAGAAATGTCAGTAGTGTTTGTATTTCTAAACATTGTATTTCATGCCATTTCAAAGTTGTCCCAAATATTCATGTTTAAAAGACTAAATAGCTTGGGGTCAAGAGACTTGAAGAATATTTGTCTCATTTTGAGGCTGATGAAAAGTATTCTATATAAGAATTTCAGGAAGAAAATATGTCCTAGAAGACACGAGCTTTGCAGACTGCAACCAGTCCTAAATTCACTTAGTCTACTATTTAAAGTTTATAAAAGTCCTTCATTCCTTACTATCAAGCCTTTAATGCACCAATGACATTAACCCTCTAGGCTCCGCTCAAGCTGCCCCAGAAAGTAGAGAGTTCTAGACCTGAAGTTGGGAAAATCTGAGCTCAAATTTTACCTTATTTTAAATGAGCACAAGTCATTTAATTTCTGTCTACCTCAGTTACTTCAACTTTAAAGTGCTAATAGCACCAACCCCTCAGGGAAATTGTGAGGTTCAAATGAGATAAAATTTGTAAAGTGCTTAACAGAATGCCTTCCTCAAGTGCTACCTCCTCCATGGGGTCTTTCCAGATTCAATCCTTAAGGCCTTCCCTCACCCAAATTACTTGGAATTTACTTTGCATGTATTCATGTCACATTGACTTAGCTGTGATATTTATGTTTTTCCCTACCAGAACTCTTTGAGGGCAGGGACCGTTCTGGTTTTGTCTTGGTATCTCCAGCACCTAGCATAAGGCCTGACACATAGTGGTTCATAATAAATGTTTGTGGAATAAAGAAAAGACATAGATGCTACTATTTTCTCCCATTTTGGAGATGATGAAATGGAAGGTTTAAAAGACTATGACTTGCCCATTGTCACACAACTAACTACTCTAAGGTATGATACCAACCTAAATCTTTCTTTCTTGAACCTAAAATGCCTTATTACCAGTCCAGATGATTCAATGGGTTGAAAATGGAGACATAGCTTACTTCTAAGCACCAATGAGTACTTTATTTGAAGTATTTGGTCCATTTGAAGGTTGGCTTAAGGACAGGGAGAGTAAGTGCTGATCACTCCTTGGGAGTTTCAAAGGATGGTAAATAAGAGCTGAAAAGGGATTCTAGAGGTCAATTAGCCCAATGTTATCCCCCTTTTTACAGATGAGAAAACTGAGGCCCAAATACACTGACATTTCCCCAAGGTCATACAGGCAAGTGGAAGAGATGGAATTTGAAGACAGGTCCTCTGCATTCAAATCATAGCTGATTTTGAAGGGTTTATCTCCAGGCAAACCACAGAAATACTGAGCTACTGGATGCATAAGAAATGCAGCATAAATTATGGGTATTATCAGTATAAGAAATCTAATAGGTCCAAGAAAAAATAAATATAAATTTCATGGCAAGGTAAACTGTCATCTACATAAGGGAGAGGAGCAAAATACCAATTTGATGATCAGCTACAAGATCCACTTGCTCCAAGCAAGGGTGTTCCTCAAAGGAAACTTTAATGGCCTAGCTAATAGACTTACACCATATGTACACATTTCTCCCCATCTGTTTTACTGTTGATTTCTTTTTCTTCTGAAAAACATTCAATATACTTACTGAAAGGTCCTGCACTCTTTATGGAATTTCTTATAAACAAGTACGTGGGTCAATGAATTTAATTCTGAAATCTGGTCTAATTTAGTATTAGTGCTTTCCAGGAAATCTACCAGCAAACAAGATAGCTATCCCTCCAGGATAAAAGACTTCAGAATGGAATTCTTGGAGTTCCTTGGCCTTCCCTATGGAGTCATCCTACACTTGGGCAGGAACAAAGATCCTCTCCCTCCCCTCTCCCCACACATAAGAATATAAGATCTTGTATCCCACATGGATAGCCTGACATTGGAGATTATACCTAATCCCTATCATGAAATGGATATAATACTTCTGTTGATAACAAAATCAGAGAACATTTGGGGAATTGATAGGCTCAAACTCTAAATCCCAATTCCCATTCCACCAGAATTTCATTAGTTTCTATATCCTTCCTGGTCTAGAATATGGATAGTTAGAGGTTGGATAATCTTGCTTCTATTACTGATTAAGAACAGGAAAGCCATCTGTCTTCTAAGGTTTAAACATTCCCCTATCTAAAGACAGGCATCTGAGCCAAAAATCTCTTAGGGCCCTTGCCTATTATCCCAAGATAAGGATATCATTCATTAACAGAATTCATCTGGGGAACAATGACTACATGACTACATGTTGTGCACAGGAGTCAAGGAGAGTAGCAAGAAAGAGGAAAAATACCTAGAGTTCTGGAATATTGGGGTCTAAGGTAAGAGTTCTTAACTTTTTTCATATTATGAAGCCCTTTGGCAGTCTATAGACAGAATACTATTTTTAAATGCATGAAATATATAGGATTACAGCCATCCAAATATCACAAACATGTGTTCCTCTCTGAAACTATCCTGCTGTGTAGCGAGCTGTCGTCTCCAGAAGCTGCCAGATCGCTCTCTGGGAAGAGATCTGCTGTGTCTACTCAAATCTCTCAGACAGATTCTTCTTCCTGTAGTGAACCGTTGTCTCCAGGCAGTTGCTGTTAACTCTTGTCCAGAGAAGTGACGTCCCTTCCTGCAGAGAGCCCCGTCAGGCCTGATGTAATGCAGAGACTTCCCTTTGAATCCTGGCTCTGAATCTCCTCCAGCTCTTATTCTTCCCCAGGCAGACTGCTCTCCAGGCCCAATGTTGCCTCTTTTATCCTCCCAGAGAATGGGCGTGGGATAATGCAAGGGCTTCTGGGAAGAACCACTTCAACCAATGAGCTTGCTCCTTCTAGGATTCCTAAGGTGTAAACTCCCTTTACAGGTCTGAGCCAGAGAACTGTCAAGTCAACCTGAGTTCTCACCTTGTAATTGTCCAGACAACCTGAGTTCTCACCTAGTAATCCTAACATCGCTGGTCTTTCTTACAGAGCAATAATATTCCATAACGTTCATATACCACAACTTATTCAGCCATTCTCCAGTTGATGGGCATCCACTAAGTTTCCAGTTTCTTGCCACTACAAAAAGGGCTGCCACAGACATTTTTGCATATGTGGGTCACTTTCCCTCCTTTAAGATCTCTTTGGGATATAAGCCCAGTAGAAACTCTGCTGGATCAGAGCATGCACAGTTTGATAACTTTTTGAGCATAGTTTCAAATTGCTCTCCAGAATTGTTAGATCAGTTCACAGTCCCACCAGCAATGTATCAGTATCCCAGTTTTCCCACATCTTCTCCAATATTCTTTATTATCTTTTCCTTTCATCTTAGCCAATCTGTGAGGTGTGTAGTGGTATCTCAGAATTGTAGTAATTTGCTTCTCTCTAATCAATAGTGATTTAGAGCACCTTTTCATAAGACTAGAAATAGTTTCAATTTCTTCATCAGAAAATTGTCTGTTTCATATCCTTTGAACATTTATCATCTGGAGAATGGAAATGCCCCCTTTTCAACGTGAAGCCATATGTGAAAGGTAAAGCCTATATGCCCCTGAAAGAGGTTCTGGAAACATTAGAGATGATTTCCCCGATATGGCAAGAACAGCTAGTAAGTAAGGGTTAAAACAGTACATTAAAAAGAGTGAGAGTTTGGGAGTCATTGGAGTTCAAATTCAAATCCTGACTCTGCCACTTAAGTGAATCTCTGGACAAATCTTTTTTTTTTTTTTTTTTTTTTTTTTTTAATCTCTGGCCTTCAGATATTTTTTCTATAAAATTAGGAAGACTGTCCCTTCCAGCCCTAAAATTATGATCTTATGGAATCCTATGATTTTTCATGTCTCAGATAATTTAACTCCAATACTGAATAGAGTTCACACTCCAGTAGGCAGAGGTATGAAACGTGGCTTACTGGCTACATGGGGCTCACAACATTCCAGAGTGAAGCTGAACCAAATTACATTATAGTTGGGAAATATTTAACAAAATAAATAAAAATACAATAAAACACAAATAACATATTTTTAAAAACTAAGTCAATCTGTAGGCTTCAGGGATCCTTATGTATGGCTATTTCTATTTGAATTTGATATCACTGATATGATATCCTCTTAGGAAAAAAACAACTGTCCGAGCAATGGCAGAAGGAGGTCCCTAAAGCTTCTGCTTAGGCAGTAGCCTTCCTTAAGGGGAAAATTGAAGCCTACCAATTATACAGTAATTGGCTGGAGGCCTTTGGCAAAGAGTGAACTGACCAAATCATTAGATTAACAAGCATTTTTTAAGTATCAGCTATCTGCCACAGGTACTAGAAGTACATATTTTTGAAGGAAAACAACATGTACAAAATAAGGAGATGCAAAATATAAAGAATAAAGCAAGATCAGTTCAAGGTAATAAGAAGGCACACAAAGGGAGAATAACAACTGGAGGGAATCCAGATCTTTAAAATGAGCTAAAGTGTCTAAGAGGTAGCAGAAAGGAAAAGGGAGTGCATTCCTGTCATAAGATAACGAAAGTCTTTGCATAGGCCAACACATCAACTACTTCCACCTCATCATTGTGATTGCTTCTTAAACATCATGTCAGAAATGATAAATTTATACATAAGTAAACAATGGAAAGAAAAAGACAAAATAATATTTTTAAACAGTTAATTTGACCTTTCTGGTCAGCAAGAAGGTGATTATAGTCTCCCAAAATGGGAGGCAAGTTGTATTATTTTTTGTTTGTTTTATTTTCATCATGAAATAGCGAGGCACAGGGGATCAAGTACTGGACTTGGAATCAGAGCTGGGCTCCAATCCTGATTCTAACACATATTAACTATGATTATAGCAAGTCACAATCTTTCAGTGGCCTGAGTAAATCCCCAAGACTATAAGTTATGGAGTTCCCATTCTGTTTGGTAGAAGGAATTTTCATGATTAGAGTTCCCTATATTGAAAAAATGATAACTCTAAACAAAACCAACAATGAAGGTTTGGTTTTATTTTTCCCCAGGAAATTCTTCTTTCCAATCAAACAAATCAGGATTTGTCTACTTCTTTATTCTTCCTACTTGGTATTAATCTTGGCTGAATTAGAGTAGCCTCTTGATTTTAATTTTGGTCCACTCAGTCCCCTTTTATCCTCATCAGGAATGGAAAGTGGTAGAGCTAATTCCATGTACTGGATACTTCAGAAAGAAATTCTTATTACTGTTAGCACCGGGGGTCTTCCAGCACAGGCTAGATGACCAGGAGACAAAATAATAATGATTAACAATAGACAGAGGGACAGCTAGATAGTGCAGTGGACAGAGCACCAGCCCTGAAGTCAGGCAGACCTGAGTTTAAATCTGTCCTCAGACACTTAACACTTCCTGGCTGTGTGACCCTGGGCAAGTCACTTAATCCCAACTGCCTCAGCCACAAAACAAAAACAAGAACAGTAGAGTACTGAACCTGAAGTTAGGATAACCTTAGTTCAAATCGGGCCTCAGACATTTTCCAGCTGTGTGAAGTCACTTAAAATCTACCTCAATTTCCTCAATTATAAAATAGGGCATCTAGCTCCCTCTTCCCCCAGGTTGTTATGAGAATCAAATGAGATATATCAACAGTACTTCACACAGTGCCTAGCACAAAATAACTTAATAGATATTTGTTCCTTTCCTTACTTTACTCAGGAGCAGCCAGTTTGCTTAGTTTCTTGAACTTGCCTGCATCTTCTAGGCCAGGGGTTCTCAAACTATGGCCTGTGGGCCAGATGCGCCCACCGGGTTATGGCAAATGGGCTGAGGGGTGGAGACAGTGTGAATTTCTGTTTTTACTATAGTCCAGCCCTCCAACAGTCTGAGGGACAGTGAACTGGCTCCCTATTTAAAAAATTTGAGGACCACTGTTCTAGGCTATCCCCCCTTCCCTACCCCTCAAGATTTGGCAAAGGCCACACCAAGCAAAAAACAAATATTCAACATTTTTGAAGGGAATGTAAAAGCCAAAATCTCTGCTTCCCAGCAGTTTATCAATGACATATCCCCTAATCTAAACAGACACTTAGGAAATTGGACAGTTCCAGCAGGAACCTCAAAGATTTGAGAATACCAACAAGGATTTCAGTGACGACACTTTGTAGGTTTCTTTAAATTTTAAAATTACATTTATTATGAATTTAACTTCACATAGCAAAAACAAACACCTAAAAAGATACTCAAGAGTACTGAAAACAACAACAAAACACTGTAACCCCCAATAGCAACAAAATTTTGCCCAAAAAACTTTTTAAAAATCTCACCTCCTTTCTTTTCCTTCCTTGATGCTCTGTGTCCAGTCACAAAAATCCACGACAAGAAGCCAAGTTTCTTTGTACCTTATTTAGCTGAGCAAGTGATTTGCCCGTATTTCATTTGTCAAAGCCATTATTTGTACATTTTCCCCAAGTTTCTTCAAGTGGCTTATTGATCATGTTGGTGCTTCCATCAAAGGCATATATTCTAGCAAATCTTTGAGTCAAGTCTCAAAGACCAGCCAGAGATATATGGCCTTGGCCATAATGTAGCCCAAGTTGATTGAGATGTTTATAATTCTTATAAAGGAGAAGGGCATGGCCAGAAAAATCTATGATTTCTAAGCCTAAATCAAACCAAATTCCTAGAATGATTTTCATTAGAGTTCATAAGAGGAAAAAAGTAATTTTCTAAGTCTTTTTTTTTTCTCAAAGAGCCCCATCATTCTGGATTCCAATGCAAATTTCTCAGTAGAAAAAATCATATTGATTCTTATTTCCTTATAGAGAAAACCTGCTTGGATGACTCTGCAGTTGAGGAACAAGGTAATGTCAATGAAAAGTGAGAAACTGCCCATTCCACCTCTGGAAAGATCTAACTGGTGAATTTTCCTTACACCATGTCTCTTTTTTCTGCTCATACTGCCTCTGAAGATAAACATCAGAACAAGTCTAAAATAATTAATTTGCTTAAAGATCATCTATCATTTACTCCTTAAAATTTCTTCTCCAGACCCCTACCCCACCCCAAACCATCTCATCCTATAAGATCTTTATCCATCCTTTTCAATAAATACTGCATAGTAGATTTACCCAACACTTTAGAGACTTTCTGATAATTCTTCTAATAATCAGATGGGTACTAAAGAAGACATAGGCTACTCATCTCACTACTACTATCCTTCACTCTCACTACATAATCAAACTAACTCCTTTTACAATCATACATATTTTTGATGCATTTTATGCCACTTAGGATCATCCGATTTTTTTTAACAGTGTAAAGGGATCTTAGTAATTTGTCTAATCCAAGATTCATCACACTTATGACTAGGAAAGAATGCTATTTACATTTTTAAATACAATAAAACTTCATTTAAAAATATAAACACATTCTTATCTTGAGGGCCACACAGAAACAGAAAACAGGTGGTGGATGGATTTAGCCTGCTGGCATAATTTGGTGACTCCAGTTCAAGTGCAAAAAATCTAAGGAGATACAATCATTTGCCCAAGGTTACACATGTAGTAAATCTCAGAGATGGGATTTGAACACAGGTTTTCTGATGATAAATGCAGAGTTCTAACTAATGTTCTACAATGAGGGTTTAATTCACACAAATGAGCACTGGCAATATTTTGTAGTCCATGTGCCTTTCCATTGATTTTGGAGGGACTCACAAATTTGATTCTTCAGAGATGGTGATGTTTCAAATTACACATATAGGCATATCATCAGCAATACTGATGTTTAAAAAACTAGTGCTTTAAATAATGATAGTTACCAATGAATAAACGGGACAATGGCCATACTAATGTACTGTTAGTGGGACTGTAAATTCTGGTACAACAATTATGGAACAAATTTTATTCTAAGAATTCTGGAAAGCAATTTATTTCCATATCAGAAAGTCACTAAACTGTACATACTTTTTGATTCAACAACAATATGTCTGCACCACAGAGAGATCAAAGAAAGAAGAAAAGGATTCATACGCAAAAAAAAAATTTATAACAACTCTTTTTAATAGAAAACTAAAAGATGTTTTAAACAGTAAGCAACCATAAATTGGGGATCAGATAAACAAATTATGGTATATGGATATAATGGAATTGATGAGGTTTAGATCTGGGGTACCCAAACGAAAATGAGGTTTAGTGGTAGTGCAAGCAGTTCTTTGTAAAGGAATTACAGACCAGAAAATGTAGCTTGATAAAAGAGGTTTATTATAGGGATTGGAAGTAATGTTAAGGAAATAGGTGAGGATAAAGAGAGGAAGACACAGGAAACATTCCAGTGGGCAGAGAGTCTTTGGGGTGCCAGGCAGGGTGCTGACATGTTTAGACCCTCTGCAAAGAGAGGGCTCCAATCTGGCTCTTTTATAATAGGAGGCTTTGGCTACAAGCTGAAGGGGGCTCATGGGTAGAGTCCCAGGTTGGCTCCTGCTTGGGTTTCAGCCAGGATTAGAATTTGAATTGAATTCGATGGGTTTTGGGACTGAGCTATCCTCATCCAGATAACAAAGATAAAACTGTTTGTGCTTGGGATGGAGTCCCCTCATTGAGGCAAGAGTCAAAGAAGGTTTTCTCCTTTAAGGATTTTTCAGAGTTTTGGGGTTCCCTCTTCAGAATATTATTGTACAATAGGAAATGACAAAAATGACACTGAAAGAAAACTGAGAAAAACTTTATGAATTGAAAGAGTAAAATGAACAGAACCAGAAGAATACTTTAGACAGTGACTATGATACTGTGAAGCATGAAAACTATTAAAGACTTCAGAACTTCAATTAAAACAGTGATCAAAAATGACTATAAAAGAATAATGACAAAGCATTTATTCTGAGGAAAACATTTTAGAGGGACAAATGCAACACATTTTTAGACATGGCCAATGTGTTCATTTTTTCTTTGACTGTGTTTGCAAGGAGGATTTTTAGTGAGTAGATAGAGTTAAGAAAGAAATATATAATGAAAATTACATTTCTATCTAATACACTTATTCAATGCCATACCAAATTAAACTACCAAAAATTATTTTAATGAGCTAGAAAAAAACAATAAAAAAATTATCTGGAAGAATAAAAAGTCAAGAATATCAAAGGAATTAATGAAAAAAAGTAAAGGAAGGAAGTTTAGGAGAATCAGATATTAAGTTATAATGTAAGGCAGTAATTATCAAACTATCTGGTACTGATTAAGAAATAGAAAGGTGAGTCAGTGAAATAGAGTAGAAATACAATACATAGTAGTAAATGATTTATAGCAACCTTTCATGTGACAAATGAAAAGATAAGCTTTAGAGATAAGACAACACTATTTGGTTAAAAAAAATTGATGGGAAAACTAGAAAACAGGCTGAAGGAAATTGGGTATGGATTAAAATCTTACATCATTTATTAATACAAAATCAAAATGGATACATAGCCTAGATATAAAGGAAGATATCATGAGAAAAGTCAAAAATGGAACACATTACCTATCAGATTTGGGAATGGGAGAAGTTATGAATAAACAGGAGATTTATGAATAAACAAGATACAAAATGGATATTTTGGTTGCATTCAATTAAATGCATATTTTATACATATAAAATCAAGGTAACCAAGATTAATAGTAAAGCAAAAAATTGGAGAAACAAATTTATGCACATTTTCTCAGATAAAAGTCTCATCTCTCAAATATATAGAAAACTGTCAAATTCATTCAAATATGAGATTCTCCATGTGATAGTCAAAGGATCTGAATGGGCAACTTTTCGATGAAGAAATCAATACAATAGTCATATAGAAATGCTCCAAATCACTACTGATTAGAGAAATACAAATTAAAACAACTTTGAAATATCATCTCATACCTATCAGATTAGCTAAAAATGAGAAAAAGGAAAAATGATAAATGTTGCAAGGGATATAGAAAAATTAGAACATTAATAGATTGTTGGTGGAACTGTGAAAGGATTCAATTATTTTGGAGAAAAATCTGGAATTATGTCCAAAGTTTTTAAAACTGTGTATAACATTTGACCTTGCAAAATCATTATTAGATCTGTTTCCCAAGTGACTGGGGAAAAAGGAAAAGAACCTATAAGTTCTAAAATACTTATAGAAGCTCTCTTTGTGATAGCAAAGAACTGGAAATTGAGGGGTCATCATCAATAGAGGCATGACTAAAGTTATGGTATATAACTGTAATGGAATACAACTGCAGTATAAGAAATAATGACCTGCTTGGTTAAAAAACAAACAAACAAACAAACAAACATGAAAAGACATGCATGAAATAATGAAAAATGAAGTGAGCAGAATCAAGAAAACACCGAATATAATAACGATAACATTGTTCAAAGAATAATCATGAAAAACCAAATTATTCTAAGTACCATAAATCCTCAAATTAACTATCAAGGGGCTATGAAGGAAGATGCTATGCATCTATATAGAAAGAACTGATAAGTAGAAGCATACATAATCTATTTTTATATATATTTACAAATCTGCATTAAATGGTGATCTTCTCTAGTCCAGGGGGAAGAGGGGAGGAAAGGAGAAAGGAAGAAGGGTGACAGTTTTGAAATTAAAATGTTAAGAAAAAGGAAGGAAGAGATGGAGTCAGGGAGACAGGAAGAAAGAAAGGAAAGAAATAAATAAAAGAAGAAAAAAGGGAGATGAAGAAAAGAAAGAAAAAGAAGAATGAAAGAAGAAATGAAGAAAAATAAAAAATAAGGATAGAAGGAAATAAGGAAGGAGGCAAAGAGGGAAAGAAAAAAGCAATACAGATAGATGGAATAAAAGATAGGAGAGAGGAAAGGGAGGGAGGGAGGGAAAACGAAAGGGAAGGAAGGGGGAAAAGAGTAAAGAAAAATGGAAGCAAAGAAAAAAGAACAAGGAGGAAAGAAAGGAAGCAAAAGAAAGGGAGGATAAAGGGGTGAAGAAAAGAAAGAAAGAAAGGAAAAGTGCAAGAAAGGATGAAAAAGAAAAGAAAAATAAGAAGAAAAGAGGGGGGGAAAACAAAAAGGAATAAAGGACCAAAAAGTGAAAAATGAAGGAAGAAGGAAAGAAGGGAGAGAAAAAGAAAAAGAAAGGAAAAAGAACAAAAGAAAGATGGGAAGGAAGGAAAGAAGGAAGGAACCAAGGGATGGATAGAGGGAAGGAGAAAGGAAAGAAAGGAAGAAAGGAAGAAAAAGAGGAACAAATAAAAGAAGGAAAAAAGAATGCAAGAAGAAAAGTGGAAAAAGAAAAAGTAAGAAAAGAGGGAAGGAAGGAAGGAGGTAAAGATGGAAAGAAAAAGGGAATATATATATATAGATCAAACAAAAGATAAGAGGGGAAAAAAAGATAAAAAGGAAGGAAGGAAGAAAGGAAATGGGGAGGGGGATGGGCAGTAGGGAGGTAGGGCAGTAAAGCCCTGGGTGTGAAGTCAGGTAGACTTTAAATCCTGCCTTAAATACCTTCCAGTTGTGTGACCTGGCAAGTAATTTTACCTCAGTCTGCCTCAATTTCCTCCCAAAAAGGGGGATAACAGCCGCGCCCCCCTGCCAGGGTTGCTGTGAAGATCAAATGAGACACATTTGCCCGGCGCCCAGTACACAGTGGGTGCTCAGTAAAGGGTTCCCGAGCTAAATGGCCGCCACGCCCACCAGTCCCTTCAGTGGGGTTCAGGGCCCTTCCCCATGACAGTTGTCACCTCCAGCCTTTTCCCAGCTGGCCTCTGTCCTTCCTTACACTGTGGGGCTCGCCTCGGGGACGGGTCAAGTCTCCGGGGCGCCATGGCGGCCCCCTCAGTCCCCTCCAATACTGTGAAGCTGTGGGGGAACGCTGAGGTCGTAACATTCGCACCTGAGGCGACTGGCCAAGGGGCGGTTGGTGCGGCCTCGAGCTCCCCCTGCTGTTAAGGCAGAGCCTTCGAATGTCCAGGGCACGGGCTGAAACTCCGCCCAGCGCCCAAGCGAGGCTGCGCTACGTCATCACCGTTGCCGCATGGCTCCCAGAAGGGGTTTCCCAGCCTCCCAGGGCCAGAGCTGCTCTATGGAGAATGCAAGGGGCCAAGTGCACAGAGAGGGGGCAGGAGAGGACAGTTTCCCCAACCAGGCCAGACAGCTTAGCCAGATAAATGAAGGAAGGATGGAGGGAAGGAAGAGAGGAAAGCAGGGCAGGAGGAAGAAATATAGGAAAGAAATAAAGAAAGGGAAACAGGGGAGATGAAGAAAAGGAAGACAAAAAAGAAATAGGAAGAAAGGAGGGAAGGAAGCAAGGAGTAAAGGGGGAAATAAAAAATAATATAGATAGATGGACTAAAAGACAGAAGGGAAAGAAGGAAGGAAGAAAGAAAGGAAAAAAGGGAGGGAGGCATGTCATGAGGGAGGAAAAAGGGGGAGGAAGGGAAGAAAGAAGACAGTAAAGAAAGAAGGAATAAAAGAAAGAAAAGAAGCAAAGATAGAAAATGAAGAAAAAGACGAATAAAGAATAGAAAGAAGGAAAAAAGAATGAAAAAAGAAAAGATGCAACAGAAAGAATAAGAAATAGGAATAATTGAGCAAAAAAGAAAGGAAGGAATAAAATAAGAAATAATGAGGAATGAACGAGAAAAGGAAAGGAAAAGGGGAAAAGTAAAAAGGAAAGACAAAACGAAATGAAGGAAGAAAGACAGGAAGAGAGGGAGGATAGAAAGAATAGAAGAAGTGGAAAAAAGAAAAAAGGAGGAAGGGAGTGAGAGGAGAAAGAGAAAGGAAGGAAGAAATAAAGGGAAAAAAGAAGGAAGGGAAAAAAGAGAGAGAAAGGGAAAGAGTAAGAAAGAATGAAGAGGGAGAAAGGAAGAAAGAAAGAAAGAAAGAAAGAAAGAAAGAAAGAAAGAAAGAAAGAAAGAAAGAAAGAAAGAAAGAAAGAAAGAAAGAAAGAAAGAAAGAAAGAAAGAAAGAAAGAAAGAAAGAAAGAAAGAAAGAAAGAAAGAAAGAAAAGAAGGAAGGAAGGAGAGAAGGAGGGAAGGAAGGAAGGAAGAATAAATGAGGAAAAAGAAAATAAAACAGGAAGATAGGAGAGAACGGTTAAGGAAGAACATAAACAGGGAAAGAAAAGGGATGGAACAAAAGAAAGGAGGGTAGGAAGGCAGAGAGGGAGGAAAAATGAAGGAAATGAAGAAAGAAAAAAAAAGAAAAAAGGATGCAGGAAATTTGTATTCTTCAATTAGGAAAGAGAAAAATAAAGACAAATAGTAAGAAAGAAAGGTAAAGAAAAAGGAGAGATGAAGAAAGGAAGAGGCAAAGAGGAAGGAAGGAAAAAAGAAAGAACAAATCAAAGGAAAGAAACTAAGAAAGGAATGAGGGAATAAAAAACAAAGGGAGGAATATATACACATGAAAAGGAAGAGAGGAGGGGAAAAGGAAGGGAGGGAAGGAGGACAGAAAGGAATAGAAGGAGGAAAAAATAGTAAAGAAAGAAAGAAGCAAAGAATCAAACAAAATGAAGGAAAGGAATAAAAGAAAAGGAATGAAGAAAAGGAAGAATGCAAAAAAGAATAAAACAAAAAAAAAGAAATAAAGAAAGGAGGGAAAGAAAATAGGAATAAAAAATGCTGTAAAAAGAGAAAAATGAATGATAAAGGAAAGAAAGGAGAAAAATAAATGAATTAAGGAAGAAGGGAAGAAGAAGGAAGGAAGGAATGGAGGGACAGAGGGAGGAAGCATGAGAGGGAGGAAGGAAGGAAGAAATAGAGGGAGGAAGGAAAGAAAAAAAGAGTAAAGAAAGAAGGCAGCTAAGAAAGAACAAAAAGGAGGAGAGAAAGGAAGAAATAGGAAGGAAGGAAGGAAGGAAGGAAAGAAGGAAGGAAGGAAGGAAGGAAGGAAGGAAGGAAGGAAGGAAGGAAGGAAGGAAGGAAGGAAGGAAGGAAGGAAGGAAGGAAGGAAGGAAGGAAGGAAGGAAGGAAGGAAGGAAGGAAGGAAGGAAAGAAGGAAAGAAGGAAGGAAGGAAGGAAGGAAGGAAGGAAGGAAGGAAGGAAGGAAGGAAGGAAGGAAGGAAGGAAGGAAGGAAGGAAGGAAAGAAGGAAGGAAAAAAGGAAAAAAGGAAGGAAGGAAGTGGGGAGGGAGGTGGGCAGTAAAACCCTGCCTTAAATACCTTCCAGTTGTGTGACCTGGCAAGTAATTTTACCTCAGTCTGCCTCAACTTCCTCCAAAAAGGGGGAAAACAGCCGCGCCCACCTGCCAGGGTTGCTGTGAAGATCAAATGAGACACATTTGCCCGGCGCCTAGTACACAGTGGGTGCTCAGTAAAGGTTCCCGAGCTAAATGGCCGCCATGCCCACCAGTCCTTTCAGTGGGGTTCAGGGGCCCTTCCCAAGACAGTTGTCACCTCCAGCCTTTTCCCAGCTGGCCTCTGTCCTTCCTTACACTGTGGGGCTCGCCTCGGGGACGGGTCAAGTCTCCGGGGCGCCATGGCGGCCCCCTCAGTCCTCTACAATACTGTGAAGCTGTGGGGGAACGCTGAGGTCGTAACATTCGCACCTGAGGCGACTGGCCAAGGGGCGGTTGGCGCGGCCTCGAGCTCCCCCTGCTGTTAAGGCAGAGCCTTCGAATGTCCAGGGCACGGGCTGAAACTCCGCCCAGCGCCCAAGCGAGGCTGCGCTACGTCATCACCGTTGCCCCACGGCTCCCAGAAGGGGTTCCCCAGACTCTCAGGGCCGGAGCAGCTCCTTATAGAATGAAAAGGGACAAGTGCACAGAGGGGGGCAGGAGAGGACAGAGGAAGCAAGGGAAAAAAAAATATAGATAGATGGACTAAAAGATGGAAGGGAGAGAAGGAAGGAAGAAAGAACAAAAAAGGGAGGGAAGGAAGGAAAGCAGAAAGAGGGAAGGAAGAAGAAGTAAAGGAAAGAAAGAAGGAAGGGAAGAAGGGAGGAAGGAAAGAAGAAAGGAAGGAAGGGAAGAAGGAAAGAAAGGAAGGAAGGGGAGGGAGGGAGGAAAGAAGGAAGGAAGGAAAGAAAGAAGGAAGGAAAGAAAGAGGGAAGAAAGGAAAGAAAGAGGGAAGGAAGAGACGGAGAAAGGAAAGGGGTAAGAAATAAAGGAAAGGAAAGAAAGAAGGAAGAAAAGGGGTGATGAAGAAAAGACAAAAAGAATGCAAGGAGAAAAGAGGAAAAAGTAAAACAAATAAAAAGAGAGGAGGGAAGGAAGAAGGAGGTATAGAGGGAAAGAAAAAAGCCACGTAGATAGATGGAATAAAAGACAAGAGGAAAGGAAGAAAGCAAGGGAGGGGAGAAGAAAAGAAAGGAAGGGGAAAAAGAGAGTAAAGAAAGAAGGAAGCAAAGAAAGAAATAACAATAAGGCAAGGAAGGAAAGCAATGGGATGAAGAAAAGAAAAAAGGAAGGGAGAATGCAAGAAAAGGTGAAAATCAAAGAAAAACAAGAAGAAAGGAGGGAAAAGAAAGGAAAAGAGAAATAAAGGGAGGAAAAAATAAAAATTAAGGATGAATGAAAGAGGAGATAATGAGAAAAAAGAAGGAAAAGAACAAAAGAAAGATAGCATGGAAGAAAGTGAGAGAGGCATGGAGGGAGGATAGAAAGTAAGGAAAGGAAGAAAGAAGAGTGTAATGAAAGAAAGAAGCAAAGAAAGAAAAGGGAAGAAATGAAGAAAAGGAAGGAAAACAGATGAATGGAGACTCCATAGAAGGAAAAAGAATGTAAAATGAAAAGAGGAAAAAGAAAGAAGGAAATAGGAAAAATTTAATGAAAAAGAATAGAAGGAATAAAATAAGGAAAAAACAAAAATGAGAGATGAAAGAAAAAGAAAGAAGAAAAAAGAAAGGAAGGGAGGAAAATAACAAAGGAAAGATAGAAAGGTAGGGGTGAAGGAAGATAGGAAGGAAGGGAGGTTAGAAAGAAGGAAAGAAAGGACAAAGGGAGAGAAAAAGGGAAGTAGGGAGTGTGAAGAGAAATAGGGAGGGAGGAAGAAATAAAGGAAGGAAGGAAAGATTAATAAAATGGCCCCCAAAACACATGGAATAAAATAAGGAATTTGGGAGGAGACATGAACAAATAACAATGCTCTTATTACCTTATGACATTAAATACATACTTTAAAAACCACATGCAAAGGTTGACATATAACATACAATCATTTTTGTTCTTTGGATATTGAAATATTTGAGTTTAAGATTAAGTTTATGATAAAAATAATTTTTAAAAAATATGTCAATATACGATTTCCAAAGAAAAAATGAGATTTTTTTTAAGTCTCATAATTTAAATGGTCTCTTCTTCAATTTAGTCAACAATCATGAAATGTCATCTATTTCAGACACTGCATTAAGCATTCAGGCTGAAAATATATCAACTAGGAAAACCCTTCTCACATGTGGAGTCCCTAGAAAAGTTTTTACAGTAAAATATTTGATCATACAAACAACTGACCTGGAAAGTAGATCAAGGGGAGATAATTTAATAATTATTAGACTATTTGAAAGCTATGATCAAAGAAAAAGCCTAGACATCATAGGTCAAGAAATTATCAAAGAAAGCTGTTCTGAAAATCTTAGATCCAGAAGGTAAAGTAGAAATTGAAAGAATCCACAAATCACCTCCTTAAAGAGATCCCAAAATGAAAATTTCCGAGAATATTGGAAATGTATGTAGCCAAATCCCAGAACTTTCAGGTCAAAGAAAAATAATTCAAGCAGTGAGAAAGAAACCATTCAAATATTGTAGAGCCACAATCAGAAGCACAAAAGATTTAGCAGCTTCCATGTTAAAATATCAGTGGGCTTGAAATATGATATTCTATTAGGTAAATGAGTTAGGATTATAAACAAGAAAAATATACCCAGCAAAAGTGAATGTAAGCTTTAAGTGGGGAAATGAATATTTAATGAAATAGAGGATTTTCAACATTACTAATCAAAAAATAGAGCTGAACAGAAAGCTTGACATTCAAACACAAGACTCAAGAGAAGTATAAAAGGGTAGGTGGAAAAGGTAAATATGAAAGAATAATTCTAAAACACTTACATTAAGCTATTTACATCCTTATATGGGAAGATGACATATGTAATTCCTAAAAACTTCATCATTATTAAAACAAGTAAAAGCAATCTACCTAGATAGAGGCAAAAGTATGAGGTGATGATGTTAAAAATGACCTCCAAAAATGGAGTGAGAAAGAGGGATACACCTATAGAAGGGGGAAGGCAGAGGTAAAATGGGGGAAATTTTTTTGAGGAGGATGGAGGGGGGACAGAAGATGAGGGGATGGAGGGAAATACACAATGAATAATCATTACTGTGTGTGTAAATGGGATGAGTTTATCAGTAAAGTGGAAGCAGGTAGCAGAATGAATTAGAAACCAGAATGTAACAAATGCCCTTGAAACGGAAAGACAAACACAAAGTTAAAATAAAGGGCTAAAGAAAAGCATGCTTTAGCTGAAGTAAAAATGTCTAGGGTAGCAATCATGATTTCAGACAAAGCAAATGAAAAAATAGGCCTAATTAAAAGAGGTCATCATGGAAACTACATTTTGATTAGAGGTAACAGACATTAAATTGATAAGTAATATTTTTTATGGAAAGTTCTCTGATAAAAGCCTCTTTTCTCAAAAATATACTGAGTGTAGAATTGAATCAAAAATTTAAAAAGTAAGAGTAATTTCCCAATTGATAAATAATCAAAGGATATGATTTTCAGGAAACCCAAAAGCTCTCATAAACCACATAAAAATGTTCTAAATTACTAGTGATTAGAGAAAGGCAAATTAAAACAACTCTAAGGGACCATCTCATAGCTATCCTGGAGGGGATGAAGGGAAAATAGGTGCCCTAACAAATTGCTGGTATAATAGTGATTTTCTGAAGAACAATTTGGAATTAGATCCAAAGGGCTATACAATCCTTCATCCAATTTTGACCCAGCAATGGCACTACTAGATCTCTACCCTAAAGAAATCCAAGAAAGGGGAATGGGACCTATATTACAAAAATATCTCTAGAAGTTTTTTTTTGTGGTTGCAAAGTATTGCAAATTGAAAGAATGTTCATCAATTGGGGAACGGCCAAACAAATTGTAGCATATGAGTGTGATATAAAATACTATTATGCTATAAGAAATAATAAGAAGGAATGGCGGCAGAAAAGCATGACAATTAGTATATGATTTGATATAAAATGAAGTGAGAAGAATCAAGAGAACATTATACACAGTAACATCAATGATGATCAACTGCAATGACTCTCTCCAAGACAATTCCAAAGGACTCATGATGACAAAATCCTATCCACCTTGAGAGGGAGAAATGATTACTCTAAGGGAAATATTGAAGAATAATTTTCTCACTTTATTTTTCTTTCTTTTTTTAGAAAATGGCTCATATAGAAATGCTTATGCATTCTACATGCATAACTTGTTTGACTTTTTAGTGGGTATGGGACAGTGCGAGAGAAACAGAATTTGGAACTCAAAATTTTTTAAACAATGTTAAAATATATGGATAATAAAATAAAATGCCAAAAAGAGAGCAGTTTTTACAGATTCAAGGCCCTTGATCAGCAGCCACTCAAAATCATTTCTCATGAATTCCTATCAAAGTGTTTACTTTTACCAACTGTGCAGAGGACACATTAGTTCCAAGACAATGAATCAAACAGCATGGCAAGTCAAGTAACAATGAAAGCAAGTCATCCTTCAGGCAGGCAACTGCATTTCTTCTCCCACAGATTACACCACGACCAAGGAGGGAAAGCATATACACAGAGAACACATGACCAAGGAACACAACTAAGGGCAAATATATAAGGACACGCATGGCTAGAAAATCTTTTTGGAACATATACCAAGAACCACATAAAAGGGCATACATATGGCTAGGAAACTCAAACTTCTGACACAACAGGGCTATCAATAAAGCCTTGGTGAAGTCATTACACTACCCGCTGTTCTCTGCTGTCTCATGTCTTGGCTGGGTGCATCATTCTTGTGGAGGCTCTCACATTTTCAGGAGGATTTATACTGTTTCTCCTAGGCATTTCTAGTTGCTGAGCTCTCTCTGCTACCCTTCAAGGAGCCTCAACTCTTCAGGGATATCCACCGAATCTCTCATCCCACCATGGTCAAGTGGAAAGAAAGTTAAATTTGTACTTGTAGGTTTAAATAGCATCTTTTTCCCTTACTACCTGTGTGAATTTGGGTTAATCACTTAATGTGTCTTGGCCTCAGTGTTTTCATTTGTAAAAATAAAGATCTCAAATTAGATGTTCTTTAATGCCTCTTGCAGCTCAAAAACTATAGTCTATGATCCTACCAATATGTGGTAACAAGGGCAGGTTCCGGTCCTTTAGTGAATGCTGCTGGGAACATGAGCCACCATGCTTAGCCAGCCACAGACCCTCAGCCTAAGTTGTGTATTTTCCAACTGCCTCTATCTGGTGATGACTCCAAGTCCAAGGTCCCAGTCACACATTGCAACTAAATTGGAAATGCCTTATAACTCCCCTTTTACCTTCCTATGGGGATTCTCTATTCTCAGACCCCCAGGAACTGTGAAGGAAGAGGCAGCTACAAAGTACACATGTACCCAGAACCCTCCCTATTTGGTAAATTAAGTTAAGGAAAAATAAGGCTAAAGGAAGAAGGGTGAAGCAATTACACTTCAGATTCCCCACTAAATCAAAATCATGATGCTTGCCAGTAATATTGACAAATTTCCTGGCTATTGTTCTATATGTTGTCCAACACAAAAAAATTCCTTATCTTCTTATAGATACAACACAGTCCTTGTTCTCAAAGAGTTTTTGATCCAAAAGAGGGAAATATTACAAGGGAAGAAAGAAATGTAACAAAAATGGAGGAGAGAGCCAGAAGAAATACCAGAAGGGAGGTTTGACTTTCCATTATAGGGAATAGTAGGAGGAAGGAAGAAGGGAATGTTTCCTAGAAGACACAGAATTTTGAGTCTTGAAGAAAGGGAAGGACTTAAAAAGAATGAGATTGGTCAAGATTCTGTTCTAGGCATGCAAGAATAATTGAGAAATTATAGTTTAGGTGTGATAGAAGGCACATAAACAACTATGCTATAACAAATGAATAGAAAAGTAAGTTAAATATAGATTACAGAGGATCTTGAATGGCAGGATCATGAGTAGGTGATGGGGAGCCACTGAAAGCTTTTGAGTTAAGGAATGATATGATCAGAGAAATATACAAGGAAGATAACTAGGGAAGCAACAAAAAGGATGGCGTAGAGAGAGGGGAGACTAGAAGCAGAAAGTTCATGTGGGAAAAATCCACAATATTTTAGGTATGAAAGGATGATACATTCTACTAGTCTAATGGCATCAAGAATACATAGGGTTAAACTCACTTCCAGTTGATCAATGATGGACAGAAATAACTACACCCAGAGAAGGAACACTGGGAAGTGAATGTAAATTGTTAGCACTACTGTCTATCTACCCAGGTTACTTATACCTTTGGAATCTAATACTTAATGTGCAACAAGAAAATGGGATTTACACACATATATTGTATCTAGGTTATATTGTAACACATGTAAAATGTATGGGATTGCCTGTCATCGGGGGGAGGGAGTGGAGGGAGGGGAGAGATAATTTGGAAAAAATGAATACAAGGGATAATGTTATAAAAAAATTGCTCATGCATGTATACTGTGGAAAAAAATTCTAAATAAAAAAAAAGAATACATATGGTTAAACATACAAAAGATGTTGCTTAGGTAAAATCAATAGGATTTAGTTTGGTTCAAATGGAAGGATCAAAGATGATTCTGGTTAATGAGTCAGCCTAAGATGATCAAAGGAAGCAATATATGTAGAGCACTTTGCAAATTTTGAAGCACAACATACAAAATGACAGTTGTCCTTATTGTTGTTATTATTATTATTATTAGTTGTTGTTGTCAAGATATCAGGAGTTCCATAGCTAAGGCCCAGCAAGCAGGCTGGACTCTGAGCCTGGCATAACAACAGTGCACCCTCTGGATGATTTCAATCACAGCAAAATCTCAGAATTGTTTCATATAATAATTGAATTGCTTTGGCCAGCACCAGGCATTCTCTGAGTTTGTTCAAGCACCTGTTATATCCACATTCTAGTCATGAAGCCCTGCTATGAATCAAATTTGTCATATCTTTGCTGTTACCTCTCACTGTCAGGACAACAGCTCACGGCACAGCCCTTGGTATGGGTGCATCCCGCCACTAGGAGTGGGATCCTAGCACATGTATGCTTACCTGCAAGCCATTCCCCTCACTTTGAAATTACATTTCTATTTGATACCTGATTCTCTTGTCTCTAATCTGCTGTGTTTGACTCTGTCCATCTACAGGTAAGAGGCCAATTCCATCTGGTTGACAGTGTAAGCCTCATCACCACTATTCTTTCATTCCTTTCATCTTTTTTAATGGAATCCAGATACAAATGATCTGAGGACATGTGTGCTATCCTTTTATTTTTCCTATATATTAAGTTTTCTTTGGACTAGAAGATAAGATGATTCTATTTCCTAAGCTCATATTTTAAAACTTCATGAACATATCTTTAGAACTACTCCAGCAGCAAAGTAACAAGGATAAAAAAGTACTCCATCTTGTATTCCCACAAGGTTTTAATTGCTTCCACTATGTCTCAATATTTTGAAATCTATTCATTCCATGTAGGTTAGAGATTGCAAATATTAAGTATGGCAACATCTATTAAAACTATTGTCCCTAAATTTTTATGGATTAAAATCTTATGTCAATATAGTTGTAGACAATAGTTCTGCCACACTGACGGTTTTGTACCATGACAATTTATTTGTTGAATTCTCTAGGATTTGTTTTTGTACCAAGGTGATTTGTTATCTCTTAATAAAAGAGAGCAACTTTTAGTGTTTAATCCTAACTATGTCATTGTGTCTAGAGAAGGTTAGAATTAAACTCCAAGGAGATGACTAACCAAATTGTGGTATATGAATGTGATCAACTGTTATTGTAATATAAAAAAGGAAGAATCATGAAGAATCTAGAAAATATACCAAAACTGTATATTGATAGAACAAAATAAGCAAAACCAAAACAACAGTATAATAACTATATTAATCAACTACATTAAAACTAATAGAACACTTAAAGATAATCAAATTCAGGTGACCTGCAATGCTCAGTCTTGATACCCAAGGTGGATGAGGAAACATTTCCTTTCCCCTTCCCTTTCCTCCTCTTTCTTCTTCCTGTCCCTTTTCCACTTCCTTTCCCTTTCTATTCTCCTTTTTTTCTTTTCTTTATTCTTTTCCTTCCCTTTACTACATCCACATAGGTTATCATACTCTTACCTCCAGAAACTCTGCCCAAAATATTATAAATTTTGATCACTGAAACTTTGAAAAATATCTTGGAGATTACGAGTTAGGACCATGCCTTAAATCCAAATCACTCTGGCTCTCATTTGCCAACAAGCAGTCCCAGGCCAAGTCTTACTTGGTCATTGTTTGGTCCCTGATTAGCTCAGAATGTAAGTAGCAGTTATTTCAGTTTTGTCCAGAAACCCTGAGGGTCCAGAGAAGAAAGTGAAGTTGCAGACTTTGCACAGGCCTCCCTCACTTAAGTCCAATTCACTTGCATGCCATGGCATCACTTCCCTCATGTCATGGTCCTTTTTGACAATCAAGGATAAACAACAGCAAGAGTGAGGTATACAAATAGGGAATATATGTGATTGAAGCAATGCATGCCTCTAAAAGTCCAAGGCTCCAAGATCTCTGCACTTATTGGGACTTCTTCAAACCATTCTCCAATGGATAAGTGTTCCAAATATATTTCTTTGCTACTAGGCTAACATAGCTATTCATCATACATAGTGCTCCTCCTAAAAGGGCCACTCCACTGGACCCCCTCACCTTGCTCTTCTTAGGAAGTTATAGTGTCTACCACCTCCATCATCAGGCTTTGCAACAATTTCTCAGCTGCGGTGTACTCTACGCCTTCGTAAAAAAGTAGGGGCCTCTATCCCAGGATTACTAGAAATCTCCCTAGCGTTGCTCCTTCAGCTCTAAAGCTTAACAATTCCCAGAAAGGACTCAGAAAAGCAGAATTCCTCAAACAGGGTCTTAGCCTTTCCTTTTGACAACTCTTCCTTATACAAGGCTGAGTCACCCTAATTGATGGTTACCCTCCAAGACATCTTCTACAGGGGACACTATAAATTAGCAATGACCAAAATCATGTTTTGGTGTGTATAGGACTTTCCTTTCCTTTCCCCTTTCCTTTCCTTTCCCCTCTCCTTTCCTTTCCCCTCTCCTTTCCTTTCCCCTCTCCTTTCCTTTCCCCTCTCCTTTCCTTTCCCCTCTCCTTTCCTTTCCTTTCCCCTCTCCTTTCCTTTCCCCTCTCCTTTCCTTTCCCCTCTCCTTTCCTTTCCTTTCCCCTCTCCTTTCCTTTCCCCTCTCCTTTCCTTTCCTTTCCCCTCCCCTTTCCTTTCTCCTCCCCTTTCCTTTCTCCTCCCCTTTCCTTTCCCCTCCCCTTTCCTTTCCCCTCCCCTTTCCTTTCCCCTCCCCTTTCCTTTCCCCTCCCCTTTCCTTTCCCCTCCCCTTTCCTTTCCCCTCCCCTTTCCCTTTCTTTCCTTTCCCTTTCTTTCCTTTCCTTTCCCTTTCTTTCCTTCTTTCTTTCTCCTTTGGATTTCAAGATTGCGCAGGTACATTTGGTCTATCCCTGGGTGGCAGGTCTGTTGTTTCTAGGGGCCATTCAGCCACTTTCCTTACCATTTCATATGCAAATAAACTACTCAAAGCCTCATAGCCTGAGGTGTAAATGAGACTAGTCAAAATTTTACCTCTTTTATAAAGTAAAACACACAATCTATTCACATATCAAAAGAGTATATCCTTTACTTGGTACAAATTAAGTCTGAGTGGTATATACCCTTATAGCTCTTTGCTATGTGCCCCTTTATACTGCAAATTTTTCAAAGCCCAAAATGCACAGACTTTTAAATAGGAGGCAAAGATAGCTTGCAGAACTTCTTGTTGTAGATATCTTGAAAGAAGTTGGAATTCTAGGGATAGATTAAACATGTGGATATACCTTTAAGAATCACAAATAGAGGTAATTGTTGGATCCTGGAAATAAGATCACCATAAGAGAGTACTGACATGATAGGGCCAACAATAGGATTTTAGAGAACATTTAAAGGGGAGGATGAGGACCCAAAGAGTAATCAGAGGTATAGTAGACCATAATAAAAAGCAAAGGACAGAAAGCTGCAGAGATAATATATAATTCATCAGATGATAAAAGAGTTAAAAAAATAAAGGTTGAAAACTTTTGAGATTCTAGAGATGTTCTGTTTTCTCCATTCCATGGCATGTTACATTTAGCTAAGAATTTCTATTGTATCTTATTTTATTCAACCAATATAAAGTTTATCTTCCAAAGTTAAATAAAATTCTGAGCATCAGTAAAGACTAGAAAAAGATACAAAGACTCTTTTTATTTGAGCTTCCTTTCTTTTTACCCATGCAGATCACACTCCTTTGGGATACTTATCTTTTCCCATGATGCATTTGGTTGACAGAAAGACAAGCTTACTGCACAGAAATGCCAGTTGAGTTGACAAGCAAATTCCATCAGTATGCAATGTTTACACAGTACAGTTTAGCAACAGCAGTTCACTCAGTCTGCAGCTTTGGATCAGAATTATAATTAAGCCTTAAATCTTTTGGGTTCAGATTAATTCTTATCACAGAGGTCTTATACTTTTTTGCTGTAAAAGTTTAAATCCCTGTTTGTCTGTAAAGGCAATATCCTATAATGTATAATCAGCTCTATTTGTGGGAGAGGGTTGGGGAAGGGACAAGGACTATATATTTAAGATTTCTATCGTTAATTATTAACTTCACCAGTTGCTGAGAATCACACAACTGAAGCATTGTGAACATGCATAAACTTTCACTGACATGAAATAAGTGATTTTGTGAAAAAAAAAAACAAAAAAACTTTGATTTCTGTAATAATGTCTACTGAGTTAAACTTAGAGGTATTTCTGTGCTGCATCAAAAAAGTACTGTATTGGTAAGCTTACAGCAAATATTATCTAAATTCAAACAGTTTCCACCTGTTAAAACTTAGACTTAAAAAAAAAGAGATGGAAAGCTAAGTGCTAATTTCGTCTTTCATAAGTGCTAATTTCCCCTTTTTAGTTCAAAGTACATATCATCAACAATATCACCTAAAATACTTTATTAGAAATTACAAAGATGATTATTGCTGATCTTTCTTTCATAATTAAAACTGGCAAAAATTGACAGATTTTAGCATTCTTATCTTAAAAAGTAATAACATTTTCCCCCACTACTGCTCAACAATGCACTCTGATGACATATCAAAAGGGTTACAGAGATGGTGCTAGTTGTTACTAATTTCACACATGTATGTGTACTTCATTCTCTAAACCAAACTAGAGGATATAGTCTGGGAATAACATCCAGGCTTCTTTCTGTTGTGAACATGGACCCTACTAATAACATTCCATCCAGCTCATTCAGCAGTTTTATCAGCATTCTCTATAAATCATTCTTAACATTAAATGGCAAGACAGTATTACCGAGGAAGTCCTGAAATAACCACATGGAAGGGATATCTGCTAACACACAACTCTGCTAACCTAGGCATGCAAAAAGAATAGCTAATAGACCAATAATCAAGAAAATTGGTGAAATAAAATTTGGGAGCTGAGGCTAGGAGGTAGAGAGTAGCCACAAATGGAACACACAAAGGAAAATATTGAAGCCATCACTTGGAAGTGAAAGCTTTATTGTGGATTAGTAGAAAACAACAGTAACAGATAAACAAAATGAGTTGGAAAGAATAAGAAATAGGAGACTAGGGCATTTTATTTGAATAGAAGTATCAGATACATTCTGGGTCAATGATACAAACAATATCAGGTCTATAAACATGAGGTCCAAGGATGATTCAAATCAATTCAGAGTATTTATTAGCACCTAATCAGGCATGTACCAAGCCTTGGGAATACAATGAGTCTTTTTTTTAAAGAGTCACTGCCTTTAATGGGCTTACATTCTACAGGGGAGTTAACAACACATACACAAACAAAATATACAAAACAGATATTCAGTATTGATTTTGGAGGGTGTTAACTGGGTGATCTTGACATGATGTCAAAATTTGTTTGCCCACAGAAGTTCATCACTTCCTTACACACTATAGTATGTCAATTTCATGATGGCATGCTTACCTGGGTTCTGGACAACGGACAGTATCTCGAGTTTCCCAGTCACCGAAGGAGTGAAACAAGGCTGTGTGCTTGCTCCCATGCTTTTTACCATGATGTTTTCAGTCATGTTGTCAAACGCCTACAATGAGGAAAAATATGGAATCATGTACTGATGGGTAAATTCTTCAATTTGAAAAGGCTACTAACCAAAACCAAAGGAAGTGTTGGTGGGTGATTTTTTGTTTACAAATGATTATGCACCAATGAAGTCTCTAAAGCTGAGATGCCACAAAAATTCTCTGCTGCTTGTGTTAATTTTAGCCTAATAACACCAAGAAAACACAAGTATTCTGTCAGCCAGCACCACACTATCCATATGTGGAACCCTCAGTTACATCAAATGGCAAGGTTTTGAATGATAGAGATAAGTTTACCTACCTTGGAAGTATACTCTCCAGGAGTGTCCACGTTGATAATGAGATTGACACACGCACTGCCAGAGCTAGTTCAGTGTTTGGGAGGCTGCAAAGGAAAGTGGGGTAGAGGAGAGGTATTAGAATAACCACCAAACTGAAGGTCTATAGAGCTGTTGTGTTGACCTCATCATTGTGTACCTGTGAAAGATGGACAGTATACCAATGCCATGCCAGGAAGCGCAATCGCTTCCATGTGAATTGTTTTAGGAAGACTCTGAACATCACCAAGCAGGATAAGATACCAAACACTTAGGTCCTTTCTCGAGCTAAACTGCCAAGCAGTCCAGCTCTACAGCAGAAAACACAACTCTGTCGGGCTGGTCACGTTGTTCAAATGCTAATGTACACGTGCCAAAAAGATTATTTTATGGAATATGGAGCACTCACACAGGACAAACCCTCACAAGGTGGTCAGAAAAAGTGTTACAAGGACACTCTCAAAGTATTTCTTAAGAACTTTAGAATCAATTGTACAACATGGGAGACACTGGCACAGGACTGCCTAGCTTAGCACATCCTATTCATAGAAGTGTGCTATAAGTAAAGCAGATTAGCAGTAGCTCAGACAAAATATAAGGTGCGCAGAATTAGAAAATCCACTTCAAATGTTCATAAGAACTATTTGTGTCCAATCTGTGACAGACCATTCTGATATCATCTTGGTCGCATCAACCACAATTGAATTCTAAGTCACAGGGTTGGAGTGGGGCAGGGAATAATCCATGTAAAGGTACAATGGAGAGAGATGGAATTCCACATACAGAGATCAACAAATAGATTAATATGGCAGAATTATGGTGTGGGTGGAGATTACAATGTAAGTTTGGAAATATATGAAGGACTTTAAATGACAAACAGAAGAGTTTTTATTTTATCCTAGAGGCAATAGGATGCCCATTGGATACTCTTGAGTAGGATCAGACTTGTGATTTTGGACTATCAATTTGGCAACTGCATAAAGTCTGTATCTGAGAGGAGAGAGTTGAAAAGCAGGAATACCAATCAGGAAGGTCTTTATCTCCCAAGTTGATCATTTTTTTTTTTTTGAGTAGGTAAAAGAAGCTATATTTAGCCTCATTTCTTAGCTAGCTATAATCACTGAATTAGAATTGCCTCAGATAACCTGGAAAAGACCTGAGCTTAAAAAGGACACAGTCTCTCACTACATTCAGGGCCATCTCAAGTCAACTTAATCTGCCTTGCTACTGGACCCAAAAGTCTCTGGAGGAGAAAGTGACTTTGCACAGCCCTCCTTCACTTAAATCAAATTCACTTGAAAGTGAAGATATCACCTTTTTGAAGTCACTGGTACTCTCTGAGAACAAAGGACAAATAATAACAAAGCCCATTAGGGGAAATTAGAATGAATTAGCAGAATAGATAAAGAAGGGGATGGTGCTTGCAATTTAATAAATTGCTTGTAGGTAAATGGAGGGAGGGAGGGAGGGATAGATGGTTGGATGGGTAGATGGGATGGACAGGAAAGATAATGAAGAGTTAGAACTGATGAGATTTGACAACTCATTGCTTATATAAGAAAATGTAGGGCTAGCAATCATTAATCTCAAAGTTAAACTTAAAGATTCAATAAAGAAAGAAATCTACATTATGTCAGCCATATTAATACTATTTTAGATGCATCTCTATGTGTGTGCATATGCATAAGTATATAATTACATGTATGTATGTATGTATACAGATATGTGTATGTTTATATGTGTGTGTATTTATCTGTGCTTAACAGTATCCTGTTTGGGGGAGGGGTGATGAAGTGGGGGGAAAAAGAATAAAACAAAAAGTACACAGGAAAAAAAAAGATTAACCTATGTAAGGGGCTGAAACTCTTGAGTCAATGCACTGGGGTCGGACAGTAGAGCACTTGAGGCTAATTACTGATTGGACAATACTCTATAAGAATATGCTTGGAAAATGGTCCTTCCCACTTTCCTGTGCTGGCCCAATCGTTTGGTGTATACAGAGAATTGTGGGAGGGACTAGGAGGTTCAGGGAGACTAGCCAGGGTCACTTCTGCAAGAGAAACAAGGCAGTGAGGTCACAGAGACCTTACTTGTTCACTCTCTTCACTTCTACCTCTAAAGACCAAAAATAAAGTTTTTTGCTTATCCTGACTCCAGCTGATTCTAAGGTATCCAGTGTGCTAAAGTGGTCACCACAAACCTACAAAAAAGCAAAAAAAAAAAAAAAAAGCAAAAAAAAAAAAAAGAGAATACTCCTTAATATAATATCTTCTATTATTATATGTTTTCTTGAAATGCAAATTTATTGTTACATAGTTTGAATCCTACTTGATGTTTTGCTGCGCAAATAATAATGTTTTTGTCTGTTTCCTTTTTTTTCTATTTTAATTTTTCTTATTTTGTATTTAAGTTTCAAATACATTTTAAAAAGAGAAATTTTGCCCCACTATATGCCAGTACTAGTCTAGTAAAATGGATGAATATTTATAGAAATGTAAACGTCCCAGATTAATAGAAGAGGAAACAGAATACTTAACCTTAGAACAAGCCATCTATGAGCTTCCTGAGAAAAAAAATCTCTAAGACAAATATATTCACAAGTGAATTCTACCAAACATTCAAGGAACAATTAATCCTAATACTATATAAACTATTTGAAAAAAAAATAGGTAAAGAAGGAATCCTACCAAATTCCTATTATGACACACAAATAGGTTTTTTGATGCTTAAACCAGGGAGATTAAAAACAGAAATTATACACCAACTTTGTTAATGAATATCAATGCAAAAATTTTAAAATACTAGCAAGATTACACACACCTGGTGAATGTGGTTAGTTATAGAGGAACAGGAGCCCTGTTGGCTATAGTTGTGTTTGTCCATTCTTGAAGAGGACCATGACATCAGGAAGATAATGCCATGACATATCAGTGAATTGCATTTTAGTGAGGCAGAGTTGGGCAAGATCACCTGCCTCACTTTCCCTTCCAGAGCATTCTGGGCCCAGTGGCCAGATAGTCACTTGCAGGAGAGCAGAATCCCTTGTTTCAATGCCAGGGCTCTGGAGACTACTGTGGTTTGCTACTACTGGAAGAACCAAAGGTCGGGCCCTGAGACATGCAGAAAATAATAGTAAGAAGTATCTGAAACTTGGGTTATCATTCCCCAGATCTCCAGACTACAATTTGATTACATTAGTAGCAGGTAAAAACAAAAATAAAGCAAAAATAAATAAATAAAAATGAGGAAGAAAAGGAGAAAGAACCCAACCATAGACAATTACTGTGGCTATGGAGAAGATGTGGATTCCTATTCAAAGGAAAAAAAAAAAAAAACAGATTTTTTTTTTTTAATCTGCTTTTTTTTTTTCCAATGAAAAATGGCATGGCTCTTTTCAACAATGAGATGATTGAGGTCAGTTCCAATGATCTTGTGATGAAGAGAGCCATCTACACCCAAAGAGAGGATTATGCAAATTGAGTGTGAATCACAACAGCATTTTCACTCTTTTTGTGGTTGGTTGATTGCATTTTGTTTTCTTTCTCATTTTTTTCCTTTTTGAGCTGATTTTTCTTGTGCAGCATAATAACTGCATAAATATGTATACATATATTGCATCTAACATATATTTTAACATGTTCAGCATATATTGGATTACTTGTCATCTAGGAGAGGGAGGAAGGGGGGAAATTTGGAACACAAGGTTTTGCAAAGGTTAATGTTGAAAAATTATCCCTGCATATGTTTTGAAAATAAAAAGCTTTAATTTGAAGAAAAAGCTAAGGAAAAAAAAAGAAAAATGTCAAATGATCCCAAACAGAAAAAGAGTTCTTAGAAAAAGTTTAAAAGAAGTTTAAAAATCAAATAAGAAAGATTAAGAAAAAAATAAGAGCAACTCAAGAAAATGAACATTATAAAAAGAAAGTCAACCAACTTGAAACTCAAAAACAAAAACTTAGGACAAAATAATTCCTTGAAAACTAGAATTGGGCAAGGGGAAGTTAATGGCATTCTAAAACACTAAGAAATCACAAAACAAAATCAAATAAATTTTTAAAAAGAAGAAAAAGTGAAATATTTCATCAGAAAACTGATCTGGAGAACAGATCAAGGACAAATAATATAAGAATAGTTTGAATACCTGAAAATTATAATTAAAAATGAATTGTGATACAATATAACAAGAAATTATCAAGAAAAAACTTCCCTGATGTTCTGGAACAAGAAGACAAATCAGAAATAGAAAAAAATTATATCCATTTTATCCATGGTACCATAAAGTACCATGACCTGAAAGAGATCCCAGAAGGAAAACTTAAAGGAATATCATAGCCAATTTTCAAAGCTCCCAGATTAAGGAGAAAATATGGGAATCAGCAAGAAAACCCAATTTAAATATCATAAGTATCATGGATCTACAATAAGGATTATACAAGACCTAGCAGCTACTATGTTGAAAGACCATAGGTCTTAGAATATTCTAATCCAAAGAGCAAAAGAGCTAGGTTCATTACCAAGGGTAACTTACCCAGCAAAGTTGAGTATAACCTTGAATGAAACAAAAAGCATATTTAAGGAACTCAAAGATTTTAGATTTTGTAACAAAACTTATAGAACTTAAGGAGAAATTTGATATATAACATCCAGGAAATAATAAGGTAAATATGAAAAACCAATTATAAATGACTTGATATGGTCAGATTATTCTTCATATATGTGAAAATATTATCTTTATGATTGTTTTGGGTAGTCTGAAAGAAAGGCTTGTATTGAGGTGACTATGATGGGATGATTCTAAAAATATAAACTATAAGAAGAGATGAAAAGGAGTAATTATCTCATACAAATGAAGTATAAAAAGAAAAACTGATACAGAAAAAACTAGTCGGGGAAAGCTAGGTAGTGCTGGAACATTACTGTCATTAGGAAAGTTAAAGAGGAAAATTGTGTGTGTATGTGTGCATAAAATTCTTCTAAATTCAAAAAGAAATGAGACAAAGGAATAGGGTGGGGGAGAATTAGGAGGATAAGTACTTTTAGAGAGATGGATAAGGAATTGGAAGGACAAGATAGTGGATTGAAGTAAAGCAGAGGAATGAGCAGAAATAGGGTAAAAAGGATGAAAAGGACAGTGAGAAAAAAGGGGAAGGAGAAAAATAAAACAATAAATAATTGTAGCTTAGAATGTGAATGGGATGAATTTACTCGTGTAACAGAAATAGCAGATTAAAAATTTGAATTCAACAATATGTTGCTTTCAGGAAACATAAAAATAAGTGATATACACAAAGCAAAATAAAGAGCAGGAACAGAATTTATTATATGAAAAAGCAGGGATAGTAATTATGATCTCATAAAAAGTTCAAGTTGAAATGGATTTAATCAAAAGTGAAAAATAGAGAAACTACACTGTGTCAGCAATATTATTCAATATTGTTTTAGAACATTTAAAATACCACGAGAGAAGGGCAGCTAGGTGGATAGAGCACCAATCCTGAAGTCTGGAGTACCTGAGTTCAAGTCTGTCCTCAGACACTTAACACTTCATAGCAGTGTGATCCTGGGCAAGTCACAACTTCAATTGCCTCCCAAAAAAAGATAATTAAAAGATACCTAAAGAGTATAAAATACCTGTCAAAACAGATTCAGGAAATATGTGAACAAACAAATAAAACACTTTTTGTACAAAAACTCAGATCTAAATAGCTGAAGTATTATGTATTGTTCATGGATTAGAAAGGCAATATAATTTTTAAATGACAATTTTATCTAAGCTATTTATTCAATGTAATCCCACTAAAAATTATTTTACTGGGTTAGAAAAAAATAATAGTTCATCTAGAAGAGCAAAAGGTCAGGAAGTTAAAATAAACAGGAAAAAAGATGTAAAGGAAGTAGATTCAGCAGTATCAAAGCTTAACTATATTCTAAGGGAAAGCATTGTTGAAGTATAAAAATGATAATTTTGATTATTTTAAATTAAAATTTTATTTTATAAATAAAACCTATGTAGCCAAAAATAAAAAGAATGTATAAAATTGGTGAAAAAACTTTCACAGATATCTCAGATTTGATGTGATTGGGTTGGAATACTGATGTAGTATAAGAAATTGTGACCTGATTAAATTAGATAAATATAAAACACTTATACTATGAAAGAATAGGCTATCCCCCTTCAGAGAAAAAGATAACAGGTAGAAATAAGCTTAGCATCTTACATATATGTGTACGAGTGTATGTATATGTGTGTTTATATGTTTATGTTTATATATGTTTATAGATATCTATATGTTTATATGTTTATAGATATCTATGTATATAGAGAGATTCATGCTTAATTGCAGCTTTCTTTGATGGAGAATGGTGAAGTGGGAGAAGTAAAAGAGTGCAGCAGAGAAAAAAAAAAAAGAAAACCAACAAGAAAGCAAAGCTTGGCAACTTTGAAAACAATGTATAGTATTTATTATATAGGTTTTCTTGAAATGAATTTTTTTTATTTTATATTAAATCCTCTCTTATGGTATGTGGCAATTTTTTTTCTTTTCTCATGTTGTATTTAAGTTTACAATAAAAATATATTAAAAGTAAAACACAAAGTAAGCATTGCCTATAACTGAGATAAAATTGAAGGATTCCCAGTAAGATCAGAGGTAAAACAAGGATGTCCATTATTACCACTTTAATATTGTACTAGAAATGCTAATGATAGCAATAAGACAAGAAAAAGAAATTGAAGGAATAAAAATCGGCAACAAGAAAACAAAACTATAACTCTTTTAGATATTATGATGTTCTATTTAGAAAATCCTAGAGAATCAACAACAACAACAAAAAAAACCCTAGAAGAAAAAATTGACCACTCCAGTAAAGTTAAAGGAAATACAATAAACCCACACGAATCATCAGAATTTCTAATAACTTTCAACAAAATACAGCAGGAAGAGATAGAAAGAAAAATTCCATTTAAAATAATTGCAGACAATATAAAATAATTGGGAGTCTACCTGCCAAGGGACTATATGAACACTAATCCAAAAAATAAAGACAAATCTAAACAATTGAAGAAATATCAATTGCTCATACATACACTGGACAAATGTGAGAGAAATAACAATTTTAACCAAGTTAATTTATTTATTCAGTGCCATACCAATCAAACTGCCAAAGAATTATAGAGACAGAAAAAATAGTAACAAAATTCATCTGGAAGACAAAAAGGTAAAAAATAAAAAGGGAATTTTTTAAAATGAGGGAAGATAGTCTAACAGTACCAGATCTCTAACTATGTTACAAAGTGGCCTTCAACAAAACATTCTGTTACTGCCTAAGAAATAGAGTGGTGGTTCAGTGGAACAGATTAAGTATACAACATAGAGTAGGAAATGCCTTTAGTAATCTAATTGTGTTTGATAAAGACAAAGATCCAAGCTTTGGAGGTTAAAAAAAAAAAAAAAGACAAAAATGGCTGGGGAAATGTAAGGCAGTTTGGTAGAAACTAGGCATAGATCAACATTCCACATTATGTACCAAGGTAAAGTCAAAATGGAGAAATTATGTAGACATAAAGGGTGATATCATAAGTAATCTAGGATAGCATGGGAAAATATGCTTTCAGACTTATAAATAAGAGAAGAATTCATGAACAAACCGAAGATACAGGAGATCACAGGAATTAAAACAGGTAATTTTGATTACTTGAAATGTTAAGACTTTTGCATAAACAAAATAAAGCAGCCAAATTTAGAAGGAAAACAGGAAACTGGCAACAAATTTCTCCAATAATCCTCATTTCTCAAATATATAGGGAACTGGGCCAATTTTATAAAAATAAGAGTCATTCCTCAGTTGATAAATGTTCAAAGGATACGATTAGGCTATTTTCAGAACAAGAAATCAAAGTTACCAATAGTCACATAAAAAAATGCTCTAAATCATCATTAAGT
This sequence comes from Sminthopsis crassicaudata, assembly GCF_048593235.1. Taxonomy (NCBI): domain Eukaryota; kingdom Metazoa; phylum Chordata; class Mammalia; order Dasyuromorphia; family Dasyuridae; genus Sminthopsis; species Sminthopsis crassicaudata. The sequence goes on from NC_133623.1 coordinate 38,879,084, forward strand.
AGAAAAATACAAATTAAAACAAATCTGACACCTATCAGTCCTGCTAACATGACAAAAAAAGGAAAATGACAAATGCTAGTGGGGATGTGGAAAAAATGGGTACTAATGTACTGTTGGTAGAACTGGGTGTTTTTTTGGGGGGTAGTTTTTGTTTATGATTTTTTGGGATTAAGTGACTTTTGTCTAGCATCACACAGCTGATAAGTGTTAAGTGTCTGAGGCTGGATTTGAACTCATTTCCTCCTGTCTTCACTGCTGGTACTCTATGCACTATAGCAACATCTTATTGTCCCAGATAGAATTGTTAACTATTAACTATCCAAATCATTGTGGACAACAATTTGGAACTATGTCCAAAGGGCTATAAAACTTTGCATACCCTTTGACCTAGAATTACTACTACTTAGTCTGGATCACAAAAAGAACAAAGAAAAAGTAAAAGGACCTATTTATACACAAATATTTAAAGCTGCTTCTTTTTGTGGTGGCAAAGAATTGGACATTAAAGTGATGCCCTCAAGTTGTGATATATACTTGTGATGGAATACTATTATGTAACAAGAACTAACAAACAAGATGGTTTCAGAAAAAACTGGGAAGACTTTAATGAACTTATGCAAAGTAAAGTGAGTAAAACTAGGAAAACATTGCGCACAGTAATAATACTGTAAGGAGGAGCAATTATTAAAGACTTTGCTACTCTTATCAAAACAATAATCCAAGACAATTCCAAAAGATTCATTTTAAAAAATGCTATTCACCTCCAAAGATCTTATGAACTCTGAGTACAGATTAAAGCAAACATTTTTAATTTTGTTTTTATTGTCTTATTTTGCTTATATTTTCCTTTGTAACATGGCTAATGTGGAAATAAGTTTGACATGACCTCACATATATAGTTGAAATCAAAGTGTTGGCCCAAGTTCAAATCTGGGTTCAGACACCTGTTGTATGACTGTTCATCACTTAACCTCTTCTGTTCTCAATTTCCTCAACTATAAAATAGGCATAATAACAACACCTGCCTTGCAGGTTGTTGTAAGGACCAAATGATAATATATTTGTAGTGTTCTACAAACTTTAATGCACTGCAGAATTGTAAATTTATATAACTTTTAATCCCTTTTTGTGGTTTTTAATGCAGACAGAAATGCAATTGGAAATCTTTTAAATAAACATTATTATATTACATATTTTAAAGTTTCCTGCCAGTCACCTAGATGATCATGGATGAGCATGTGAGTGTGGAAAACATACTTTGTGCATGGCCAGTCTCAATTTCCTTGTGTGTGTGAAGTAGACACAAGGTAGACACTAAATTTTCAAGTCCAGAGAACTGAGTGTAAGATATCATTTCTGTTGATGATAATTGTGTGAGCCTGAGCAAGTCACCTCATCTGGTTGAGCCTCTGTTTCTTTGTCTTTGATATGTTATAAAAAAAATTCCTTGCATTCTTTTCTTCTTCAAGTTGTAATGAATACCAAACAAGAAGATATGCATCATGTACCCCAGAGCCCAGAGGCCTGGACTATTTCAATAGTGTTACAGACATTCTTGTACAGCATTGTAGAGTGTAAAGAGTCTCTCCCTCTAGGGGTAGTATTGCAAATGGAGAGCTCACCATCCCTAGGCAATGTCTTGCTACAGTAGACACTCTAGATCAAATAGCATTTTCAGTGGTGGCTCTGACACTGACTAGCACAGCACATTGCTTATATAGAGAGCAAAGGCACAAGGGTGAGTTGCCTTCCAGCAAGTGTAATTTACAGATCTTTTTAGAGAAAGAGTCCTCATGTATTCTGTGGATAGATACATATACTCACTAAAGGAGATTCAGATTGTATCCGTGTCATGCTTCCAGACAATACAATTTCTTAGAAATCTGAATAAACAAAGTACAATTCAGGCTATGTATAAAGAGTACTAACTTTTTTTAAAAAAGGATATCAGAGATACCTCTTTTAGAATATGTTGGCTAGTAACATATCTCTTCCCTGAACCTCTAGTTTTTTTTAATTATTATAGCTTTTTATTTACCAGATATATGCATGGGTAATTTTACAACACTGACAATTGCCAAGCCTTTTGTTCCAATTTTTCCCCTCCTTCTCCTTCCCCCCCCCACCCCCAGATGGCAGGTTGACCAATGCATGTTACATATGTTAAAGTATAAATACAATATATGTATACATGTCCAAATGGTTATTTTGCTGTACAAAAAGAATTAGACTTTGAAATAGTGTACAATTAACCTGTGAAGGAAATAAAAAATGCAGGAGGACAAAATAGGGGTATTGGTTATTCTATGTAGTGTGAACCTCTAGTTTTTCTGGGCTAATTAGTATTTTTTCAGAATCATATACTGGCAGAGAGAAGGTTAAACATTTATTAGTCCTAAACTCTTCTTAAGGATAGACAGGCTAGGTAACTGCCTTAGATAGTAAGTACATAGGCAAACAGCTGATAGAACAGTTTCTAGTGAGTTAGAAATCTCATCCTGAGCTTTCCTAGCATAATCATGGTGGATTCAAGTGCAGGCTCTGCTATCTGCTGACTCTGTAAGCTTTGGAAAGTGACACATCCTTTAAGCCTCAATTTCCTTCTTCTATGAGGGGGAATAGCAAGGTCTCCCTGATTTTATCACAGGGATGATGTTATCAAATTGAATATTGACAAAGTACTTTATAACTAAAAAATGTCATGTAGATAAATGTTATTCATTTTATTTATGTACTTTCTGCAGTTATCATCTTTATTTTTCAGTTCCATTAAGAATTCTAGGTATTGTCATCTGAGAATGGAGCTATTTCACTCATTTAACCCATTATCAAAAATTTTTGACAACCAACTATGTGCATAAGAGGTAAGCTAGTATAGTGGACTGAGTGCTAGATTGAAATCAGGAAAAACTGATTCCTGTCTTTGCAAGGATTTCCTATACCAATGAGGTAGTGACTATGTAGGTATTCACTGTATGTGACACAAAAGGGTAGAATATTAAAACCGTGATTTCACAGGCATATTATCTAGCTCAGCAGATAAAATGTGCATTAAAATATATAACATAAATGCACAATATAAAGCAAGAGTAGTCAAGACATAGTATAAAAGTATCAAATAAATAAACCAGACAACTGTTAAGGGTTCAGTAAAAAGGGAAATTATTGAGACCACTAGGGGTTGGAACAATTTGGAAAAGCTTCATTATGGGACTTGCTACTTAATCTGGACCTTAAAGCACTCAAGTTTTTCCTCCCTGGTCCCATCAAAGACTGTAACTGTTTTAGAGAGTTCATGGTAGTGGATGAGCTTTTCCTGGGGGGGGGGGGGAGAGCAGAAAAGACCGTGTGAAGGAATTGAGGGACTGGGAAGCAAGAAGCGGATATAATTAAGAATTTCCTTTGCAGTTGGATCACTGACCCAATATGAATGTGCCATAATCTAGGCTATGCCTGAAATCAAGACAATAGGAAACAAATGGGTATCAATTCAATTCAACAAGTATTTGCTAAACACTTAGTACATACCATACACTAGGATAGGCACTGAAGAGGTAAAGTCAAAAATGAAGCAGACTCTGTCCTCGAGAACCCAATCTTTTATTAGTATAAACAACCTTTTCACAGATTATCAAATTCAAACTATAAATAAAGTAAATTTAAAGTAATTTTAGAGGAAGAAGTCTCTAGAAACCAAGGAGTTTAATTATAATCTATGCTGTTGACTCCCAGATCTATATATACAGGCCTAGACTCTCTCTTGAGCTTCAATTTTACAGTATCAACTGCTTATCGGCCACTTCAAAGTAGATTCCTATAGGCATCTCAAACACAACATGTCCAAAACAATACATTATTTTTCTTTTCTTTTTTTTCTTTTTCTTTTCTTTTATTTTTAATTTAATTTTTATTTTATTTTATAATTATAACTTTTTTTTTGACAGTACATATGCATGGGTAATTTTTTACAACATTATCCCTTGCACTTACATCTGTTCAGATTTTTTCCCTTCCTCCCCCAACCCCCTCCCCCAGATGGCAGGCAGTCTTATACATGTTAAATATATTACAATATATTCTAGATACAATATATATGTGTAGAACCAAATTTCTTGTTGCACAGGAAGAATTGGATTCAGAAGGTAAAAATAACAGTTTACATTCATTTCCCAGTGTTCCTTTTCTGGATGTAGCTGATTCTGTCCATCATTGATCAATTGGAATTGGATTAGCTCTTGTCTATGCTGAAGATATCCACTTCCATCAGAATACATCCTCATAAAGTATCATTGCTGAAGTGTATAATGATCTTCTGGTTCTGCTCGTTTCACTTAGCATCAGTTGATATAAGTCTCTACAAGTCTCTCTGTATTTCTCCTGTTGGTCATTTCTTACAGAACAATAATATTCCATAACATTCATATATCATAATTTACCCAACCATTCTCCAATTGATTCCAGCTTCTAGCCACTATGAAAAGGACTGCCACAAACATTTTGGCACATACAGGTCCCTTTCCCTTCTTTAGTATTTCCTTGGATAAACCCAGTAGTAGTATGGCTGGGTCAAAGGGTATGCACATTTTGATAACGTTTTGGGCATAATTCCAGATTGCTCTCCAGAATGGCTGGATTCTTTCACAACTCCACCAACAATGCATCAGAGTCCCAGTTTTCCCACAGCCCCTCCAACATTCATTGTTATTTGTTCCTGTCATCTTAGCCAATCTGACAGGTGTGTAATGATATCTCAGAGTTGTCTTAATTTGCATTTCTCTGATTTGGAACACTCTTTCATATGAGTGGAAATAGTTTTAATTTCATCATCTGAAAATTGTCTGTTCATATCCTTTGACCATTTATCAATTGGAGAATGGCTTGATTTCTTATAAATTAAAGTCAATTCTCTGTATATTTTGGAGATGAGGCCTTTGTCAGAACCTTTGTTTTTAAAAATATTTTCCCAATTTGTTACTTCCCTTCTAATCTTGTTTGCATTAGTTTTGTCTGTGCAGAAACTTTTTAATTTGGTGTAATCAAAATTTTCTATTTTGTGATCAATAATGGTCTCTAGTTCTCCCTTGGACACAAACTCCTTCCTCCTCTACAAGTCTGAGAGGTAAACCATCCCATGTTCCTCCAATTTATTTATTATTTTGTTCTTTATGCCTAAATCTTGGACCCATTTTGATCTAATCTTAGTATGTGGTGTTAAATGTGGGTCCATGCCTAGTTTCTGCCATACTAATTTTCAGTTTTCCCAACAGTTTTTGTCAAATAATGAATTCTTATCCCAAAATTTGGGATTTTGGGTTTGTCAAACACTAGATTGCTATTTTTATTCACTATCTTGCCCTGTGAACCTAACCTATGCCACTGATCAACTAGTCTATTTCTTAGCCAATACCAAATGGTTTTGGTGACTGTTGCTTTATAATACAGTTCTAGATCAGGTACAGCTAGACCACCTTCACTTAATTTTTTTTTCATTACTTCCCTTGAAATTCTTGACCTTTTGTTGTTCCATATGAATTCTGTTGTTATTTTTCTAGGTTATTAAAATAGTTTCTTGGAAATCTGATTGGCATAGCACTAAATAAATAGTTTAGGGAGTATTGTCATCTTAATTATATTCGCTCAGCCTATACAAGAGCACTGAATGTCTTTCCAATTATTTAAATCTGTCTTTATTTTTGTGGCAAGTGTTTTGTAATTTTGCTCATATAATTCCTGACTCTCCTTTGGTAGATATATTCCCAAATATTTTATACTATCGACCGTTATTTTGAATGGAATTTCTCTTTGTATCTCTTGTTGTTGGATTGTGTTAGTAATGTATAAAAATGCTGAGGATTTATGTGGATTTATTTTGTATCCTGCAACTTTGCTAAAATTCTGAATTATTTCTAATAGCTTCTTAGCAGAGTCTTTGGGGTTCTCTAAGTATACCATCATGTCATCTGCAAAAAGTGATAATTTGATTTCCTCATTTCCTACTCTAATTCCTTGAATCTCTTTCTCGGCTCTTATTGCCGAGGCTAGCGTTTCTAGTACTATATTGAATAGTAATAGTGATAGTGGGCAACCTTGTTTCACTCCTGATCTTACAGGGAAAGGTTCTAGTTTATCGCCATTACATATGATGTTTACTGAAGGTTTTAAATATATGCTCCTTATTATTTTAAAGAATAGTCCATTTATTCCTATACTCTCAAGCGTTTTTAGTAAAAGGGGATGTTGGATTTTATCAAATGCTTTTTCTGCATCTATTGAGATGATCATATGGTTTTTATTAATTTGATTATTAATATGGTCAATTATACTAATAATTTTCCTAATATTAAACCAGCCTTGCATTCCTGGTATAAATCCCACTTGGTCATAGTGTATTATCCTGGGGATGATTTTCTGAAGTCTATTTGCTAATATCTTATTTAAGATTTTAGCATCAATATTCATTAAGGAAATTGGTCTATAGTTTTCTTTCTCAGTTTTCAATCTACCTGGTTTAGGTATCAGTACCATGTCTGTGTCATAGAAGGAATTTGGTAGGACTCCTTCAATCCCTATTTTTTCAAATAGTTTACATAGCGCTGGAGTTAGTTGTTCTTCAAATGTTTGGTAGAATTCACCTGTAAATCCATCTGGTCCTGGGGACTTTTTCTTAGGAAGTTGGTTAATAGCTTGTTCTATTTCTTTTTCTGAGATGGGACTATTTAGACTACTTACTTCTTCCTCTGCTAATCTGGGCAAGCTATATTTTTGAAGGTATTCTTCCATTTCATTTAAGTTATCGAATTTATCGGCATAAAGTTGAGCAAAGTAGCTCCTAACTATTGTTCTAATTTCCTCTTCATTAGTGGCGAGTTCTCCCTTTTCATTTTCAAGACTAACAATTTGCTTTTTCTCTTTCCTTTTTAAAATCAGGTTTACTAAGGGTTTGTCTATTTTGTTGGTTTTTTCATAGAACCAACTCTTAGTTTTATTAATTAATTCAATAGTTTTTTTACTTTCAATTTTATTAATCTTACTTTTTATTTTTTGAATTTCAAGTTTTGTGTTTGTCTGGGGGTTTTTAATTTGTTCCTTTTCTAGCAATTGTAGTTGTAAGCCCAATTCCTTGGCCCTCTCTTTCTCTATTTTATGTAAGTAGGCCTGTAGAGATATAAAACTTCCTCTTATTACTGCTTTGGCTGTATCCCACACATTTTGGTATGATGTCTCATTATTGTCATTTTCTTGAGTGAAGTTATTAATTATGTCTATGATTTGCTGTTTTACCCAATCATTCTTTAGTACAAGATTATTTAGTTTCCAATTATTTTTTGGTCTATTTTCCCCTGGCTTCTTATAAAATGTAATTTTGATTGCATTGTGGTCTGAAAAGGATGCATTTCCTATTTCGGCCTTACTGCATTTGATTTTGAGGTTTTTATGCCCTAGTATATGATCAATTTTTGTATAGGTTCCATGAACTGCTGAGAAGAAAGTATACTCCTTTCTGTCTCCATTTAGCTTTCGCCAAAGATCTATCATATCAAACTTTTCTAGTATTCTATTTACCTCTTTGACTTCTTTCTTATTTATTTTGTGGTTTGATTTATCTAATTCTGAGAGTGCAAGGTTGAGATCTCCCACTATTATAGTTTTGCTGTCTATTTCTTCTTGCAGCTCTCTTAATTTCTCTTTTAAGAATTTAGATGCTGCACCACTTGGTGCATATATGTTTAATATTGAGACTGCTTCATTATTGATGCTACCCTTTAGCAGGATATAATGCCCTTCCTTATCTCTTTTAATTAGATCAATTTTTGTTTTTGCTTGATCTGAGATGAGGATGGCTACCCCTGCTTTTTTGGCTTTGCCTGAAGCATAGTAGATTCTGCTCCACCCTTTTACTTTTAGTTTGAATGTATCATCCTGTTTCAGGTGTGTTTCCTGTAAACCACATATAGTAGGATTCTGACTTTTAATCCAGTCTGCTAACTGCTTCCTCTTTATGAAAGAGTTTACCCCATTCACATTTATGGTTAGAATGACTAATTCTATATTGCTTGCCATCCTGTTAACCCCTGCTTATGCTTTTCTCCTTTCCTTCCCTCTTAACCCCCTACCCAGTATTAAACTTGTGAACGCCACTTGCTTTCCACAGCCCTCCCTTTTTAGTATCCCTCCCCCACCTTAAAGTTCCTCCCCTTATTTTACCCCTTTTCCTCACAATTTCTGTATTCCCTTCCCCTTAGCTTATTCCTTCCCTCTCACTTTTCAATGAAGTAGAAGAAGTTTCACCATAAATCGAATATGTCTATTGATACACACTATGTTCATCTCCCTCCTTTCTTTCTCTCAGATATAATAGGTTACCTTTGCCTCTTCATGAGATGTAGTACCACCACTTTACACTTTTTTATGATATAATTTCCTTTCCATCTCTAGTTTCTAAGACAAATTGTACATATGTTCTTTACATTTTTTTGGCAGAAGTATAGTTCTCAAGATTTCTTTTTACCTTTTTAGAAATCTCTTGAGTTCTGTATTTGAAAATCAAACATTTTATGTAGGTCTGGTTTTTTCATCAAAAATAGATGGAATTCATTTATTTCTTTAAATGTCCATCTTCTTCCCTGGAAAACGATGCTATTCTTGGCTGCATATCAAGTTCCTTAGCCTTTCAGAATATCATGTTCCAGGCCCTTCGTTCTTTTAATGTGGACACTGCTAGATCCTGGGTTATCCTTATTGTGGATCCCCCATATCTGAATTGCTTTTTTCTAGCAGCTTCCAATATCTTTTCCTTTGTCTGATGGTTCTTGAACTTGGCCACTATATTTTTTGGCGGTTTGATTTTAGGGTCCCTTTCAGTAGGTGATGGATGAATTTTTTCAATGTCTATTTTAACCTCTGTTTCCAGAATGTCTGGGCAGTTCTCTTTGATAATTTCCTCAAAAATGGTGTCCAAGCTCTTTTTTTCCTCACATTTTTCAGGGAGTCCGATTATTCTCAAATTGTCTCTCCTGGATCTGTTTTCCAGGTCTGTTGTCTTTCTAGTAAGGTACTTGACATTCTTTTCAATTGTTTCATTTCTCTGGTTTTCCTTGACTACCTCTTGGTTTCTCCTTGAGTCATTCATTTCTACTTGTTCGAGTCTAATTTTCAATGATGTATTTTCTTCACTCACTTTTTTTTATATCTCTTTGTAATTGTCTTCTATGGAATTTTTTTCCATTTTATCCATTTTATTTTTTAGAGAGCTGTTTTCTTTTTCCAGCTCACTAATCCAGTTTTCCTTGGAGTTGTTTACCTTTTCCAGCTCACTAATCTTGTTTCTCAATGATTTGATTTCTTTATCCACTCTGTCTTTAAATGCATGGGATGACTTCTCCAGGCTCTCTTGCCAAGCTTTCCTTTCCTTTTCCCATTTCTCTTCCAGCTCTCTTGTGAGAGCCTTTTTGATTTCCTCTATGAGATTCTTTTGTATTGAGGAGCAGCTCATATCCCCTTTAGGGGATTCCTCTGGGGACAGTCTGTTTTTAGTCTCCTCAGTGTTTGAAGTATGCTCTCTCTCCATACAGAAGCTGTCAATGGTTAGAGCCCTTTTGAATTTTTTGTTCATTTTGTCAGAGTAGGAATCGAAGAAAACAAATTGACAAGAGAAACAATTGGTCTGTTTTGTGGGGGATGGGGCTGGATTGTATTAATGGGCTTCCTCTACAGATTGGGGGTAGGGCAGCAGAGAGCCACTAACAGAACAGCGATGACTGTACTGAGTCTGCGCTCTGAGGCTCTGAGAACACACTGAGTCAGTCCAGGTGGGGGTTGGGGGTGGCCAGCTTCTGAAAGACACTAGCTTTCCGGGGTTTTAATCTTCACCTCCGGTGTTTATACCCTCTCCGCTGCTCCTGGCTTGCTGCTAAGACGGAGTATCCACACTGGGGTAAAAGTCTTTTTGCAGAAACGGCAGAGATCGTACCCCTCCCCCTCAGGTCTGAGCTGTGTGAGCTGCCTGTCTCTCTCTGGCTTGCCTGCCCTCAGTCTGCGCCCAGTCTGAATGACCTTCCCCCAAGTAAACACAGACCTTTTCTGGCGACTTTCAAGGATGTCTTCTCTTGGTGATTATTTGTGGATTTCTTTCTGGGTCAAGCATTAAGTCTGAGGCTTGTCATGAAGTAAGTTCTGAGAGAAAACGAGGAGCTCAAGCAGCTGTCTGCCTCCGCGCCGCCATCTTCTCTTCTTTATTTTAAACACCAACAATACATTATTTTTCATGCAAGACCTAACTATCTTCCAAACTTTTCTATTATTATTCAGAACATCTCAAACTTCTAGTCACCCAGGTTCTTAGTGGTTGTCCTCAGTATCATTTGCAACTCCTTACTGCCATACCACATATCCAAGGAATGGCCAATTCTTGTTTCTTCCTCCACATATGCCCACACTTGCATATGTCCCACCCCACTGCACTTCCACAGCTATCATCTTCATTAATGCTCTCAATTGGACCACTGCAATTGCCTTCTGATAAAACTCATTGCCTCAAGATCCTCCCCATTCCAATCCACCCAAAAGATCCCAAAGTGATTTTCCTTAAGAATACATCTGATTATGTAAACCCTCTGTTCAATAAACTCCATTGGCTACCTGTAGAATAAAATACAAAGTCCTCTGGGTTTTAAACTCTTTACAATCTGGCCCCTTCCTGCCTTTTTAGTCTTTTTTAAGCTTTACTCTTACACATTTCTGTCCAGTTATACTAAACTTATCTAAACCTCTGTTTTCTCATCAGCAAAATGATAATAATATTGGCAACTACTGCAAGAAGTTATTGTGAGAATCAAATAAGAAAATGTACAACAAGGGCTTTGCAAACCTTTGTTATATGTTAGCTTTTAATTATGAAAACATCAAAATTTCATCTTTAATCTCATTGTTTTTATGACAAAATCTGTCTCACTGAAAGTAAGAGATTGTCAAGCCATTATTTTCAATGACTTGTAGCAATTCTTCAAAAGAAAACTCTTGACATTCAGTCTGTTCTTATCCTATCAGATTCTTTGTACAGCTAACCAATTCTTATCATCAATGAGCAGACAGTGAACTTTAGCCTCTGTGAAGATGCAATTCTACTCCAGAAGTTGTTTTTTTTTTCCTTTAAATTAATCAATATTTCTAAATTCAAGAGGAGGAATAGTATTTCTCTCCATTAAACCACTGCAAGGAAATTATTCATTTTGAAGAATTCTATTAAGCCAGGTTATTTTCATTTATTTCCCACCCCCAGAGAAAAGGTAATATACTGGGTCCATAAATATACAAAGAAGAATAACATCTATATTCATCATACTCAAAGCTTGTACAAAAGCATTTCAAACATTTCTGTTTTCTGTAGAAAGATTCTCTACTTAACTTGACTACCTTTTATTGCTCCCCCTCAGTCAAAAATAATGTTTGATTTTTTTTTTGTAATATTCAAAGGCGTTTTAATAGACCACTCAGTTATTCTATTTATATGCTTCCAGCTGAATTTTACATATGATATTATTTACTATGTTCTTAGTATACTAGGTAAAATGCAATAGAAGGATATGATGATTTTTTTCTGAGAATTACACATGTAATTAAAAAAAATAACCAATAAATCTAGCCAAGTTCACTAAATGGTAAGCTTTTTATCATTTTGTTATATACAAGATGATTGTTCTGAGGGAAAAGACTTGATTTTACAGAGCTTATCCTTATAATCCAGAAGCTCTAAAGAATACAAAAAACCCTGTCATCGTTAAAACTTCTGTTTATTCAAAAAATAATACACAGCAGCATTTTTTGAAGATTTTGAACATGAAGTAGTTAATAGGTTTAATTTGAATTCTTATTTATCTACTTGATAGTGGAATATTAACTGCTTTTTCTTGTCTCACATTCCAATGTTAATTTATAGCTCCCCAAGGACTGAAGGAGTTTTGGGGCCTGGGAACTCCTTCTAACTCTCCCATTCACTAGCACAGTAAAGGCACTCAAATTCTCCCCAAGCCCCTCCAAATACCTTCAAATAATGACTCTAAACAAATTTTAAAGTGTCAGAACCCATTAAAAGACAGAGTGGAACCATTTTCCAGCAGAAAGAAGCTCAGCAGGAGAGGTCTGTTGCAATTGGGGTGGGTCTGGAGTGCAATCTCAGTGCAGACCACACCAGCAAGCCCAGATTCCAGGAATCTAAGAAGTGGCAGCAATCTCCAGACCCCTCAACTCACAGAGACCAAGGACAACTCAGTAAGAAAAGTTTCATACTAGAATGTGAGGAGAGCCCCAGTACAGGATCTAGCTTTGAAAGCCACTGAATCACCAGCAGAGGCACCAGTGCTGTAATCAGTGACAGTAACAGCTTCCAGAGATCTCAGCTCACAGGTTGTGGGACACCTAGTCATAGAGATATCACAGAGGCCTCATTTCTAGCACAGTGGAAAAATTCTATTGTTTTTCCCATACTCAGATTTAGATATCAATCTCTGAAAAAAGCAGCACAAAACCCCTGAAGCTTGAGACACTGCATCCTCCACCCTGGAAAAAGAGCCCTACTTGAACAAAAAGTTAAAGCCCAAGTAATAGGCTGAGGGAATGAGTAAACAACAGAAAAAGATTCCAACCATTGAGAGTTACTATGGTAACAAGGAAGGTAAAAAATACACACTCAGAAGGTAATAACAACGTCAAAGCTACTACATACAAAGCCTCCAAGAAATATAAGAATTGGTTTCAGACTATGGAAGAACTCAAAGGGGATTTGGAAAATCAAGTAAGAAAGGGAGAGGAAAAATTGGGAAGAGAAATGAGAGTGATGCAACAGGAGAGTGATACAAAAAGCTAACGAGAAAAATTTCTTAAAAATTAAAATTTGCAACATGGGAAAAGAGGTACAAAAGTTCAATTAAAAAATAATTCCTTAAAAATTAGAACTGAGAAAATGGAAGCTAATTATTTCATAAGAAATCAAGATACAATCCAAAAGAATTTTAAAAAATTAAATGTAGAATATCTCATTGGAAAAATAACTGACTTGAAAAAATAAATCCATAAGAGATAATTTTAAAATTATTGGTTTACCTGAAAGCCAGGATTAAAAAAAGAGCCTGGACATTATATTTCAAGAAATTATCAAGTAAAACTGACCTGATATTCTGGAACCAGAGGGTAAAACAGAAGTTTAAAGAATCTACCAATCATTTCGTGAAAGACTTCCCAAAATGAAAATATCCAGGAATAGTGTAGCCAAATTCCAGACCTCCCAGGTCAAGGAGAAAATACTGCAAGCATCTAGAAAGAAACAATTCAAGTATAGTGGAACCAAAGTCAGGATAACACATGATTTAGTACTTTCTACATTAAAGGATTAGAGGGCTTGGAATATGATATTCCAGAGAGTAATGGAGCTAGGGTTACAACCAAGAACCACCTATCCAGCAAAAATGAGTATAAACCTTTAGGAGAAAAAGTGGAAATTCAATGAAATAGAGGATTTTCAAGTGTTTGTGATGGAAATACCAGAGCTGAATAGAAAATCTGATTCCCAATTAAAGGACTCAAGAAAAGCATGAGGAGGTAATTAGGAAAGGGAAATCATAAGGGACTTAACAAGGTTTATCTGTTTATATTCCTACATGAAAAGGTGATGCTTGTAATTCATAGGAACTCATTATTATGACAGGAGTATATACATACAGAGGGCACAGGTAAAAATTGAATATGAAAGGATAATATCTTAAAAAAAAAAATCAAGGGATGAAATTGAAATATAGTGGGTGAAAGGAAAAGGAGAGGTAGAATGGTGTAAATTATCTGCCATAAAAGAGCAATGAAAATTTTTACAGTGGAGGGGAAGAGGAGTGAGTGAACTGGCTCAGAGGAAATATAAACATTCACTATGGGCACAGAAATCTTACATATTATGAACTTTGCAATTTGAATTAATTTTGGACACAGAAATGTAGCATGTATTTTAAAATTCAGAGATTTTGATTCGCTGAGTTGTGTTCTAATCAGTGGTAGATTAATTTGTTTGGAAACACAACTTTTATTGCACTTGTGATCACTCAAACAGGGGATCATTTTAATTCTCTTTAAACATCTTGAAGATAATACTTGAACTCCATTTGAGCAGCACAAAGTTTACAAAGCCCCTTTTAAATGTTAATTAGACTTGCTTTATTTTTCCTTATATAATTGTAGTGTTTTTCTCCTTGGGAAAAAAAATTATTGGATATTTCTCAAAAGGCTTCCAAGTCTGGAAAGGTTTCCTTGTTCTTCAACCAGACTGACCAGGTTTCAGTGTTTAACTGAAAAGCTCTTTTCTAGTCTTTCTCCAAATGGCCTTCTTACTGCATCCTCTCCTGCTTCTTCCTGAATCCCTCCCTCATGAGGCAAAGTGCATCTTGGGAGTGGGCCCTAAGTCTTTCTTTCCTACCTATTTCCCTTCAAAGAACTCATGACTGTCCCAGAAACACATATAGTCTCCTTTCCCAGAACACCAGAAGTTTGTTGTATTCATCTCTTTTCCCATCTTCAAATATAGGGTTTGTGAAGCTGTCATCCAGAATAGGTCATATCTCTGATGTGTTAGATAAAACTAAAGACACCTCCAGCCATGCCGAAATGCTGCTCCCACAGCTGGCTTTCCAGATCTTATAAAAAGCCTTGAAGGATTCAGCGGATTAAGTTTTTTCATTCTTGTCCAGTTTCTGATTTTTTCCACTGATGTTAATTGAATTAATGTTGTTATGTGAGCACATCTTCCAATTAACTAAACTGGTGACTTTCCTTTAATTAAAAAAAAAAAACCCAACTACTACTGTGTGCCTCTCAGATCTGAGTTTCTGATTGCATTATTCTCAAGGCCAGCAAAGACTCTTTATACACAAAGATGTGTTTTCCATGTTTTTTTTTTTTTTTTTTTACTATTGCAAAAGAGAAAAAAATGTCTTACTTTGTTCTGGACCTGTTAAACTGCACTGGCACATGAATGCACTGAGAAAATGCTTTTATAACATTCTATGACTGTTTTTGTATATCAAAACTGATTCTTTCTTTAAATATTTGGATTTAATTTCTAATTTATTTTTGTGCTTTGTATGTTAGAAAAAAATTTGATTCATTCACCAGCATAATGAATTCTCAGTAATGCCATGGTGAGACCTTTAGAGCAAGGGCAGCTTCTGCTTACCAGTTTTAGTGATTTGATTATACATTACATTATTATTACAATAATTCATCTTCCTTTCATTTTAACTAGGTCCTCCTTCTTTCCACATTTAATTGTGATTGGTGTGAAGAAACTGTTGAAATGAGCATGTTAACATCAATATGGCTTTTAAAAGGTTAAAATATTCAAAAAGAAAAAATATGGGTTATCTTTGGGTTTGTGGGACTGCTGTGGAAAGATGTGGTAGTAGATTTAACACTAAATCATTCACCCAAATTTTTTTAAAAGGAAATCTATCTTAGCCTGCAAAAAAAAAAAAATAGGAAGAAGGGAATGGGATAAGAGAAGGGGGGAGAGTAACAGAAAAGAGGGCACATTGGAGGAGGGCCTGGTCAAAAGCTAAACACTTGAGGAGTGACAGGATGAAAAGAAAGAGATCTGAATAAATGGGGAGCAATACAGCTAGCAATAATAATTGTGAAATGAATTTTGAAGCAAGTTTCTATGATGAAGGCCTCATTTCTCAAATATATATATGGAACAGAGTCAAATTTATAAAATAAAAAAGCCATTTCCCAACTGATAAATGATCAAAAAATATGATCTATGTTCAAAGGGTTATAAAATCATGCATATCCTTTTTACCTAACAATACAACTACAGGGCATGAATCCCAAAAAAGATTTTTTTAAAGAACCTACATGTATATTTATAGCACATATTTTCTCAGGGCAAAGAACTGGGAATTGAGGGAATGCCCATCAATGAAGGAATAGTTTAAAATTTTGTGAAATGGGGATATAAAGGAATATTATTGTTCTATAAGAAGTGATGCATAAGATGCTATCAGAAAAACCTGGAAAGTCCTCCATAAGTCAAACAAAGTGAAATGTACTGTGTACATAGTAATAGCAAAGTTGTGGGATAATCAGCTGTGAATGACTCAGCTGTTCTCAGCAATAATAATGATCCAAGACTACTCTGAAGGACTTATGATGAAAAATGCTATCTATTTACAGAGAAAAAAACTGATTGCATCTGAATATAGAATGAAGCATACTTTATTTTTACTTTCTATTTTTCTTGAGGGCTTTTTTGGAGGAGAGCTCTGTTTCCATTTACATGACTTTTATGGAAATGTTTTGTACAGCTTCATGTGGATCTTCTCCATGATGGGGGAGAAGGGAAAGAATCTGGAACTCAAAATTTTTATTCTATTATATCCATATATCATAATTTGTTCAGCTATTCTCCAATTTATGTATATTCTTTCAGTTCTTCTCTCCCCTCCGTAAAAAGTAATCCAGAACATGAATTATTGAAACATATGGCTGCTTTCTCATCTCTAAAGAATCTTTAGAACAATGGTCTATATAAACACTGAGCATAGTAAAAACAAAAAGAAAATAGGAAAAATTTTGCATTTAATTTTTTTTCTCTTTTTTTATTAAAGCTTTTTATTTTCAAAATATATGGGTGGATAATTTTTTAACATTGACCCTTGCCTAAGCTTTATTGTAAATTTTCTCCTCTTTACCGCCACTCTCTCTGCCTTAAATGGCAAGCAGTCCAATATATATTATACATGTTAAAATATATGTTAAATCCAATATATGTAAACATATATACAATTATCTTTGCATTTCATTTTTAACAGCACATCCTTTCTTTTGTTGTTGTTGCTCAGTTGTATCCTATTCTTTATAGCCCCAATTGGAATTTTCTTGATATTACACAAATGACTAAGAGATGAGAGCACATAATAAGCTCCTGCTTTATTTGTAATTTGTTGATTTTTAAAATATTAGACTCAGTGTAATATGTTGCCTTGAAGTTCCTCTCCAAACAAGGTATCTCGTAAATATTAAAAACAGTGTCCATGCTCCTATATGGGCAGCTAGATGGTGAAGTGTTGGGCCTGGAGTCAGGAAGTTCTGGGTTCTCATCTGGCTTCAGATACTTCCTAAGTGTGTGACCTGGGCAAGTCACTTAACCTCTGGATACCTAAGTTTCCTCAACCATAAAATAAGATAAAGAGCAAATTACTCCAATATCCTTACCCCAAATGAGGTCATGAAGAATTGGACATAACTGAAATGATTGAACAACCACAATATGGTCCTATGGTATATATGACAATGATGATCACTCTTTTCAAGAAAACTGATATTCAAAAGAGTGAAAAAACAAAAAGACTTATACTCCTAAGGAGTTGGCCAGTATAAAGTAAAAAAGAGATTCCTATTGGTCTTATGATTCTCCAAATGTTACTATTCCCTCATTACTTTTGTATTAAAAGACTAAAAAAGGATCTTCATTGAAATGTGCAATGTAAAAGAAATCACTATGAGCATCCACTCTAGATAAACAAAATGGATAAACAAATAAAAAAAAAAAGGAGTTGAACTGAAGACTGTTTAAAAGCTATATGGAATGGTTTTCATAACCCTGCTTTGAAAGTCAGAAAAGGTAACAAGATAACATCTCAAGAGCTTCAAAGACCATTACTCTAAAAAATACCATGAAGTGATGGCAGTGATTTCCTAACTGAATTTGAAATACTTGGAATCACTAATATGATGAACATAAGTCAATATATCTTACATTTATTTACATATTACTTTTACTGTCAAAGTACTTAGGCATCTATCATAAATGTGTATTTTAGCTTAATTATCCAATAAATTAGATAGTATTAATTAATAGCATGTCTCCCCCCCCCTTTTTTTTTTTTTTTTTACAAAACTAAGGATTTAAAACTGGAAAGAAATTTGAAGTAATACCTTCATGAAAATTTTACAAAGGAGAATAGTATAGTTAAGAAAAGAAAAGGGACTTGCACACAATTGATAGAACACTTGTAATACAAAGAATATGCTAGCTGTTTATAACTTGAAAGGCAATATTTGACAAGACTACCCCTGCCCATCTCTTTGCAGCAATAGAAGGGTTGGATGTGACACATATTTTCAAACTTTTTTTAGATGTACCGATCTATTTTGCTACTTTTTTCTCTTCTTTTTCTTTGAAAAATATTATTATACTGAGAGAAAGTTAAATGATGTAAAATACAAGAAATCAATATATTAAATAAATTTTAAAAATCTTTTAAAAGATTTTCAAGAGTCACCTTTTTTGAACTTCACCACTATGCTTACTATCACCGTAGTAAGCCTTATATCGACATACTATAGTCTTATAATAAGAACAGAATAGAAACAGAAGAGAAAAGTGAAATTACTCTTAACAATATAACACAGAATGAACTATACTTTGAAAGCATCTCAGAAGCCTATGGATATACAATTGTGTCTATGTGCTCTGTATCTTATTTTTCATCAAAGCTCCCCCCCATCATCATCCCATCATCATCTCATTATCATCATCATCATCATAATCTAGTACACAATCCTTGCTCCTTGTATAGGAGGTAATTTGATTTGGAGCCAGGAGACCAGAGTTTAACTCCTGATTCTACCATTTAATGGCTATGTAACTTAGGGCAGAATCAGCTGTCTCTCTCAGACTGTTTCTTCTTCTAAAAATTATTATTATCATTATTATTATTATTATTATTATATTCACAGTACCTACCTCAACAGGTCATCTACTGAGATCATGTATGTACAAAAGTCAGCTACAATTATTAAATGTTCAATAAGTTGGATGATTGATGAACTTTGTATCCCTTGACTGAAGTCATCATTATTCTTCTGGGATGAAAGATACATCTGACAACCTTGGTTACTGTCTTGATACTTTCTAGCTGTGTCATTTGGAGCAAATCATTCAACCTCTCTGAAACTTAATTTCTTCATCCACAAAATGGGGTAAAAATAGCATCTACTTCACAGGATTGTTGTAAAAATCAAATGAGATAATATTGTAAAATACTTTGCAAACCTTAAAGGACTACAGAAATCTTAACTATTATTACTTTAAGAAAAGTATTTTGCAAGTCTTCATTCATGTCAGAAATGGGAGTGGTTATTATTATTATTATTATTGATTTCTTACTTTGCTGCTGATCTAAGTTGGCATGTTAATGATAACAAAATTGAGAGTTTGGGACATGTATTCATATGAAATAGAAACAGAAAGACTCCTATAGCTATTTTCCCCTGAAAATAGTTAAACAATTATTTTAGAAAAACCTTATGAAATGAAATTGTTGTTGAAATAAAAGATTCCATGTCAAGTCCTACCCAGGGATGATAACTCTTTATATCCAGGGTAAACACTTTTAAATATACTAAAATAATTCTGCAAATTCATACTATAACACTACCAAATCCAACCCTATAATTGTTCTCTTCTGGCAAGGCTCTATGCAACTGTTTACCTCTGAGTCTTCTGTATGGAAACAAGATCTGTTGCCCCATTCTCAAAGCACTTTTAGAGACAATAAATGATTTATTAAATTAATCAGCAAGTAGCCAGAGGCAAGAGATGTGTCTGGCTAGCTACAGCATGAGACCTGACTGGCATTATTATTGGAAGCAAAGTAATATTTATATTTTAGCCCATATTAGCGATTACTGTGAAAATACAAATCTACAATGAGGTTTGATGCAGTATCGGATTAGATACGGACACAGTGCTAAGCATTTTAGGATTAGAATAATTTTGGTAATAGAAATGTGAGCACAGATAAGAGGATTCTGAAAGGTAAGATAAGAAATAAAATATATCCCAATTGTTGCCAAGAAAGGGACTCTTTCTTGGAAAAATATGTGATGTAGATTATTAATGATTTCATGCCATGCTGAAACCTATTACTGATGAATATGGAGATGATGATAATGCCCAGTCATTTAATACTCTTCAGTGTGGTGAGTATTTTATAGTGAGAATAGAAAAGAACAAGTGTCTATTCTCCCAGGGCTTAGGAAGCAAAATCCAAGGATACTTAAGCACAGATAAAGCATCAGATACTCAGTGCTGCTCATCACAAAAAGCAAAGAATCTCAGATTTAGCATTCAAACTGAATAAGGATCACTTCTACAATATCACTGACATTTATTTAGTGTTGGTTTTAAACTCTTCAGCAGGGGAACAAAGCAAGAAAAGGGGTGAACTCACTACCTCAAGGGCCTGCCATTCCACTTTGATAAATCCCAATTTCCCTCCCTGCAATTTCTAGCTATTGCTTCTAGGTTTGCCCTGTGGATCTATGAAAACAAAACTAATCCCTCTTCCAAGTAACCACCCTTCAAATACTTAAAGACCACTATTACTTTAGGGGTGTATTGGAGCAACTGGTAGATTCCATTGTTAAATTTTCTGTGTGAGCATCTACACCTAAAGAAATTGGCAAACACAACAAATCAGGACTTATTTAACTGTTTTGCTGATTGTCTATACTTAAGAAGGTGATGGTGAAAACGTTATGAAGATTAAAATTAAAAGTATGTCATGCTTACAGTTTTTTTGAGAGCTGGATGTTAAATGCTGTTAAGAATGTCCCTGACTATCAAGACCTTTTGAGTCTTCTCTCCAGATTAAACATTCCTTTCCTGTTCTTTTAACAGATGCTCAAGTGGTATGAACTCAAAACATTCTCCCTTCTTCAACCACCTTCTATCCACCCTGAACATCTTATCTAAATTAACTGTGCTGACCAGAATTGAACATAATATTTTAGCTGTGGTCTGACCTTCCAAGAAGCCATGGCTCAGTAGAACTCTGATTGTGAAGAGGGCAAGACTGAAATGAATGACAGAATAATCTTAACTTCTTTATAATGTTCACAAGCAGACCTTTGGCAGATGGAGATTTCTAAGTTGTGTCACTAAATTCTGAAATTGGAGAGGAGGATGGACCTCATTTTTTTCAAGTGAAGTGTGAAGGAGGATCCTGTGCTAAGAGGGAGGAGGGAGGTAATTCCATAGAAGGTACTAAACAGTGAGGAGTGTAACAGAGTTTATTAGGGAATAACAAAAGAATTAGTAGACAATTTGAGTGAAGATCCAACTAAAATCAATAAACATATGTGTAGAAGGCCAGATCAGTATAGTTTTATGTTAGCAACATGTAAGCAGAAAAGGAGAACAAAGATGGTAGGAATAATAGTCCGGGATGAGGTCAAGACAGGAATGAGGAGATATAGTACAATGAGACAAAAGAACACAAGTGTGTAGGAAAGTATAAAGTGTAACTGGAAAAGTAATGGGTCAAAAGTGGAAAGGAAGTAAAATGAGACTAGAGAAAGAGCAATAAGCTAAGTGGTTGAGTCATGGTAAACTACAGAGAAGAGAGAGACTAAATTTAAGAGGAGGGAAGCACAGAGAGTGCTGGAAAGTCAGGGGTTACATTCAGATAAAGGACTTTCAGATTCATGGATTTACAGGAAGAACATAAATGATAATAAGATTCAAGGCATGACCATTCTGGTACATGGATGAGGCGAAGTGAATTGAGCAAACTAATGAACCAAGAAGCAAGAGCATTTGAGGGGTTATCAATATGTAAGGTGAAGTCCTCACCTACAAGAACAGGGGTCGGTGGAGAAAATGACTACAAGCCAGATACTAAATTCCCTAAGAAGGTAAAAATTACCTGGAGACCAGAAGATAAAATTCAAAAGGATTTAGAGAGGATGATATATCTGGATGAAGTGGCTCTCAAAGAAGACATAAATAACAAAGGTAATGGGGAAAGACTGGGAAATGGCAGAGAAGAAGTAGAAAAAATATCTATTCCCCATCCTTGTCCACTATGTAGGTTGGGGTGTAGGAAAAACAAAATTTAGTACTGGAGAAGGTATACAAGAATGTAGGGTGTCCAAGGGAGAACCTAGTTTTTATGATTATAAGACCACAGAAAGAATATTAGCAGAAGAGAGTCATCATGGTATAACAGAGAGAGGACTGGCATTGGAGTCAAGGAAAGCTGTGTTCAAACCATGCCTCTGGTACACACTAGCTATGTGATCATGATCAAGTTATAACCTATCAATAATCCCTAGGTAGCTATCTAAGAGTATGAGTTACTGCTGTATATTGGTAGAGAGATTATTCACACTGAAAGTTTCCAATATGGATAAAATATGAGGTCTAAGGAAAAAATGTGCCTCTCTCCCTTTTCCCTCCCTTTTAAGAAGTGGAACATATGTGGCTATTTTAGTCCAATAAAAATACTTCTTGAAAAATGAGCTCCTTTAATTTACCAAGCATATTCCACGTTAACTAAAACTATAAATTTAATGATAGTAACTTCTAATTAAATCATCCCTCCAAGTGATTTCTTAGTTTAAATTTCATTATTGTGTGATTTTTTCACTTTTGTAATTCACAATTCACCTCCTAATCAATTTTTGTTATAGGAAGAATGGGAGAGGAATAAATGATCATGTCAGAACTTATTTTTCTTGAAATGTCATTTAAGGGGGCAGGTAGATGGTACAATGGATAGAGCACTAGCTCTGAAGTCAGGAGGACTTAAGTTCAAATCTGGCCTCAGATATTTAACACTTCCTAGCTGTGTGACCCTGGGCAAATCACTTAATCCCGATTGCCTCAGCAAAAAAGGAAAGGAAGGAAAGGAAGGAAAGGAAGGAAAGGAAGGAAAGGAAGGAAAGGAAGGAAGGAAAGGAAGGAAGGAAGGAAGGAAGGAAGGAAGGAAGGAAGGAAGGAAGGAAGGAAGGAAGGAAGGAAGGAAGGAAGGAAGGAAGGAAGGAAGGAAAGAAGGAAAGAAGGAAGGAAGGAAGGAAGGAAGGAAGGAAGGAAGGAAGGAAGGAAGGAAGGAAGGAAGGAAGGAAAGGAAGGAAGGAAGGAAGGAAGGAAGGAAGGAAGGAAGGAAGGAAGGAAGGAAGGAAGGAAGGAAGGAAGGAAGGAAGGAAGGAAGGAAGGAAGGAAGGAAGGAAGGAAGGAAGGAAGGAAGGAAGGAAGGAAGGAAGGAAGGAAGGAAGGAAGGAAGGAAGGAAGGAAGGAAGGAAAGGAAGGAAGGAAGGAAGGAAGGAAGGAAGGAAGGAAGGAAGGAAGGAAGGAAGGAAGGAAGGAAGGAAGGAAGGAAGGAAGGAAGGAAGGAAGGAAGGAAGGAAGGAAAGGAAGGAAGGAAGGAAGGAAGGAAGGAAAGGAAGGAAGGAAGGAAGGAAGGGAAGGAAGGAAGGAAGGAAGGAAGGAAGGAAAGAAAAAGATCTTTTAAGTTTGAAAATAATTGGATTAACCCAAAAAGTCTAAAAGCTGGCCCTAGAAGTAGGGCAAAGTCTCATCTAGACCTTTGGAAAATGAAAGCCAGGAAAATTCAGATTCCTCCAAAGGTTAACATAAAATCCCCCAAACTGCTTTGGGACAACAGAGAAATAAGCAGAATCTAGTAAGGAAAAGACCTCTCTTTGTCAACTTGACAACAGTCAGAGTTACATAACAGAAAGAGTGCTAGGCTTAGAATCATAAAACCTGAGGATCTTGGCTATCTTTGGCAAGCAACTTAAATTTTCTAGGTTTCAATGAATTTCTCTATCTGTAAAATGGAGATTACCATATATGCTCCCCTGAAACTTCTTTGTGTCATAGAGGCAACTGAGGGCTACTCAAAGGCTAGGATGGTGAATTGCAAAGCATTGAAATACCCTATATAGAGCTGGAAGGCTTCAGCTACAGCCTCAGTAACAGACTGCTATACAAGGATCAGCCTAGGTTCATCATCAAGGAAAGCTCAACAGCTCATTAATTTTGTGGCTACAGCAATTCAGAAATAAGAAAAACCTACGGTATGGAACAACTCAGCTAGGAATCACCCCAAATGTCAAAATCACTGTTCTTGATACTAATTCCATTTACTCTACAAAACTGTAAGTTTTAAATATGCAAAGCTAAAATACTTTGAACCTACTTATTAAATAGTACATATGAATCTACCATCATTATTATTTTAAAGAGAAATCAAGGCTGTTTAGTTGGCATACATATACTAATGAATAACTCAACTATAAATGCCAGTTTGTAAAAAAAAAAAAAAAAAAAAAAAAAAAAAAAAAAAAAAGTTGATGGAAATGGTAAACTAGCATGGATCTAGTTCTAGCAGGTTCTGAGATCACACAAAGAATGTAAATATGTGACCACAAAACATTTTCCAGTGGCATTGCACTTGTCCCTGTGCTGTTTATAATTTTTACTTAAAAACTGAAAACAAATAGCATGTATATCAAATTTGGAGATGACACAGAGATAGAGGGAATACCAGATATACTAGACAAAGAGAATCATGATCCCAAAAGATTTCATTAGATTAAATTATTAGAGCCAAGTAAATAAGATTGAATTCATTAGAAATTAAATTTTACACAGAGGATCCAAAAATTGATTTTTAAGTACAAGATGGAAGGGACTAAAATGCTAAGAATTTGTTTGAAAAAGGGTGTTTTGGTGGACCACAACATAGAATTTCCACTCTGTCTGTTACTGTCTGCTTGCATTTTATTTTCTTTCTCAGTTATTTTTACATTCTTTCTAAATATGATTTTTCTTGTGCAGCAAGATAACTGTATAAATATGTATGCATATTTTGTATTTAACATATACTTTAACATGTATTGGACTGCCTGCCATCTAGGGGAGGGGGGAAAGGGAAGGAAGGGAAAAGTTGGAACAGAAGGTTTTGCAAGGGTCAATGCATATATTTTGCAAATAAAAAGCTATAAAATTAAAAAAAAAAAAAAAAAAAGAAAAAGGGTGTTTTGGTGGACCATAATCTCAATATAAGTGAAGCTTGATATGGCCACCAATAAAACCTAAGGCAATCTTGGACTCTATTAAGAGAGAGATAGCTTCCAAGAATAAGGAGGCAATAACTCCCTCTGTGTAATGTGACTACATTTAGAGTACTATATTCATGTCTAGATGCCATATTTTAGAAATACATTCATAAACTAGAGATTGTCTAAAGAAATTTAACAAGGATGGTGAGAAGGCTTCTAAGTACAGAATTATAGAATGTCAAAAGTGAAAGAAACCAGACTGTATCATGGATAAGCATCTTTTTCAGTTTCTATTTCAAGATTTCTCATGAGTAGGAATTCAATGCCACCCAATATATATGAATTCATTTGGAACCAGCTCAGTAAGAGAATCTTTCTTGACATCATAAAATTATGCTTCCCTGTGACTTCTACCTAATAGTTCTGCCTTCTAGTGTTAACTAGAACAAGTCTAATACTTATATCATGTAATAAGGCTTCAGGTACTGCAAAACTTCTCTCATTCATGTAAAAAATGGAAAGTACCCTCATTTACAGTTACAGGACTTGTATTTGCCTTGTTCTATCATAATCTGCTTGTGCAATTGGAGGCAAGTCATTTCTCCTTGCAAACACTTATTTCATCAATTGGGTCTCATTTTTTTCCAATCAAGAAAATAACCTCAGAGGTCTAAATCTATGACATCTCCTTTTCTCCAGGCTAAATAAACACCCTTCGTTCCTTCAATCATTTCCTCATGAACTCAAGACTTTTAATCATCTTGATTACTATCTTCCAAATGTTCTCAAATTCCTCCTTTTTGTTGTTGTTCAGTCATTTTTCAGTCATATCCAACTCTTCATGACGGCTTTTTTTGACTTTTCTTGGCAAAGATACTGGTGTGGTTTGCTATTTCATTCTCCAGCTCATTTTACAGATGAGTAAACTGAAGCAAATAGGGAGAAGCAACTTGCCCAGAGTCACACAGCTTTTAAGTATCTGAGACAAGATTTGAACTCAGGGAAATGAGTCTTACTGTCTCCAGATTCTACCCACTATAACATTACCTAGTTGCCATTGTTCTGAGGATTCTTATTCAGGCATAGATTTGGACTAAATGTGCTGCAAAGTCCCTTTGGAAAGCTAAGATTCAATGCATACTTTTTGAGAGGAACATTTCAGAAGTCTTTCATTGCCATGTTTTCATTGTTTTCAAGAACCTTATTATTCTTTAACTCAAATTAAGTTGACTCATATCTAAATGTGAATTTATAGTTTCAAGAAAATATATACTGCTGTAATGACTTGGATAGAAATCATTTCAACTGTGGGGCAGCTAGGTTGTGAAGTGGATAGAGCACCAGCTCTGAAGTCAGGAGGACCTGTTCAAATGTGACCTCAGACACTTAACACTTCCTAGCTATGGGACCCTGGGCAAGTCACTTAACCCCAACTGCCTCATCAAAAAAAAAAATCCTTTCAACTGTCCTGCCCAAAGTCACCTTAATAATACACCAGGTTAATATGTCCAGAGCTAAACATTCTAGCTCAGATAGGCTAACAGCTCTGTTACATCATATTCAAAGATAAATTAATCTGTGAAAGTAAAGCCCCAAACAAAATAACAAAGTGTAGGAGGTGATACAATCAACTCAGGAGGTATACAGGAGGCTAGTCAATTTAAATGCCACCTTGGCCTAATGGTTCAAAATGTACAATTTATATGATATGATGACATCTCATTTGATCCTCTACTGGTCACAGTAACCAGAATCAGGAAAAAAACCTTTCAAGGCTATTCAAGGCCCTTTATTTTATAGACAAGGAAAGTAAGATTCAGACAGGTGAAGGGACTTGGACTTGCCCAAGGTCTAATGAACAGAAAAAGTAGCAGGGCTAGGATTTGAACAGTCTTCTGACTCCAAGTCTGAAACTGTTTCAATACAAAAAGAATTTATGTCATATCAGGAAATCAGATAGATGTAGGGTTGTACCTCAAAGTTGTTTTAATTTGCATTTCTTTAATCAGTAGTGATTTAGAATATTTTTAATATGACTATAAGTAGCTTCAATTACTTTACCTGAAAACTTCCTATTCATATTCTTTAACTATTTATCAATTGGGGAATGCTTCTTATTTTTATAAATTAGGCTCAGCCCTCTCTATACTTCCATCACCTACTGAAAGGGACCCTAAAATCAAAATGCCAAGAAACATAGTGGCCAAGTTCAAGAACCATCAGACAAAGGAAAAAATACTGGTAGCTGCTAGAAAAAAGCAATTCAGATATGGGGGATCCACAATAAGGATAACCCAGGATCTAGCAGTGTCCACATTAAAAGAACGAAGGGCCTGGAACATGATATTCTGAAAGGCTAAGGAACTTGATATGCAGCCAAGAATAGCATCGTTTTCCAGGGAAGAAGATGGACATTTAAAGAAATAAATGAATTCCATCTATTTTTGATGAAAAAACCAGACCTACATAAAATGTTTGATTTTCAAATACAGAACTCAAGAGATTTCTAAAAAGGTAAAAAGAAATCTTGAGAACTATACTTCTGCCAAAAAAAAATGTAAAGAACATATGTACAATTTGTCTTAGAAACTAGAGATGGAAAGGAAATCATATCATAAAAAAGTGTAAAGTGGTGGTACTACATCTCATGAAGAGGCAAAGGTAACCTATTATATTTGAGAGAAAGAAAGGAGGGAGATGAACATAGTGTGTATCAATAGACATATTCGATTTATGGTGAAACTTCTTCCACTTCATTGAAAAGTGAGAGGGAAGGAGTAAGCTAAGGGGAAGGGAATACAGAAATTGTGAGGAAAAGGGGTAAAATAAGGGGAGGAACTTTAAGGTGGGGGAGGCATACTAAAAAGGGAGGGCTGTGAAAAGCAAGTGGTGTTCACAAGTTTAATACTGGGTAGGGGGTTAAGAGGGAAGGAAAGGAGAAAAGCATAAGCAGGGGTTAACAGGATGGCAAGCAATATAGAATTAGTCATTCTAACCATAAATGTGAATGGGGTAAACTCTTTCATAAAGAGGAAGCAGTTAGCAGACTGGATTAAAAGTCAGAATCCTACTATATGTGGTTTACAGGAAACACACCTGAAACAGGATGATACATTCAAACTAAAAGTAAAAGGGTGGAGCAGAATCTACTATGCTTCAGGCAAAGCCAAAAAAGCAGGGGTAGCCATCCTCATCTCAGATCAAGCAAAAACAAAAATTGATCTAATTAAAAGAGATAAGGAAGGGCATTATATCCTGCTAAAGGGTAGCATCAATAATGAAGCAGTCTCAATATTAAACATATATGCACCAAGTGGTGCAGCATCTAAATTCTTAAAAGAGAAATTAAGAGAGCTGCAAGAAGAAATAGACAGCAAAACTATAATAGTGGGAGATCTCAACCTTGCACTCTCAGAATTAGATAAATCAAACCACAAAATAAATAAGAAAGAAGTCAAAGAGGTAAATAGAATACTAGAAAAGTTTGATATGATAGATCTTTGGCGAAAGCTAAATGGAGACAGAAAGGAGTATACTTTCTTCTCAGCAGTTCATGGAACCTATACAAAAATTGATCATATACTAGGGCATAAAAACCTCAAAATCAAATGCAGTAAGGCCGAAATAGGAAATGCATCCTTTTCAGACCACAATGCAATCAAAATTACATTTTATAAGAAGCCAGGGGAAAATAGACCAAAAAATAATTGGAAACTAAATAATCTTGTACTAAAGAATGATTGGGTAAAACAGCAAATCATAGACATAATTAATAACTTCACTCAAGAAAATGACAATAATGAGACATCATACCAAAATGTGTGGGATACAGCCAAAGCAGTAATAAGAGGAAGTTTTATATCTCTACAGGCCTACTTACATAAAATAGAGAAAGAGAGGGCCAAGGAATTGGGCTTACAACTACAATTGCTAGAAAAGGAACAAATTAAAAACCCCCAGACAAACACAAAACTTGAAATTCAAAAAATAAAAAGTAAGATTAATAAAATTGAAAGTAAAAAACTATTGAATTAATTAATAAAACTAAGAGTTGGTTCTATGAAAAAACCAACAAAATAGACAAACCCTTAGTAAACCTGATTAAAAAAAGGAAAGAGAAAAAGCAAATTGTTCGCCTTGAAAATGAAAAGGGAGAACTCGCCACTAATGAAGAGGAAATTAGAACAATAGTTAGGAGCTACTTTGCTCAACTTTACGCCGATAAATTCGATAACTTAAATGAAATGGAAGAATACCTTCAAAAATATAGCTTGCCCAGATTAGCAGAGGAAGAAGTAAGTAGTCTAAATAGTCCCATCTCAGAAAAAGAAATAGAACAAGCTATTAACCAGCTCCCTAAGAAAAAATCCCCAGGACCAGATGGATTTACATGTGAATTCTACCAAACATTTGAAGAACAACTAACTCCAGCGCTATGTAAACTATTTGAAAAAATAGGGATTGAAGGAGTCCTACCAAATTCCTTCTATGACACAGACATGGTACTGATACCTACATCAGGTAGATTGAAAACTGAGAAAGAAAACTATAGACCAATTTCCTTAATGAATATTGATGCTAAAATCTTAAATAAGAAAGATATTAGCAAATAGACTTCAGAAAATCATCCCCAGGATAATACACTATGACCAAGTGGGATTTATACCAGGAATGCAAGGCTGGTTTAATATTAGGAAAACTATTAGTATAATTGACCATATTAATAATCAAATTAATAAAAACCATATGATCATCTCAATAGATGCAGAAAAAGCATTTGATAAAATCCAACATCCATTCCTACTAAAAATGCTTGAGAGTATAGGAATAAATGGACTATTCTTTAAAATAATAAGGAGCATATATTTAAAACCTTCAGTAAACATCATATGTAATGGCGATAAACTAGAACCTTTCCCTGTAAGATCAGGAGTGAAACAAGGTTTCCCACTATCACTATTACTATTCAATATAGTACTAGAAACACTAGCCTCGGCAATAAGAGCCGAGAAAGAGATTCAAGGAATTAGAGTAGGAAATGAGGAAATCAAATTATCACTTTTCGCAGATGACATGATGGTATACTTAGAGAACCCCAAAGACTCTGCTAAGAAGCTATTAGAAATAATTCAGAATTTTAGCAAAGTTGCAGGATACAAAATAAATCCACATAAATCCTCAGCATTTTTATACATTACCAACACAATCCAACAACAAGAGATACAAAGAGAAATTCCATTCAAAATAATGGTCAATAGTATAAAATATTTGGAAATATATCTACCAAAGGAAAGTCAGGAATTATATGAGCAAAATTACAAAACACTTGCCACAAAAATAAAGTCAGATTTAAATAATTGGAAAGACATTCAGTGCTCTTGGATAGGCCGAGCGAATATAATTAAGATGACAATACTCCCTAAACTAATCTATTTATTTAGTGCTATACCAATCAGACTCCCAAGAAACTATTTTAATGACCTAGAAAAAAATAACAACACAATTCATAAGGAACAACAAAAGGTCGAGAATTTCAAGGGAAGTAATGAAAAAAAAAATTAAATGAAGGTGGTCTAGCTGTACCTGGTCTAGAACTATATTATAAAGCAACAGTCACCAAAACCATTTGGTATTGGCTAGAAATAGACTAGTTGGTCAGTGGCATAGGTTAGGTTCACAGGGCAAGATAGTGAATAAAATAGCAATCTAGTGTTTGACAAACCCAAAAATCCCAACTTTTGGGATAAGAATTCATTATTTGACAAAAACTGCTGGGAAAACTGGAAATTAGTATGGCAAAAACCCACATTTAACACCACATACTAACACATGGACCCACATTTAACACCACATACTAAGATTAGATCAAAATGGGTCCAAGATTTAGGCATAAAGAACGAAATCATAAATAAATTGGAGGAACATGGGATGGTTTACTCTCAGACTTGTGGAGGAGGAAGGAGTTTGTGTCCAAGGGAGAACTAGAGACCATTATTGATCACAAAATAGAAAAATTTGATTACACCAAATTAAAAAGTTTCTGCACAAATAAAACTAATGCAAAAGATTACAAGGGAAGTAACAAATTGGGAAAACATTTTTACAGTTAAAGGTTCTGATAAAGGCCTCAGCTCTAAAATATACAGAGAATTAATTGATTTTAATTTATAAGAAATCAAGCCATTCTCCAATTGATAAATGGTCAAAGGATATGAACAGACAATTTTCAGATGATGAAATTAAAACTGTTTCCACTCATATGAAAGAGTGTTCCAAATCACTATTGATCAGAGAAATGCAAATTAAGACAACTCTGAGATAACACTACACACCTGTCAGATTGGCTAAGATGACAGGAACAAATAACGATGAATGTTGGAGGGGCTGTGGGAAAACTGGGACACTGATGCATTGTTGGTGGAGTTGTGAAAGAATCCAACCATTCTGGAGAGTAATCTGGAATTATGCCCAAAAAGTTATCAAAATGTGCATACCCTTTGACCTAGCCTTAAAACTACTGGGCTTATATCCCAAGGAAATACTAAAGAAGGGAAAGGGACCTGTATGTGCCAAAATGTTTGTGGCAGCCCTTTTCATAGTGGCTAGAAACTGGAAAATGAATGGATGTCCATCAATTGGAGAATGGTTGGGTAAATTATGGTATATGAATGTCAGGGAATATTATTGTTCTGTAAGAAATGACCAACAGGAGAAATACAGAGGCTTGGAGAGACTTACATCAACTGATGCTGAGTGAAACGAGTAGAACTAGGGGATCATTATAAACTTCAACAATGATACTGTATGAGGATGTATTCTGATGGAAGTGGATATCTTCAATCTAGAGAAGAGCTAATCCAACTCCAATTTATCCATGATGGATAGAATAAGCTACATCCAGAAAAGGAACACTTGGAAATGAGTATAAACTGTGAGTATTGGGGGGTTTTTTGTTTGTTTTGCTTTGTTTTGTTTCTCTTCTCAGATTATTTTTACCTTCCGAATACAATCCTTCCTTTGCAACAACAACAACAACAAAATTCGGTTCTGCACATATATATTGTACCTAGGATATACTGTAAGATATTTAATATGTATGGGAATGACTGCCATCGAGGGGAGGGGGTGGAGGGAAGGAGGGGAAAAACTCGGAACAGAAGGGAGTACAATGGATAATGTTGTAAAAAAAATTTTACCTATGCATATGTACTGTCAAAGAAAATGTTATAATTATAAAAATTAATAAAAAAATTTTTAAAAAAGTACTCTATTTCATTAAATACAAAATTTCCCCCAAAAAAAGAATTATGCTCAGTTTTGCTGGGTAAGTGACTGTTGCAATGCTACCTCCTTTGCCCTCTGTTGTAAGCCCACTGATTGTTTAACATAAGAAACAACTAAATTTTGGGTTATCTTGACTGTTGCTCCATAATATTTGAATTATTTGTAGCTCTTTGCAATGTTTTCTCCTTGAACCAGAAGTTCTGAAATTCACCAAAAAAATCCTATACATTTTCATTTGGGAATCTCTTTTAAGAGTTGATTAGTGGATTTTTTTCAATTCCGATTTTAACTTCTGGTTCTAGAATATCAAGAGGCAGTTTTCCTGGATCTTGAAAGATGATGTCTAGGATCTTTTTTTTTTAAATCATGGTTTTCAGGTAGTCCAATAATTCTTATATTATCTCTCCTTAATTTGTTTCTTGATGTCTCACAGAGTTGCTACTTTCAACCTGTCCAATTCTAATTTTTAAGGTATTAGTGAGTTTTTAAACCTCTTTTCCTCTTTGGACAATTCTACTTTTTAAAACACTTTTTTCTTCAGTTAATTTTTGTATATCTTTTCCCATGTGGCCAATTTTGCTTTTTATGATGTTATTTTTTCCAGTATTTTTGTGCCTTCTTTACCAAGCTCTTGACTCTTTCTTTTTTCATGATTTTCTTGCATCATTCTCATTTGTTTCCCCAATTCTTCTTCCACATCTCTTATTTGATTTTGAAAATCCCTTTGAGGTCTGCTGGGAATTCTTCTGGAATCTAAGACCAATTAAATTTTTTTATTTGATTCTTTGGTGGTAGCAGTTTGAACTTTGTTATCTTCTGGGTATGCATTTTGATCTTGTCACTATAACTTTTTATGATCAAGTTCTTTTCTTATTGTTCACTCATTTTTCCATTCTATTTATTGACTTTTAATTTTATGTTAAAACTGGACTCTGCTCCTGTGGTGAAGAAGACATTGTCCCAAGCTTGAGGATTTTTTTGTACAGCTGTTTTCAGAGCTGGTTCTGAGGGGCTGTAAGTTTTGAACTCTTCCAAGGTAATATGCTCTAAGGAGAGAAATATTTACTATTCTCCTATCTTATGCTTTGGTTGATGAGAAACCACAATCATTCTTTTTCAGCATAGAATTATAACCAGCTTTCACACTTCCCTATGGCTGCAAAGTCTGGTGTGCTACTGTTTCTCCTAACCTAGGACTGCTACCCAGCTCCATGTATGGGGAATGCAACAGAGTTCTGCAACTGCTGCCAGCAAAGAGACTCCTATAATGTTCTGACCAGTTGTTGATCCCCTTACCAGATGAGTGCTGAAAACTTCAGAAGTCACTGCTGCACATTCAGTTGCCTGCCCCCCTTCCCCCCCCCCTCCACCAAGGCCTGCTGCTGACTTGCTAAGGCATTGTCTGATCTGGACTGCTCTCCACTCTAACCTGGTGTGACAGACATGTCCTCCCAAACTTCTAAGTTGTCTAATGTTATTTCACCCCATTTTCTTGTGTTCCACAACACCAGAATCCATTTTGAACTATTATTTAAAATTGTTTAGAAAGAGATTTGCAAGAGCTCAGGCAATCCTTGCCTTTTTTCTCCATCTTGTTTCAACCTCCAGTAGTTTCTTTTTCTTTAAAAGTTTGCATTCTAATTGGGTGATAATGGTGGTAAAAACATAAACAAATAAGAAAGGACAAGATAATTTGAAGTAGGAGAGGGAGCACTAAAAATAAGAATGCTCACAAAAGGCTACCTTTAGCAGCTGGTATATGAGAATAGCTGTCTACTAATATCCACTTTTTACAGAGAAAAAACACACTGAATCTGAAAAGCTTAATGACTTCTCTAAATTTACCCAATTAGTGAGTGAACAAGATGAGTGTAGACCTTGGTGTCCTGACTCCCAAGTCCATGTTTTTTTCATTTTCTGTCTTGTCTTCCACTAACACAGAAACCATAGTTGGTTCACTTTGGTTTTATATCTTTCTCTCAGATCAAGAGTAACTAAGATCACAGAAAAATTAAAGTTAGAATCTTCCCCTTCCTTTCAACTCAGTCTTCTCACCTGTAAAATAATGACTTTAGAATAGATGGCCGCTGAGATCTATGCCAGCTCTAATATTCTATGGCTTGAATTTAAGTGCCACCACTTGTCAGCAAAGCAATGCTTCACCCAATGCCACATGAGTCCCTTTTCATCTCCTTGATCATAGAAAGCTTTCTGTGTCTCATACCAGAAACTTACAAAGGATAGTAGGACAAAAGAAATGCAATTATAAAAGGAAGTTTGGAGTGTAAATTCATTCCTGCATATCTAGATCATTATTTAATGAGTAAAATAATGTGTGTCAACTCAAAAATAAAGGAGAAAAAAATCTTTTTGGAAGCAGAGAAGAGATTTGTTTCAATAAGAACTTAAAATAAATAAAATTAGGCCAAAGAACACCAATGAAGAAATTAAATTTTAACCTAAGTACATATTCTATGGTATATTTTAACAAATTGGTATTTTCTTACACCTATTCCCTAAAGTAAGTGCATAACAAAAAGATATACTTTCATAAAAAATAATAAAAATTATTTAAAACAAAAACTTCAGGATAATTGAATTAAACATTGGGCAGAAGGACTTTGGCTAGTTCTTGTGGGGATTCATTCATCTTTGGAGAGAACACTAAGACTCAAACTTCAACAGGACAAGAAAAAAAAAGGCTTAAAGACTAGAGATATTAATAACCTTGAAGAAAGGCCTTGAAAAGTGAAATCCCTCCCCAAAATTACCTTGAAACTGGGAATTCCTCATATACAGGGTGGAGAAAATAGAACTATTAATCAGAGACTGACAACATATATTTCACCCAGGATTTAACAGCAGCACAGACTGAGGCCACCTAGCTGAGCTGTTCTAAGTGACCTTGCAATTACATGGATATCTTGCTGGAAAGAAATTCTCTCTAAAAAGCCACAGTTCCCAACAGAAATATATTCAAAAAGAGAAGTCTAAAGTTTAAAAAACATCCAGCTATGAGTAGTGAGTATTGGAATGGGTCAAAAAATTCAATTCCACATGAAATTGGACCACAGTACCTGAAGCTATTACCAATTAGCAGAAAATTCCCTAGAATGGTACTAGTAGCATCTGGCCTAATTAATAACATGAACTTAAGGGATAGCCATTAGTCATGGAAAGAAAAATTTTAAATGGGCTTTAGGGGTTCATATGAAGTCAATGGTACAAAGAAGGCAACAGTCATTTTAGTAAATATGGTGGGGGATGTAAGATCCAATTCTGCAAAGGGCCATTAGGGAAAACATTTCAAAGTGACAAGTGAATGGGATTAAAACCTAAATGATAGTGCAAGAGAACTCTCACAATGGCTCAGAATTTTAGGCAATTAGTTTTTGCTATCTAACTAGGTTTGCAAAGAGTTTCTGTACTTTGCTCTCTTAGGCAAATGTCTATACCAACAAGTTTAAAAAAACAAAAAACCTCCTCCTTATTCTATGGCCACTTAATTGACTTCCACAAGACTTTATTGAGCAATCACTATGTGTAGGTGCTAGTGATAAAAACCAAAAGAGAACTATCCCTAAATTCTACTGGGGGACATGATGTGTACACAGCTAAGTATATACATGATAATACGTGGATGAATGAAAAAGAAGGAAAAATTAGGGAGATCAGGAAATATTTGCCAATAAAGGTGGCACATGAGCTAAAGCTTGAAGGAAAATGAGGATGCTAGGAAGAAGATGTGAAGATAAAATGCATTTCAGGCACAAAAGTCATCTGTGCAAAGGTAAAAAATGGGATGTTCTACATGGGGAAGAGCATAACAAGCCAAGTGAATTGGAATGAAGTGTGGGAAAGGGATTCATACCAAACAAGAATGAAGTGAATGATGAAGTATTTATTAAGTATTTACTATGTTTGATGCACTGTACTAAAAACTAGAAATACAAATAGAAAAGTAAGACACTAAAACTTAACCCACAGCTGCCCTGAAGTAATAAAAATGACCTTTTTGACCTTCAGTTATTCTCCCTGCCTCAGCTGACCGTTTTATGAAGACAATGATGAGCAGAAAAATAGGCCCAAAGAAAATAGCATATGAGAGAGGGGGAAAAAGTCTTAAGAAGCCATTAGCTTGGCAATTCATCCTAAATGTCAACAGCAACTGATGTGTATAGGTTACAAAGTGCTATCACACATTGCCATTGTTCCCTAACCACTGTTTGAGGTAGACAGGACAAGGGTTATGAATTTTTATGCCCATTTGACAGATTAAGAAACTGAGATGAAAATGGTTTTAAGGGATGGGACTGGGGTCATATTGCTGATAAATGGTGGGATCAGAAAGAAAATCAGGTTCTGTACTCTTTACCTAACAAAGAAAGCCTCAAGTGCTTTGAAGCCTGAGTAGTCATCTTCTATTTACAAAAAATTGTAGGGAAAATAAAACTTATTCTGCAACAGAATCTCTATTTAAATTGTACATCATGACTAATCTGAGGATTACTGCTGAATTTCTGGGCCCAGGTCTCAGAGAGAAATAAAGTTGTATAGTGCATAGAAACTGAATTAGATTCTAAAATAACATGATTCTCAATTTCATGATAATGACTACAAATTTACTTTTCTCCAAGGTCACCGAAAAATTCTTATTTGGATTATTATATTTGAACCTTGATACAAAATTTCTTTTAAAAACATTATAAAAGTCAACAATTGATCAGGCAGCACTCACCCTCTATGGACATGGGTTGAGAGTACTTCCTAGTTGTATTCCATGTCACTTAAGCCCTCACCCAACAATGAAATTGTGGACCTCTAAAATCTGCATGAGTTTATATATTCAGTTATCACATGCCTTCCCTGACCTTCAGGCTCACTCTCTTGTAAGAAAAGAGCAGGATCAACAAAGCTTCCAAAGTCAAGTATAAATGCTTTGTTTGTTACGTGATGTTTCGTATTATCTACTCTATTGGCTGGGGAAATTAATAAATAAGATGGAAAGTCCAAAATTTTGCCCAATATAAACATTTCCAAACATTATAGACATCTTTGTAATCCACATTTTAGCAAAAGCTTGAGGACTTATTATCCAAAAATATGGGACAAAGATATTGAAGGCTGGCACAAAGACAGAATGAGTACAACTGTGTGTCATGCTAAATAGAGCATTGGACTTACCTGTGCAAAGACCTGGCTTCAAATAAAGACCTAGCTATGTGATCCTAAGCAAGTTGCTTAATCTGTCTAGGCCTCCGTTGCCTCATCAGCAAAACTGGGATAACAAGACCTGTTGTCCCTACACTCCATTCTTCCCACTCTCCTGTTAATGACTGTAAATATCTGGACATAGTAGTAGATAAAAAAAATCAAGGAAAACCTGGGAAAATGGAAATCTTCATAATTTATATTCCAAGGTCCATCCTAGCACTGATGTTTCTTGATTCAAAACAAATGGATTAGGATTAATAAGATTGTTCTACCAGCTATTACTTTTTTGAGCCAAATTATCCCCATTTTTAAGCCTATATTGAAATTTAACATTTTCCCCTTCCTTTAGAGAGCCATGTGAATGCTCTGATCTTTTCTCTTTCATATTCAAATGGTATGTGATAGTTACATAATTATCTATGGTGTGTTTCATTTGGGTCTATATCTTTGATCTTATTTATTTCTGACATTTTATAAGAAATTTCTTATGAAATCTTTAGGCTAAAAAGAGGAGAAAGACAGGAAAGCTGCAGGGCATAAACCCACTACCTCTTTGTACAAGAAAACAAATTCTCTCGAACCCACAACCCAGCATAAGAACAAGAAAAAAGTTCCAAGGAACTGTTTGCCTGACATCAAAAAGAAACAACCCGAAGCAAAAACCTATTGGGAAAGCAAAGACATTTACCCAAAATGAGCTATTCATTTGAAACATATTGCAAATGCTAGGAATGTCAGAAAAATAGGATGTTTCTCAGATAAATATTGAAGAAATGTTTTCCCTTCAGTCTGGGTGACATTTATTATCCTCTTCTTCATTGATTACTTGGTTTTTTTTAAAGATATGTAAATTCCAGAATTGAGAGCACCAAGGGACACAGTACAGTGAAGAATGAGTTTGCATCTCACATATGCTATAAACTGTGTGGCTGTGGGCAATTCATTTAACCTCTCTGATTTTCAGTTTCCTCTTCTATAAAAAAATGAGGAAAATGGAATAGATGTTGCTTAAGGTTCCAAGAAGCTGTGGATCATATAATCCTTTTACAAAAGTGAGGATGCTGGGCATTTTGAGTAAAAGTCCTCAGTTTTCCTAGGACATTTTAGCTAGATCCTTCCTTCTTCCTTTTATTCAATAGCTTGTTTTATACTTCCTTACCTATGTATATTAGAATCCCCCTCATCAGAGACTGTAAGTTCCTTGAGGACAGAGATTATGATATTTATTTCCCTAGCTTAAGGCCTTTCACATAGTAAGCATTTAGTAAATGTTTGCTGAATTGGGTTTGTTGAGGTGAAAAGTCGTAATTGGGCTAGAAGAATGGGAGACATGGTGGGATAGCAGGAAAAGTTATGCATTTGGAATAAGAAGACCCGGGCTCTGCTGTTCATGAGACTTTGGGCAAGCCATCAGAGCCTTGCTTCAGTTTTGTCATCTGTAAAATAAAGGGGTTAAATTAGTAGGCTGCAGAGGTCCCTTCCACTTCTAAATCTCTCCATGTTTTTATGGAATCCCAACATTCATCACTATGGCCTTTAGTTTCTTTCTCTGAATTGAAGATATTGCAAAATGACATCTTCTGACTCTAAATTCAAGATCCTAAGAAGTGTTGAGTCACTCTGGATGTGAAACCTGCCCTTTCTCCTCTATGGCACACTTTCTCTTACACTACCTATTAAAGAATCAAAAATTACTTGAAATGATTCTGTAATATGGAATCAGACTTGACATATTTCTTTCTCCCTTTCCCCACAAACATGAGCTCCCAAAATAGTTGCCATCAGCTCAATCATATGGTTAGCCAAAACAAATGTAAAGCAGACTCATAACTACCAAATCAGGCCACAGGATGATAACTGGAAAATTATTTTATAACATTTTAAAACTAAATTACTGTCAAATAATCCCTATCAGATTTAAAATTTGAAATTTCCCTATCTCTCCGCCTGCCTCAAAACCATTTAACAACACTTTGAATAATTAAACTTGCATGTGGAAACATAGAAATTGAAATACATGATAAATGCAAGGAAGAATTTTTCATAATGAAAGAAAGTATTCCTATTATCATATCATATGCACTACACAGTTAACAACCTTTGAAAAATTCAGCTGTTAGGGAAGCCTGATGGTACAGTGGATAGAACACTGGCCCTGGAGTAGGGAGGACCTGAATTCAAATCCAATCTCACTTACTACCTGTGTGGCCCTGGGCAAGTCACTTTACCCCAATTGCCTCACAAAAAACAAAAACTTCAGCTGCTAAATATGCCTCATGTATAAGGAACAAGTATTCTAAAATATAAAATCGAGATCATAGGTAGAATATATGCTATTTAACATTCATGTCATTATAATGGGTTGGCAGAACACTATCTCTAGTACTTGGAATATTTCTTGGCACATAATAAGTACTTAACAAATGATTAGTGATTAATTACATCGCTTGTAATGTATTCAGACATTCTAGAAATGTTGAATACATAGGTTGCTTGTAATGAAAAATGAAGATCATTTCCACTTTTTATAATATTAAGATAAAAGCCTAGCAATGGAATTATGGGGTTTAAAGGCAAGAATAGATTTATGGCACAACATTTTTATGTGAGAATCATATTGGTTTTAAATATTTGTAACAGGGTACTGTGATACTGAAAACTGCTGGAAGTACTGCAAACATTGACTTATCATTTGGGCAATATTTTTTTTGTCATTCTGAGTATGTGATATATTGTTTATCTTGATTTGCATTTTTTCAATTATTAGGGAATTAGGGAATTATTTTTCTTATCCTTATTAAGCAACCTTATTGGTTGCTATTTCTTACCTTCATGACTAAGGAAAGGGTGACAGGAGGGAGAGCATTTGGAAATGAAAATAAACAAATAAATATTTTAAAAGAATATATGGTTACTATTTTATAAATTGTCAGTTTATAAATTCCAAAAATTGTTTCACTTAATTCAAGTTAATTCAACAAACACTTGAATGCAAGCTGTTTGCTAAACATTGTTCTAGGTTCTAGTAATACTCCAATAATGATATAGGGCTTAATTTCTAGAAGCTTATATTCTATTAGGGAAAAAAAGATATACATAATCAACAAGCATTTATTAAGCTCCTTCCACGCACCAGGCATTGTGCTAAAATGCTGGGGATATCTCTCAAAGAGCATGTAGTCTAATGCATTATAAAACAAGCAAACTACTATGCACAACCCAGGTATATGTAGGATAAATTAGAGATAAACTCAGATGAAAAGTACTATAATTAAGAGTACCTAAAAAAGTGTTCTTGTCGAAGGTTGGGTTTTAGCTGAGACTTCAAAGAAGCCAGGAAAACTAGAAGGTAGAGATATACTCCATATGTAGGGGATAGCTACTGCAACAGCAAGGACATCGATGTCATTGTATTGCCCAGTCAGTCTAGGTGAATAAGGTATAAGAAGATTTTTAAAATAGGAGGAGGCAGTTTATGAAGGGCTTTGAATACCAAACAGATGATATTTACACCTAAAGGTTACGGGTAGCCCACTATTGAATAGGGGGAGTGACATCATCATATTTGTGCTTTTGGGAAATAATTTGATAGCCAAGTGGAAGACAAATTGAAGTGGGAAGAGATGTGAGGCAAGAAGACTGAGCAAAAATCTATGCAATGGTCTAGGTATGAAGTGGTAAGGGCCTTCACCGAGGTGACAGCAGGATCAAAGGAGATAAGGGGACATATATAAGAGATGTTAGAAAAGGAGAGTTACCAGGTCTTGACACAAAACTGGATATGGTAAATGGTAGGGGAGAGGATGAAAAGTAAAAAATGAGACATAAGTTGCAAGTATGGATGACTGGGAAAATAATGGTGCTCCTGACAGTATTGGAAAATTAGGAAGAAAGGAAGGCTGATGGTAGAAAGGGAATGAGTCCAGCTTTGGTCATGAGGAATTTAAGATGTCTATAGGATACCCAATCAAGATTTCTAATAGGCAGTTGAAGATGTGACATGAGAGGTCAGAAGACAGCTTAAGGTTGGATAATAGATAAGGGAATCATCAGCACAGAGATAGTAATTGGACTCATGGGGGTCAAAACAAGCACCAAGGAAAACAGTACTGAGGGAAAAGAACCAAATACAGAGCCTTGGAGCAGATAAGTACAATAATGTGACCAGGTGAGACTTCACAGAAATGCAAATTCCTGAGAGATGAAAAGAAAGAGGTATTGAAATAAATAAGAACTCTTTTTTAATTTAAAGAGAAACATCCATCACTGTGAAATAGGTCTTACTTCATATATATATAATCAACCATCAAATTGCTGTCCTTCTCAAGGTGGGAGAAAGAATTTGGAACCCAAAATTTTACAAAAAATGAATGTCAAAATTTTAACGTGTAATTGAGAAATATTTAAGTAAATAAATAACTTTTTAAAAGAGTTTTGAGGCTTACATAACTCCAGTGTTTATGAAAGTGCCAAAAAGATAATGAATATGCCTTCAGGGTACAATTTTGTTCATACCTTTGTGTCTAGCCACAAATCTCTTTGAGACCCTAAAAAGAGTCTGGGAAGTAGAACTGGCTGAGTCAAGACTGATCACCATAAGCCAAGAAAGAGTCCCTGATATAGAGAACTCAGGAATCAGGAAGATC
This sequence comes from Sminthopsis crassicaudata, assembly GCF_048593235.1. Lineage (NCBI taxonomy): Eukaryota > Metazoa > Chordata > Mammalia > Dasyuromorphia > Dasyuridae > Sminthopsis > Sminthopsis crassicaudata. The sequence goes on from NC_133623.1 coordinate 38,921,119, forward strand.
TGTCAAATAGGAGAGGTTAAATCTCTCCAAGTTCCTGCCAACAAATGGCTAAACCTCGAGTTTATACTCTGAGGGGATTAAAGAAAAAGCCTTTTGCCAATCTTGGGATCTTGTCCTAGCTGAAAGAACACAGTAGCCCTCTAGCTGAAAAGAGTTCATACCACCCACCTCAATAATTAGTCTAAGGTGGCAAAAGACTTAAGTAGCTCATAAAAGAGCTGAAGGAGTCTAAAAGATAGATCTATTCCACAGACATGCTATGACCTGAGAAGAGCACAATGACAAAGCAATCAGCCCAGCATAGCCTAGCAGCAACTGAGTCCAGTGAGGAACCATCTAACTAGCCAAGCAACAAAAGTTGAAGCCATCTTTGTTATTGTTCACTTTCTTCTTCAAAGAGTATTCATGACATCACATGGCAATGTCATCACACACACAAAGTGGATTTAGGTGAGGCAGAGTTGCACAAAATCATAGAATTGGCCTGACTACCAACATCCTACATTCTATAAAGAGGCAGTTCAGCTGTAGGGGACATGTTGGACCCTAACTATGGGCCCTAGGTTAATCTATGAAAATAATGTATAGGTTCTTTTTTTCAATCATAATTTTCAGGAAGTACAAAAATTCTCAGATTATCTCTCCTAGATCTATTTTCCCGGTTTGATGTTTTCCCAAGTAGGTATTTGACATTTTCCCCATTGTTTCATTTTTTTGATTTGTTTGACTGATTCTTGGTGTCTCCTTGTGTCATTCATTTCCATTTGTTTAATTCTGATTTTTAATGAATTATTTTCTTCATTTACTTTTTTATTTCTTTTTGTAATTGTCCAATTGAGTTTTAAAGTGAATTGTTTTGAGAAACTGGAAACTGAGTGGATGCCCATCAATTGGAGAATGGCTGAATAAACTGTGGTATATGAATATTATGGAATATTATTGTTCTGTAAGAAATGATCAACAGGATGATTTCAGAAAGGCCTGGAGAGACTTACATGAACTGATGCTGAGTGAAATGAGCAGGATCAGGAGATCATTATAGACTTCAACAACAATACCATATGATGATCAATTCTGATGGATGAGGCCCTCTCCAACAATGAGATGAACCAAATCAGTTCCAATAGAACAGTAATGAACTGAACCAGCTACACCCAGCGAAAGAACTCTGGGAGTTGACTATGAACCACTACATAGAATTCCCAATCCCTATATTTTTGTCTGCCTACATTTTTATTTCCTTAACAGGCTAATTGTACACTATTTCAAAGTCCGATTCTTTTTGTACAGCAAAATAACTATTTGGACATGTATACATCTATTGTATTTAACTTACACTTTAACATATTTAACATGTATTGGTCAACCTGCCATCTGGGGGAAGGGGTGGGGGAAAGGAGGGGAAAAGTTAAAACAAAAGGTTTTGCAATTGTCAATGCTGAAAAATTACCTATGCATAAAATTTTAGTAAAACTTAATTAAATAAAGTGAATTGTTTTGTTCTATGGAATGTTTTTCCATTTTGACAATTTTATTTTTAGAGAGCTATTTTCTTTTTCCAATTCACTAATTCTGTTTTCCTTGGAATTGTTTACCTCTTCCAATTCACTAATTCTGTTTTTCAAGGATTTGATTTCTTTATCTACTCTATCTTTAAATGAGTGGGATCACTTATCCAGATCCCCTTGCCAAGCTTCCCTTTCCTTTGCCCGTTTTTCTTCTAGCTCTCTTGTAAGAGTCTTTTTAATTTCTTCTATGAGTCTTGTATGTTGGAGACTAGATCATATCCCCCTTTGGGGATTCATCTGGAGATAATCTGTTTTTATTCTCCTCAAGTTTTGAAGTCAGCTTTCTATCTGTATAGAAGCAATCTATAGTTAGAGCCCACTTTAATTTTTTGCTGATTTTGTCAAAGGGCTGTATGGTATTACCAAGCTTCCTCTACAGACAGCAGGAGATAGTAGTGAGGCAGCAGCAGAACAGCAATGGCTGCGCTGAGTTTGTGCTCTGAGACTCTGAGAATGTGCTGAGTCACTCCTGATGCTGGGTGGGTGTAGCCAGGTCCTGAGAGACCCTAGCATTTCGGGATTATAGTCTTTCTCCATTGTGTTTATAGCTTCTCTGCTGATCTACTGGCTTGCTGTCAGGGCAAAGTAGTCACACAGTGATAAAATTCTTCCTGCAGATTTTCTGCTGGCTGAGATCAAACCCTGACCCCTCTCTAGTCTGCTCAGTGTGAGCTGCATTCTGTTCTCTCACTGCCTACCTGCAGTCTGTGCCTGATCTAACCATCCCTCCCATGAGCAAAAATAGACCTTTTCTGGTGAATTTTGAGGATATTTTCTGTTGGTAATGTATTTGTGGGTTTTTTCAGTCAAGCACTAATTCTGAGGCCTTGTCATGAAAAAAAAAATATTCTGAGGGCCAGAAAGAGCTTAGATAGATGTGTGTGTCCTCTCTGCCATCTTGGCTGGAACTCTGGTCAATGTCGAAGTTATTTAACTTAATACATTATCAGCTTTAATCTCTCAAGCTCTAAAAACAGTTATATGGCAATTTCCAAGGGATCACAATATTCTACAATTAATTAGTCATTCCCTTATTCTCAAACAATTCTCATTCTCTACTCATATTTGAATTTCATCAGTTTTTTGGTAAACAAAAGTTTCTTTTCTGCCTATCCACTTTTTTTAAACAGCCAAACTGTGTACAAACAAAAGGGACAATGTTGACTTAATATTTTTCTTTGCACATGACTATTTTCTACCTTAGAAATCCATTTTCTTCTTCTTTAATAACCAAACTGCTCACATATCATACATACACACACACACACACACACACACACACACACACATACTATCTTACACACACACAATGTCTTAGAATAAACTGTTTATACTTCGTTTGCTTTCACTTTCTTTCTTCTCACATACTTCTCAAGTCAATACAATTCTATGTGGTAAAACTGTCACCATACCTTCTCCCTCCATCACATATAAGATTCAAGTTTTATTACTTCAATAAAATATTTTATGCTGGCTCTAAGGAAAAGACAGAGAATGAGTTAGTTGTTTTGGAGAAAACCAGTTCAGCTTAGTCAGTAGGTCAGAAGCTGGGCTGTGATCTCTTTGAAGTTTTGAACACCAACCTTTCCCTTTCCTCCCTATTTTTGGTTTCCAAGGCACTGTTCTTGTCCTAATTCTCTTCTCAAATTCTCTTCTCAACTGTGCTATTATTCTTTTGAAATCTCTTTTGTTGGACCATTACATTTTACTTCCTTGTTGAGGATGATATTCTGTAAGCATCTCAAACCTATCCATGTTGTTGTTGTTTGTCCTTCATTTTTGAAGAGGACCAAGAACATTATTCAGGCAGAGTTGCACTAAGTCATCAGCTTGGCTCTCTCTTCTAGAGTCACCAAAGTCCAGTGGCAGAACAAAAGTCAAAATGACTGATGGCCTGCGATGTGGTGAATCTTTAATGATCTACCAACTTCTAAGCACTCCACAGCACCCATTTCAGCAGTCTCCATGGCCACTGGAACAAATGGTTCTTATCTACCCATTCTGCCAGAGGAAATCTTCACATGTTTGCAGTAGACAACTCCCTAACTCACCATTGGATTTGAGGCTTATTAGTTGCCCTCAGTGTAGTTTGGCTTGTTGAGACAGTTTTGCTGGAGTGTAGCCACTGTGTATACTTCACATTTTTGGAGCCATAGGTATAAGTCAGATGTGAGGTGAATATCAGTAGATAAGTAGCCCTGAAAGGGGCTCAGCAAGTCCTCACACTAGAGGTGCTAGTTTTTCTTGAATACCCAATACACACTATCTATGTTCAAAATAGAACTCATTTTTTCCTCTTTGCATGTACTTCCTCCAAACTTTTGCATGTAGGTTAAGAGCCCCACCTTCTTCCTATTACTCCAAGTACACCATCTCAGTCACTCTTGATTCTTTCCACTCTCTTATCCTTATATCTAGCAATTAAGTCCTATCAAATTTACCTCCACAAAATCTCTACAATAACTTTTCTTCACTTTCAAAGTTATGTCTGTAATTCAAGTCCTTAACACTTCTCGCCTAGATTACTGAAAAAATCTCTTACTTTGTTCCTCTGTTCCCTGCCTCTAGTCTTTTAAATTACTACTTTGTTCAGTAGTTTCATCTGTGTCTTACTCTTCATGACCCTATCTGGGGTTTTTTGGCAGAGATCTTGTAGTGTTTGCTGAGTCTTCAGTTTAATTTACAGAAGAGGAAACTGAGGCAAAAAGGGCAAAGTGACTTTCCCTGGATCACACAGCTAGTAAGTTTGAGGCAAGATTTGAATTCATGAAGATGAGTCTTCTTGACTCCAGGCCTGACACTATCCACTGAGTCACCACTGTATTCCTTTCCATATAGCACTGTCAAAATAATCTTCTTAAGGCACAAATCTGACCATGTCTTTGCTCATAAACTCCCTACTGCCTCTAGCATAAGATACAAATTCTCCAGGCAGGCATTTAAAACCCCCTACACCTGGACTCCAACCAACTTGTCTAGACTAAATGCATGTTGTCTCCCTTCACACATTATTTTCTCAACCAAACTGACTTATCTGCTGCCCTTTTCATTCATTCAACATTAAACATTTACCATGTGTCAGACAATGTTCTGCAAACATGAAACAACATTTCATCTTTACTTTCTATTCTTTTCATAGGCTGTCATCCATTCCTGGAATGCACTCCCCTCCTCAACTCTGCTCCTCAAAATCTTTATTTTCTTTCAAGGATAAATGAAGAGCCCATACATATACTATGTAAAACCTTTGTTGATCATGCCTAGTTGCTAGTACTATTTCTTTAATCAAATTAACCTCTGTTTACATGTTATGCCCCCCTCAGCAAAATATAAGTTTTATGGGGACTGGAATGATTTCATTTCTGCTATCATACCCTTAGAATCCAGCATAGTGTCTTGATATTTAAAGAATATTTGATGAATTGCATTATAAGGCTATAACAATCAGTATTAACGAAGGCTGAAGTCATACTAGAGAAAACCTTATATTCGATTTGAGTACAATTCAATGAAATGGAAAGTTAGGTCAAGTCCTGGTTCCTAATGATTCCTTCGTGACAATACCAGTATTGGGAAGCAATGAAGAAAGTGGCTTTACATGATTTGCCTGAGGAAATGTGTCATAGTGGACAAAGAGCCAGCGAGACCAGGAGGACTTCATTCAAGACCTACTTTTAAAATATACTGTCTGTGTGTCCCTAAGCAAGTTGCTTAACCTCTGAGCACTCTAGGCAACTTCCTAATGCTGTAAGTTGCAGAGAAGGTTCTAGTCTGCACTAATAAAAAAAAGTTTCTTTATAAATTGACTGTACCAATGCAGGGGAAGATTCTGACCCAATCTTTATCTGAATCAGCAAGGTTCTGAGATCTCTGTAATTTCTAAATTGAGAGTGAGTTCTTTAAGAGCACAAAGAGATCAAGAGCATGAGAGTGTATGACAGAGGCCTCTAATACTAGAGTTTTATGTCTTCTTGTAGAGGCATCCCCGAAATAATAAGGTAGGATTGAGCAAATAATACCAGGAATGGAATTGTCTTGTAACCCATAGTCATTATCACTCCCTCTTTGGTGTTCTCTCTGCCTTAGATTTCTATAGCAGATACATAAAGAAAGCCACCAAGTAACTAAACTTCTTGAAGACATATTTCTCTGCTCCAATGAGGTCATACCTGGCTCTCTTCTTCCAAATCTCAGATCCCTAATAACAATACAAGGATCATTCTAGAGAACCAGCTTAAAGCCCTGGTCTATGCCTACTACTGTAACCTTTCTGCCAGCCGACTCAGAAGAAGAGAAAGTGATATCTTTAACACAGCTATTGGAAGAACCTGCTGTTTTTCTGCTCTCACAACTCAACTGCCCTGTCTCCCTACCTACAGCAATACCTACTAGACTAAGTTTTTGAAAGAGAGAGAACATCTTTTTTCCCACAAAGCACCTATCACACAGTATATACTCACGTATATACTGAATTGAATTAGCCCAAAGAATCTTAGTCCTGTTGAGGTTAGTACATAAGAAAATTCTGGAGTTTTCTCTGATTTCTGGTAATCTACATATTTAAAATTAATATTAATTATTTGCAATTTAACCCCACAATGTGGTTGAAATACTCTCTTAAGCCTACTGTTGTATGTTTATTTTGATATCTGTAAATGCCTTTTCTCTTGTGGGGTGGATTGCCAGATAATTGCACTTTCTGGTTCATCTTAATAGGTCACCATTACAAAATGGTATAATAAGTGATTGATTTAACACTAGAGATGCTTATTAAGCAATTCCTCACAGTGAAATGGAAAAACACTGTCCTTGTTTAGTTAATGGGTGATTTCACTCTCTGCTCCATTGCCTTCACTCTAAATGATTTTTTGTCTTCTAGAGGGAGAATGTGTAGGCAAAATTTTCTACTCTTCTAGATTTATTGTTGATGATACCTATGGCCAGGCACTCCCCAGAAGGAATAGGACAGTGAGGTAATACAATCAGATACATAATATTTGGGTTAAACTTCACACGAAGCTAATGCTTATTTAGCTCCCCATTCTGGATTACATGGAGCCTAGCCTCTGGTATACCACACAATAACATATCACATATATTTCTAATTGCCTTCCCCAAATAGGGTTAACAACCAGTATACACTCAACAAACATTCAGAAAGAGGAAAAAGAAGAGCCTAAAACTAACAGGGAAATACTGATGAACACTAAATTAGAGTTGGAAAGGAAGTTGGAAGGCCCCAATGTCTAAACTGAACCTCACCAGAAATTACTTCTTCAACATACTCAATAAGTAGTCCAGCAACCTTTGCTTGAAGGTCATCAAATAGAGGAAACCCACTATCTTTCAGGACATTTGTTTCACCTCTGGATAGCTAGTATGCTTAAGAAATTCTCCTAAAATCAATTCTAAGTTTAAATATACTTCTCTGTAACTAGTATTTAGTATTTCTAGTTCTCCTCTTAGATGAAACAGAATAACTCTAATACTAGGAGTGACCATGTCACACCAAAGTCATCTCTTCTCCAGGCCAAAGATTTTCAGTTACTACTACTACTACTACTACTACTACTACTACTACTACTACTACTACTACTACTACTACTACTAATACTAATAATAATAACAATAATAATAATAATAATAATTTTACCACCCTAGTCATCTTCCTGTGGATGCCGCCCTCAAGTTTACTAATGTGCTTAAAAAAATTGCACCTCAGAATTCAACACAATACTTTATATGTAGCTTCATTTGCCCTTTACTCTTAAATCTCCTACAGATTATATTCTGTGTGCCATCAATTTCTGAAAAATACATGTCAAGGGCAGTTAGGTGACACAGTGGATAGAGCACAGGCACTGGGGTCAGAAGGACCTGAGTTTAAATCCAGCTTCAGACACATAACATTTACTATATATTTGATGCTGGGCAAGTCACATAACCCTAATTGCTTGACCAAAAAAAAAAGATACATGTTACCATTATGGTGTAGTATTTTCTATGTCTCAGTGTTCTCCTTATTATAGAAGGCAGAGAGATGCATCTATTAGTTCCTAAATCTGTGATGTTAGGGGATCAATTCCCTTCTCTGAGTTTTAATTTGCTCCAATGACAAAGGAGATGAGACTAAATGTGCTTAAAAGCTCTTCCAGCATGAGATTCAATAAATGAAATATACAAAATGGCATTAAAGAGATGAAGATAGACATCTGTTTATCCCTATAGATGGAGAGGATATAAAGGACATTTCACAAAAATCAATATGTACCACTTAGAGAGCAAATGGCATGTAATCTACAATTTTCATCTAGTGTTTTTGTCAGCTATTTGGATTAAAAATAAAAGTCAGTGTTGCACAACAGAAAGACTAGTGGACATTTAAAATGGCAGAGTAGAGAAGCACGTAGAGAAACTTTACCAAATGCCCCTCCAAACAATTCTAAAATAATGCCTCAAATCGAATTCTGGAGTGGCAGAACCAACAAAAGGTTGGTTGAAACAATTTTTCAGCCCAAGACAACTGAAGGGGTCAGCAGGAAAGGTCCAGAGTAGCAGTGGGCCCAGGAGTACAGCATGGCCTCACCTTGGGGGCAGCTGCATTGGCAGCTTCAAGAACTCAGTCCACACAGATTGTGATGGACTCAGGCAATTGATCATAAGAAGATTACCGGGAACCCTCTATTGGCCTTGGCTTCAGAAACCTATCGCATTGCCCACACACAATTGCAGATTGGAGTCACAAACAAAAGGAATGATAGCATTTGTGGCCAGAGGGAAGCAAGTATACTGGAGAAGGGTTCAATATTAGGAAAACTATCAGCTTGATTAATTGTCAATAACAAAAAACAAAAGTCATATAATTGTCTCAGTAAATGCAGAAAAAGCTTTTGACAAAAATACAATACTCACCCCTATTAAAAACAGTAGAAAACATAGGACTGAATGGAACTTTCCTTAAAAGGATAAGAAGCATCTGTTGAAAAGCATCAGTAAGCTTTATCTATAATAGGGAGAAGCTAGAAGCCTTCCCAAAAAGATCAGGGATGAAGCAAGGATGTCCATTATCAACACTATTGTTCCATATTTTTTTGGAAATGCTAGCTATAGAAATGAGACAAGAAAGGGAAATTTAAGAAATTAGAATAAGAAATGAGGAAATAAAACCATCACTCTTTGAAAATGAGATAATGGTACTTAAAAGATGATATAATGGTACCTAAAGAATTCTAGAGAAACAATTAAAAACTAGTTCAAATAATTAACACTAACAAAGTTGTAGTATATAAAGTAAATGCATATAAGTCATTAGCATTTCTATATATTACCAACAGAGTACAGCAGCAAGAGATGGAAAGAGAAAAATATACCTTTCTCAAGGTATATATAAAGAACACAATTATAAGATACTCTTCACAAAAATGAAGTAGATCTAAACAGCTGGAGAAATATTAATTGCTCAATGGTAGGCCAAGCCAATAAAATAAAAATGCCTGTTGGATTTAACTTCATTTACTTATTCAGTACCATACCAAGAAAAAAAATCATAAGTCATTTGGAAGAAGAAAAGATCAAAAACATCAAAAGAATCAATAAGAAAATGTGAAGGAAAGGAATATCAATATCTCAATATCAAACCTCAAACTATACAAAGCTATAATTACCAAAGCAATCAGGTACTGGCTGAAAAATAGAGTGCTGGATCAGTGAAACAGATTACATACAGAATAGCAAATGTCCATAGTAAACTGGTGCTTGACAAATCGAAAGATCCAAACTTTTAGAACAAGAAATATTTGAGAAAAATTGCTGAGAAAATAGGAAAGCAGTTTGGCAGAGATCAACATCTTATACCATATACCAAGATAAAGTTAAAATGATACATGAGTTTGATAGAAAAGGTGATATCATAAGCAAATTAGGGAAGTATAGAATACTTTACCTTTAGATTTTTGGAGAAGGAAATAATTTACAACCAAAAAAGAGAAAGAACGTTATGGGATGTAGAATGGATAATTTTGATTACACAGAATCAAAAAGCTTTTACACAAACAAAATCAATGCAGCTAAATTAAAAGGGAAACAGGAAACTTGGGGGAAATTTATAGCAAGGATTTTTTTTTTGACAAAAGCTACATTTCTCAGATATGTAGTGAAGTCAGTCAAATGCACAGAAATGCAAGTGCTTTCTTCAACTGATAAATGGTCAAAAATGGCAGTTTTCAGGTGAAGAAATCAGTTATTTACAGTCTTATATTACTACTGATTTGTTGTTTCATCCCGTAAATTGTTTCCAACTTCACATGACCCCATCAGGGGTCTTCTTGGCAAAGATACGGGAATGGTTTGTCATTTCCTTCTACAGTTAATTTTAAAGATGAGAAAACTGAGGAAAAATTGTTAAGTTACTCTGACAGAGTTACATAAATATAGTGTCTGCAGCCAGATTTGAACTTGGGTTTTCCTAATTCCAGGCCTAGCACTCTATTCACTGAACCACTAGCTGCCTCTGACTGTTGACTAGAGAAATGCAGATTAAAATAACTCTGAGGTACTATCTCACATCTGTCAAATCAGTTATTATGAAAGAAAAGGAAAATGATAATGTTGGAGGAGATGAGGAAAAACAGGAACACTAATGTAGTGTTGGTAGAGTTGTGAACTGTTCCAACCATTCTGAAGAACAATTTGTCCAAAGTCTATGAATGCCCAGCAATACCACTACTAAGTCTGCAACCAAAAGAGATAAGACACAAAAAGGAAAAGGAATTATATGAACACAAATATTTATAACATCTCTTTTTTTGGTGGTAAACAACTAGAAATTGAGGAGATACTCATCAACTGGTGAATGATTAAATAAGTTGTGCAACATGATTGTGATGGAATACTATTGTGCTATGAGAAATGATGAACAGAATGGTTTTTTTGAAAAATCTGTAAAGAATTACATAAAATTATGAAAAGAGCAGAACCAGAACACTGTACACAGTAATAGCAATCTTTTATGATGATCAATTTTGAATGACTTGGCTATTCTCAGCAACACCTTTGAATGACTTGGCTATTCTCAGCAACATCCAAGACATTCCCAAAGAACTTACAGTGAAAAAGAACTGATGGTATCTGACTGAATATAGATTGAAACTTACATTTTTTTTTTACTTTCTTTATTACACTTGTTTTTTGGTCTGTGTTTTCTTTTGCAACTTTGGCTAATATGAAAACGTTTTGCATGACTGTACATGTATAATCTATATTAAATTGCTTGCCTTTTAAAGAAGGGTGAAAGGGGATTTGGAATTCAAAAAGTTTAAAAAACGAATGTTAATTTTTTTTGTTTACATGTAATTGATAAAAAATAAAAATTAAATAAAAAAGGAAGACTAATGGTTTATATGTCAGGAAAGCCTATGTTTATAGTAGCAGCTGTGCCACAATCTAGGTGACTCTGAGCAAGTCACTCTTTCCCAGACTCAGTTTCTTCCTCTGTAAAACCAAAGAATTAGATTAAATGAGTGTTAATGTCCTTTTTAACTCTACAAATAAGAAAATGAATGTATGCTTTTGTGAGAAAAAATAACATAGCAAGAATAAGAAGTGAAATTGCAAATAAAAAAAGTTTGTATGAAATAGCTCTAATAAAAATCTAATACCCAAGACAGAAGACACTGTCCTTAATTAAAATATGCAAGACCAAGAGGCATTTGCAAAAGAATAAGCAGTCAAAAGATATGTATGATTGTCAAAGGAAGAGCTGCAGACTATTAGCCATCATACAAAATATTACTTCAAGTTCTCAACTCATTGCAGAGGCAAGATGTCAGGATGTAGAATATTGAAGTAGATTGTATATGTTGCTTTGAACTTATTTTCTTTCTCTTTGTTTTTTTAACCTTTTTTTCAATTAACGTTTATTTTCTCTCACTCCCACCTCCCCAATCTAAAACTGGAAAAACAAAAGAAAAATAAAACCCTTTTATCATATATAGAATCAAGCAAAAGAAAATCTTGCATTAATGATATTTCATTCTGCATTTTGAGTCTATTACCTCTGAAAGAATTTAGTTATTGCATTGACCAGAATTCTTAAGTTCTTCAAAGTAGTTTTGCTTTATAATGTTATCATTATTATATAAATTGTTCTCTTGCTTCTACTGACTTCATTCTATTTTACACAAACTTCTTGTTTTCCTCAAACTACCCTCAAATATGATTTCTATTATATTCACCTACCATAATTTTTTCAGCCATTCCACAATAGATAGGCAACAACTTAGTTTCCAGTTGCTTGCCACTACAAAAAGAGCTGATGTAAGTATTTTTACACAAATTTTATTCTTTCTTTGATGTCTTTGGGATAAAGGCCTAATGGTGATATCACTCACTGAGTCAAAGAATAAAAGAGTCTAGTGACTTTGTAGGCATAGTTTCAAATTATTTTCCAGAATAACTTGACCAATCCAAAGCTCCCCCAGTAGTGAATTAGTCAGCATGTTTTCCCATGGCATGTGCAGCAACTGCCATTTTTATTTTTTTGTCATCTTTACAATTCTGATAGGTGTGAAGTGAAACCTCAGAGTTGCTTTGATTTGCATTTCTTTAAGCACTAGTGATTTGTATCTTTTTCCTATGATTATTGTTAGTTTGGTTTTTTTTTTCCTTTGAAAACTGTCATTTCATATCCTTTGATCATTTGACAATTGGGAAATAACTTTTTCATTTAAATTTCAGTCAATTCCTTATGCCCAAAAAGTTATCAAAATGTGCATACCCTTTGACCCAGCCATACTATTACTGGGCTTATATCCCAAGGAAATACTAAAGAAGGGAAAGGGACCTGTATGTGCCAAAATGTTTGTGGCAGCCCTTTTCATAGTGGCTAGAAGCTGGAAGATGAATGGATGTCCATCAATTGGAGAATGGTTGGGTAAATTATGGTATATGAATGTTATGGAATATTATTGTTCTGTAAGAAATGACCAACAGGAGAAATACAGAGAGGCTTGGAGAGACTTACATCAACTGATGCTGAGTGAAACGAGCAGAACCAGAAGATCATTATACACTTCAACAATGATACTGTATGAGGATGTATTCTGAAGGAAGTGGATATCTTCAACATAGAGAAGAGCTAATCTAATTCCAATTGATCGATGATGGACAGATCAGCTACATCCAGAAAAGGAACACTGGGAAATGAGTGTAAACTGTGAGCACTGTTTTGTTTTGTTTTGTTTTTCTTCCCAGATTATTTTTAGCTTCCGAATATAATTCTTCATTTGCAACAACAACAACAACAAAATTCAGTTCTGCACATATATATTGTACCTAGGATATACTATAAGATATTTAATATGTATGGGAATGCCTGCCATCTAGGGGAGAGGGTGGAGGGAAGGAGGGGAAAAATTTGGAACAGAAGGGAGTGCAACAGATAATGTTGTAAAAAAAATTATCTATGAATATGTACTGTCAAAGAAAATGTTATAATTATAAAAATTAATAAAAAATTTAAAAAATAAATTAATTAATTAATTAATAAATTTCAGTAAATTACTTATATATCTTGGAAATGAGATCTTTCTCAGAGAAACTTATTGCATAAACATGGATACATTTGGTGTTTATTTTGATATATGGTATGAGGTGCTGATCTTAACCTAATTTTTATCAAACTGCCTTCAAGTTCTGTTAATAAGTTTTTTAGGAAAAGTGAATTCTTGTCCTAGTATCTGGCATCTTCGGGTTTATTAAAGACTAGGCTACTAGGTTCATTTGTTTCTATATGTTGTATATCCAATATGTTTAAATAATGGACTTCTTCATTTTTTTTAACCTGTACCAAATACTTTTGATGGTTCTTGTTTTATGGTATAGTTTGAGATATGGTATTATTATCCCACTCTTCCTTATCAACTTTTAAAAATTATCATTTCCTTTAAGATTCTTGACTTTTGTGCCTCCATATGAATTTCTTCTGACTCTATAAAGTAATCCTTTGATGATCTGATTAATATATAATAAAATAAGTAAATTAATTGAATATTATTATCATTTTATTATATTGACTCAGGCTACCCATTAGTAATTAATATTTCTTCAATAATTTAGGTCTGTTTTTATTTCTGGAGAGAAAAAGTCTTTATAGTTTTATTCGCATAGCTTCTCTGTGCCTTGTTAGGTAGAGTTTAAATATTTGATAGATTTTGTAGCTATTTTAAGTGGAATTTCTCTAACTTTTCATACTGAAATTTGTTAGCCTTCATCAGAAATACTGGCTGTAAAAATTGTTTTCCAGCTTTCTGCTTCCCTTCCAATCTAGACTGCATTGGTTTTGTTTGTGCAAAAACTTTTTTTAATTTAATATATTCAAAATTATCCATTTTGCATTTTATAATGATCTCTAGCTCTTCTTTAACCATAAATCCCTCCCTTCTCCATAGCTCTGACGGGTAAACTATCTCTTGCTCTCCCAATTTGCTTATAGTATTACCTTTTATGTATAAATCATGAACCCATTTTGACCTTATCTTGGCATAGAATGTTAGATGTTGGTCAATGTCTAGTTTCTGCCATACTATTTTCCAGTTTTCCCAGCAATTTTTGCCAAACAGTGAGTTATCCCAGAAGTTGGAGTCTTGTGGCTTACAAAACACTAGTCATTGATAACTATGTCTTGCATACCTAACCCATTTCAGTAATCCACTACTCCATTTCTTAGACAGTACCAAATAATTTTGATGACTGCCACTTTATAATATAATTTTAGGTCTGATACAGCTACACTGCTTTCCTTTGCATTTTTTTTCCCATTAATTACCTTGACGTTCTTCACCTTGGAATTTGTTGACAATATATAGAAAAGCCAATGATTATTGCATCTTAAAGTTTTATTGAAATTATTAATTGTTCCAATTAATTTTAGGTGACTATAGTTATCTAACTACATCATCATCATCTGCTAAAATTAATTCTCTGTTTTGCATTATTGCTATGCTAATTTCCCCAATTTCTTTTTTGTCTCATTCATAATATCATATTTGATCATGGTGGTTAAAATGGACATCCTTGCTTTACTACTAATCTTGATAAGATCTTTAGCTTATATTCATTACATATGATGCAGTTTCTTTGCTTTAGATAAATAGCACTTATCTTATCAAGGAAAAATTCGATTATTACTTTGCTTTTTTCATATTTTTAAAACAGAAATGGTTTTTTAATTTTGGTAAAAAACATTCTATACCTCCTGATATGATCATATATTTAAGTTTTTTGGATAGACTCTTGCTGAAATTTTATTTAAAATTTTTACATCAATATTCATTAGAGATACAGATCTATATTTTTCTTTCTTTTGGATCTTCCTAGATTAGGTATCAAAACAATATTTCTATCATAGAAAGTAATCTGATAAATTCCTATTTTTCCTGATTTTGCAAATAGCTTATAGAATACTTACTCTTTAAATATTTGATATAGTTCATTTTTAAATACATCTGGTCACAAGCAATTTTTCCTTTTGGGAGTTCATTAATGGCTAGTTCATTTTCTTTTACTGAGAGTGGGTAACTTAAATTCTCTATTTCTTGCTATATTAATTTAAGAATTTTATGTTTTTATAAATCTTTGTATATTTCATTTAAATTGAAAGTTTTATTAGCATATAGTCAAGCAAAATAGTATGTTTTAACTATTGTTATTTCTCCTACACTTTTTATTCTGATAATTTAATATTATTCTTTCTTTTTTGTGTCAAATTAGCTAAAGTTTCATCTATTTTGCTAGTTTTTTCCTAAGAAAAAATATCTTCAAGTTTTATTTATTCCATTTTTCTTTTAATTTTATCAGTATCTCTAAATTATAGAATTACTATTTATTTTTTACTTTGTTGTTTTTCTAGTTTTGTTGTTGTTTTATGTCCAATTCATTGATCTGTTCTTGCTTTGTTTTGTTTAGAAATATAAATTTTTCCCTAAAGACAACATTCCAAAAGTTTTGGTATATAGTCCCATTGTTTTAATTTTCTTTAATGAGATTATTTATTGTTTCTAAGATTTATCTACTTACAAATTCTTCAGGATTAAATTATTTAGAACCCAATACAAGTCTAATACTTTTTTTCTATCAATATCCCTTTATTGAATATAATTTTATCATGCTGCATTCAGTAAAAGGATTGTTTAATATTTCTGTATGTGTTTACAGGTTTCATGACTAAGGCATAGCTCAGAAATATATATATATATACATATATATATATATACATATATATATATATATGTATATATATATATATAAAATTTCTTTTTTTCCTATTTAATATCTATCAGAGTTCTATCTTGTTTTAACTTTTCTAAAATTTCATTCATTTTTTTTTATTAAATTTGCCTTTCTCTGACAGAGATACCCTGAGGTCCCCAATTATTATAGTTTGTTTATTTTTCCCTGTTATGCATTTAGTTTTTCATTTAAGCCAAGGGTAGGAAACCTTTGTTCTGCCAAGGGCTATTTGGATATTTATAACATCATTTTCTGGCCACACAAAACAATCAATTTAAAGAACTCAAGCAGTAACAAATGCTGTGGTTGCCTTGGCAGGGCCAGACCAAATGATTTCATAGGCTTTATAAAACCCACAATCTGGAAGTTCCCTATAGTATAGATACTATACCATTTGGTTAGTATATGTTAAGTATTAATATTATGTATTGTGGCTTTCAGCATAATGTTATTTCCCTTTGTCACTCATTTAGTCATGTCTATTTTCACTTTTACATTGTCTGAAATCATGATAACTGCTCCTGTTTCTGAGAATTCAGTTAAAGCATATTAAATTTACTTCATTCTCTTAACTTTGTATCTTTATTTTCCAAGTGAGTTTTCTATAAAGAATATACTGTTGGATTCTGTTTCCAATGCATTCTCCTTTCTTTTTGGTTTTGTGGGTGAATTTGTCTCATTCACAATCAGTTATCATGATCATTAAATGTGTATGTCACTTCATCCTATTCTCTTATACTTTCCTCTTTTTGCTCCTTGCCCTCCTCTTTATAGAAAAAGTGAGGAGGAAATGAGGGAAGGAGGGAAAAAGAGAGGGAAAGAGGGAGAAAGGAAAAGAGACTGTGGAAGGGGAGGAATAGAGGGGAGAGGGAGGGAGGAAAGGAATATACATAGCACTAGAGATGTATGCTTTATGAAATCTACTTCCACTTCCCTAACCATTTTTCCCTAACCACAGGTCTTTATTTACTTTCCTTTTTTTCCTTCACTCCTTTTATGATCATCCTTCAAAGCTGGAGTTTGTTTCGCTTATGACTAATCCTTCACTAAATGTATCCTCTCTCTTACTATCCATTTTCTTTATCTTAGTTCCCTCTTTCCCTATTGAATTGAAAATAAAACTGCACCAAACACTATATGAAAGCATACAGATATGTATATGTATTTTATCCTCAAAAATGAATGTTTATGAGTCAGAGAATAAGTATGTTAAAGAGTAATACAAATAAAAATTGAGAATAAAAAAATGAAATAAACATTTAAGTATATAACACATTGCATGAAATTAATCTTTAGACTGCTACTGCACAAACAGAACATTAGGTACTAAGCAACCTTGAGAAAAAGAATCTACTTTGCTTCATGAGCAATTTACTCTCAAGAGGAGTTGAGGTTGCTCTGCTTGAGTAAAGGAGCAGATGTACAAAGAATTTATGCATTTAATTCTAAAAGTATTCCTATCTGTTTTCCAAATACAGAGTCAAACATGCCAGCCAATACAGCACTATGCATTCTAATTAATTGGCCCCCCAAAATGGTGTCATATTGAAATAGCAATGCTTTGCATTCCTGAAAAACTAGTGGTAGTTAATAATAATTACATTCTCATTTTTAGTAATCAGAAAAATTGTTTGAATAGAAGAGATGAATGAGTTCACATGGCTGAAAAGAATAAAAATAATTAACATAGAAATATTAAAAATTCACTTTGAAAACAAGCTATTTTTAGGACATCATTCTTCCAAATCTCTTAACAGATTCTAGGCAGTAAAGACTGTAAATGAAAAAATGCCATAAACAGTAAATTATAAAGTAAAGATATTTGAACTTGGAAATATGAAGCAAGAATACTCTTATCTTGTATTGTGTATGACTTGAAGAAAGAATTAATAAGTTTCCCGGGGCACGTAGTTTTATAGTTTATAATTCATATTGAAAGCTAGAAGAGTCCAAACCTCTATATTTTATATCTGAGGCAAATAAAGCCTGGAAAAGTGAAGCAACTTGGTTATTGATTATCAGAGGTGAGATTTCAACCATGGCTTTATGATTCCAAGCCCTGACTCTAATTCACCAAGTCATGTTTCTTGTCTCTTCATGCAAGCACACTCCTTAATGAAAAATTGGAAATTGGTGCCTTTGTAAACTAATTGGTCCTAATGAGGAAAAAAATACTACAAGAACACAAGCTAAATCAATGAATTTAACATCAGTGGGTTGAGGATTGTTATTCTAAACTAAGCATATCACTAAGAAGCCCTGCTAAATGACAGAGGCACAAGGAATCCTTCCCAGCACCTTTAAAAATACTAAATAAAATAGGGAAGATAGTTTGTTAATTTCCCATGTCTTGAAGGTGGAAGTCAATTGACTGTAAAGAAGCCATTCAACCTAAGAGATTTAAAATTTACCTAATACTCCTAACAAACTTGACACTGGTAAACAAAGTAACAAAAGAGAGAATTCAGAATCAAATCAACCCATGGGAAGATATTGTCCTTCTGATTCACATAAAATCACCCTCTTGTTGAATTGGGTACAGAACTCTAAATCAATAGCCACTGAAATGAACTCTGCCCAGCCAATGGGACATCGGGATATTCAAGCTCTTATGTTGAAATATTCATCAAGGACAACACTGAAGTAAGACTGTAAAAATTGGCAGTACTGGGAAGCCTTTGACAATACAGGCAGAAAATGCATCTTTGTGGGAAGTCCTTCAAATTGCCACCATGGTTTCAAATTAGAATGGTCTTGAAATGTACAGAGAGGGTAAGAAGTTTGACATCACACTACTCCCTCACAAGCGAAATGGATTAGAAGTTATCCAAATGATATAAACTGAGATTTTTTGGGGGTAAAGGGTTGGAAAAGCCCTGATGTGAACTGTGTCCCCTTTAATCTGTGGGGGAAGGGTGATTGGGGTCTCAAACTCTCCTGGCCTCTGGGAGAGGCCACACCCATCCATAATAAGGAATCTCATTCAATTGGAGATCTTGGCCAGGGGCATAACCACAGCCCTCTATTGAATTGAAAAATTAGCCCTTAATCTTCTCCGTCTCAAACCTCAGAAGACTAATAAAAGATGACTCTGAACCCTGAATCTTTGCTAATTCCTAATCAGGAGCTTTTTGCCCTTCTGGACTTAGCCCACTGATGAAGACCCTCTGCCCACTAAGAAAGCAGTCTTCTTAGGAAAAATATATCCCCTTTTGCCACAAACTTCGGGTTTGCAAATTCTTTTGCAAGGGATCTGTGACACTGACCAGAGGGGATCTCTTACCCTCAATTCTTGCACCTCATCACAAAGACTCACCTCAAATCATACAATCTCACAGGTGAATTGTATATCAAATATCTACAGGAAACATTAAAAACCCACAAATTTCCTTACCCAAAGCCCAATTTAAAGACAACTCTCTTCTCTCATCCTCAAAAAAATTCTAACCTTTGTAAAATTTACAATATCCTTCTACATTTTGGTGTTCAAAAGATTTTATTTTTAAAAATGAGGGGGGAATAAGTGAGCTTTTTCATTGTATTAAAACATGTCAATATGTCTCTTCTCTCCTAACATGATCTCAGCTAGGAATTTTGGAATTTGTAATGAAAGGGCTGACACACTGACCTCCTGCCACACTTGGAAAAGACATCTGGGGAGCAATTCTTAATCAAAATGAGCAGCATTCTCTTGGCCTTGATCCCTGCAGCTTTTAATATCTATCTGTACACTGTATTTAATCAATGCTAGGCCTTGAGATTACAGGCATTTTAAGGCAGCTCAAAGGAGATCTCCTGGAGCACTGTTCCAAATAAGTAATTTTTCTGATAATGCAGAAGCTTATTAGTTGCAAATGATGCCACTGGTTACCACTCTCCACCTTCTCACCTTTCAGAACAATTCCTCAACTTCCAACTCCTTTTCTCTTTGGTTAAGTCCTGCTTTTACTATGCAACCATCAAATTTTTAGATTTCTTTCCTAAATAATCTTTCCCTTTTTCCACTTTCCTTCCCGTATTATGCTGAGTCTTGTATAATCTTTAACAGGCATTTTAAGTGTTTCTGCCAAGGCCCATCCCCATTACCCAAACTGACCCAAGGCCCAAAGGCAAAGTAGGGCAAGACTGTCTCTGCATTCCTCTTATAGTAATGAACCTCTGCCCTTTAGACAATGTTTTTCTGGAAACTGTTATGAGAATATTTTATTCTCCTCTTATTATTCAGTACTCAGGGCTATTCCTCCTACAATTTTTGGCTAACTGAAAGTGATTTAAACCTGCCCCATGGGCTAGAAAAATGTTATTTGATTGTTATTCTTCATGACATCACTATGTTAGAGTAGAGTAGAGTTACAGTGTGTCCTATAAGCTCGGAATGCTCCACCACAGATTGGATACAAACAGTCCATAGGAACATTTGAGATGGCACTTGCCTATCAACACAGGCTTTGAGGAGAGAAATGATAAAATGGTATGGTGATGCCTTTTGATTCATGAATAAATTGGATATAAGTGAAGCACAGCTGTACAAAGTCATCAGTCTCACTTCCTCTTTTAGAACCACCAGTCCAGTGGCAGGACAGAATCAAGACCATGTAATGCCTTCAGATGCAGTAAATGACCTCGATGTCTTTGATGTCTAACCAAGCTCTAAAGCACTCCACAATACCTATTTCAGCTTGACTTCATAGACATTGGAACAAATGATTCTAATCAGCCCATTCCACCAGAGAAAGTCTTTACATGTTTGGGGCAGACTTAAGTATTCCTCAGCTAAGAAGCCAGAGGCAGAATCTCAACTGTCCCTGAGACATGTAAATCCTTGTCCTCAATCAGCCTATAGTGAATCCTCTAAATGTTATTTAATCTGTAATCTAAATTAGTTTACCTATTGATGAAGTTTGTTCCCTTGGGGGATGTATGAGATCATGACTCTAAATTTATTCAACTTTTATGATACTGAAGGAAGTATGGGATTATGGATCTATCTTCTCTTTAACTTTTATGGCCTTAGAGAAATGTACAAGACTGCACCATATAAATGAATTATTTCTCTGTCACTGACAAGATTTTCCCTAAAAGAAGTGTATAAGGCTTTCTCAGAGACCTGACTCTTTGCTTGAACATAATAATAAAACCTAGGTTTTTACTTCCATAATTTCTGCATTGTGCTAAATATATATTTGGTGGCATTTATCTACCACCAAACTCAGAAGGAAAATATCTCTCCAATAAAAATATCAAACATAGAACTTTACTTACAGCATCTCAACTTTACTCCCCCCCCACACATACACATACACATTCTACTCCATCAGGATCTTTCTAGGTGATAATGTGCTAACTTAATTAAAAGATAAATTATTATTGGCTCATAAGAAATGAATGGGTTACAGAAAGAAGCAGCAATTATTCAAAACGTAAAGCTCACTAAGCTGGAAGAGAAATATAAAAGTAATTTTTAAAAAATGAAATAGCTTCTGCTTTTGAAGAACTTATATTCTGTTGAGAAAATAACATATACACATATAAACATATATAAAATGTTAAAGTATAATAGCGCTAACAACTTAGAGAATACAATTTCTATGTCCAGGATGCAAATACAATTTCTATGTCCAGGATGCAAAGGTACCAGGGCAAGGTTATTCCCATGTTGATCCTAACCAAATGAAGTTGTTGATGTATAACAGATAGCCTTTGACTGAAAAGCATTTTTTCTTCACCATCAATATCAATTTAAACATAGTTAAGTAAATTCATTTAAAAGTTCAAGTCTTGATTTTCTTGCAAAATCTTAAATTCACCCAGGGCACACATAAAACTAGGTATTCAAACTACTTAAAAACACAACAAATCATGTGATTTGATAATTAGGCATGCAGCCTCATAATTATAAAGGGAAAACTCCTGAATTTGTGGGCAGAAGACTTGGGTTCAATCCCTACATGCACTATTTGTAGTAGGTATGCATATAGTTTCCTTTCTGGGCAAACCACCCAATTAGTATTCAGAGGTTGTATTCCTGGACATGATAACCCCAAGTTCAAGGAAATCTATGGATCCATTATTTCTATGATTAAAGCTAACAAGAACCCATCACAGGTTTATCTTAAATATCAGTAAAATCAAATTATCCATGCGGACTTTCTATACATCCACAACAGAGATACAGTTCTCAAGAGTTCTGTTTACCTTTTTCTGTTTCTCTTCAGTCTTGTGGATGTAGATCAAATGTTTTGTTTAAGTCTGGTTTTTTTCTTAGAAACAAATGGAATTCCTCTGTTTCATTGAATGACTATCTTCTTCCATGGAAGAAAATGCTAAACTTAGCTGGGTAGTTCATTCTTGGTTGCAGTCCTTGATCTTTTGCCTTTTGGAATATCAGGTGCCAGGCCCTTCGATCTTTTAATGTGGAGGCAGCCAGATCTTGAGTGACCCTTATTGTGGAACCTTGGTATTTAAATTGTTTTTTTCTAGCTGCTTGCAAGATTTTCTCCTTTGTGTGGTAATTCTGCAGCTTAGCCACAATATTCCGTGGTGTTCTTTTTTTTAGGGTCTTTTTCAGAAGGTGTTCGATGTATTCTTTCCACGCCTATTTTCCCTTCTGTTTCTATTATCTCTGGACAGTTCTCTTTAATGATTTCCTGTAAAATAGAATCTAGGCTCTTTTTTGGTCATAGTTTTTGGGAAGTCCAATGATCCTCAGATTATCTCTCCTAGATCTATTTTCCAGGTCTATAGATTTTCCCAGTAAGTATTTAATGTTATTCTCCAGCTTTTTATTTTTTTTTTTTTTTTGTTGTTTTGTTTGACTGATTCTTGGGTTCTCAATGAATCATTCATTTCTTTTTGTTCCATCCTGATTTTTAATGAGTTATTTTCTTCATTCACATTTTTTAGTTCTTTTTGTATATGCCCAATTGAGTTTTTAAATGAATTATTTTGCTCTATTGAATTTTTTTCCATTTCCCTAATTTTTTTAGAGAATTATTTTCTTTTTCCAATTCAGAAATCCTATTTTCTTGAGATTTTTTTATCTTTTACAATTCAGAAATCCTACTTTCCTGTGATTTTTTAACCTTTTCTAATTCACAAATTTTGTTTCCCTGAATCTCCTGTGAATTCTTTATTTTTTCCAACTCAAATTTCAGAACGTTGTTATTCTCTTATCATAGCTTCTCTTTCCTTTCCCCATTTTTCTTCAAACTCTCTTAATTTTTTAATAGTCTCTTCTAGGAGAGAGTTATGTGATGAGGGGCAGGTATCGTTCCCCTTTAGGCTGTTATCTGCTGACTCTCTGCTATTAACTTCCTCGGGGTTGGATACCTGCTCTTTCTCTGTGTAGAAGGAATCAATGGTTCTCTTTAGCTTTTTACTCATGGTTAAAATTTTTTGGGGGTCTGTACCTGGGGTGAGAAGTTTATTTATTTCTTTACCAGCTTCCTCCCAGACCGGATGGATGCAGTGGCTCCTGCGCCTGAGCTAAGAGAGAGCTCTGGGAGAGAGTTCCCCACCCCCTCCCTGGAAGTGCCTCAGAGGTGATTAGCAGGGCTGCACTTTGAGGGCGCTGTGTGTCCTAGTGACTTCCCTGAGGTTTAAGACTGAACAGTAAAGGTGACATAAAGCCCAGCCCATGTGTCCTGTGGGGTGTGGATGTCAGCAGCTGACGTGAAAAGCCGCTGCGCTCAAACTGGAAGTGTCTGCCCAGAAACCGCAGTCCCTATTTCAAAGGTTCTGCTTCTCTGGGACTTCCGCAGCTGAGTTCCACAGCCTCCAGCCAAGCCAGGCACTGTGTGAATTAGATGTTGCCTTGGGCCATGTCCCCACTTTTCAAGCTCTTAAGTACCCCCAGGTGAAGCCCCAGGCAGCAGAAGCCAGGCGCACAGCCTTGCCGAGATCTATTAGGTCACTTCCAGATTGGGGTGGTTCTAGGATCTGGTTTTATATCTTAAAGTGGCTTGATTTCTCTTCTGACCTGCTGTTTTATAAGCAGAGAAGAGCTAACAGCCTGTGCCAGATTCTTCTATCTCAGTGGCTTCTCTGATCCAAGAGCTCTCCCCAGCCGGATTGGCCCAGCGTGCTAGCACCTCACCCTGTCTGTGCTGGCCTTTTTTTTTTTTCTCCCCTGGGAACCGACCTTTTCTGTTGAAACTCCAGATTCTCTTCAGCTGGTAAGTCGTGCTTCCAGTCCTTGTGGTTTCTATCAGTCCAGTGTTATTTTTGAGGCTGATTTAACTAATTGGTAATGAGGGAAGAAGGGAGCTCACAAAATCGCATGTATCTTCTCCGCCATCTTGGCTCTGCCCCCAAGGTTTATCCTAAATAGTCAGTCAAATAACTCAACTCTTTCAAGATAAAGGTCTTTACAGAAATGAAAGACCAGGTCTGACTATATCACCCCCTCCTCAATAAACTCCCATGGCTCCCTATCACCTCCAGGGTCAAATAAAAAGAAATATCTGCTCAATATTCAACATCTCATTAATTGCCTTCACCCCCTCACACACAAACATACAGACACATACATATGGCATGCTTTTCTGTCTTTTTATACTTTACACTTATACTCTACTGGCTGTCTTTCATGTCTGGAATTCCCTCTTTCCTCAACCTTGCCTCCTGGCTTCCCTGACTTCATTCAGGTCCCAGTAAAAATACTGCTTTCTATAGAAAGTTGTTCCCAATCCCCTTTAGTTGAATGCATTCCCTCTGTTGGTTATTTCCAATATCCTGGAGGGGGGAGATGGATGTGTGGGGGGGGGTGTAGGTGTATATGTGCATATGTATATCTTGATCATACACAACTGTTTTCACATTTTCCCCCATTAGACTATGAGTTCCTTAAAATCAGTAATTGTATTTTGCCTCTTTTTTATCCCTTAGCACAGTACCCAGCACATAGTAAGTGTTTAATAAATGTTTACTAAATGATAACAAACATAGTAACAGCAGCAGAAAAATGAAGACACTGCAAGTTCAAAAATATAGAAGCTCACATGTAGAGAACATAGTGACCAATACAATTTGGCCAGGGGATAAAAATTGGGATGGAGTAAGTAAAGTTCTACTGGGGACTTATGAACAATCACCACCTATATCTACTTTCTAACAGTAGGTACAACAACACAAATCCAAGAAGCATATTAATTTCTCAAGAAAAACTTTGGGAAGAAGACAAATAACACTACTAACAAGGGTGCATTTATAAATTTAACTGATTAGAAAAAGGAAAGAAAAAACAAATCATCAATATCAAAAATGAAAAGGGTGAACTTAGCACCAAAGAAAAAGAAGTTAAAACAATAATTAGGAGCTATTTTGCCCAATTGCATAGCAGCAAATCCAACAATCTGACTGAAATAGATGAATATTTACAAAAATACAAACTACTCAGATTAACAGAAAAATAAAAAAGCTGTCTTTTTACTTAAAAAGTCCCATTGTAGGAAAAAAGAAATTGAACAAGCCATTATTGAACTCCCTAAGAAAAAAATCTCCATGGCCAGATGGATTCACAAGTGAATTCTATCAAACAATTAAATAACAATTCCAAGACTATGTAAACTATTTAGAAAAATAAAGAATGAGTCCTGCCAAATTCCTTCTATGACACAAATATGGTACTAATACCTATACCAGGAAGAGCCAAAACAGAGAAAGAAAATTGCAAATCTATCTCCCTAATGAATATTGATGCAAAAATTTCAAATAAAATATTAGCAAAGAGATTGCAGCAACTTATCAGCAAGACCATATACTATGGGATTTATACCAGGACTGCAGAGCTGGTACAATATCAGGAAAACTATTACCATAATTGTCATATAAATAACAAAACCAACAGAAACCATATGATAATCTCAAAAGATGCAGAAAAAAAGCTTTTGACGAAATACAGCACCTATTCCTATTAAAAACAGTAGAGAGCAGAGGAATAAAAGGAGCTTACCTCAAAATAATAAGCAATATCTATCTAAAACCAATAACAAGCATTATTTGTAATGGAAAGAAGCTGGACACATTCCCAATAAGATCAGGGGTGAAATAAGGATGCCCATTATCACCACAATTATTCAATATTGTACTAGAAATGTTGGCTTTATTGATAAGAAAAGCAAATTAAAGGTATTCAAATAGGCAATAAGGAAATAAAACTATTGCTCTTTACAAATTATAAGATAATATTTGGAAAATCCGAGAAAATCATCCAAAAACCTACTCTAAACAATTCACAGCTTTAATAAAGTAGCAGGATATAAAGTAAACCCACACAAACCATCAGCATTTCTATTTATTACTAACAAAGCTCATCAGCAAGAGATAGAAAGAAAAGTTTCATTTAAAATAATGTAGACAACATAAAATATTTGGGGGTTTACCTGCCAAGACAAACACAAGAACTATATGAACACAATAACAAAACACTTCTCACACAAATAAAGTCAGATATAAACAACTGGAAAATTTATTGTTCATGGCTAGCTGGAGCTAATATAATAGAAATAACAATTCTGCCTAAATTGGTCTACTTGTTCAGGGCTACACCAATCAAACTGTCAAAAAGTATTTTATAGAATTAGAAAAAATAATAAGAAAATTTACCTAGAAGAACAAAAGGTCAAGAATATCAAGGAATTTATGAAAAAAAATTACAAAGAATGATGGCTTAGCAATACCAAATCTAAAACCATATTTTAAAGCAACAGTCATCAAAACCATTTGGTACTGGCTAAAAAATAAGAGTGGTGTATCAGTAGAATAGATTAGATAGACACAACACAATAATCAAGGCCTATAGTAATCTAGTATTTAATAAACCCTCAAACTCCAGCCTCTGGAATAAAAACTCACTATTTGAACAAAATTGCTGGGAAAACTATAAATTAGCATGGCAGAAACTAGGCACTGACCCACACCTAATAACCTATACCAAGATAAGGTCAAAATGGGTTCATGATTTGGGCATAGAAGATGACACCATGAACAAATTAAGGGAGCAATTTACCTATCAGATCTTGGGAGGAGGAATGTATGACTAAAGAAGAGCTACAGCACATTACAAAAGGCAAAATGGACAACTTTGAGTGCATTAAATTAAAAAGGTTTTGCACAAACAAAACCAACAGAAACAAGATTAAAAGAGATGTACAAAGCTGGGGAAACCCTTTACAGCTAGTGTTTCTGATAAGGATCTCATTTCTAAAATATATAAAGAACTGTTGTCAAATTTATAAGAATACAAGTCATTCCCCAATTTATAAATGGTCAAAGGATATGAACAATTTTCAGATGACAAAATTAAAGCCATCTATAGTCATGTGAAAAAAATGCTCTAATTCACAATTGATCCGAGAAATGTGAATGAAGGCAGCA
Organism: Sminthopsis crassicaudata; assembly: GCF_048593235.1. Lineage (NCBI taxonomy): Eukaryota > Metazoa > Chordata > Mammalia > Dasyuromorphia > Dasyuridae > Sminthopsis > Sminthopsis crassicaudata. The sequence goes on from NC_133623.1 coordinate 38,948,349, forward strand.
CTGAGATACCACCTCACACCTATCAGATTGGCTAAGAAGACAGGAAAAGATAATGATAAATGTTGTAGGGAATGTGGAAAACTGGGACACTAACGCATTGTGGTGGAGGTGTAAAATGATCCAAGCTCAAAAGGCTATCAAACTGAACATACCCTTTGACCCAGCAGTGCCATTACTGGGCCTGTATCCCAAGGAAATCATAAAGGAAGGAAAAGGATCCACATGTGCAAAAATGTTTGTAGCAACACTTTTTTGGGCTAGCAAAGAACTGAGGAGATGTCCATCAACTGGGATATGGTTGAATAAGTTGTAGTATGTGAAGATAAAAGAATATTACTATTCTATAAAAATGATGAACAAGCTGATTATAGAAAGACCTGGAAAGATTTTCATGAACTGATGCTGAACAAAACAAGCAGAACCAGGAATACAGAGTATATAATAACAGCAAGAATGTGCGATGATCAACTATGAAAGACTTGATTCTTCTTAGTGGTTCCGTGATCTAAAGCAATCCCACTATATTTGGACAAAAATGTCATCTGCATCCAGAAAAAGAACTATGGAGATTGAATATAAATCAATAGATGCTAAGTTCACTGCTTTTTTTCTGTTTTTTTCCTCTCCCATTGTTTTTCCTTTTCACTCTGATTTCTCTCTCCCAACATGATTCATAAAGCAATGTGTAAGAAAAATAAATTTAAAATTGTATCTAATAGGAAGTACTTGGCCTAATTTCTCCAACAGGTAAAATATATATAGATAGATATAGATATACATGTTCATAATATCTGGGTCAGCTATACTATGTACCCTACCCCTCTCAGTTGAATTTAAAGAAGTGTACCACTGGATATCAGTGGGGAAATGTCCCCAGATTTCTATTAGAAAAAAAATGCCCACCCATACCACCCTCATTATGGTTCTGCATCAAGGGAATTCTAAGTGTTACAGAGAGATAGTCAGTAGTCAGACACCCTCCAAGGAACTATGGTTATCTTTGCAAGATTGTGATATCCTTACAAAAATGGTGATATCCCAAATTTACATTACTCAGATCATTTCACTGGTGTCCTAAATACCTCCAATATGGTTCACTCCCTGGGTCTGAAAGCAACCTTCCTCAATTAGTGCAATAGGTATATTTAAAAAGCACATTATTTGTGTCAAACTCTTAATGTTTTATCTCCAGAATGCATACCAAGCTTCAATAGAAATCTCAGAAGTGCTAATACCTTACCTAGGAAAGGAATGTTCTTTAACTCAAAACACAATGGAAACAAATATTTTCCTAACAACAAAATCATAAGAGGAAGAAACATGTTTCTAACACAAAAGTGACAATGTTGCACCAACCTCACTGTCTCCCAGGGTTTCCAAAATGCAGTTCTTGTTTCATAGAAAGCCATTACCTCTTACTATTTCTGTCTCCAAGAAATGAATACAGTATTTCTGCTGCATTCTTCCCTGTGGGGCAAGACAGATAATGTATTATTTATTTAAAAAAAAAAGAATTAAAGTGAAAAAGCTGCCACTTTAGTAATTAAGTCTTATTTTTCATCAATAAAATTTTTTTAAAAATAATTTGTTAAGAATAACTAGCCTATTTAAGTCTCAAACAACATAGATACCTTCATCAACTGCCAGATATTGTATTTCTGAACTTTTGAGACCTTGAGCCTTGCATAGCAAATATATTTTAATATCCCCTCTTAAAAAAAAAATCACCATTCTAATCAAAGTCCCATATCTTGGTGCTTCTAAAATACCAGTTTTTTAGTACTTTAACCTCAGGTAATGATATGCACTGAACTCCATATCTAAGAAAAAGAAAGTTGACCGGAAATAAGCTAACAGTACTACAGGTTCTCTTCAGAGATGCATTTAAGTGCTTCAGATTTGAAATGTAGCACCTATGGAAACTGTGTAACTGCCTTCTTCTCTAGGATTCAACAAAGAAGGGGGTGCTTCTTCATCTTACTCTTCCTTCCCACATACTTACAAGAGCAAATACTGCCCCAGCCTTGCCTGGAGACATATTTAACACCAGGTACTGCATATGGGAGCCTTCTACCCTTATAGCCCCAAACTCAGCCATAGGAGGCCCTCTAATACTGAAGATTCATTTTCTGATTAATTTGAATAGACAACACACAAAAGATATGGAGAAAGGTTTTTTCACCTTGCTTAGGTTTTCAGATATCATGTGTTGTATGGATTTTCTGCAGATCAAGAGAAAATATGAGAGAGTGAGAAGAGAGAGGAAGAGGGAGAGAAGGAATGAAGAAGGGAGGGAGGAAGAGAAGGAAGGAGGGAGAGAAGGAAAAAGGGAGAAAATAAGGGAGGGGGAGGGAGAGAGATGTACATACATATACATACATGTATGTGTTTTATTTTTGGATATATAGACACAGCTCTATATCCAAAATACAATTTTACAAATAAGAAAATGAGGCCTCTAGAAATTAAGTAACTTGCTCAATGTCACTGTTAGTAAGTAGTAGAGTTTAGAATCAAACTCAGGTCTTTCCTTCAAATGTAGATTACCTATATTTAAAATAACTTCGGGAAAGGGAAGTGAACAAGCATTTAAATGCCTAATATGTAACAGGTACCGTACAAACATTGTTTAATTTAATCCTCAAACAACTTAAAGGTAAATGCTATTACCATCTCCATTTCAAAGATGAGGAAATTGAGGATAAGCAACTTGCTCAGGATAATACAGCTAATAAATGACAAAAGCCATATTTGAACTTAGGACTTTCTGACTCTGGACTCAGTACTCTAACCACTGTGTCATCTACAATAACATACACTAATAATTACAGAAAGACAAATAAGAGTAACAGATGCTATCTCATATCCAACAGACTGGTAAAGAAGACAAAAAAGGAACATGACAATTAGTAAAGGAGCTGCAGGAAAAAGGGCACAATAACACATTGCTGGTGGTATTGAAATAAGCATTGTAGAAAACAATATGGAACCATGTTTAAAAAAAAAAGTCACAAACTGTGCATACCCTTTGACTCACTCATAGCACTATTCAATCCACATCTCAAAGAGTTCAAAGAAGATAAGAACCCATATATGCAGAAATAGTCATGTCAAGTCTTTCTGTGATAGGAAAACACTTGAGGATAAGGAAGTGCCCCACATTTGGATAATGGCTAAATAATGGAATATTATAAGAAATGACAAAATGAATGATTTTAGGTAAACTTGGAAAGACTTATATAAACTGAAGCAGAATGAAAAAGGCAGAAAACCAGGAGAACAATTTATATAAAGAATAATGACTTGGAAAGACTTAAGACCTTGTGAGCAATGCAATGACCAGCCATGATTCTAGAAGACTGATCATGGAGCATGCTAGCCACCCACTGAAAGAGATGAAAGAGGCAAGTAAAATAAAACCTCCATTTTTGGACAATATAGGAATTTGTTTTTCTTGACTATGCATATTTATTACAAGAGTTTTATTTTTCTTTTTTTAAGCAGTGGAGGGGATAAGGAAAAGAATAGAAAAGGATAAAGTAGAAGGGGAAAAAGAAAAGAACAAAAAGAAGGTCATAGAAGTATTTTTTTCTTTTAAAGCACAGAAAGAAATAGAAGAGAGGCCATAAAAACTAGCTGTAAGAAACAGTTCCCCCCCCCTTATTTAACATTTTATCTTTCCCCAGTTACATGTAAAAATAGTTTTTAACATTAACCATAGAGTTAGATTTCTATACTCAAATGAATTGTTTATGTTATTCCCTCTGAGCCAATTTTGATGAGAATAAGGTTTAAGCATTGCCCACCACCACTATTCCCATTTTCCACTCCACTGTAAGAGCTCTTTTGAATCTCTTGTAAAGATTTTTTATTATAAATAATATATGTGTAATAAAAATTCTAATCTAGATATTTCAGAGCTACCATTTTTTTCCAGCAGATTCTGATTTAGGAGTCAGAGTCTTATAGTGTGGCTTGAAATGATCAATCAATTCTCGACAATGCTCTCCTGTGTATTTGTGAATCAAAGACTGAAGAACTTGTTCTTATCACAGAGCTCTGATCCTGACCCTATGATGATCTAATGATCACCATGACTCGAAGAATACCCATATTGTCCTTCACTTGTGGACTTGTCTTGGAAAACCACTAAGGCCCTGAAAATGATAGTTAAGTAATACTATTATCTTTGAAGTTTTACCTTTAAAATGAGACAAAAGTGTGGTAATTCTTAAATTTAAGAATTACGTCCCCTCAATTTTTTTCAGGTCAGATCTTTCAGATTTTTATCTATTTTTTCATTCTTTTGATATATTTGGTTGTTCCTTGATCTTTCATGGAGTCATTAGCTTCTGTTTACATAATTCTAATGTTTAAGGAGTTGTTTTCTTTGGTATCTCCTTTTTTTTTCATTTGGTTGCCTTTGAAGGAGTTCTCAGTGGACTTTTGCACTTCTTTTACCATTGGGTCTGTCTATTCTGTTTTCTAAATTTATATTCTCTTCAGTATATTATATGCCTCTTTGCCAAGCTGTTGACTCTATTGTCATAATATTCTTGAATTACTCTCATTTATTTTTCCAATTTTATTCTCCCTTTCTTGTTTGATTTTTTAAATCCTTTTTGATTTCTTCCAGAGCTTGAGACCAATTCAAATTTTAAGTTTTTGCTTATAACTGTTTTAATGTTGTCTTCTTAGTTTATGTTTTGATCTTTCCTGTTACCATCATAACCTTTTATGATCAGGTCTTTTTATTGTTGTCAGCAAATTTTCCCAGCCTAATTTTTTTTTACTTTTAACTTTAAGTTGGGCTTTGCTCCCAAGATGGAGCTGACATTGTCCCAAGCTTTAGGTTTTTCATGCTGCTGTTTTCAGAGTTAGGTCATAAGTATTCTTTTCCACTTTGTAACTGTAACCTGGATCCTTGTACCTGCTAGGGTTCCTCCTGGCCCTAGGAGTACAAGCCCGAACCATGGATAAGCAATGAAAGGGAGTCTTGCTCCCAGTACCAACAAAGGGTCCCTTATAATCTCTTTCTGATGAGTTTTCCTATCCTTTACTGTCTGAAGGCTGAGGGTTCTGAGAACTATCTCCACCAATTCTATCACCACACCAAGGCACGCTGCTTGCTAGGATTAAACTCAACTCACACCCCAGTGAGACAGACCTTTTCTGCCAATCTTCTAAGTTGTTTTCAGATTGAAAACTGTTTTATTCTTTTATTGGTTCTGCAGCTCCAGAATTTGTTTTGAGGTGCTCTTTTAACATTGTTTGGAGGGAAATTTTGGAGAAGTCAGGCAAGTTCCTGCCTTTACTCCACCACCTTTGCTCCAATCCCCAATGCTGGATATTTTACCAGTAAATAATCAACTATCATTCTACCTAAGACATAATTATTTTAATTGCACTTGATCAATGTTTTATGTCATATACTCTTCCACAGGATTTCAGAGATTCAAGAAGAGCCTTCTAACAGAACAATCAACTAATAAACATTTATTATGTCCTTACTACATGCCAGCCACTGAATACAACACATACAATCAGTGAAAGAATTCCTATTTCCAATGAGCTTACACTCTAATAGGAAAAATTACAAGTACCAATATAACTACAAACAGAATAAATAAAGAAAATAAATACAAATTTGTGAAAAGTAGTTAAATACAAGGGTAGGAAGAAGGGAGAATTCTAGTGATTGTGGGATCAGGGAAGGATTCATATAAAAAGGTGATACTTAAGCTGCATCTTGAAAGAAGAGAGTGATTCTGTAAATTAGAAGTGAGAAGGAAGAACATTCCCAGCGTATAACATGGCTAGTGAAAAGGTACAAAGATGAGAATTAGACAATCTGGTGTAAAAAAAAAAAACCCACATATCTTGGCTGGATTGCAAAGTATGGGAGGGAGAATGATGTTCAATGAAGCTGTAAAGATAGGTTGGAGCCAGCTTGTGAAGAATGTTACACACTAAACAGATGAATTCATATTTTATTTTATCCTAGAGACAGTAGGGGTCTACTAAAATTGAATAAGTAAGTGACACAGTCAAATCTGCACTTAACAAAAATTACTTTGGCTAGGATGTGTAACATAGATCAGAGAAGGGAGAGAATAAAGGAAGGGAGGCCAATCAAAAGATGGTTACAAAAATCTAGACAAGGGGTGATTAGGGTCTGAAGTAAGGTGGTGGCTATAAGAGTAAAAAGAAAAGGTCAGGTTTGGAAATCTAAAGTCACCAATGAGGCAACTTATTTAAGATATATTGTTCTGAATTTCAAGTGAGAGTTCAAGTCCTGGTTCTGTCATTTACTACTTCATTTTACATGCAGCAAGGCACTGAATGACTCAAGGTATATTTTTGAACTCCCAAAGTGCTTACTATGTGTACCACTCTCTGGCACTATATGTTTAACCTTCCTCCCTAACCAGACTGTAAGATTCTCAAGGGCAAGGAGTTATATAACATTTTATCCCCGGTATAGAATCTTTCATATAGGAGCTATTCTATCAAAGTTAATGGATAGTATAATGGCAATCAACTAACAGAATCATTTCCTGGTATTTAAAAATATCAAAAAGTGAAAGAGATTACATTTTGTACATAAAAGTAACATCCTTGGAGCCAAACAACAGATTGTTTATTCTGTATGTGAATTGTGCAAAATATGTTTTATGAAAGAAGAATGACTAGGTTGTCATGGAAATGATTCTAATTTGAGACTGACTGGATCAACAGATATTTTATTTCTGAAGTTGCCATGTTTCCAACAATCTCTCAAGAATGTACAGATTCATAGTGCAATAAAAATAATAGATTTGGTTCTGAATATTTGTAATTAGTGTGAAAATGAGTCCAAAATGAGTTATTTCATTTGCCAATATTAAAATGAAATCCTACATTTTTACAAATGGTTTATTTTGCTTTGAAAAATCAATGGTTCTATGTGACCAAGAAGGCAGAATTAGAAATTTTCTCTAATTCTCATGTCCTTTAAAACTACTACAAAATAGAAATTATACATGAGATAAAGAAATTTTTGTTGTCTCTATGGTATAAGATATAAAGAACTCGACTGAGGTAATTACCCAATGAATTAACAACCAAAAAAATAGACTAACTCAGAATCCTCACACGCCATCACACTGTTGGAGGGCTTCACAAACCCTGGGCTTGTAAAATAACTCTGCTCCCCTAAAACCTGTACTACAGAAAATGGGAAGCATGTTCTATCTGAAGAACATGGTACTGTACTGTGGCAATTTGCTGGGATGCAACAATATTCAGTCAGAGTACTGAGGAACAAAGAAAAATGGAGATTGTTGTCAGTATATATAGAAGGTGTTTCATTAGACCTGAAAGAAAGGGAGCTGGCATTTAGTTGAGGGTAGTTCTGCCCCTTATAGATCGCATGGGGCAGAGATCATGAAGAAAATTATTTCTAAAACCACAAAAAAGAAACAGGGATAAAAGTTAAAACCAAATAGAAGTAATGGCAGAGGAATAGATCTGGAACAATATTGACCAAACTTCACAACATTCTATCAACAGGTGAATCAATGTTTGTTTTTCAACGGGACTAAACTGCAAATTCTAGGGCACATAAAATGGGAGAAGGAAAAAAAGATAAAAGGAATAAGCTTATGCTGCACACTAACTCAGAAAAATAACTCCTATAATCTCTCAGCAAGAACAGAGCTACAGAAGAATAGATGAGATGGAAAAGGGAGAGACCAAAATGGGGGGAAGAATAGGAGAAATAGTGATAGGAGAAAAGAAAAATAATGGTGCACGTGGTACTTAAAATGAGTGTGATCTTCAATAATTTGGTACTCAGATATACTACTATCTCTGAGAGAATGTTGTTCTTACCATGGACAGCATCTTATCTCAAGGGAACAGCTCCTGGGGGCAAGTGACATCCAGAAAAGTGAGAGGACAGGGAGAATTTATAGAAAATGGAGGAAAATGATCATGGAAAAATAAAGAGACACCAATGAACTGCAAGATCAGAGACATATGAAAAGTCTCTTCCGAAGTAAAAAATTAGTACTTTTAAGGTATAGCACAACAGAAAAGGTAGAATCTACAAGGCAATAATAAACTATTTAGAAAAAAAGAATTCAAAATATGTACTCTAGAAGCTTTAACTTCATTAGGAATACAAAAACTAAAGAAATAATTCATGAGTAAAAGGGACATGAATCAAAGAACAAAAGTCCAAAAATGAAAGAAGGAAAAGAGAAACAATGAAAATAATGAGGAAACAGTTTTTAGGGGAAAAAAGTTACAGAATGTGAAACAAAAAATTTTTAAAAGTTGAAGGGCAGAAAGGAAGGACAGTTTTACTTTACTTATCTAAGAGAAAAAAACATGGTAAAGAATTAAATAATACGAAGGAAAGAAAGAGAAAGGAACGAAGGAAAATTAAGAAAATAGGTGACAACCTAGATGAGTATGGGTTTGCAGATGAAGGGAAGAGAGCCAATGGAAAAGGGTTACCTGGAAATAGATTAAGCAAAAACAATGGAAGAAACAAATACTATCTTTACATAGGAAGGGGAGGGCAATCCTTACTTTAAAAAATTAGAGACCTAAGAAAATTATAAACTTAATTCTCATAACTTTACAGGTGAATTGATTAAACAATACAATAAAATAAAAAATAGTGACAAACTGGTTAAGAAAATAAAACCTTGCGATCCTTTCATATAAGAAACTTATCTTTAAAAAAAACATTCACAGAATAAAAATGAGGGGTTAGAACAAAATTAACTATGTATCAGTTGAATCCAAAGAAGCAGCAATTGCAATGATGCAATGAGACAAAGCAAAACCAATAATTCACAACACAAAAAGAGATAAAGAAGCTACATTATGACAAAATCAATCATTAACTTACAAGCTCCATATACCTTAGCATCTAAACTCATACAAGAAAAATTAAGTAAATTAAAAGAAAACATAGACAATTATAAAATAGTAGTAAGAGATTTTAATACTCTCCTCTATGTTTGGGAAAAATAAATCTAACAGAAAGATAAATACGAGAAATATAGAACTGAATAAATTACTGGAAAAACTAGAGATAAAAAAAAAACATAAGGCATCTTCTAAATGGGGCTGCTGAAGAAAGAAAAAAATTATCAGGACCACACTGTACTTTTACAAAAAAGAAACTGATCACATAATAGAGCACAGAAATATTTAAAAATAAAATTTAAAAAGCAGAAATCATAATTTCTTTACAAACAAAATAAAATTATTAATCAGTTCAAGAAGGACAAATAAATTACAAAAATAGAAATGGAGCTTTAACAATGAAATTCTAAATAATGAATGGGTAAAAAAAGCCAAAGAAATAATTAATTTTGTGAAGGAAAATTATAATTATGAAACAACACACCAAAATTTCTGGAATGCACCTAAAGCAATCTCCAGATGAAAAGTTATATTCCTACAAACACAAATAAATAAAACATAAAAGGAAAGGATTAATTAAATGAATATTAATTTTTTTTAAATTAGAAATCCAATAAACAAATCCAAAATAAGGTATTTTCTTAGTTTTGGAAAGATTAATAAAACTTAATAAACCTTTAACTACCCTGATTAAATGTAAGAGGGAAGACAAATCAATAAAACAGCACCCAAACAAGGTGGCAGCACAAATCCAGAAAAACAGAATTATTGCAGCCTATTATGCACAGTTATATGTTAAAAAAAGAGAGAGAGAGAGAGAAAACAAAAAGGAAATAGAGAAATGCTTTCAAAATTTAAAATACTCAAACTTATGAGACAAAATAAAAATCTTAAATAATCCAATTTCAGAAAAATGCTTTAGGCAGCTGTTACTGCCAAAGGAAAAAAAGTCCTAGTCCTCATGGATTTTCTGGAGAATTGTATCACACTTTTTAAAAAGAATTCATATAAGAGCTACATAAATTATTCTCAGAACTATAGAAACTGAAAGTAGATTGAAACATGCTATTTTCACCTTTTTGTTGTTGCTTTTGTTGTTTTCTCATGGTTTTCCCTTTTGTTGTGATTTCTTTCCCAACGTAACTCATATGGAAATATGCTGGAAACTGATTGTACATGTATAATTTATATCAATTTGTATAATGTCTTGGGTAACTCAAGTTGGATGGAACTCAAAATCATATAGGAATGAATGCTGAAAACCCTCTATAACATGTAATTGGAAAAATAATATACCATTAATTTTTTTTAATTTTTAAAATTCAATAACAATTAAAAGCATTCCAATAGATTCATTTTATGAAACAAACACAATTCTCACATGCAAAACATGGAAAGATAAAGCACAGTAGAATGACCATTATCATTAATAAATGTGGGTTCAAAAATTGCAAGTAAAATTCTGTTAAACATATTAAAGCAATTCAATCTAGAAATCATTCATGCAAGGAATCAAGTTGGATAAACCAGGAAGACACAGATTGTTCAACTTCAAGAAAACCCTACAAGAATAAGCATAGAGGATAGTTTTTTAATATCATAAAAAGTATCTACCTAAAAGCAAGAACAAGCATTTTATGAAATGGGGATATACTAGAACCTTTCTCAATAAATATAGGAGTAAAGCAAAGAGCCTCACTTTCCCTTCTATTAATTTTATGTAGTTCTAGAAATGCTAACAACAATAAGACAAGAGAAAGACAATAAAAGTGCAATAATAGATAATGAAAAAATAAAAAACTATCCCTATTTGATGAAGATGAGCTACTCAGAAAATCCTAGGTAATCAGCAAAGATACAATCTGAGACAATAAATTCAGCAAAGTTCCAAGCTACAAAGTAAACCATAAAAAATAGAATTTCTATATAATAATAAAAATCTAATAAAGGGAAATTCTATTTCAAATAATTATAAAATGCATTAAATAGTTGGACACCATCTACCAAAGCACACAAAATGCCTATATAAAATCAACTATAAAGTACTCATTAAAATAGATGGAGAAATATTAAGTTCAAGGCAAGCCAAGACATTTGCCAATATGCCCCTTCAGATCTCATGGAAACAGATTATAACCCTGGCAAACCGTAGTGTCTCCTAAGTCTTTAGACCTGCATCTAACCCAGCCCATAGACATCACAGATGGAAGAAATAACTATGGAGAAAAGTTCACCCATCCATTCAAATGCCAGGCAAGCCCAGTTGATAAAGCAGGACACTATACAAGGAAGACAGAAAGAAATCAGCATGCCAAGTCAAGTTACTACCACACTATCTTGACCAACATCTTTTCTCATACCCTGATGGGACCAGCCCATGACCTTTCTAGGAATAGTGATATTATATAATGGGAAAATTAGAAAGTATTCCAACAAAAATTAAACTTAGAACAACATCTTATATTATATCCATAATAAATTCTAAATGGATACATGAACTTTTTATTAAAGATCATACCATAAAAATATCAGAAGATCATATACTTTTCACAACTATAAGTAGGAGACATAGTCTTAATCAAACAAGGATAGAAGAAATTACCAAAACAAAAAAGTTAAATAGATAACTTTGATTATATGAAACTGAAAAGCTTCTGAACAAAATAATGGACCAAGGATAAGAATACAGGGATAGAAAGGGAAGTGGTGAGATGATAAAAAGCTACAACAAAAAAACTTTACCAAATTTCTCAGGCACTGCCACCAAACTGGTGCACATCCTCATCTCTACTACAATATCCTGCTACTTGCCTCAAGTTTCTCTCAACTCCAGTTCACTATCCTCCACTGAGTTACAAAATCAATCTTTTTAAAGTGTAGATCCGATGTTCATTCTGGGTGGGGGGCCGGTGGAGAAGTGAGAGAATCTGGAACTTAATGGTTTTTTTTTTTAATTAAAGCTTTTTATTCACAAAGCATATACATGGGTAATTTTTCCAACACTGACCCCTGAATAATCCCTGCTGCAAATTTCCCCTTCTTTCCCCCATCCTCTCCCCGACCAGGCAGGCAGTCCAATACATGCTAAATATGCTGAAATACAATGCCAGATCCAATATGTGTATACATATTCCTACAACCATCTGGTTGCACAAGAAAAATCAGATCAAGAATGAAGAAAAAGAAAAACTGAGAAAAAAGAAACAAAATGCAAGCAAATAACAGAGAGAGTGAGAATGCTATGTTGTGTTCCACCCTCTGTTCCTAAGGTTCTCTCGCTGGGTGTAGATGGTTCTCTTCATCACTGCACAAACAGAACTAGTCTGAATCATCTCAATGTTGAAGAGAGCCATGCTCATCAGAATTGATTCTCAAATAGTACTGTTGTTGATCTCCTGGTTCTTCTCATTTCACTCAGCATCAGCTCATGTAAGTCTCTCCAAGCCTCTCTGAAATCATCCTGCTGGTTGTTTCTTAGAGAACAATAGTATTCCATAGCATTCATATACCATAATTTATTCAGCCATTCTCCAAATGATAGGCATCCACTCAGTTTCCAGTTTCTTGCCACTAGGAAAAGGGCTGCCACAAACATTTTTGCACATGTGGGTGTCTTTCCCTCTTTTAAGATCTCTTTGGGATATAATCCCAATAGAAACACTGATGGATCAAAGGGTATACACAGTTTGATAACTTTTTGAGCACAGTGGAATTTAATATTTTAAAAAGAAATGTAAAAAATGTTTTACATGTAACTGGAGAAAATATATTTTAAAATAAAGTATAGGTCTGATAACATCACACCCATCCTACTTCATTTAATGAATTCCAGAAGATCCCTATCACTTGCAAGATGATATATAAACTGTTCTGTTTGGTTTTCAAAGTCCTTCATAATCTGGACCTCTCCTACTTGTATTATCCCTTGCCTTAGAGATGACAATCTTTAGAACCAAGGTTACAATTTGGGGAACAGAACTGGAGAGGTTTCTGCCAGTTCTAGATCAAGAATCTTTATCCCTTGCTGAGTGAAATGAATAGAACCAGAAGATCGCTGTACACTTCAATATTGTATGAGGATGTATTCTGATGGAAGTGGATATCTTCAACATAAAGAAGATCCAACTCACTTTCAGTTGATCAATGATGGACAGAAACAACTATACCCAGAGAAGGAACACTGGAAAGTGAATGTAAATTGTTAGCACTACTGTCTATCTAACCCAGGTTACTTATACCTTCTGAATCTAATACTTAATGTGCAATAAGAAAATGGTATTTACAAACATATATTATATCTAGGTTATACCGTAACACATGTAAAATGTATGGAATTGCCTGTCATCTAGGGGAGGGAATAGAGGGAGGGAGGGGATAATTTGGAAAAATGAATACAAGGGATAATGTTATAAAAAAATTACTCATGTATATATATAGTCAGAAAATTATAAATAAAATTTTAAAAAAGAATCTTTATCCTTTTTGAAAGGGCATGAAACACACCATCTGAAGAAAGTATTGTAACACTCAACTGAAAAACCATAGTAACTCCACAGCCAAACCTCAGTCTTAAGTGGTGGAGAATGGACATCTCATTTCTATTGCCTTCCCTTCTTCAGTCTCTATGTGCGTTCATGGGAAAGTATACTCCAGTGTTTTGGGGGAAAGTCTTTGTAATTACTGTTCTTGATATTTCATTTCAGAATTATTTTCTCTACTAGTTGATACTCTACTTCTCTACTAATTGTTAATAGAAAACATGCTAGTTTGGGGAATGTTACCCCTAGAATCAATTCTGGGTACTCAACCTACCAGAAAGTACAATTCAGGAGAATGAGTGGAAAGAATGTACCTATATAAGGCAATTTGAAGGAGAGAAGCCCTAATACCTAGGAAATCAGAAGAGATCTCATGTAGGAAATAGCATCTGAGCTATTTCAAAAGAATCTAGGGATGTTAAAAGGCCAAAGTGAGGACAAAGTATATTCAGTCATGAGATAGAAAACACCAGCAAAATTAATAAGTGTTGGACCTTTCCTTACAGTTTTTCAAGACATTTTTGAAGTATTTCAAAGATTCCAAATCTTTACAAACTTCCATCTTAATATACAGTTAGCTTACAGTCTATACTTAAATATTGATTCAGTCTAAAAAGTAACAAAGATATCTGGGTGTTTCTTTTAATTTAAAAAAATCACTGCAACTTTATATTTAATTGTGTATGTTTTTCCCAACAGAAAACCAAATCTGAGCTAATGCTAGTAAAAGGGGAAACATCTATTAGCAAATGCATTAATCAGGGTCTTGATTACACTCCTATTGTCAACTATAATCATGTGTTTGAAACAAGGACCCATTAGTTTATTACAGTTATTACTGCCTCTCACTAAGAGATAATGTATTTGAATTTCCACAAGTCTGTGTGAACCATATAAGTAAAACATTCCATTGTAGAGGTCTAGGCCACCTCAATATTTTCACATTATGAAATTGTCATCAAGAAAATCATTTAAGCCAAGAAATGGTCACTTTTTTGTAAGGTTTATTAGGCCAGAACATTGGAGAATGCTAAAAAAAATTAAGTTTACTTAGCTTTGTCTAAATAATTTTACAGTCTCTCTCTCATGTAATTTTTTGGGATAAGATAGACATGTAAGAGCTAGATTACAATACAGGTAAATGACTCTGAAACTGATCAAATGACTAGACTCACATCTTAGCTTGAATGCCATTTTCCTGATCTCCCCAACAGCTGGTGTCCATCCTGTCCCCCATTTGCAGATATAACTTTTGGACATATTCTATATTTACTTTATGTATAAATGGTACTTCCTTAATTGAACGAAGCTAGTCCATGGTAAGGGGATAATCTATTTTGTCTTTGCGTCAGTGGCACCTCACAAAATCCCTGACATATTGTAGGGATAGGGACTAGATCTTGATTTCACTGGGGAACAGACTCACCAAAGGAATAAACTCACTCTAGTAACACAGGTGAAAAACTTCTCTGCAACTTCTGGCATTACAGAGTTGCCTAAATTGAGAGAGTAGGAAACATGCCAACAGTCATGCAGCCAATGTGCAGCAACAGAGAATCCAGATATCAGGTCTCCCTGAGTCTTAGAGCTGCCTCTCTCTGACTGAATGAGGTAATGACCCACAAATAACTACCTGGTCATGAGCTATTTATTGAATATTGCTATCGGTGTCTTAGATGTAAGTATAAATGGTACACTTTTTCAGATATACAGATGATACAAAGATATTTAGGATAAATGTGTGAGCATCCTAAAATGATGTTGATAGAATATAATTTTGGAGCAATAAACAAATGAATTATCTTAAAATTGAGTTCAGGAAAAATATCAAGTGCTCATGGGTAGGCTGAGCTAATATAATAAAAATGTCAATTCTACTTAGTCTACTTGTTCAGTGCTATACCAATCAAACTACCAAAAGATTATTTTATGGAGCTAAAAAATATTAACAAAATTTGTCTGGAAAAATAAAAGGTCAAGAATATTAAGGGAATTAATGAAAAAATTCAAAGAATGATGGCCTAGAAGTATCAGACCTAAATTTCTATTATAAAGTAGCAGTCATCAAAATCAACTGGTACTGGCTTAGAAACAGAGTGGTGGATCAGTGGAATAGGTTAGACACACATGACACAATAATCAATGACTAGAGTAAGCTATTGTTTGATAAACCCAAAGACTCCAGCTTCTGGAATAAGAATTCACTATTGTACAAAAATTGCCAGGAAAACAATATGTCAGAAACTCAGCATAGACCTACATCTTACAATCCATACCAAAATAAGATCAATATAGGTACATGATTTAGGTGTAAGGGATGATATTATAAACAAATTAGGAGAGCAAGGGATAGTTCATCTATCAGATCTTTGGAGAAGGGAGGGATGGACAAAGTAGAACTTGAAAACATGAAATGCAAAATGGATAATTTTGGTTACATAAAATTAAAAAGGTTTTGCACAAGTAAAACCAATGTAGCCAAAATTAGAAGAGGAACAGAAATGTGGGGAAATGTTTACAGCCAGTGTTTCTGATAAAGGCCTTGTTTCTAAAATACATAAAGAACTGACCCAATTTATAAGATTACAAGTCATTCCCCAATTGACAAATGTCCAAAGGATATGAACAGTCAATTTTCAGATGAAAAAATTAAAACCCATCTCTAGTCATATGGCAAAATAGAAGAATTGTACATGTTTAAAAAATATTGAATTATGCTCTTTTTAACCTGGCGCTCTTCACCCTGGCTCCCTAGCCTGGGTGGCCAAGCCAAGATGGGTAGCCAAAAGAGGTAAGGATTTTGGTAGTGAACACGTGGGTCTTCTGACCAGGTGTTCACTCGGGAATCAACAAGTCAGGGCATCAGTCAGGGTATTATGTGAGTAGGTATAATAAAGGCTTTTAAGATTACACATGGCTGTTCTTGAGTGCGCTACCGGTTATTAAGCTATAGATTCAAGAGATTGTGGCCAGAGACCTTTGAAGGCCTCAGAGGAGGTGAGCCGGGTAGAGTTGACACTGCAAAGGTCAGTGGTCAAAGGTACTCTGTTGGGCCTAGGACAGACTAGTAATTGTAACTGCCAGGAGGACACTTTACAAATGGCGCCTGAACATGGACGCATCAGGAATTATCAGGTTTTGAAAATATTTAATATTCAGAATTAAGATTCTGAAAGATCCGGTAGAAACGCCACTTAGGAGGGAAGGCAGAGAAGTAATATGGACCCAGGTAACTCTGGGATCAGGCTCAAGGACACAGCTGAACATAATGCTTATATAAAGAGGTTAAAGAGCCAGATGGAAGATCTTTTTTTTTTTATTTTTTTTTATTTTTTTTTTAATTTTTTTTTTATTCATTTTTCCAAATTATCCCCTCCCTCCCTCCACTCCCCCCCCCGGATGGCAGGCAATCCCATACACCCTACATGTGTTACAATATAACCTAGATACAATATACACATGTAAATACCATTTTCTTGTTGCACATTAATTATTAGCTTCTGAAGGTATAAGTAACCTGGGTACATAGACAGTAGTGCTAACAATTTACATTCGCTTCCCAGTGTTCCTTCTCTGGGTATAGTTATTTATCTCCATCATTGATCAACTGGAAGTGAGTTGGATCTTCTTTATGTTGAAGATTTCCACTTCCATCAGAATACATCCTCATACAGTATTGTTGTTGAAGTGTATAGTGATCTTCTGGTTCTGTTCATTTCACTCAGCATCAGTTGATGTAAGTCTCTCCAAGCCTCTCTGTATTCCTCCTGCTGGTCATTTCTTACAGAGCAATAATATTCCATAACCTTCATATACCACAATTTACCCAACCATTCTCCAATTGATGGACATCCATTCAACTTCCAGTTTCTAGCTACAACAAAAAGAGCTGCCACAAACATTTTGGCACATACAGGTCCCTTTCCACTCTTTAGTATTTCTTTGGGATATAATCCCAATAACAGCAATGCTGGGTCAAAGGGTATGCACAGTTTGACAACTTTTTGGGCATAGTTCCAAATTGCTCTCCAGAATTGCTGGATTCTTTCACAACTCCACCAACAATGTATCAGTGTCCCAGTTTTCCCACATCCCCTCCAACATTCATCATTATTTGTTCCTGTCATCTTAGCCAATCTGACAGGTGTGTAGTGGTATCTCAGAGTTGTCTTAATTTGCATTTCTCTGATCAGTAGTGATTTGGAACACTCTTTCATATGAGTGGAAATAGTTTCAATTTCATCATCTGAGAATTGTCTGTTCATATCCCTTGACCATTTATCAATTGGAGAATGGTTTGGTTTCCTATAAATCAGGGTCAGTTCTCTATATATTTTGGAAATGAGACCTTTGTCAGAACCTTTACTTTTAAAAATATTTTCCCAATTTGTTACTTCCCTTCTAATCTTGTTTGCATTAGTATTGTTTGTACAGAAACTTTTTAGTTTGATGTAATCAAAATCTTCTATTTTGTGATCAATAATGATCTCTAGTTCTCCTCTGGTCATAAATTCCTTCCTCCTCCACAGGTCTGAGAGGTAGACTATCCTCTGTTCCTCTAATCTATTTATGATCTCATTCTTTATGCCTAAATCATGGACCCATTTTGATCTTATCTTGGTATATGGTGTTAAGTGTGGGTCCATATCTAATTTCTGCCATACTAATTTCCAGTTTTCCCAACAGTTTCTTCCGAATAATGAATTTTTGTCCCTAATGTTAGTATCTTTGGGTTTGTCAAAGATTAGATTGCTATAGATGTACCCTTTTTTGTCCTTTGTATCTAATCTGTTCCACTGATCTACCGGTCTATTTCTTAGCCAGTACCAAATGGTTTTGTGACTGCTGCTATATATTATAGCTTTAGATCAGGTACACTTAGACCACCTTCAGATGGAAGATCTTTTAACAGAGATCACCACTGAAGAACAGCAGGAAGCTTGTAATCAAGCTCCCAGAAGGCTATCCCCACACCCACTAAATATAGCTAGGAGAGGGAGCATCCTAGAGCTAATGCATATGTATGACAGTATAGAGTATAAAATGCCACAAGAGTTGATGGAATTGCAGGCTAAACTACAGATTGAGATAGAGAAAGAAGAAAAAGCTAGGTTACTACAGATAGAACAGGAAGAGTTCAAACCAGTGGCTGAAGCTAAGGAGGGAAATAAAAGAACCACATGGACTTCAGTTGGAGAAATTCTTCTTAGAATTTTGTTGGTTTACCTCGTGCATTATTGTTTTAAGGAATTTATTGATTACTCTTTCATTGAGAAGAAGTTTAGTTCTTTTTATGTGCAAAGCTCAGGTTGGATTTTAAATCTGCCTTTGGGGAATTTTCCAATTCCTTTTCCCTCTGCCTCACCTTCATGGGCCAAGGGAGAAGGGGGAGGAGGAAAAGGAAGGGCGATAATATCATCACCACTGCCCATTAATCCATTCAAAACTCCTGTGTCTTCATTTCAAAGGACAGGAGTAGACTTTATGGCCCAAGGCAAAAAGGAATTGTGGGGTATTGAGTATAATCAGAAAAATTTTTAAAATACAGTTCAGTTAATTTCTAAGAAACCTTACAGGGATAAGACCTTGCAGTTAGAGAGAGTGGAGTTTTATACTTGTAAAACTGCTGGGATTGTCTTTGGAGAGTTGGAACTCCTCTTTTCTTACCTCGTGGATTTTTCACTTCCACAGGTGGGCTTGATTTCCCAACCTCCTACGAGTAATCATAAAGCAGTGTTTATGTTTAGAATAGTTTGGAAAATTGCTGTTTTAATCACTAGAATAAATAGACAGTGTGTGATCTTTGACCCAGGAGGAAAAGTAATATCAGATTTATTGATTCACACTCCTGAAGTACAATTTGGTATCAGAAACTCAAACTTTGATTTTTAGGCAAAAGAATTCAGGGATATAGCCAAGTGTTCTTTTTTCATTAACTGTATGAGTGGCAGGCCACTGAAAAGGTATCAGTTCTTTTAAGAACTTCGAGAGCAAGTGAGAAAGCACTCAAATAAATATACCCTACATGTCCATTTTCAGAGTGGACCTTCAAATCATTTATAATCAGGCTGCTAGAATCTTATATTTGCAAATTGTGATAACTAAAGAGGAAGCTAAGAGCATGGCAAAAAGCTACACAGCTTATCTTTCTTTCACTCTCCTATACTCCCTATAGGACAAAACCCTTATGGTTTGAAATTTAATGTTTTAAGACCAATGGACATTATGGCTTCATTCCAATCTGGAGAAGCAGCTAGACATGTGATCAACCATTTTTCCATTGTAGAAATTTCACATGCATTTAAGATACTTTATGGATTGGCTTACAAATATTTTGCCTTTAGGTGTTTTTGCATTGAATTTGACCTTGCCCATTCCATTGGCATTTCTTATAATCCTATTAGTAAAGTCATTACTGCACAGACTATATCCCCAAGATCTTCTCTTCTAAACAAGAGAAGGGAATTTTGGGATATGCACAATATGGGATATGTGATTGCTTGCAATTTTTAAATTTTGATTTTACATTTTTAAACACTTTTGATTTTACATCTTCAAAGTATTTTGATTTTACATTACTAAGTTATTTTGGTTTTACATTTTTAATCTATTTCAGTTTTACACTTTTAAATTATTTTGGTTTTACATTTTTAAATTCTTTGCATTTTATCTTAGCAATGCACTTCGGGCACACACAGAAAGTGCAGCTAAGTGACAGACTGACTTTTGTTCATCTTTTTGACAAGAACTTTCCTTCCACTGTCTCTGAATTGTTCTAGGATTGTGACAAGTGCAACAGAGAATTGTAAGAAACTAGAATTGGTCTAGAATTGTGATGTTTTACTTTGTTGACTTCCCACCTCAGTGTTGACATCCTACCTCATTGGCATCCAACCTCTTTGACATATTATCTCGAGTATGACTTGGATGAATGGGTTGAACACTTGGGCCACTGTTGAGCCTGGTTCTCATTGTCATACTTCTGTTTACTGATCTGCTGCTTTGTACCTCCTTGGGCATAACACTCTGTCATCTCATGGATCAAGTGAACTATAGCTGATGCTAAAAGTTTAGCTTCATGAGATGTGTGGTTCCCGCAAAACAAGAGAAGGGAATTGTAAGGGCCCTTTAAATGGGCGGACACAGTGCATCGGGAGATTGAGGCCCAGAAGAAATTTCTGTGGGTAGTAGGACTGCCTTGTAGGTTGGATCTTGGCCACGATGAGATAGCTTTGCAATGGGTGACTCTCTCGCTGGTTGGCTGTGTGTGTGACCTCACAGGTCCTTTATAAGCCCACTGCAGGCAGCAGTCGCTCTCTTTAACCTGGCACTCTTCACCCTGGCTCCCTAGCCTGGGTGGCCAAGCCAAGATGGGTAGCCAAAAGAGGTAAGGATTTTGGTAGTGAACACGTGGGTCTTCTGACCAGGTGTTCACTCGGGAACCAACAAGTCAGGGCATCAGTCAGGGCATTATGTGAGTAGGTATAATAAAAGCTTTTAAGATTAAAATAATAATAATAATAATAAATAAATATTACATTACTTGCTGTCTGAGAAGAGGTAGAGGGAGGAAGGAAAATTTGGAACACAAGGTTTTGCAAAGGTCAATGTTGAAAGCTATTCTTTGCATATATTTTGAAAATAAAAAGCTATAATTAAATTTTAAAAAACAACAAAAATAAATAAACCACTATTGATTAGAGAAATATAAATTAAAACAAATCTGAAGTACCACCTAATACCTATCATTTTGGCTAAAATGACAGGAAAAAACAATAATAAAATTTGGAGGAGATGTGGGAAAACTGGAACACTAATGCATCGTTGATGGAGTTGTGAAATGATTGAATCATTCTGAAGAGCAGTTTGGGACTATGCTCAAAAAGTTATCAAAGTGTGCATACCCTTTGACCCAGAAGTGTTACTACTGGGCTTCTATCCCAAAGAGATCTTAAAGGAAGAAAAGGGACCCACATGCACAAAACGGTTTGTGGTAGCCCTCTTTGTGATGGCAAATAATTGGAAAGTGAGTAGGTGCCCGTCAATTAGGGAACTGCTGAATAAGTTATGATATATTAATGAAATGGAATATTATTGTTCGATAAAAAATAATGGACAGATTTCAGAAAAGCTTGGAAGGATTTACATGAACTGATGCAAGCAGAACCAGGAATGCATTGCACACAGTAACAGCAAAATTGTACCATGATCAACTACGACAGACTTGGTTCTTCTCAACGATTCTGTAATCCAAGACAATCCCAATAGATTGTGGATGGAAAATGCAATCCACATCCAGAGAGAGAACTATGGAGACTTAATGTAAATCAACACATGCTATGTTCACTTCTTTTCTCTCCCAATATGATTCATATGGAAATATGTAAAGAATAAATATTCATACATGTATAACCAAAAGAAGTTGTTTTTATATGTAAATGGGGAAAAGTAAAATGAAAAAAAAATTGGGTTCAAAAAAATCAACATTATACATGTAAATTGGGAGAGCTATGGCTATATAGCAGTTTATCTGAAAAATATCTGGAATCTTTAGTGTACTATCAATGTATCTGAGTGTGATGTAGCTGCCAAGCAAGATAATATCTTGTGTGGCTTTAAGAGAAGTAAAGATTCTAGGAACAAATGAGAAGGAAGCTCCTATCTTCAAGCCAATTGCAGTGGAAATTTGCAGCCTACAGACAGAAACTTTGAAGAAAGCCATGGAAGCTGTCTGCAGGTACTAAAAAGGCTCTCTTAGAAGGCATTTTGATATAAAATGATGGATGAGTGGCTCTACTCAATCCCAAGGAACAGAACAAAGAACAATGGTTGGAAGTTACACAGAGGTTAATACAGGTTTGATATATCATAGAAACAACTTCCAAACAACTGAGTTATCCAAAACTGGAATGGCTACATCTTAAGAGGTAGTGTGTCATTTTTTCAATAGAGGTCTCTAAGCAGATGTTAGATTATCACAAACTAGATGTGTTGTAAAAGTGATTCTCCCTTTCCCCTTCTACTCCCTCTCCTCTCTCTCCCCCACTAGCTAAGTTAACCAGAATACTCTCCCTTCAAACTCCTCCCCTCCTCCTCTTTCCCTGTTGTCTTTCTCCCCTTCTCCTCCCAGTCTCTTCCCTTCATCCCCTCCCCCTCTATTTCCTTCCTCTCCCCCCTCCAAACTCTCCCCTTACTTCTTCCACCATTTCCACCTTCTCCCTGCCCTCTCCCTTTCTCTCTCCCCCTTTTCTCCTTTTATCCCCTTTAACCCTCTCCTCGAAATAAATGGCCTCCGGAGTACCTTCCAACTCTCAAATTCTATACTTCTTCTGTAGACTGGAACTGTTCTCAAGGTCAATGCTGTGAGACTAACTTCTTTATAGGTAAAACCACCTTAATACATAGTCATCTTGGTAGTTATGGGCATGAAGTTCCCTGAATAAAATCTGAGGCTTAATAAACAAATTCAGGGGTTTTGTAATGAATGAATTTTCTGCTTATAGCATTAGTCAAAACTGGAACTTTTGCCAAACAATAAATACAACTCAGGCAGCTAGATGGTATACTGGATAAAGCATTCACACCACCATTAGGAAGATCAGAATTCAAATCCTGTCTCAGATACTTATTAGCTGAGTGACCCTTAGCAGGTCATTAACTTTTGTCTACCTCAGTTTCCTCAACTGTAAAATGAGGCTAATTATAGCACCTGCCTCCCAGTATTGTTGTAAGGATCAAGTGAAATAAAATTTCTAAAGTGTTTTGAAAATCTGGCTATTATGATACTACATTAATTTTTTAAAAGATCTGTGGGTACTTAACCAGCACCCCCCTTTGTAAAGTCATTGAGTGCAGAAACTTTTTTCTGTTTCATCTTTGTATGCACAATGCTTTGTGTTTCATAACCATTCGCTGGACTAAATTTCATTTCATCACAGTAGATATTCCTTTCAACAATTCAGAATACAACATGTCTGGGTCTATACCCCATGGGTTCACGAGCTATTACAGCCAAAATATTTATTACATTTTGGTGATGAACCAGTAGATTGTCACAGTGAATAAATGATACTTAGCTCTCTAGTTGCTGATGATTCTAAAATATCCTTAATCACTGCTAATAATTTTTCCCACAAGTCCAATCAGTCCTGTATTTCTTTCAATAAGAACAGATTCCACCAGCAATAACCTCAAAATGGCAACCTTTTTCTACTTTTGTGGACATGTTTATTTATGTGCCCTTCCTGGAATTTATATTTAAATGCTAGACACTAAGAAATTGATTTTATAATTTTAGAAATAATCATTTTCTTCAGTTCTCTAAAGAGTCCCCACAACTAATTCATTTTCATATAGCCTGAGAAAAAGTCTACTTGAAAAATGAAATTGCATTGTAATGACCAAAGCCAAGGTGATTTCCAATAAGTTCATAAGGCGAACAGCATAGAAATTTATTTGTCTAAACATTATAGAGTTCAGCAAAGACTTTGCTTCAGGTGGGTTTAATAGTCACTCTAAAATTTCCTCCTTTCAGTTCATGTTAGGCAATTCCAACCCAAGTGAACTGAACCAATAGTTATCAAGCAACAAAGTGCAAAGCACTATACTATATACTAGGGGTTCAAATGTGAAATGTCATAAAGACCCCTTTCTCAGGAAATTTATGCTTTAATTGGAGGAGACAAGGCATGTATAGAAATATCTCTGATATAGACTGGCTTCTGAGAAATTCAAAATGCTCTGAGAAACTGAAGGAGCAAACTTCTAGTTTAAGGATTGAGGGGAGTCAAGGAAAGCTTCACTGAGAAATGGCATCTGAATTGAGTTTTAATGGAAAGGAATGGATTTCAAATGGCAAAAATGTAGGAAAGGTGGGGCTAAGGAAATAGAGAAATCAACGCACAAAAACAGAAAAAAGACAGAACAAGTACGGGAACAGCAGAATTATAATTCAGAATATGTGACAAGAGAGAGTATGTGTGATAAAACACAAAAAAACTGATTAGAGCCAGATGCAAATCTAAATTTCACCTAGCACTGTTCCGGTCCCTCTTTTATCTTGCTTAATCCTTACAACAACTCTGTTAAGTAAGTTCCATTTTTAATTTCATTTTGCAGAGGAGGAAACTGAACCTGGAATAAATTAAGACACTTGCCCAAGGTCATACAGCCTCGGAGTGTGAGCAAAATTTAAATTCAGATAATCCTGACTCTAAATCCGACTATACCACCCTAACTTCCATATTTATGAGATTGGAGTAGCAACTCCTAGTTTGGATATGAGGCCCAAGGCATATGTGAATAATTCACAATGTTCTCTCTGCCAAAAGATACCTTTAAGGGAAGAGAGTACAGACAAAAGGAATAAGTAAAATAGACACCAGGGATGGTTAATATGAAATAGATTCAGGAGCATAGTTAGCAAGAAAATGGATTTTAACAATTAACAAGGAAAAAGAAAAATTCCCTAGTAAAACTCACAATTAACTAGGAGAAAAGGGAATATACCATGAGGTGAGATTGCACCTCTGATTGGCAAGCTAAAACCATAAAGGAGTTATGTTTAGTTAGCTAAAACAAAGGAGAAAGACACCATGAGGCAAAACAGCATGGCAGGCTAACCCCAAAAGGGATTCATCAAAGTTGGTATAGGCCATGGACAAATTTATATAGGAAATTTGACTTCAGGGGTTGGCATCATAACTTGGCTTTCTAATTGGATATAGTAAGGTGGGGTTTCCCAAGACCTCCACAGGGATGGCACTGTAAGGCTGAACTAATTCCCTCAGTGCTCTTCCCCACTTGCCTCAGGGAGTATTACAATATTATCAGTATTCCAGGCTTTCTCAGACAATCCTAGCCAGTTACATAGGGCCTCATAAATATGGTCTATGAATTACTTATTTGAAAATTACAAGGTAGCATTTAGATAGCATCTTAAAATTTTTAAAGCACTTTATGAAAAAAAAGTCTCAATTCTATTCACAAAACATCCTTAGGAGATTATCATTATCTTCTTTTTATTGATGAGGAAACTGAGGTAAAGGTTAAATGAGTTGCCCAGGGTCACATAGCTAATAAATATCTGAGAACTTATTTCAAACTCTAGGCCAAGATTCCCTATGAAAATATTAAAATCTCAGAATCTAATTCCTTCAAGATTCAACTTAGTTCCCACCAAAGCTTTCATATGCCTTTAACATCTCTTCTTATCCTGGAACTATATTTTTCTAACCCATTTTTACTGTCTTCCTCTATGCTCAATTATGCATTGAAATCACTGAAATAAAAGTATAGTCTTCAGTTTCTCTGGCTCCTCCTTCTCTGTATATATTGGCTATAAGCTACAATTAATTATTTTCTAGTAGTCTTCCTTAAAATATTCGTCATGAGTTTTGCTCATTCATCATGAGCTCAGCCTAAATAAAGGAATGTCAATTTGATACCTTCCACGATGTCTTGGGATTTTTCTTTCTTAACAACCATACCTTAAAACTAAATCCCTCTTCTTCTCATTGATTGGTCAACAATAGGTCTCAGACCAAACCCAGGGGGTCACTGTTTGGATCCTGGTTGCTCATAGTGAATGTAAATAGCAATTATTTCTGTTTTAGCCAGAAACCCTAAGGATCTTCCCCTCTGAGATTGATTATTTTTTGACTGGTAATAGACACCTTTCTCTGTCTCATTTCTTACCTAGCCTTAGCCATGAATTAGGCATTGCCTCATTCAAACTGAGACCTATTAGAGACCTTAGCTTAAAAAAACGAACATCTCCCACTGCATCGCGGGCCATGCTGATTTTATCTTGCCACTGGACCCAGAAGGCTCTGGAGGAGAAAATGAAGCTGGTGACTCTTTGCACAAGCCCTCCCTCACTTAAACCCAATTCATTTGCAAGTTATAGCATCATCTTCCTGATGTCATGGTCCTCTTCAAGGATGAAGGAGAAACTACAACAACAGCAAACTATTGTCTTTCTTCAAGTATTCCATGATCTACCAATTTAAAATATTACCATATTCCTCAAATTTTCCTGGATCACTTTGCCTAGTCTTCTCCTTTATGTCTATATACTTCACATTGTATTGTAATTATCTCTGTACATGCTACATTTCTCCTCTACCCAAATAAAATCCTATAATCCTCTAAACTAAAACTGTAATCCTATATTTTATCTTTGTATGCTATGCTCCTTTGCACCTCTTGGGGACATAACATATTTGTTCAGTGGAATGAAATGTTGTATGGTGCTCTCTTCATTGAAAGCGTTCTGATAGTCTTTTTAAAATTTTTTAAAAAATTTTCACCAGTTATATGTAAAACAATTTTTTTATATTGGTTTTTAAAAATTTGAGTTTCAGATTCTCTCTCTTCCTCCCCCATCATTAAGAAGGCACATGTGAAATTATGCAAAACATTTCCATAAAAGTGATGTTGTAAAAGAAGATATAGATCTTCCATCTTCAAAAAAACCCTCAAGAAAAATAAATTTTAAAAAATATGTTTCAATCTGTTATTCAGATACAATCAGTTCTTTCTCTGTATACAGTTAGCATTTTTCATTTTAAGGGTTTCAGAATAGTCTTGGATAACTATTGCTGAAGATAGCAAAGTCATTCACAGCTGAACATCCCAGAACATTGCTATTACTTTGTAACAGAACATTTACTTTGCTTGAACTCATGGAGGACTTTAACTGGCAGCATCCTGCCCATTATTATTTACAGAACAATAATATTCTATCATAATCACATAATGATTGAGAATAGCTTCTAGGGGAAATTTAGCAGTAATCCTAAGGTCCCTTGACCTTAGAGTGCTATTGTTCCAAAAATCTGTCAATAATTCTAAATTTTCCTGGCCTTAGTATATTAGTATATTCCTGGCTATAGTATATTACTACAAACATTGCTGATTGTCATATAAACAATCTATTGGCCAGTGTCAACCAAATTCCTTAGACAACAGTGAATAGACAAACCCTTAAATCTACTTGTAAGCTATAAAATTAGCAAATAAGTAACATGAAGCTCTGGTCTAACTTAATCCTATAAATTTATCTTGCTACTCATGGTTCTTTGGTAAATGTCCTTGAGACACTGGTCTATAACCTCAACCTTTTGGGGTCTCCTTTGGAACCTCAACAATATCACAATTTATTCAGCCATTCCCTAAGTGATGGGTATCCCCTCA
This sequence comes from Sminthopsis crassicaudata, assembly GCF_048593235.1. Lineage (NCBI taxonomy): Eukaryota > Metazoa > Chordata > Mammalia > Dasyuromorphia > Dasyuridae > Sminthopsis > Sminthopsis crassicaudata. The sequence continues at coordinate 38,976,005 of NC_133623.1, forward strand.
GTTACCAATTCTTTGCCCTTAGAAAGGAGCTGCTATGAATATTTTGTATATATAAGTTTGTTTCCTCTTTTTAAAATCTCTTTTGGGATGCATATTTAGGTCAAAGGATATGCATGCTTTTATAGCTCTTTGGGCAAAGATCATTCATTTTGATCATTTATCAATTGGGGAATGACTCTTTTTTTGCAAATTTGACTTTGTTCCATATATATTTGAGAAATGAGGCCTTCCTCAGATGAACTTGGTTCAAAATTCTTTTCACAATTACTACTACTAGTGCTACTACTGGGCTTATATCCCAAAGAAATACTAAAGAAGGGAAAGGGACCTGTATGTGCCAAAACGTTTGTGGCAGCCCTTTTTGTAGTGGCCAGAAACTGGAAAATGAATGGATGCCCATCAATTGGAGAATGGTTGGGTAAATTGTAGGATATGAATATTATAGAATATTATTATTCTGTAAGAAATGACCAATAGGATGAATACAGAGAGGCGTGGAGAGACTTGCATGAACTGATGCTGAGTGAAGTGAGCAGAACCAGGACATCATTATACACTTCAACAATGATACTGTATGAGGATGTATTCTGATGGAAGTGGAAATCTTCAACAAAGAGAAGATCTAATTCAGTTCCAACTGATGGACAGAATCAACTACACCCAGAGAAGGAACACTGAGAAATGAGTGTAAACTGTTGGCATTTTTGTTTTACTTCCCAGGTTATTTTTACCTTCTGAATCTAATTCTTCATGTGCAACAAGAAATTCGGTTCTACACACATATATTGTATGTAGTATATACTATAACATGTTTAACATGTATAAGACTGCCTGCCATTTGGGGGAGGGAAGAGGGGGAGAGGGGAAAAATCGGAATAGAAGTGAGTGCAAGGGATAATGTTGTAAAAAATTACCTATGCATATGTACTGTCAAAAAAAAGGTTATAATTATAAAATAAAATTTAAAAATAAATATTAAAAAATTTGAAAACAAAACAAAAACAATTACTACTATTAACTATCCCTTCCTATTTATTCTATTTTCTCTCTTCTTTCATCTTGTCTCTCCTCAAAAGTGTTTTACTTCTAACCACTCCCCTCTCCCAATATGCCTTCTCTTTTATCACACTCTCATCTTTGGATCCTCTTATCCTCCTGTTTTCCTGCAAGGTAAAAGAGATTTCTATACCCATATTGAATGTGTATATTATTTCCTCTCTGAGCCACTTCTGATGAGAGTAAGGTTCACTCACTCTTCCTTTGTTCCCTCTCTTCCCCTTCAATGGAAAAAGCTTTTTATTGCCTCTTTTATGGCAGATAATTTGCACCATTCCATTCTCTCTTTTCCTTTCTCCCAGTCCATTCCTCTCTCATCCTGATTCAACTTATACCTGTTCCCTCTGTTTTTAACTGCCATAATGATGAGAAAATTTTTTATGATTTACAAGTATCATACTCCCATGTAGAAATATAAACAGATTAACCTATATTAAGTTTCTTATGATTTCCTTTTCTTTATTGCCTCCTTATTCTTTTCCTGAATTCTGTATTTGAAAATCAATTTTTTTATTCAACTCTGGTCTTTTCATCATGAATGCTTGAAAGTTCTATATTTCACTGAATATTCACCTTTCCCCGAAGGATTATATTCCATTTTGCAGGATAGGCGATTTTTTACTGTAACCTAATTCCATTGCTCTCTGGTCCTTTAATATAGAAGCTGCTAAATCTTGTGTTATCATAACTGTGACTCCACTATACTTGAATTTTTTTCTTTCTGGATACTTACAATATTTTCTTCTTGACCTGGGAATTCCTGGATTTGGATATAATATACCTGGGAGTTTTCATTTTGGGATCTATTTCAGGAGATGATCAGTGGATTCTTTCAATTTCTATTTTACTCTTTGGTTCAGGGCAGTTTTCCTAGATAATTTCTCGAAAAATGTCTAGGGTCTTTTTTGACTGTGATTTTCAAGTAGACCAACATGTTTTAAATTCTCTCTCCTGATATTATTGTTCTATAAGAAATGATCAGCAACATGATTTCAGAAATGCCTGGAGAGACTTATCTGAACTGATGTCATGTGAAGTGAGCAGAGCCAAGAGAACATGGTATACCACAACAACAAGATTATGGGATGATCAATTCTGATGGACATGGCTCTTTTCAATAGCGAGGTGATTCAAACCAATTCCAACCCATTCATGATGGGGAGAACCATCTGCACCCAGAGAGAGAGAGGACTGTGGGGACTGAGTGTGGATCACAACATAGTATTTTCACTTTTTGTTGTTACTTGATTTTTATTTTCTTTTTCATTTTTTCTCTTTTTGATCTGATTTTTCTTGTGCAGCATGATAATTGTGAAAGTGTGTATAGAAGAACTGCACATGTTTAACATTTTTGGATTACTTGCTATCTAGGAAAAGGGGGTAGGGGAGAGAGAAAAAAAATTGTAACACAAGAGTGTTTTGCACAGTGAAGTTTTTCACCATTTTGCAAAGGTAGATGTTGAAAACTATTTATATGCTTTGAAAATATAAACATTTTTAAAAATGAAATAAAAAAAGAAAAATGGTGATGTTTATCTCATAAAGAGAAGACTGAAAAGGATACATGATAATCCCTCAAAAGTACTTTATATATGCATTTTGTATTTATTTATTTGTGTGTATTGTTTCCCACAGTAAAATATAATCTCTGACCAAAAAAAATTCTCTCTTCTGAAACTATTTCCCAGGTGAGTTATTTTTCCAATGAGATAGTTCACATTGTTTTCTATTTTTTCATTCTTTTGATTTTGTTTTTTTGTTTGTTTCTTGATGTCTCATAAAGTCACTAGCTTCCATTTGCTCGATTCCAATTTTTAAGGAGTTATTTTTCTCAGTAAGCTTTTATACTTCTTTTCCCATTTGGCCAATTTGATTATTAAGGCAATCTTCTCATTATGCAATACAATGCATTTGTTTATTTGCATCACTTCATCTCTCTTCCCCACTTTTCCTCTACATCTCTTATGTAATTTTCAAAATCTCTTTTGAACTCTTACATGGTATGAGATCAATTCTTATTTTTCTTGGAAGCTTTGGATGCAGGAACTTTGATTTTGTCATCTTTTCTGAGTGTGTTTTGACTTCCTTTTTACCATAATAACTTTCTGTGATCAGAATCTTTTTTTGTTGTTTTCTCATCTTCCCATCTTGGCTTTTAACTTTAGGGTTTGGCTTCCAGGGAGGATGGTATAATGTCCCAAGCTTCAAGAGTTTTCTGAAGCTGTTGTCAGAGATCTTTCTGGGGACCTGTAAATTTTCAGTTCTTCCAAGGTGTTATGATCCAAGGAGAAGTGTGTTGGAGTGACCACAAGCACTCTTTTCTGCCCTGAAACTGTGAGGAAGGTCCCTACTCCACTGTGGCTGTAAGTCCTAGGGTGCTAAAGCAACAGTCCTTCCTCAATACTAAAAAAGAGACTTCTTTCTGACTAGTATGACTCATCTGACCTCTTTATCATCTATGGGCTGAGACCTCCAAAAGCTGCTGCTGCCAAAGTCACAGCTATTGTCATTGCTGATGGTTTCCTAAGGCCTTCTCACTCTAGTGAGACAAACCCTTCTGATCTTCCTAGTCATCTTTTGTGTCTCTGGGCTGCGAGGTCAGAGGCACCAAAGCCCATTTCTGGTTTGCTGTGCTGATATGACCTGCTCCAGAACTGCACTGGGATTCCCATCCAAGTTCAACAGACCTTGTCTGCTTACCTAAATTGTCTTCCACTGGAAAGTTGCTCCACTCCATCTTTTTGGGTCTTCTGATGCTTTAAAATTTTGTTTAGAATCATTATTTAAAGGAACTTGGAAGAATTTGGGAGAGAGTTCAGGCAAGTCCCTAACCTTTGATTCTGACATCTTGCCTCCCCCTATCCTGGTTTTCTTCTTGAATGAAACTTTAATGCTATAAAGGTATAAGCATTTTTAATGGTCTTCTGGACTTTGCGTTTTCATGCTTTGATACTGAACCATATTTTCCAAGATTTTTTTTGCAAGTCTCTTCTATTCCTTTGTATTGCATTCACTAAGTATTGATTTAGTTTGCAGGATCCTACCAGATTCTTCACAGAACTTCTTGACTTCCTTATCTTTCTCCACTGATTTTGTCACATAAATTGAGTTTTGCCCATGTGGTCTACTTGCTTCTGTTTTTCGAGAGCATCACTAAGTGAGATGACTTTTATCTTCCATGAAGCATTAATGGCTGCCCTTGCATGTACTGTGAAAGCAAGTTCACCCACTCTTTTATTCATGTCTGCAAAAAGAGCCTGTGAACCATGCTTCAAATCACACACAAACTCTTTTTATATCTTTTGGTTTCAAGTATAAAAAGAATTATTAGGAGTGGTTCATTTTTTCTAGTAGCATACCATATATCAACTTGTTCAAGGCTGAACAAAGATTGCAATTTAGATTACCAAAATCTAAATTCATATGTAAAAATAATCTAAATGCTGTGATTCTTTATATCTTTAGCTTCCTCTTCCTCCAGTCAGTCATGTTATTGTAGAAACAAAAGGGGCATAAGTCTGAAGTCCATTTTGTATTTTTATCAGTTTCATGGATTACTATGGGCAAGAAATAGATCGCCTTGTAGCCAATCCTCTTATGATAACCCTTTTCACCTTTAGTCAGATGCAATCTATCCTGGGCCCATGCTCAAAGCCTTTCCATATTCATAGAAAGGGCCGGAGTGTACATTCCATTGGCATGACCTTTAATAACCCAGGTCCCTGCCACATCTTGATGAGACACCAGAAAGGGACTTTTTGTAAGGACTGATAAAAACATAGCTCTGAAAGGAATATTTTTCTTACTGGGCTGAAAATTTTACTTGAGCCTAAACTGTCTATTGTGTGAAAATCACATGCATTAAAAATTAGTACAATTTGTACCAGCAACCCCAGCTGTCTGTGTCATTTCACAGCAACTCGATTTTACAGAAATCATCCAAAGAAAGTTTGCAATGAATAAATATAAGTCTCATGATGGCCAAAAACCAAAAATTCCTCAGCTATGGAGAAGGTGGTTCAAAATCCACACCTGGTGAATGTAGTTCCAGTCTTACAAAGAGTCACCAGTATGAATCATGCCTCACAGACAGATGAGGAAAGGGACTGTGCCAGTAATTTCATTCGCATAGGTAGGGAAATTCTAGAGAGGAGCTCCCATGACAAATACAGGTCAGGACCTTCTTTTCAATGTGGGCAACAAGAATTTGACTGACCTGCCCAGGTGGGCCTCAGAATCAAGATCTCCTAGATACAAGGTTAGCTTGCTCTCCACTTAACTAAATCTGCCTCAGACAGATGATAGGCACAAAAATCGAACAAGAAGGGGAAAGAAAGATAAGAGGATACTAGCTTCCAATTAAGACCAGAGAAAAGATCCAGCCCACCTCTCTTATATCCAAATTCTAGTTGTTTCCATTTTCAACCACCTGAAATTCAGGTGTAGCTATAGAGAAGCAATGTTTGTCTGATAAGGGAATCCCTACCCTGCTAATAATCCGAGTCCCCAGTTTCACAGTTTATGTGAAAGAAGCTATACAAAGGATGCTGTAAAGCCATTACGTGACCCTGAGTAAGTCACTTCACTGTTTGCCTCAGTTTCCTCATCTGTAAAATGCACTAGAGAAGAAAATGGATGCTAGGATCTTTGCCAAGAAAATCTCAAATTGGCTCATGGTAAGTCAGCTGAACAAAGCAGTTTCCAAGTTCTTTTTCATGAAGCTAGTCCCTAGGTCTCTCCTAGAATTAATGCTGCCTAAAATTCTCATTGATCGTTTTAGAAAATTATTCATGATTCCTACTGTAAAGGGGCTGAAACCAGCATGATAGTGAAGACAGAGTGCTAGCTAGCTAGTCAGAAAGATTTAGGTTGGGTCCTACATTTGACACATATTATCTGTGTGACTACAAGTCTCACTGCTCCAATCAACTCTCCAAAAGCCTAAATTACATATGAGTTGGTAATGTGCATAAGTAGAGGGATTTTTCACACTGGAAGTTATCCATATTTATGAAATCACAAGTTTGGACCCAAAGTTAGAAAGGCTTCTTAAATTATTGACTGTTCAGTGAAGCCTAGATAGAATCTTTGTTCTCTTAGTTAAGCAGAATATTTTGTTATGTAAAACAAGTTTCAGGGCTAATCCATTTCCATATGAAACACTTTACTGTTAATTTCTGTAATCTGTATGAAACTTCTCTCTCACACTAATTTTAAATATAGTTTTAGTTTTGCTTTTGCTGGGGAAATAGTTAAAATTAGAATGAGGAAATTCATTCAAAACAGTTGTGGTAGTTGTAAGCATTAATAGTATAAATTTATATACTACTTCATTTATTAAAACACACTTTCCTCACAACAAACCTAGGAGGTATATGGCAACATTTATTATTTTCGTTTTATAGTTAAAAAAACTGAGGCTCAAAGAATTAAAATGACTCACCAAAAGTGCCAAAGTCTAAGAACGAGAAGCTGTGGCAGAAAGGATATTTTTACCCAAGCAGGAGTAGGAATAAGGGCAGTATAGTTTCACCTTAAAGACAAAGGAATCCAATCTTTAAGTGACAGCACAACAGAGAGGAATTATAATTTCAGAAGCAGCAAAAAGGGAAGCTAAAAGGAAAGCTATATATTGTAGGGGAGGAAGAGTAGTCATTTTCATCATTAGTACAATGAAAAATTTAATAAGTTCAAATACAAACCAAAAAGGAGGCAGGATTGATATGTACCAAAAAAGGACAAGAAACTCCCACCACAGTGCTCTAGAAAACAGTCATAACAATAGTAGCCAGCCAGTAACTGGGAGCTGTTTTCAGTGTAACTCAGCAGCCTGTGTGCTGATAATTAAACTAGCCAGATTAGTTCTGGGAAAGGTTAGATTCTATCGGCATTGTAAATGAAAATGACACCAAAAAAGAGGCCAGTATAAGTGAAAAGAGAAAGAGATAGTATTTCATGTTATTTAATGAGTTAGTCATAAATTGGATTAACAAATTGAAAAAAAGAAAGGAATAATGGGAAAAAAAACCAATGGACTTGGGGGGTCAGATGGACGGATTTGAAGGCCTAACTCTATTGTGTATCATAGCAAACTCTTATCCCTGTCCAAAACTGTCCCACAGGGTAATAATAAGGAATACCTGATACACAGCCTGGATGTATTAGAAACACATATCTTGTAGATTCAACAGGTTGGGTCCCTAGAGAAAAAATGCAAACCACTGCCACTCAAAAAACCCAAGGGATTGGGGTTTTCTAATATTGTTATTCAAAATCCTCCATTACTGTCCTTCATGAGTATAATGGGAACCTGAGTACTTCTCAGAATAATAACTGTTCCCATTCTTTTCAATTGTTAGGGATTATGTGGTTTCCATTAAAATTATTAACTAAGTTATATTGAACCTATAATCTAAATTTAGTTTATGAATGTCCGATGGGTTTGGAAAAATGAAATGGAATGTTCATACTAGCTCAAGTAAACAGTTGTAAACCTTGTAAAACTAACCACCATAAAACTTAGGTCAACCATATGGGCCTGACTAGAATTTAGCAAACCCATGCTACTTCCAAGCACTAAGCAAGGTAGTAAGAATTAACCAGATAAGAGGGGAGGGGTGTCATGGATTCTTGTGGTTTTTGACTATATAATCACCTTTGATTTCTGTGGGGGATGACCTCCCCTCATTGGAGAACTCCAATGAGTGAACTGTTTGTTTCTTGTAAGATCCTAATACAACTTCTATTCTTCACTTTGAGATATCTCTGAGTATTTTCGAATTGGTTTTGCCATACCACACATTCATATTGATTTTCAATTTGTTAGCCAGAGTTAATTGGCTTTTTAAAATGGGTGTCTGCCTTTATGATAGAAGAACAAGGTACAAAAAAAAGAAACCCTTCAAAAGTATATAGCATGCCCTCTCACAAGTACATATCAGATCCGTTGGAAAAAGCGTTCATTTTTTCCTTGGTAATGATGGAATATATATAGCCAGCCTCTAGGGAAGACAACAATAATTTTAAGGTCCTCTGACCTAAGGGTGCTTCTGTTCTAACAATCTGTCAGTGATTCTAAATCTTCTGGCTTTGGAATCTGTGATCTTGAGACTCTCTGATTTTAAAATGCTATTGTTCTGTCAATGACTATAAAAGTGTTCTATCCTAGGAATATAATAATATTTCTTCCCTTAAACTTTAGAGAATATATATTAGTGATTCTGGGACTCTAACCTTAGGATGCTATTGTTCTAACAATCTTGTCTGTCAATGATTCGAAAGTCTTCTGGCCTTAGGTAAGTCCTAGATCTGGTGGTCAGTGATAACCAAATTCCTGAGACCACTCCTCAGCTCTACCTTTAGGCCATAAAATGAGCAACGACATGAAGAACTTGATAAATTCGTCTCCTTGTTCCATGTTCTTTGCTAAAATCTTTGGACTTTAGCCAGCTTCAATTGCTGTAATAATTACAATAAACTTTGCCCCTTGACTGGAACATGGGTTCAAGCCTGCAAATTCTTTGAGACACCTCACAACACCAGTCTGTGACTCCCAATGTTTTGGGGTCCCTTCCCAAACTCAACAGTAACCCCAACATTTAGTGCCATTCCTATCACATAGTAGGAACTTAATAAATGTTTATTTGGTTAGATGAATAATTGCAAAGATAAGAAAGCCTCTTACCAAGGTTATTTTCCTTTTTGATAACTATCAGTGTGTTTTTTGCTCGGCACATGACATACAGAGAAGGCCAGAGGCCAAGTTCTAATAATTCTTATATAGAGGTCAGCCTCAGGGAGATTAACTGTTTAATTTACTTTGGGCTTAACAGAATTCTATAAAAGGCAATTTGAGATAACTGGAAGGACAGGTCAGAGAAGTAGGACCATAATGCTTTTTTTCTTCAGAATCTCTTTCACAAATGCAACTGGTGGGGTATCCTGTTTTCTAAAGGCCAGAAATATATTTGTTTCCAGAAACATCACAGACTGTATATAATCACACACCACAAAAATAGTATTAAGGATGACTGAAGATGAGTAAAGAATTTAGGCATAAGTGAGTGACTGTTTCAAACATTTATTCTAAGCAAAAAAGACATAAGGAAAATCTCCTTCCCTTCTTTCCAAAGGTTCCCAAATGCCATTGTGAGAAATCAAACAGTTCATCTCTAAATCAAAATCATTAAATCTTTACAATACAAGTGATAGCATGGCATAATCTAGTTTAGTTTTGACCACTTCTTATCTATCATTGTAATAATCCAAGAACTGCATATAAGCAGTCATGACCAAAAACTCCAAAGAGCCAAGTTTGAATGTGAAAACTAGCCCTTTGTGATAATCCTGAGCAAGGCTCTTATCTTGGCCACCTATAAATGAAACTTGTTGGGTATGGATTGTACTAAAGAGCTTCTGGATGTGGCTTTGTATCCCCAACATTGGCACTTAGTACTTGTAGGTACTTAGTTATTCTTAGTGAATTTAGGTGGAACATGATAAGCAATAATGCCCTGTCCATCTCACAGGTAGGGCTGTTGTACAAATCTACTATCAACTAAGATGGTCAAGAACTTTATAAATTTCAAATTGCTATCTAAAAGCACTACAGCTTAGTATGGGAGTTAAGTCTACCTAAGGGTCTTATGTTCTAAAGCCATAATTAACCCTATCTGCCCTGGGGCAAAGTTAATCAAAGAGGGAAGGACACCTGCTCTTCACCCTTCCCAGGGTTGAAGCACTCCTTTCCCCTTGGCAGATAGCCAGGGAACAAAACCCTGTTTCTTCCCCTATCCCTGCTCCCTTGCCCAATTTAGGATCTGGTAGCCCAAGGCTTGGAGGGTCTGGAGCACAATAAGTACTTAATAAATCCCGGTTGACTAACTGTTCTTCCACAACAAAGAAGATCAGCTAAACCACAGCAAGTTCACTTCTATTTTTCAGCTTTCCATAGCTCCTACCATCTGAACCTTCATGCTAATCAAGCGAAATATGTATTCTTTTGTCTATTTTCTATTTGATCTTGTCATTCCCTAGAACAGATACACTCCATTAACATAGTGCCTTGTTTATTTTCAAATTCCCAGATAAAGAAAGACCAGGCAGCCTCTCATCAAAGGTCATTAAAAGCAGATGCTATGTAAAGTTCAATGATCAGCGTAGTCATTTCATAAACATTTTTCATACAAGCTTTGAGCCCATCAAAGTGGTGGCAGCCTCTCATTGGCATTGAGGCAGAGTCATTAATGAGGTATTGCACACTGATGCTTTAAGGAAAGCTTCGACAAAACCTCTTCTGGATTTGAAAGCTTAAATTCTTGAAACTCCTAAAAGGTTCCTTTGTTAACTGATGTTACTTTTATAAGGTCTGCTCCATATTTCCCCCATGTAGACTTCTCCCCCACTTCCTCCCACCCCTTTTCAGAAATCTAAGCTAAGTCTGGGAGACAAATAGAGAGGAAGCATTCTCCTGAATCCCATTATAATATAAAGATCCTTTGCACTGCCCAAAATATGCATGAAATGGACTAAAAGAAAGCTGATCTTTCACGTTTCTGAAATTCTTAGCCAAATTTTTATCAGAAAACTAACTAATAAAGATGGTCTTTTTACACAGCAGTCTTCTCATTAATTCTATTTCTAGCTTTTGGGCTACAAAAAACTTTTATATCCTGCTGTAAGGCCTATAGCCTTGTTAGGCTCAACCTCCAAGAAGTTCCTCAACTTACACCTTATTTAATGATCTTGTCAAGCTTGTCCTAAGTGATTATTTGCTCTGGCAGGAATAGATTTTAGCCGAATACTGAATTTCAAATCAGTTAAGGCCTCAACAAATAAATAATGTTCTCGCTTATCAAGCTCAAGTCTATTTTCTATTAAAATGAAAATCACAAAATAATGAGAGCTCATAGTTGGCTGTCTTCAGTTCAAAATGTGAATTCTCTAATTTTGGTCCAATCAAGAGGAAAATGTTCCCAGGCATTATTCCCATTGAGTGGCACATTCTGTGCTAGCCTTGTTCTTCAAAGGCATGGCACTCCAAGTAGGAGCATTTATTTTCTTCATGAAAATATTTTTAATAGAGCATTTTCTCTCTCTCAGTTGACTAATATGCACTTACAAGGAAAAGCTCTTACAGTTTAAGATGGAAGGGATCTTAGATGTCATGTAACCCAAAGCCTTCATTTTTATAGAAGGACAAACTTCGGCCCAAAGAAAGTAAATGACTTCTCCAAGATCCTGCAAGTAGTAAATGGCAAAGCCAGGTCCTCTGATTACAAACTTATTCTTTCCATTGTACCACCAAAGAGGCAAATTTCACTCCATCACACCCACCACACTAATTAATTACCCAGGGTCTTCAGACCCTATTCAGGATGTTGTGACACAGTTTCCTTTTATTGTCCTGCCTCAATCCCTCTGGTTGCAAACCCCCTTTTCTGTTCATTAGAACTCAGATAATTAGGGCTGTAGCTGGCCACTCTGGCGTTCTGAAAGATTCCAGATGTCCTATCTCAGATACCTAATTAAAATCCTCCACCTCTATCTCTCCAGACTTCCTGGCTCTAGTTTGACTATCTCCTTAACTCTGAATTTGTAAGAATTTATGGTCCTACCCCTCAACCTGTCAGAACCGGAGTGATGGTCCCTTCTTGGAAATTCCCGTTCTCAGCGTTTGGACTAAATCCCCTGCCTTTGTCTTAGAATCCTGATCTTGGAGCCATGTATAAATATTTCATTGGAATCTCATTCCTTGCTGCTGCTGAAGCTGCTGCTGCTGCTGAATACTTTGAGACATCAACCCTGGGACCAAAATGGATCCTTTGGTCCCAGAAAATCTCTCCCTCTCAGAAATCCAAATAAAATATTGAAAACTCTCTAATCTCTATCTTGCCTCAGTTTCTCTAGCATTACAAGGAAAGCAGAACCGTGAAAACGGAATAGTTAATGACTTTACTAACCACCTTGATTTGTTTGAGCTCCCTTACTATCTGGACTGACCTGGGAATCAGAATCAAGCAAACAGGAAGCAGATTGAGAATCCCTCGAGTTTGACATACCAGATATCCTTTGCGATATTTGCTTGCTGACCTAGGAAGTCCCCTGTTGTGCCATCAACCACAGAACTGGCTCAGACTGGCTTATGCCAACTCCCAATGAACTAACCCACTTCCCTGTATCCAGAAAGTGTCTTGTAATCTTTGAGAAAAAACCCAGCCCAGGGGATTGATGGCCAAATCTGACAATGAAAATAGCCCCCTCCCAAATTTGTGGGCTTTGGCTTTAGAACTTCTGCTGCCTAACCCTACCCAAGCTCAGTTCCAACTGCAGCTCTGTATACATGCCATCAGCTTGAGAAAAATAAAGCACTGCATACAATCTAATTTTGTTTGTCTTAACTCTGAGGTTGACAATACACAATGTAAAAAAGGGAAATTTGACCACTTTGGCATTGAATATTCAAAACACAAGTGAAGAACATCCAAATAATGTTTTCTTAAAGCCCCATAAATCAGTACAAAAGCAGTAATAAATCAGTCAATAAACATTAATTAAGGGAGTACTTTTTCTGGCTGCTGTGCAAAATACTAGGGATATGAAAAAAGCCTAAAACAGAAATCCTTGTTCTCAAGGAGCTCACAATCTAATGGGATAGACACGCAAAGAGCAATGTATCCAAAAAGCCATATACAGAATTAATTTGAAATAATCACCACACAAATGGTCATTAAGCAACAGACCACTCTCCTCCAAACAGATGCTCCTGTACATTTTGTGCTTCTTTCCACCTTAACTGCCCCCCCCACAATCTCCTGCAAAGAAATAAGAACTCAAGAGTTTCCTTCTTAAGTGAATGGGACCTTATATTCCTTGATTCTAAAGTCCATGAAGCAATGACACACTAAAATATAATAAAGATCCAAGATGATTTTCAAATACCATACTGGTTTGAGACAGAATGGGGTAATGGCCAGAGATCTGGCTTCAGGGACAGAAAGCACTGAGCTGACATCCTGTCTTTAATGCATGCCATGGGTAAGTTATTTAACCTTTCCATATGTACTAAACAAATTCTATAAGACTCTGAATTACTCTAAAAGGAACTTCCTCTAAAATATTCTAAGAGCAATTCTAAAATAAATTGCTCATTTCCAACATTGAACAGAATTCCAACAGCACAAGTTATCTATGCCAATGAAATTGCAGATCTTTATATAGATAGCTTTATATACACATTTGTATGGATTTGAATATTAGTGAACATATATCAATATACACATACCTGCCATAAACATACACAGAGGTAGGAACAATTAGTGTAAATAATGGATCCCATGAAGTGAGTGCATGTATTCAAACTTTTTTTTTCCCTTATGTCTTCTCAACACCAATCTGAGGCTTGCTTGATTTTTTTCTAATAGCTCACTGCTTAAAGGAAGAGAAGGACCTGATCACAATTCACCATGTCTGTTCCAAGCTATCCAGAAGATGAGTAAAGCCTAAAGCTATTAAAGAATTTCTAACATCTCCATTGCAACTATGCAAGCAAGCCCCTTTACTTCCTTTTCCAGACAACTCTACCTCAAGTGCTTTAAAAGATAACCTATCACTCAGACTTCTAGCTGGGGTGAGGGAAAAAGACTGGACATTATTAGTAGGCCTCAAAAATCTCAATTTGAAATGGTTTCTTCCATGCTTCCCATAAGACCAAATTCAATTTACTCTCCAGTGTCACTCTTTGACACAGTGCTGCTTGCAGACAGCATTTTCTCATTACCGTACATAAATTTCAACATCCCAGGTGGTCTTTATGCTTTTTCAGGATACTTAATATAAGCTCTCTTCTTGGCAAATACATGCCCATGAATTCCCTCCCTCTCCCTCTCTTTTTTCCTTCTCTATTCAGGTTTTTGGCACATCATTATCAGCATGTGATTGCAGGGCCTGAGCTCTGATACTGGCATGAACAGTAGACTTTCTATAGAAGAATCAGCAATGTTTTTCAGACTTCCCGTCTCTCATTCCCAGAATAATCATCCAATGAAGTCTGGAATGGACATAATGCATTTGAAACAGGTGGGAATGCACACAAGTAGCCAAAAGAACCAATGGGTGCATCTTATGTACTTATCAAGAATTCTTCAAAATACATTTCAGCTATATAACCCTACATTTTTATACAAGTTCTATTTCTAAGTCTGTTCTGGTAAGGTAGGAACTTCCAAATTAAGAATGTAGTTTTGGGACAAATTTGAAGGAAAGAATTATGTAAGATAACAATATTTAATCTAGAGATACAGCTTCTAAAATCCCCTTTGGGGATTTATCAATATCAGCATGCCTTTCCTAAATGACATTCAGTTGTGTCAGCCATCAAGGATACCAAAAATGACAGCAGATAGTAACCCACTAAATTACATCATCTCCCTTCCCTTTCTGAGAATACACAAAGGTAAAGAGGGGGAAAAAAACTATCCCTATAGTTTAGAAAACTCATTCACATTTTTTTATACATGGAATCCAATTTTTGTCATTGAATTTCCTACTAAGAAAACTGAAAGCCCTTAAGATTATCTAATTCACCTGAAAGTGGAGGAAACCAAAGGAAAAAAAAAGACTCCAGTTTCAAATGTCAGGGAAAAGGGCTGCAGTAACTCCTGCTGGGCCCCTCCGTTAGGGGTTTCAGGGTCAAGCCCAAACTCAGGAAAGTTAAGCCAAATGATTGAGCCAAAGAAACAAAAGTGAGTCAGTAAATTCATTGGAATCTCATATTCCTTGCTGCTGCTGAAGCTGCTGCTGCTGCTGAATGCTTTGAAATATCAGCCCTGGGACCAAAATGGATTCAAGAGCAGAAAGATAGTATTTAGCACCTAGGGAAAAGCAAATACAAACTAAAGGGAGTTTTGCAGTTCAGGCTTATATCCACACCTATGTGAGGGGGCCAAGAAGGAAGATTACCAGAGTAAAATAAAGAGTATTTGAAGGCCTTAAATATTGGGCTGCAAATGGTGGTGTCTTATCCTAATCCTGATTTACTCCCATGTATTTGTTTCACTTCAGCAAATTCTCAACTAAGAAAGTAGCAGATTTTGATTATTATTAAGGGGCAGATGGTCTATTTGTTTTACAGGTGATTTAATATTAGTCAAGAATTTCTGGTTAGCATTAAGATTATCCTATGTCAATGTAGCAATAAATTCTCTGGGCCCTACTGCCTGGCAGGGTTCATTATTTTTCAGACCTGCCCCAGGCTTCTCCAGTACCTTTTTTAGAGTTTCAGAATCTCACTGCCATTGGATCCAGTCCCCCTCGATTTTAGGGTAATCCTTGAATCCTTGTTTTATTTAACCACCTAACAGATTTTTTTTTTAACAAAGAAATACTCACTCCAAAAGTTTAATAAGAACAAATATTCCAACATCCTCTCCAACATCTGGGGGTAAATCCCCTCTAAAACTACCTCAGTCTCTGAAAATTGAAGGGGGATTACTATCACAGCTAAACTTAATTCCTGTATAAGAAAATTCTTCCAAGTTCCAAGTCCAAGAATCCTGTGTGCTTGAGTCCCTGAGCACCCTGGCTTCTCTGGCTGGTCCAACTACAATATCCTGCCTGAAATACTCCTCATTTTTGACCTGAAGTCTAGGACCCAGAATTTAATTTCCTATGTTTAGAACTGAAAAGGAAAAATGAAACAGACCAGACCCAAACCACAAGTTCAACTGTTGAAGCCACAGGGCCTAAAAGGGAGTGAAAATTAGTCCCTACATGGGTGAAAACAGCCTTTTTGATTGGCTTCATAACCAGATGAGGCTCTCTCACCTATGTAAGAGGCAAATGCAGAAGATCTTTTCCCAGAAACAGGTCCCTGTTGTCTCCCCAAGCTCAGTCACATTAAAATCAGTCAGTACTTAAACTCTAGACATAACAAACTATAAAATCAAACATGTATCTCCATCTTTTTATAAATGCAAACAGCATGGAGGAAAAGGAAGGAAGGAAATAAGCATTTATATAGCATTTATTCAATATCAGACACTATGTTAAGAGCTTAACAAATATTACCTCATTTGATCCTCACAAGAAGCCTGGGAAGTAGGTGCTATAATCATCCCCATTTTACAGATAAGGAAACTGAGGCAGTCAGACATTGAATGATTGCCCAAGGTTACATAGCTACTAAAGTATCTGTGGCTGAATTTGAACTCAGATCTCCATGATTCCAGGCCCATTGCCTACTTCCTGAAGCTTTTACCTCAGTAACAAAGCAGACCAAAGAACAGCATCCTGCTATGTGCACCATAATGTCTTATATAGCTTTCATAGCTTTCCCTTCTTTGGAGAACCAGAAAAACAGATTTTGAGAGTACCTCTGAGGTAGAGGGGAGAATCTATTTCTTGTTTCAACTTAAGATGCCTTCTATAGAAGAAGTAAAAGAGCACAGGAGAAGGAGACCTGAACTTAGAGTAAGAAGACTCTGTGAGTTCTGCCTCTAACATTCATCTGCTATGCCATCTTGAACAAATCATTTAACTTTCCTGAGCCTGTTTCTTTTTATGTAAAATGGGAATGACAACATTTTCAATAGCTACTACCTTCCCAGTATTACTATAAGCAAAGTACTTTGCCATAAATTTTTACAATAATAATAATAGCTAATATTTACATAGTACTTAATTATGTCTCAGGCACTTGCTAAGCACTTTACAAATATTATCTTAACTTATCAAGTTGGAGTGCAGACTGAAGCATTTTTTCACATTCTTGCTTTTTATTGTTTTTCTGCACTTATACGGAAATATGTTTTGCATGTCTTCACATGTATAACTGATACAGTGCTTGCTTTCTCAAGGGGTGGGGACAGGGTAAGAAGGAGAGGGGGAATCTGGAACTCAAAAATTTTAAATGAATGTTAAAAATTATTTTTAAAAATACATTATCTTGATTCTCAAAACAATCCAAGGAGGTTAAGTGCTATGTACAAACTATATACAGGATAAAAAGGAAATAATTAACAGAGCTAAGGCAGTAGAATTAAGAGGGGTTGGTAAAGGCTTCCCATAGAAGATGGGATTTTAGTTGGGAGGAATCAAGGGAATCCAGGAGGCAAAAATGAAGAGGGAGAAAATGCCAGGCAAGAAAGATAGTCAGAAAGATAAACAGTAAAAGATGATAAATGTATAGAATGTGGGGAAAATGGGACACTAATGCATTGTTGATAAAGTTGCATTCTGCTCCAAGCATTCTGGAGAGCAATTTGTAACAATGTCCAAAGGGCTATAAAACTTTGCATACCCTTTGATCCAACAGTGTCACTGCTGGGTCTGTATCCCAAAGAGATCATAAAGGAGGAAAGGGATCCATATGTGCAAAAATTGTTTATATCAGTCTGTTTTGTGGCTGCAAGGAATTGGAAATTGAGTAGAAGCCTGTCAATTAAGGAATGGCTGAACAAGTTGTGGTATATGAATAGAACTGAATACTATTGTTCTATAAGAAATGATGAGAAGATTGATTTCAGAAAAGTCTGGACTTATATGAACTGATGCTGAGTGAAGAGAACCAGAACATTGTATGCAGTAAAAGCAAGATTATGAGATGATCAACTATGAGAGACTTAGTTCTTCTCAGCAATACAGTGATCCAAGACATTTCCAATAGACTCATGATGGAAAATGTCACGCACATCCAGAGAAAGACCTATGGAGACTGATTGTAGATCAAAGCATACCACTTTCATCTTTTTTATTTGCTTTTTCTTTCTGGTGTTTTTCTTGCATAACATAACTAATACGGAAATGTGTTTAAAATGATTGTACATGTATAACCTATATCAGATGGCTTGTCTTGGGTAGGGAGGAGGTAAGGAAAGAAGAGGAAAAATTTGAAGCTAAAAATCTTACAAAAATGAAAATTGAGAACTATCTTTACATGAAATTGAGAAAAATAAAATAATAATAAAGGAAAGAGGAGGAAGAAGAGGAACAAAAGTATAGTCAGAGAAAATGTTCAAAGCCATGACATGCATGTCTTAATTGTGGAAAAGCAAGTGTCACAAGATTGCAGGGAATAAGATATAAGAAGACTAAAAAGGCTGCAGAGGTACAGAAGGGAATGAGGGGAGTTGCAGGGTTATGAAGGGCTTTGAATAGGAAACAGAAGATTTTGTATTTTATTCTGGAGGTGCTATGGAGCAACTGGAGTTTGCTGAATAAGAGAGATCATATGATTGGACCTGCGTCAGAAAAATAATTCCGTTTGGCAGCTAAATGAAAGATGGGTTGGAGAGGAAAAATACTTGACACAGACTGACCCATCAGCCATCTGTTGCAATAGTCCAGGTGAGAGGTGCTGAGGGCCTGCACCAGATTTGGGGCAGTGTCAAAGGAGACAAGAGACACTGGCAACAGATCAGGTATGGGGAGAATGAGAGAGAGGGAGTAATCCAGGATGACACCTGAGTTGTGAATCTTAGGGACTGCTGGGATGCTGTTGCCCTTGATAGTAATGGAGAAAGTAGGAGGAAAGTGAGGATTTAGGTAAAATATGAGATCAATTTTGGATATGTTGAGTTGAAGATGCCTACTGGACATCTAGTTCATGATGTATGAAGGGCATTTGGAGGTGTGAAATTGGAAGTCAGCAGAGAGGTTGAGGAAGGACAAGTAGTTTTTTTATTAAAACTTTTTATTTTCAAAACATATGCATAGATAATGTTCAACATTCACCCTTGCAAAACCTTGTATTCCAAATTTTTCCCTTTCTTCCTCCCATTCCCCCTTAGAAAGTACAATATATATTAAATATATATTAAACATGTGCAATTGTTCTATACATATTTCCATTATCATGCTGCACAAGAAAAATGAGATCAAAGAGGAAAAAATGAGAAAAAAAAAACAAAGAACAATCAAACAACAACAAAAATTGAAAATGCTATGTTGTATTCCACACTCAGTTCCCACAGTCCTCTCTCTGGGTGCAGATGGCTCTCTCCAACACAAGATCACTGGAACTGGCATCAATTATCTCATTGTTGGAAAGAGCCATGTCCATCTGAGTTGATCATCATATAATCTTGTTGCTGCTACATACAATGATCTCCTGGTTTTGCTCATTTCACTCAGCATCAGAGCATAAGTCTCTTCTGCCTCTCTAAAATCGTCCCACTGATTGTTTCCAGTTTCTTCCCACTACGAAAAGGGCGACCACAAACATTTTTGCACATGGGGGCTCCTTTATGATCTCTTTGGGATATAGGCTCAATAGAGACACTGCTGAATCAAAGAGTTTGATAGCCCTTAAGGCATAGTTCCAAATTGCTCTCCAGAATTGTTGAATCAGTTCACAACTCCACTAACAATGTATTAGTGTCCCAATTTTCCCATATCCTCTCTAACATTCATTATCTTCTTCGAACAAGTAGATTTGAAAGGGATCAGGACAGAGATGATAATTAAATCCATGGGAGCTGATGAGGTCACTAAGCATGCTGTCATGTAGACTCACATATGACAACATTATATAAATTGGGATTGGACAGTACAACATAAGGGAGTATGACATGTCACTTGAAGAGAAAATAATAATAGCATTGCTAGAAAAACTGTATGAACTGATGGAAAATATGAAGTGAGGAAAAACTAGAACAGCTTCTATAATGACAGCATGGTAAATATAAATAACTTTGAAAGACCTAAGACCTTTGATTAATGCATTGATAAACCAATAATTCCAGAGGATCAATGATGAAACATGCTACCCATATCCTGAAAGAAAGGTGATGCACTCAAAATGCAGATAAGAAACAACAAGAATCTGTTTTTGCTTTATTGTGTGTATTTGTTACAATGATTTTCTCTTTTTCAGCTGGTGGGAATAAGAGAAAGGGGTTAGGGATAGGATCACCAAAAAGAAAAAAAGAAAAGAGAATAACTGAAACTTTTTAGATGCATATAAAAAGAACAAAAGGGATGCCAGAATGAATTACAGACAAGAAGAAAAGATCTCAGTTTTTCTGCTTTGAATGTATTATATATTTAAAAAGAAAAGTAAACTATACCAAATAGAGATTCATGGTTTATATAAAGTCTTCTTCTTCTGTTCTGCTATGTGTAATAAAATGGTTCCACACTTGGCTAACCTTGTAATTACAGAATGTCAGCACATGTTCCAGTTTCTCCAAGGCATTTCCCTCATATGTCATCATGATTCTCCAGTAAGCAAGTTGATATGATCTAGATATGCACCAAATCCCCAATACATAAGTATATAAAAATGTCCATTTTATTTGGTGTATGTTAAGTCGGTAACAACAACAAAAATTTAATACCTTAAGAATATTATAAAAAGACAAAAGATCTCTTTAAATATACATATGCAGAAGCATTATTTGTAATTACAATGAATTGTAAACAATCTAAGTCTAAGACTAAGAATACAAGACAATTGGTAAATAGCATAATAAACTGGCATAACACAGTAAAAAGTAAATACAATTATATCCCCTATACTGATGTCCACCAAGGGCTTGAAGTTTCACTGTAACATATTAAAGACCACAGAACAATTCCCTGCACAGGAGGGAGAGAGTATGATTTGCAGTTAAATATGTGCACTTATTTTTTTAAAATAATAGTTTCAAGAGTCCCTTAATATGCTCCCTGTATTTTATAGAGCTTGTCCTAGGAGCCAGAATTACTTGGTAGAGACTCAAGCAATACAACAGAACTCAATGGGGCACTTGTATATATACAACACGCATCAATGTTCTGAATGAAGTGAGCAGAACCAAGAGTACATACCACTGTACATAGTAACAGCAAGATTGTATGATCAACTGTGATGGACTTGGCTCTTCTCAGCAATGAAGTGATTTAAGGCAATTCTGATAGACTTGGGATGGAAAATGCCACCTGCATCCAGAGAGAGAATTATGGAGACTAAATGTGGATGAAAGCATAGTATTTTCACCTTTTTTGTTTGTTTTTGTTTGCTTTTTCTTTCTTGTGGTTTTTTCCCCTTTTGATCCAATTTTTTTCTTGTGCCACATGAAAAATATGAAAATAAGTTTAAAAGTATTGTACATGTTTAACATATATCAGATTGCTTTCTGTCTTGGAGAGGAGGGAGGTAAAGAAGGGAGGGAGAAAAACTTGAAACATAAAATCGTACAAAAATGAATGTTGGAAACTATATATGTATTTGGAAAAAATAAAATACTATTGAGGGAAAAAATAACAACAATATGCATCAGTGCCTTTCCAAACTAAATCTAGGATAAAGAGTTTATCACGAATAGAGATGTGTATGCCAGATCAATGAAAAAGACAAATGTCATTATAACCTTCTTTTAGTTGGTCAAGCTAAATAAAATAACATTCTACTGTCCAAATCCAGACTCCAATGTAAGGTCCAGATCATCACTTTCTCAACTGCTTTCCCTCTCCTACTATTATCTACTTTTAGCAAAAGATTTGTAGGCATTTTAACCTACTAAGTGGGTGGTGGATAAAAGAGATAATATTTGTGAAGCACTTAGGAAACCTTAAGGCACTTTTAAAATATTATTTATTAATTAGCTACTAGCCATTATGTAAACTCAGGGACAATTCAACTTCATAATACTAACAAAAATAATTTTCTACATTTTTTTAAACAGATGGACATTTATAAAAGAAAAGGAACAAGCCATTTTCTCTGAAACACCAAAAGTAATGGTCCCCTAGGGAAGAAGGGGGCAATTAAATAGACATAACTACACCATATCAATTTGTAAACTTCATTCAGCCACCTTTAAAATTAACATAGTGAATACTGCATCCATCCATCCATCACCTATCTATCTATCATCTATCTATATCATTTTCTATCAGAGTTTTCCTCAGTTTTCCCTGTCCTCACAGAGGAAATAAGTCATTTATTAAGAAAATAAACTCTCTAGAATATTAATATGAAATAAATTTGCTTTTTGGGGGGTTACCTTTCAATTGTACAAGCTGGAAAAAGGCCTGAGGCTGTCAGAATATTAATAAATAAAGGTCTAATCAAGCACATCTTCTCTCTGTGGATTTTTCCAAGGAACTTTTTATCTATGCGGTTTGAGGGTGTAAGCATAATTATTTCTGTGCTTGCTCGTGTAAAAACATCTTGTACTTGACTAAGATTTTAAAATGCGGTTGGTCTCACTGAGGTATATAGGCTAGAAGTATTGCTGACACTTTCAAAGCTCCCTTACTCAAGATGTATACTTATGACTGTTACCTGTCAATGATCTCAATTAGCTTAAAACTCAGAGATGCCATATCTCAGACAGTTCATAATTTCTGAAGTTTTCAAGTATGCTTATAAGAGTTTTAAAACATCAAGAATAAAGCACCCATCCTAGTTTATGGGGCTTTATTCAGACTAAGATACTACCTACCTGGCACATGGTTGTGATGCATGACTATACACAATATTCCAGTGCTTTCTAGTCCCATGGGTTGCCTGTAAAAAACTCTTCAGGAAATGCATTATAATAAAAAAGGCTGGGCAGCTCACAGGAGTAAAGCAAAGATGTCAAATGCACAGCCAAGAGGCTGTATTAGTACCTGAAGAATACTAAAAGACCCAGAGGAAGGAAAGGCTCCAATGTACTTTGAGAGATCCCTTGGAAGAGTTGTGGTTATTATTTTGCCATGATGAGATGAGGGGCACAAGTTGGCAATCATTCAGGTAGTGAAGGAGTTAAGTGACAAAGCAGTTTTCCATACAAAATGTCATTTGATCTCTACAATAACCCATAGTACAAGTAATGCCCCTTATTTGCAGATGAAAAAACTGATTCCTAGAGAGATGAAGTTCTTTTACCTGTCCTTTAAGGCCTCCCAATTTCGACTTTCACCAAGCCTCTCACTTATTCTTATTATGTTCTAACTAAACTGGAATATATTCCTAGAAAAGAAGACTCCCTCAAATTAGGATCACACTTAACAATTTCCATAGTCCTTTCCCCACAAAAGCTCGGAGGAGTTGGAATTAGACCAAACAGATGCCATTCTTTTCATTTTGCTAAAAAGGAGCTGAAAAGTCAGAGGGGCTGTAGCTTGCCTGAGGGCATAGGGCAAATAGTGATGGAATCTAGGCATATTCTGCTAATAGTCACTCATTTGTCTACAATATTTCCAAAATACCTTCTTCTCGATAACTTATTATATCCATTTTCCAGATGAGAAAAGCTGAGGTCTGGCAAGTGACCAAGATCTTTTAGCTATCAAGAGGCCAGAAGCAGGATTCTAATGTTGGCTTCCTGTACTCAAATCTAGTGTCCTTCCCTCAATCCCAAAGC
The DNA here is from genome assembly GCF_048593235.1 of Sminthopsis crassicaudata. Classification (NCBI taxonomy): domain Eukaryota; kingdom Metazoa; phylum Chordata; class Mammalia; order Dasyuromorphia; family Dasyuridae; genus Sminthopsis; species Sminthopsis crassicaudata. The sequence goes on from NC_133623.1 coordinate 38,999,392, forward strand.
TGCATCTCAGATATTACAATGCAGCATTATGCCAGCTTCAAGTGCATCAAAAATAATCCACCAGAAAGGGATTCAGTCTCTGAACAAAAGGAAAGATTACATTTCCAAATGCTATTGTCCAAAATGATAAGAAAGTGTTTGAGATGAGATTATGGCATTATATCCTACAAATGGATGGAGTCTAAAAGAAACCAGGCTAAACTAGAAGATAAATAACAGAAATTATAAGAGCCTAGAATAATTTACAAAAAGTCTTTTGAGATTCTTTTTGTAATCAAAACCACTGGTAAACCTGGTTAGAGTGCCATAAGAAAAATAAGGGCCCACAACCCTGTGCCTTGACTCCTAATATCACTTTGAATTATTCCCTAACCACAGCTAGACATTCATGCAGTTCCAAAAGAACCATTTCATAAGGCTAAAAAAAGAAAACTGATAATTCTCATTTTGTTGAGATATAGATATAGATATATAGGTATATCCTTTTCCCCAAATAAATATTTGATTTTCTCTAATTGCATGTAAAAACAATTTTAACATTCTTTTTTTAAAAAATTGAATTCCAAATTCTTTTTCCTCCTTCCTCCCTGGACCAATAAGCAATTTGAGATAGGTTATACATGTGATATATGATATATTAATTATCTGAGGAAAACATTCTTCTGTTTTATTCAATGTCTTCTCTTCCTCCTCCCCTAAAGATAAGCATTCACTAAGGCTCAGTCCTCAGGTCTTCTTTTCTTATTTAAACTTTCTTTTTCAAAAATCTCACCTACTTTGGTTTTAACATGCAGATGAATTCCACATCTCTATCTCTAGCCCTGCCCTTTCTCTAGTACCATATCTTGAACTGCTAGATATGTATCTTCTCTCTAGAAAGAACTATCCAGTTCCAATAGGCTTGAGATGGAAAGTGGCATCCACATCCAGAGAGAATTATGGAGACTGAGCATAGTATTTTCATCTTTTTGTTATTCTTGTTTGTTTGATAGCTTTTTCCCCCTTTTCATCTGATTATTCTTGTACAGCATGATGAATATGGAAATATATCTAAAAGAAATTGCACATAAACCTGTATCAGATTGCTAGCTGTCTTGGGGAGAGGAAGAGGGAGGGAGAAAAAATTGGAATGTAAGGTTGTGTAAAGGTGACTGTTGAAAACTATCTTTGCAAGTATTTGGAAAAATAAATTGAGGGAAAAAAAGGACCTATCAACTCAAACTCAACAAGTCTAAAACTGAATTTCTTAGCCACCCAACCCCCAAAACTACCTCTAACTTGTGAGTACCTCATTTCTATAAGATTTCCATTCTTCTCCTAGTCAGGTTTAAAATCTCAAAATTATCTTTGTTGTGATATCCATTTTAATGTATTTAAACATGGGTGAGTAGGTAAAGAAATAGAGTATATTAGGCTAAGTATGACTTATATAACAGAAACATACAACTTGGATTCTTTTTTGAGTGGGTGTCTAAAAAGGTCTAGGACACGAGTAAACTTGAGAAATTGATAGAGGCTGTGGGAAAAAAATGGGAAGGCAGAGATGGCAGGGTAAGAAGAAAGGGGACAAAGGGATGAATGAGTCATGAAAAAGATGGTAAATTAGGAGAGGCCCAAGGTCACAGAGTTATTAGATTGAGTCTAAAATAAGTAATAGGGCTGTATTTTTAAATGAAAATGATAAACAACCACTTTAGCCTTGTACTTCTTTAGTTCTACTATTGTGCTTGAGGATATACTTTTTGTTGGGTACATTATTACTATGACAATCTAAGACTCAGAAAGGACAAAATTGTATGTTTACCGATGGAAGGGGCCTTAGAGAACTCATCAAGTCCAGCTTTTTAATTTTACATAAGAAATAAATGCTAAGGTACTCATCTAGGGTCATAGAGATATTAAGTACCAGAATTGGGATTCAAATTCAAGTTTTCTGACTCCAAAATTAATATTATTTCCAATGTACCATGCTGTCACCAACTATTTTGCAAACTTAGCTCACCCCAATATTTCCATTTCTTTTGTGATCATGTAAGCTCTTAAAAAGAGTTCTGGATTCACCTTCATTATTTGATGTGAACCTATATACACTCAAAGGATAGTGAAATGTTTTTAGAGACGCATCATGAAACCACTTTAAGTCTGTTTAAAAAATCTCATTCAAAGCTTTTTCAAATTATTCTCTTATTCAGGGATATAGGCTCATTCACAAACTGTCTCTGAAGAACCCATTTACTGGGGTAGTTTATAAAAGTATCTAAAAGCTGTTAGGAGAACTTAATTGAAAGTCTATTTTTTTCCAATATGCACTGTATACAAATTAAGTCAGTAGATTTCCTACTTGAAAGAAAAGGGAAATAGTTCACCATTCTAAAAAAGAGACAAGTAGAAGGTTACCTTCTTCAAATTGGAAAGAAACTAGTCACAAGTACTTTTATGCTTTGTGCATAAACATACTTAATATACCTTTCACAATGCCTAAATTTTCTTCATCCCTAAGTGAAGAAAGGACAGAGGGAACAGAGAAACAAAGAACCAGAGAAAAGATGATGAGGCCTTTTTTGTGTCTTGGACCTACCACACTCAACCCAGAGGTTTGTCTTCTGGTAAGAGCATGTGCCAGAGGACTTCTACTATAAGGGCAACCAAAGCTGCCAGCAAATGGGAAACATGAAAGTCTGGAGAGAAGGATTACAAGCCAAAATAGCTAAGAAAGGCAGCTCCAGGCCTGGAAGGTTCTGAATGGCACACTGCAACAAGCAGAAAGGAAGCCAGCAAAAATATGAGTACTAAAAGTTACTGGGAAGTGCTTTGGACTACAACTTAAGCTTCCAAGAGAGTTGAAAACATCTATATAGTAAGTTACATTTCACCTAGATGCTTCCTTCTTTTGAAGAGCTCTCTAAAAGAATTTGTACTGGCTAGTATGGAGTCCAGCTATTTAAATTAAATTGTTATTATAAAAATGATGAGTGGAAAACTAATTTCTCTAAATTCAGAGTCTGATCAGAAAACTGAAGACCAAGATTCACTTCATTAGTACAATCAATTGACAAAAACACTATTGGCATCTTGCAACCATGTTCCTAAACTGCAAGCTCAGACTTTGGTGGAGGAAACAGGGGAGTAGCAAATATCTCTTCTGTTTAAGCTAAAACAACAAACCTAAATGTTATGAGGTAACAGCAGATAGCAAAGCCAAAAGTGTATATAGACTGAGGGTTTTTTTTTTAACTAATCAAGAATTTTCATTCTTTGGTATTAGGGATAGCTGGGGATGGGAGAGGGAAGAAGAGAGAAGGAGGGAAGAAGTGGGAAATGGAAGTAATATAAAAAAGATATAGGGAAAGAGATCAGGAAAAATTATTTTTAAAGTGTCAGAAAAGTATTTCATTAATTTAATGTGTCTTTTACTAACAGAAGATGACACTGAGATTTGTTTGATGCAATTAGAAAATTATCATATTGTCAGTACCATCAAACTAAGTGTGCAAGACTCTGCATGCAATAGGTGTTTAATAAATGTTGAATCAAACAAATTTACATTTTGTTCATACATAGTATATCAGTCTTAAGGAATTTACTAATATTTGTCAAAAATATTTTGACACAAAAACTCACTAAATATAGCATACATGATTCAGTCCTAAATTTGTTCTGAATCCCAAAGAATAGTTATTTTCTTGCTTAGGGGGTTCGTGAAAATCATTCTCATCATATGAATCTCCATTGTAATGAAGACTTGCCACTTTAATTCTCTCCAAATAAATAAAACAATGCCATTTCCAATATTAAACAGAACTTTTTTTCTCGATCAAAAATTAAATATCTTTACTAAATTAATTTCATAAAGGAATGCATATATTTCCAGAATGAAAAACTTTTTATTCATAATTACAAAATCCTAAGCACAAAAATGCTGACACATTTATTCTTGGGCTACTTTAAGTCTTAAAATTGCCATCACTGATGAAAACAGCTGTTATCAAACATCAACATTTTCCTTCCACTTTCCATAAGGAAATTACTTGGAATAGATATTCTTAAGGCCTTACTAATAATCGATTGTTCACATTAAAATTTCATGAAAATTATTGCATGTTTTATTACACCAAAGTATTGTGGGTTTAACTTCAATTCTAAAAATACTTATTGAAAATAGAAGCTATCTGGGTTAGCATAGAACAATGGTGACCTCTGGTGGATATACAATAGAAAAAAGTTCTTTCTTGAACTTGAAATAAAAATCAAACTTTAGACCACTCATTTTCAGGGGCAGCCAATCAGGACCAACTGTCCAACCAAATTAAAAACCCGTCACCTTAGCAGAGGAAAACATAATGTCTGACTGACCGACTCCAAAGTGTGATCTCATCTTTACTCACAGCTTCCAGTGAGCACAGAATGATCACTTAATAACTCTGTCAGTGATACTACCCAAGTGGCCAACAGACTATGGAGATAAAAATATAAGTTCTTCTCTTTCTCCAGAACTCTGATTCTTCCAAACTTCTTCACTTCATTAGATCTATGTTTTGGAGTCATCCCTGAGGAGCACTTAAATGTCACAAGGCTTCTGAGCCTCTTTGCTAGGCCTCCACTGATAAGCTGGCAAAGTTTGCTCCCAAGCTGATGAAGAGAGACGGCATTGCTACTGGAATCAGGACAGTGTAATTTGGGGCAGAGAAAGAAAAGGACCCTGAGTAGCACTAGGAATACCACTCTAGATGTTCCCCATGAGTACAACTCTTAGAGTATCTTATCTGCATCCTATTTCAGCACTAGTGGATTGCAGTAATGACTGTGATCCTGGGTAAGCAGCTACAGCTGAACCTATGGAGATAGCAACCTGCTGTCCCAGTTGACCACATTGTTCTAACCCAAAAAGGTACTCCAAATCTTTAAAGTATTATCTGAACCAACCACAAAATAAATGCATGTTATGCAGTTCTAGTTTTCCTAGGAGTCAGACTATATGAGATCAGACCCTTAAATGACCATAACTCAATCCTTGGCTGGGGGTAGGGATTGGATGGGTGGGGAGCAAAAAAGAGACACAAATCTAAGCAGCTTTTTCTGCTTAGGGACTTGGAACAAGGCCTGAAAAATTTCCAGTTTGTTATACCTATATAACTAATGTACTGATATTCACATGCTACAGTATCTACAGAGCTGGTCTGAAAGTCAGAAGTTTTGAGTTCAGCTCTAATCTCTGGTATATACAAGCTATATCCTTATGAGTAAGCCACTTCACCTCTAAAAGTTACCGCCAAATAGACCCACACCTAACATTGTATACCAAGATCAGGTTGAAATCGGTTTATGATCTAGACATAAAGAATGATAATATAAACAAATCAAAAGAATATAGGACAGTTTACTCCTCAGATCTGTGAAGGATGAAGGAATTTGTGACCAAAGAAGAACTAGAGATCATTACTGATCACAAAATAGATAATTTTGATTATATTAAGTTAAAAAGTTTTTGTATAAACAAAACTAATGTAGACAAGATTAGAAAGGAAGCAATAAACTGGGAAAACATTTTTTATATCCAAAGGATCTGATAAAGGCCTAATTTCTAAACTATATAAAGTTTATAATAATTTTATAATAGTTTATTATATTTTCATATATTTATTTATATTTTTATTTGTTTATGTTTTATTTATATATTATATATAAATATTCATATATTTAAATATAATTTATAATAAATTTTTAATAGTTCAGGCCATTTTCCAATTGATAAATGGTCAAAGGATACGAATAGACAATTTTCAGAGCAAGAAATTGAAACTATTTGTAGTCACATGAAAAGTGCTCCAAATCCCTACTGATCAAAGAAATTCAATTTAGGACAACTCTGAGATACCACTACACATCTCTGAGATTTCACAGGAAATGATAATGACGAATGTTGGAGGGGAAGTGGGAAAACTAGGACATTGATAAATTGTTGGTGGAACTGTGAACAGATCCAACCATTCTGGAGAGCAATTTGGAACTATGCTCAAAAAGTTAACAAACTGTCCATACCCTTTGACCCAACAGTATTTATTTCTACATGGATTACATCCCAAAGAGATCCTAAAGGAGGGAAAGGGACCTGTATGTGCAAGAATGTGGCAGCCCTGTTTGTAGTGGCAAGAAACTGGAAAATGAATGGATGCCCTTCCACTGGAGAATGGCCGAATAAGTTATGGTGTATGAATGTGATGGAATATGATTGTTCTGTAAGAAATGACCAGTGGGATGATTTCAGAAAGGCCTGGAGAGACTTCCGTGAACTGATGCTGAGGTGAAGTGAGCAGAACCAGGAGGTCATTATACACAGCAACAAGAAGACTATACGACAATCAATCCTGATGGATGTGACTCTCTTCAACAATGAGAGGATTCAAATCAGTTCCACTTGTTCAGTGATGAAGAGAGCCATCTATACTCAGAGAGCGGTCTGTGGGAACTGAGTATGGAACACAACATGTCATTCTTACCCTCTCTTATTATTATTATTATTATTATTATTAGCTTGCATTTTATTTTCTTTCTCAGTTTTTCTTTTTCTTCTTGATCTGATTTTTCTTGTGCAGCAAGTTAATTGTATAAATATGTATACATATATTAGATTTAATAAATATGTGTACATATATTGGATTTAACATGTATTTTACATATTTAACATTTATCGGATTACCTGCCACGGAGGGGAGAAGTGGGGGGAAAGGGGGGGAAATTTGGAACAAAAGGTTTTGCAAGGGTCAATGTTGGAAAAATTACCCATGTATATCTTTTTGTAAATAAAAAGCTTTAAAAAATAAATAAAAGTTACTGCCAAATATGTCCTCTGTAGCCATCAAGGCAAGGAATTTTAACCCTAAGTTACAACATCAATGAAAGGACAAGTCTTAATTAAAAAGGAGTTATTTTGAACAGTTTGGTTAAATGCTCTTAATATAGAAATAATGGTGTATTGCATTATATTCAAAGAAGTACAACTCAAAGGGATGAAATGGAAGCAGCAAATAGGCAGAGATTAATGCATTACATGATTTGACTGGTAAAGACAGTGAAAGACAGATGAGAATGAAGTACCATCCAAAGGTGAGACTTGGCAACTAATTGCCCTGAGATCATGACAAGTAGACCCCTCCAGAAAAATAAAGCAACCAATTGTGTTGTGCCTGGGAAATCAGAATCATTCAACTTTTTATGCTGGAACCAAATTTTATTCCAATTAATTAACCATTTTAAGCCATTTAGACCCATTTTGGTCTTGCCCAGAAGTAAGGAAATATACAAAGCTGTTCTTGCTTTTTTGTCCTCTTGGTTTGGGAAAATTAGGTAAAGTCCTGTATTAGGATTTGCTGTGTAGGAAAATCGTTTGGGATTCATTTCACAGAACTGTGTAATGCTATGTCTCTGTTATATATTTTCTATTTTCTACATACAAATTACATAGCTACTATGGCCTAAAGAGAGCTCATGCTATTATATGTAACCTTTAAGATTGAACATAATTAACATTAAACTGTAACATTCATAGAAACAACCAAATCCAATTTGAATCCAGAGTACACTGCTTGAACAAGTTGGCTCATTTTTAATGTAGAAGTTCATAGTGGAGTTCTACAGGCATCTATCTTTGGCTCTGTTCTGTTAAATGCTTTTCTTTTAGTCAAATGGCTTAGATCATCAGATGATAAAAAAAATCTGGGTAGAATATACAAAACATAAGAATGCAAAGACAACAAAAACAACAAGAAGCATTTATTAAGCACTTACTATATGTGTCAGGCATTGTGCTAAGCTCTGGCTATAAAAGAAAGACAAAAACAATATTTGCCTTCAAGAAGCTCACATTCTAACGAGGGAGACAGAACCTGTAGGTACATACCAGACACATACAGAATAGATAGAAATCAATCTGAAAAGAGAAAGCAATTAGAAAGACAGGGAAAGGCCTCCTACCAAAAAATGGGATAGGAGCTTAGCCTTAAAGGAAGTCAGGGAAACGAAGTGGCAGAGACTAGAGGGTGGAAGATTCCAAGCATGGAGTACAGTCGTTGTAAAGACAGAAAGGTGGGAAATGAAATATGGTGCTTGAGAAACTTCAAGTAGGCTATCATTGCTGTATCTTTCTTACAGTGTGTTAAGGACAGTAAAATATAAGAAGGCTGAAAAAGTAGGAAGCAATAAAGCTATGAACACCTTTAAATGCCAAACTGAAGAGTTTATATTTTATCTTGGAGTTTTGTAAAAGGGAAACACTGCAGCTTACTGAGCAGTAAGGTGACAGGAAAGGTGAATGTGATAGAATAACAGGCCAAATCTCATCAGATGAAACCTCACAGCAACAGATATAATGCCTACACTTAGATTTACCAAAAATAAAAACAAAAACTAAATCACCTAAACCCAGAATGTGGAGAAACATGTAGATAATAAGTCATGTAAAAGAAAAGTCTGATGGGGTCAAACAGGACTCTAAGCTCAATATATATACATAGTATAGTGTGGAGGCCAAAAAAAAAGCAAATTAAATCTTAGGACATATCAATAAAAGACAAATCAATAAAACCAGAACAAAGAAAGTTAGATTTTTTCTGTATTATATTCTGGACAAAACACATTTGAAGTACAATAATCAGTTCTGGAGACAACATGATTCCATAATTTTAATGTGAGAGTGATGGGAGATAATGTCATATGAAGACTAGTTGAAAAAAAAAATGTGGACCATTTTAGCTTCAGAGTAAAAGAACAAAGGGGAACATGACATCCATCTTTAAACATCTGAAGGATTATCAGGTAAAAGGGCAATCAGACTTTTTTTGTCTAGCTCCAGAAAGCAAAAGTTGGAACAGGCTTCAGAAAGCAAAACAATTCCCACTTTCATGATAACTCTCAAGTCCTGGAGCATAGCTACATTATCCTCTCCTTTAGGGATACCCATGAAGAATCAGGTATGACTCTCTAATGCTATCACCTTGAATCCCCACATTCAAGATGATAGCATTAGAATCATACCTGCCATAGACTGTTAGTTGAGAATGTTATAATCAGTCAGCTTTAAGAAGTTTTTAGAAAACTTTTATTTTATTAATGTAAATAAAAAACCATTTGGCACTAGACATTTCCCAAATATCTATAGAACAGCTTCCCAGAAGTACAAACAAACCCCAGGAGAAAGTAATATTATTTAAGCCTAGATGACATCATACATGTGGCAAAGGGGAATCTTACATCTCCTGGTTGCTAGAAATACTTTTCTTCTATTCATGGTAAGCTCAAGAAGTTCTCTTTAGGCTTGCTGTAGTTTCTTTGCTAGGTTCCTTGTGGAGCCATGAATCTACAATTAATCAGTTCTTGACTCCAAATGCAGACATCATCAGCTAATCTGGGGATGCCAATAGGATACTGATGGGAAGATGGGAAGTCAAATACTCTCTCACCTTCTGAAGCTCACAAAGCCCCCCCTCTAAACAAACAGGGAGGAAGAGGCAGAAGACATGGGCCAACACCTAATCCAAAGCCTCTTCTTCTTCCCTTTTAAAAGGCTTCTTTCTCCTCAAGGGTTTAATAGGAACACCATACTTGTTCCAACCTCTCAAATGACCCCAGTTATAAATCAGCTTGATAATTTACAAGTGTGACCAACTTTTCTCAGCCTATCCAATCCAGGTACCTGTATAACATCATTCCAGTTGCAGAGTTTAAAGCAGAGATTCTTTTTTTTTGTTATAAGGTTCATTAAGAAATCCCAGAAAAGTACTGATGAAAAGTGAAAATGGATCATGGAATGACAGATTCTTAGAATTGGGAGGAACTACAGACATACTCTAGTCCAATTCCCCTGACAGCATTCTCTCTTCCACTTTCCATACATTATCTCATTTCATCTTCATAACAATCCTGTGGTTATTCCAAGTATTAACCCCAAAGTCTCACAGAAAGTATGCAGCAGAATGGGCCTTTGGACCATTGTCTCTTAACTGGATCTAGTCTGCCCAATGTAAAAAAGAAATTCTTAACTTTTTTGTGTCATGAACCCTTTTGGCAATTTGGCCTATGGATCCTTTCTCAGAATATTTTTAAATTATTGAAGAAAATGATAAATTTCAATTAAAGCTAGTGAAAATAAACATGTAACTTTTTCCCATTCAACTTCACATCTGTTCTCTCTTCCCTCTCCCTTGCCTTCTTTCCTCCTCCTCCTTTTCTCTTTCCTTCCCCCTCCCTCTCTCCTTTCTCTTCTCTCTCTCCTCTCTGTCTCCTCAGAACTAAGAAAGTAAAAAGAAAAATAGGACATAGTTTATCTCAAAAAACTTACCTTATACTTAGGAGACAAATGTGCAGAACAGATATGTAAATTCAAAGTAATTTCAGGAGGGAGAGAACACAAGGAGAGACTTCTCAGAAGAGGTAGTACCTACACTGAAATTTGAAAAAAGCCAGGGATTTTCTAAAAGGAAGAGTTGGTAGTACGTTCTAGATATAGGGGACAGCCTGTGTAAAAGTATGAAGAGAGAAAATAGCGAGCCACTTTGGTTGGAGAAAACATGAAATAAAACTGCAAAGGGAGACAGGAAACAGATTGTAGAGTGTTTTAGATGCCTGGCTGAGTAGTCTGTATTTTATCCAAAAAGCAACAGGGAGCTTCTAGGAAGGTTTCTGAGTAGGTGACTGGCATGGTCAGATTTGTTTTAGGAACATGAATTCAGCAGCTGTGTGAAGGAAAAAGTAAAGGCAACAGAGACTAGAAACAAGGAGACCAATTAGGAGACTAATTGCAATATTCCTGAGGGAAAAATTATGAGGGCCCAAACTAAAATAGTGCTTGTATGAATAAAAAGAAGATGGATACAAAATATGGTATGAAGACAGAGTCCTCAAAACAACTCAAATAAGTTGCTATGGGGATGGGATTAAAACAAAGGGAAGAGTCAAAGATAATTCTGATGTATTGAATCAGTATACCTGGGTCCTAAATAGTTAAGTTAGGAGGAAGAATGAGTGTGGAAAGGAATATGACTTGCATTTCACACATTTTTGAGTTTGAGATATACATTAGAAACCTATGTGTAAATGCCTCAGGAAATGGGTCATGTAGAACTAAAGGTCATAAGTTCATTTAATTTAACTATTTACTGGCTAAAGAGGTCACTAATTAGTAGGAGTCTTTTTCATACTGGAGGAGGGGGGAATATAAGGGGTAGAGTTGGGAAGGAAGGAAATGATGACCTTTGGAAGCCATTGTGCTCTCCTACCTAGATTTTTTTCTCTAAAATTGAGGGTGATTTCTCCATGTTTCTTATAACATATCTGATCCTTGGAGGACTGGTAGGCATAGACTAGTGTGATACAATCTGCACATCAGTATTTTTAGAAATCCCATGCTAGAATAATACACAACAATATGTCTCTTCATCTTTTGAATTTGTCAAAATAAAATAAAAGAAGCCAGTGTGCAATGAACTGAAGTAGATCACTTCACAAAATCCCTGAAGACTGATCAGGAGTCTTAAAAGGTTTGTCTTCTGATCTTTGGGTATTTTATAGACTTCATAAATTATTAACAGCCTAGCATATAGGCATGGACCACTGTGAATTCTTGCTAGCATAATTTCTCTTTTTAAGGGGTACATAAACACAAAGTAGCCATTACTTAAATTGCCTTGTCTATTTTTTCATCAAGAAGCTACTGGTAGAATATTTGTGGAAAGGGAAAAAATTTACATCGATTTTTAGGGATTTATTATAGAAAAGTGAGAAAAATAATGAAATGGTGCGAAGGTCTGGTCTAGCTCCTCTTGTCAGGATAAGCAAAAGTCCTTGCCCCACGTTGGGCGCCAATTGTAACGAGCTGTCGTCTCCAGAAGCTGCTGGATCGCTCTCTGGGAAGAGATCTGCTGTGTCTTCTACTCAAATCTCTCCGACAGATTCTTCTTCCTGTAACGAACCGTTGTCTCCAGGCAGTTGCTGTTAACTCTTGTCCAAAGAAGTGACTTCCCTTCCTGCAGAGAGCTCCGTCAAGCCTGATGCAATTCAGAGTCTTCTCTTTCTCTGAGAGTCCTCTTCTTTTATTCTCCCAGAGAATGGGCGTGGGATAATGCAAGGGCTTCTGGGAAGAACCACCCCAGCCAATGAGCTTGCCCCCTCTATCAAGTCAACCTGAGTTCTCACCTTGTAATTGTCCAGAAAACCTGAATTCTCACCTTGTCACTGTCCAGACAACCTCAGTTCTCACTTAGTAATCCTAACATCTCCCCTTTTCTTTTGATTTAGAACATAGGACAGTCATGACCTTGAAACATAAATCCATCAATATGGGAAGTATTACAGATAATTACATAAATGACCTTGAAACATAAATCCATCAATATGGGAAGTATTACAGATAATTACATAAATTACATAAGCATATAGTAACATAGTAACATAACACATGCTAGAAGTATATAACATAATCAAATAATCATAAATTGAAAATTTATAAATGTCCATAAGTCCATTGTCCATTAGTCTCATCTTGTGTGAGGAAGTCCAATGATTCCTGCTGATTTTAAAGTTCTTTAACAGTCTTTTTATTATCCATGCTCTTTCGGTGTAAGATGTTTCTTAGATCTTCTCCTTTATTTTGAGGTCTTTCTCTTTTTCTGTCTCTCTCTGGTGGACAAGGCGAATATGACTCGTTGGCACCCATCTGATTCCTTCTCCTGCTGAAGAAATACAAGCAAACCCTCTCTCCCAGGCAGTTAACCTATCTAATTACCTTCTATTTACCACTTTCTAAATCTCTTCTCATCATCTGGCAATTACATTGGAGTTGTTTGCACTGGACACAGCCCTGTTGGTTTAAAAGGCCTGTATTCTCCCCAAGTGTAATCCATTTTTACAATCTGATTGCCTTTTGGCTCACTTATCAGGTAATCCCTTTCTGCCATGTGATTGCTTTTCTGCTGGTTGATTAAATCAGAGTCCTGGCCTTCTAAAGGTTCTTTGGGTGTAACATCAGCTGCCATCATGCCCCAAGTCTTTTTTGCCTGGGGCCCTGGATCTGGGCCCCTCATCCTATTTCCCTGAATTAGTTTACACTCTGATGCCCAATGGAGTCCTCTGTTGCATTTTGGACATGGGGTTTTAGGTCTTCTTTCACCCTGTCTTCTCACTGTATCTCCATACCTACACTGAGCTCTTAGATGCCCAATTTTTCCACATTGAAAACATTGCCGAGTTTCTCTAGAAGGCCCTTGCCAGGAGGGACCCTGTCTTTCCACATTCATCATTGTCCGGGTGTAAAAAGCATTTGTTCCCACTATAGCACAGCGTCTTATGATCTCCTCTAAAGGAGCATCTTTGTCTAATCCCCATATAATTCTTTTGCAAATCTCATTGGCATTTTCCTTAGCCAGATGTCTGGTCATTATTTCTGTAGCTGAATTTTCTCCAATAGTTCTTTTGACAGCAGTTTGCAAACGTCCCACAAAATCTGCAAAAGGTTCATTGGGACCTTGCTGTATTTTAGTGAAAGCCTCTCCCCGATCTTTCTGTCCAGGGAGGACACCCCAAGCTTTTATTGCAGCCTTAGCAATTTGTTCATATATTGTCATGGTATAATTAATCTGTTCCGAATTCTCTCCATATTGACCTTCACCAGCTAAGTGCTCAAAAGTGAATTGTGTGTTAACTCCTATTTCCAAATTGCATCTGACTTGAATTTTACATAATTCATGAAATTCCGCAAGCCATAATAAATTTTCTCCAGGCTCCAGACATGTCCTTGCTATGGATTTCCAATCATTCGGGGTTAGGACTTCATAAGACAAACCATCTAGTAACATTTTGACATAAGCTGATGTAGCCCCATAAAGGGTACAACCTTTTTTCAAATCCTTAATTGTATTCAAATCTAAAGGTGCATATCTTCTCCTTTTTTTACCTACAGAGTCAGTATTTTCAATCACAGGATATGCATGTATAAAATCACTTATATCCTGTCCTTCTCTCTTAGCTTTAACCAATGCTTTTTCTAATCTTGTCATAGGCTTAGGCTTCTTCACAGGCAATTCTGTTTGTGTTTCTGCCTCTTCCCCTCTTTCTTCCTCCATCTCTGAAGGTGGGGTTGATGTGGGCCTGTCAATAATCTGTTCTCTAGGCAGGGTTGAAGCTTCTTCAAGAGAATCATACCATAATTCCTCATTTAAATCCTCTTGCTCTAGGGAAAGATCTTGATCTTTCCTTTTTTCCTCACACTTCCTCCTCTGTTCATTTTTAGAACTTTTCCTTCTCCTACAACTTGCTTGATAGTTTAAGGCTAATTGAACTATGTTGTAGATATAAAATACTTCTGCAGAAATTGAACGAGGCCCATTTTTTGCTTGAAATTCTTTCATTTCATATCCCACTAGCTTCCATTTATCTACATCTATCTTTTCTTCCTCTAAGAACCAAGGGGATGTGCGTCTTAATGCAGCCAAGAGTTTAGCAATCTGTACCCAGGTTACAAGTAAACTCTGCTCCTCAATTATGTTGATTATACTCTCTATAGTACCACTCCTGAATGGAGCTGAGGTTGCGTCTGGGGCTGAGGTTGAGTCGGCTGAGGTCCAGGGATTGAATATAGCTAACATCTGCCCCATTTCAGCTATAAGAGATTCCTGGTTTAGCCCTTAACAAGTTAAGTTCCTTATTTATCTATTAGCACGCTCACTTAATCTTTAACAAAGTTTCCTCGTTACTCACGGTTCTGGGTCAGAGAGACTGAGATCTAGATTGGAAGCTTTTCCACTGGAATCAGGACTGTGTCTGTCCCTGTTCAGGCGCCAAATTGCGAAGGTCTGGTCTAGCTCCTCTTGTCAGGATAAGCAAAAGTCCTTGCCCCACGTTGGGCGCCAATTGTAACGAGCTGTCGTCTCCAGAAGCTGCTGGATCGCTCTCTGGGAAGAGATCTGCTGTGTCTTCTACTCAAATCTCTCCGACAGATTCTTCTTCCTGTAACGAACCGTTGTCTCCAGGCAGTTGCTGTTAACTCTTGTCCAAAGAAGTGACTTCCCTTCCTGCAGAGAGCTCCGTCAAGCCTGATGCAATTCAGAGTCTTCTCTTTCTCTGAGAGTCCTCTTCTTTTATTCTCCCAGAGAATGGGCGTGGGATAATGCAAGGGCTTCTGGGAAGAACCACCCCAGCCAATGAGCTTGCCCCCTCTATCAAGTCAACCTGAGTTCTCACCTTGTAATTGTCCAGAAAACCTGAATTCTCACCTTGTCACTGTCCAGACAACCTCAGTTCTCACTTAGTAATCCTAACAAAATGGAAACTTATATGGTAAAATCTCACTAATTGTCCCTAGACAGAGTTGACTTAGTGAAGAGTCTGAGTTAGCCATTGTTCAGACAGGCATCTTAGCAGAGTGCAGCAGAGAAGAACTGGGAAAGTCTTCAATCTCAAATACAACCTCAGTTTTTCTAAGGATCACATAAGATAACATAAGAAAGCCCTTTTATGTGAAAGCTGCTAAAAGCTGACAAGCCTACACAAATGTCATGTATAATCTTCATTATTATTATTACTCCTTTCAAGTATATACTGGGTCTCTGGTCACAGGGAGAAAAGTCAGGAAATGTTTTTATCTTCTAGAATCTTGGCTTTGCTGAGATGGATTCCCACTGTTTATAATAATTTGTTAAGAGTCTCTCCCTATAAATCAGTACAACAGATGCCATAGCAATTTCTGAGGTGAATCAGTATTCAGTTTTGTACTATTTGCTCAGCAAACCCTTTTTTCATAGGTAGTGAACTATTCCCCTCCACTGAAGTCCTTCTTTGAAAGATGCCTTATTGGGTTTCAAGATGGGTATAAGAAGTCATAGGATCATAGATTTTGAGCTGAAAGGTACTTAGATGTCATCTAGTTCTAACCCTTCAGGAAAGTATAATAACTCCCAACTCTGAAGCATTATATAAATATTAGTTAAATGCTTTAATTTTCCCATTCAGTTCTTATAACATTATTATCTCTCTTTTACACAATTAATGATGTAAGATTCAAATTCAGGTCATTCTAACACCAGCATACTATGCACTGCTAACAATGCCCTTTACAGAAAAAGAAACTGAGGCCAAGATCAAGGACTTATGCAAGGGCATTCAAATAGTGAGAGACAGCTGGTATTTGAACTCAGGTCACAAAATCACAGCTCTGTTGTACTCTTTTTCCAATTTTAAACCAATCAGTTTCATGTTTGGTTCTAACTGTTGCTTTTTGGCCCACATACAGGTTCCTCAGGAGATGATGGCCTGGCACTGCCAACTCTTGGAAGACTTGCCATAGTTTATTGTGAGCCACACAGTCAAAGGCTTCAGTGTAGTCAATGAAGCAGAACTAGATGTTTTCCTGGAACTCTTTGCTTTCTCCATAATCCATATTGGCAATTTGGTCTCTTGTTCCTCTGCCTCTTCAAATCCAGCCTACAGTGCTAGTAATTCTCAGTTCACATGTTGCTGAAACTTAGTTTCCATAACCTTGCTGGTGTGTGAAATGAGTACATCATCTTTCAGGATTTTAAAAAGCTCAGCTGGAATTCTGTCATCTCCACTAGCTTTATTGTTAGCAGTGTTTCCTAAGATCCACTTGACTTCGTTCTCCAGGATGTGTGGCTCTATCTATATCAATCATCACGCCATTGTAGTTATCAATGATGTTAAGATCTTTCTTATCTAGTTCTTATGTATATTCTTGCCACCTCTTCTTTATCTATTCTATTTCTTTTCTGTATCTATCCCTTTAGTCTTCTGTCATGCCCATTTCCTGCATGAAACATTCCCTTGAAATCTAATTTTCTTGACAAGATGTCATCTTTTCCATCCTATTGCTTAAAAATATTTATTTATACTTGAATTACTTATTTAACTCATATATAGAGTACATCATGCAAAATGCCAAGCTGGACAGACAAATCAAAAGCCAAAATTAAGGTTGCCAAGAGAAGTATCAACCCATCTCAGACATACATATAACCCTAATGGCAGAAAGTGAGGAAAAATTTAAAAGCTTCTTGATGAGGATAAAAGAGGAGAGTGTAGATTCTGACTTAAAGCTTATCATAAAAACTAAGATCATAGCAACATCACTTCTTGGCAAAAAAGAAAGAGAAGAAATGAAAGTAGTGTCAGATTTTATATTCTTGGACTCAAAGATCACTACAGATACCAACTGCAGCTATGAAATTAAAAGATGCTTGCTCCTTAGAAGGAAAGCACTAGCAAATCTGGACAACATACTAAAAGGCAGAACAATAAAGGCTCGTATGATCCAAACTCTGTTTTTTTCTAGCAGCAGTGTGAGAGCTCGACTACATGGACAGCTAAGTTCTACAGAATCAATACTTTGAAAGTGATGCTAGAGAAGACTTTTGAGAGTATCTTCAACAGCAAGGAAATCAAATCACTAAATATTTAAAGAAATTAATTCAAGGTCAAATGGTGAAATTGAAGCTTAATTACTTTGGCCACATAATGAGGACTATTAGAGAAGACCCTGATGTTGAGAAATATTGAAGGCAAAAGGAGAAGAGGGTGGCAAAGGATGAGATGGATGGACAGAGTCATGGAAGCAAGGAACATAAGCTTGGACAGACTTCAGGAGATAGTGAAGTATAGAAAGGCCTGGCATGCTACATGTACATGGTGTCATGAAAACATGACTAAACAACAACAACAAAACAATTATAGATGTAGAGCTTGGAAAGCATTTTAGGAGTTATCATGTCAAGGTCTCATTTTACAGAAGAGGAAACTGAGACCCAGAGGGGTCAAGCAACATTGCCTAATGTCTCCTGACAATAAGTGTTAAAGGCAGAAATGGAAGTCAGATCCTCAGACTCAAAATCCTATAGTGAATTCTCTTGGCCAAGGGGCTAGTCAGTTGAAATTTCTTTCCCTAAGGGTAAGCTGGTCTTCTCTACTGTCTGAGGCCCATATGGTGAACTATAGAGAAAGAAATTAGTTGAGGACACGAGGGACAGAGAAACTGGCTGCATCAAGGCTAAATATTCTTGCCATTTGGGATACCCTGTGACAGTGTAAAACTGGGTTCGAGTTCATTTGCATATGACTTTGCTTGCTAGTGAAGACTTATAATTTAATGCTCCATGCCTGCCTGAAAAAATCTTGACAAGATCTTGTTGACAAGATCTTGAGAGAGGAAAGATCCTTCTTCTGGCTTCCAACTTCAAGAGAAGAGACATGTAGTTCTAAATTCTCTTCAGGGAGAAGTCTCTGAAGGAAAAGACCATAGGCAGAAGCTGACATGTAGAGGAGCCAGTACTTCAATCATGTCCCTATCCACAGCTTACCATGCTTCAGGAACTTCAGGAACTTCAGGGTCTTCAGGTTCTAAGACTCACTCTGTCTTGTGGTTGAACTGAATTATTTCACAGCCAGCAAGAGAGCTCATCCATTCTGTGTATTGTCTGATATATTTTAATCTATACCACTTTTCTGATTTCTCTCTTCAATCAGCTTCGATAAATTGATGTATTGACTTTTCACTGTGTCTCTGTGTAACAAATTTGGTGGGAGAGTAATCAAGGCAAGGGAATTAGTGGAGTAAGCATTTATGTAGTGCTTACTATGTGTTGGGTACTGTGTTAGATGCTTTTATAAACATGATTTCATTTGATCCCTGGGAGGATAACATCACCACCACCAATACTAGTTAACATTTATATGCTGCTTACTATGTGCTTTTGCAAACATTAACTCATTTGACTCTTACAACAACCCTGGAAGGTAGGTGATATTTTTATCTCCATTTTACCAGTGAGGAAAACTGAAGCAAACAGCAGTTAAGTGACTTGCCCAGTGTCACACAGCTAGTGTTTGAAGTCATATCTAACCTCCAGATTTCTTGACTCCAGGCTGAGCCCTTTATCCATTGTGTCATCATTAAGAGTCAGGAATACAGCCTTAACATAACAAGTATTTCACTTGGACTAACAATATTTGGGGAGGGTGGAGGTGTATGAATGGATAAAATCCAGTCCAGTCTGGAGACAGCAGGGTGGTCAGCCTCATGGTACCAATTTCCTGCTCTCCTACTGGCAGAAATCAGTCTCTCTTTGAAAAGTATAGGTCGTGGAATTCTCTAGGTATTTATTCACACCTTCTGTGAGAGCTACAACTAGAAAGACTCAAGTGGACATATATTCTACAACAGGAAAAGTAGGAGACTACTAGTTTGAAATTTGGAGGAAAAGGTTCAAATCTTGCCTCTGGTATCTACTAGTTAGTAGGTCATATGGCATTGGACAAATCTTTCAATGAAGGGTTTCAACTAGTTGACCTCTGGAGTTTCTTCCCACTCTATATTTGTGTTTCTCTCCCTAATCAAGGAGCCATTAAGCAAACTGAGACTCACAACAGAGAAAACTTCCCTTAAAGACCTCATTCAACATTTATTCATGCACTTTTCTTCCATCTAGTGGTCAATGTGAGAAAGTGCCAGGTTTTTTCCCCCTCTTTTTATTCTAAATCTAAAACTAGTCCAGAGTTAAAGCACTAGAAAGAGTTCATTTATAAAGTCTCTTGTTGCAAAATGAAGCAACTGGTCTAGGGGATATTTAAAATATCCTCCAAGCTCTAAAACTGCATAAAACTATGAATTAATTTGAACATCTGTGCTTTTAAGCATTGGCTTCAAATGAGTACTGTCCAAAAGCAAGTTACTAAGCATTTAATAGTTTCTTATTTATAGTTTCTTATTTATTTGGCACTAAAGAACCAAAAAAAGTCAAAGACAGTAGAGTCCCTGTACTCAAGGAGTTTATATTCTAATGGAAGAGATAACACCTAAATAGTGTATGTACCTACACAGTTGATGGAAAGTATTCTGAGAGGAAAATGTATTAGCAGTTGGGAGAAGTGGGAAAGGTGTTATAGAGAAGGCAGGATTTAAATGGAGTCTTGGAAAAAGTCAGGGGATCTAAGAGATGTAAGTAAGGGGATAACATTTCCCAAAAGTATGGAGATGGGAGATACAGTAAGGAACTACAAATAGACTGTTGTTGCTAGAATGGAAGAAAATATGGCAAAGAGTTAAGATTTAAGAAGACTAGAAAGACAGGAAGGCCCCAAGTTAAGATGACATTTCCATTTTATGCTGGAGCTAAAGGAAGCTACTGGAGCTCAATGAGCAGGGGAGAGTAACAGTTAGTCCTATGCCCTAGAGAAATAAATGGCAGCAGACCAGATTGGAATATGGAGAAAACTGAGGCAGGGAAGCCAAATAGAAGGTTACTGCAATAGTCCAGGCTAGAGGTAATGAATTCCTGGCCTAATCTTGTGAGCACGATTACAGTTATGCCAAGAACCTCCCCTGCCACAAAGGTATACTAGAGTAAGAGGACTTGGTTTCAACAACCCACATCTGACACATACAACATGTATGACCTGGTACAAGTTACTATTCTTTGTAAAATGAGAGCATTAAGGTTTGCAAAATATTTTACATGCATTGTTTCATTTCAATTCGCTAAGATAGGTACCAGAGAGAGTGTTATTCCCATTTTATACATGAAGAAACTGAGACTCAGATATATAAAGTGACTTACCATAATCATACAGCTAATATACCCCAGAGGCAGGATTCAAAATGAGTACTCTGCATTCCCAATCCAATATTCTATTCATTACATCAGTAGTTTTCAAAGTGTGGTTTGGGGACCTTTGGGGAATCCTCAGGCCTTAAAAGGGGGTCTGTATGATAAAAAACTATTTCATAACAATTTTAAGATATTTTAATTTCTAATACAATTTTTATTATAGCTTTTATTTACCAAATACATGCAGGGGTAATTTTACAGCATTGACAATTGTCAAGCCTTTTGTTCCAATTTTTCCCTTCCTCACCCCTAACTCCCTGATGGCAGGTTGACCAATACATGTTAAATATGTTAAAGTATATGTTAAATACAATATATATATACATGTCCAAACAGTTATTTTGCTGTACAAAAAGAATCGGACTTTGAAATAGTGTACAATTAGCCTGTGAAGGAAATAAAAAATGCAGGCAGACAAAAATAGGGGTACTGGGAATTCTATGTGGTGGTTCATAGTCATCTCCCAGAGTTCTTTTGCTGGGTGTAACTAGTTCAGTTTATCACTGCTCTATTGGAACTGATTTGGTTCATCTCATTGTTGAAAATGGCCATGTCCATCAGAATTGATCATCATACAGTATCGTTGTTGAAGTAGATAATGATCTCCTGGTCCTGATCATTTCACTCAGCATCAATCCATGTAAGTCTCTCCAGGCCTTTCTGAAATCATCCTGTTGGTCATTTCTTACAGAACAATAATATTCTATAACATTCATATACCACAATTTATTCAGCCATTCTCCAACTGATGGACATCCACTCAGTTTCCAGTTTCTGCCACTACAAAGAGAGCTGCCACAAACATTCCTGCACATACAGGTCCCTTTCCCTTCTTTAAGATCTCTTTGGGATATAAGCCCAGTAGTAACACCGCTGGATCAAAGGGTATGCACAGTTTGATAACTTTTTGAGCATAGTTCCAAATCATTCTCCAGAATGGCAGGATGTAATACAATAAATATTGATAGAGATAACCTCCATAAACAAAAACTCTTTGAGGGGGTTCTCAATTTTTTGCAAATGTGAAGGAAACTTGTGACCAAAAAGTTTGAAAAGCTCTGTGTTACAACATGCTCTCAGATAATTTCTGGGGTTGCTTCCAGTTCTCTATCGCATGAACTTATGATCCTAGCTAAAAAGAGAATCTTCAAATCATCTAAACCCAGTCCTCTCCTTCTACAAATGAGAAAACTGAGTCTTGGAGAGCGAAAGTAACTTATTCTGAGTCACAAAGGCTCTGACTCCAGGTCTATTTCTGCCACCAATTAGCTGTGTGAACTTGAAAAGGTTACTTGACTTCTCTGGACCTCATTTCCTTTCTCTAAAGAGGTTAGTCTAGAGCACCTGGAAGATCCTTTCTGCTTTATTATTCTGTAATTTTAATGTCATTGGGTAGAGGTCTCCATTTGAACCATTCCCAATTTATATACAGACCCAGAGGGCCTCTCAGTGCAGTAAAGCCTTCTAGGCTAACAACAGCAACTAAAAACAAAGAAAAGAACTAGACTAAGCATCACTTTGTCTCTCCAGACCTTAGTTTCCTTATCTGAAAAGCACAAGACTAGATGATCTACGGACTCTATTCCAGCTCAAAATATAAGATCCTAGAGAATTAGGGCAATCTTGACTCTCAAGAAGAGCCAAGAAATTAATCAGGGAAAGTCTAAAGAGGAATATACCTACAGTCATTTATATGTCAGCAAAGATCAGAGTTAATTAATAGACTGAAAAATTAACAGGTGGTCACATTCCCCTTCAGGAGATCAGTGTGATAGGGAGAACTGTCTTTGAAGAGTTCACAACAAAAGGAAATCCATGTAGCCCAGGGTTATTCAAATTGATTATTTGGCCTTCTGTTTATTAAAAAACTGGTTCTGAACGGTTTAGATAAAAATGTAATCCTTATGATGAAAAATGAAATTACGTAAAAGAAACATAATTAAAAACTAAATGAAAATAAAAGATAAATCAAAATCTCTCAACTTATTTAAAAAATCTGATTGGTGGTATAATAATTGAACAGCACCAGTCATGTTTTTAAGTTGCAAGGAAAGTGGGAAAAATCTTTGATTCCTAATGAAATCAAGAGACTAACTGTCCCTGGGCCTTTTCACTGGCTATCTCCCTAAGCATGGAATGTCTCCCCCCTCCCCTTGACCACTGGGTTCTCTCAAATCTGAGATGAAATCTCACTTTCTCCAGGAGTCTGTTCCCAGCCACCTCAACTGTGACTGACTTCTCTTGGGAGATTACCTTCAATCTATTCTGTTTGTACATTGTTGTTTCAATGTTGTCTTTCCCATTAAACTGTGACCTCCTTGAGGGCAAGACCATATTTTTACCTTTATTTTCCCCACACTTTTAGCACTAAGCCTAGCATGTAGTAAACTCTTCAAAAATGCATTCTGACTGATTGAAGAGATCTAAACTTGTGTGCCTACTTAACCTTTCTGGGTCTCATTTTCATTATCTACACAACTGTATAAAGAACATTTTACTACCTCCCTCACAGGGTTGCTGTAATAAAGATGGTTTGTAAACCAGAAAGCATAGAATTGTATTATTCTTAAGACAGACTTGGATGGAATGGGTAATACTGGGGCTTAACTAAGTAGTGCCTTCAATCAACTAAAAGTTAATGAAGCTTTTAGATAATATTGAATTAAGAGGAAGTCATTTAATGGAGAGTAGAATGAAGACATGATGCTTTCTAAGTGTACTCAAAAGTGTGTACCTGTGCAGCATCAAAACAACTAGTTGAGAAATAAAATATTCAGTTAATCAATTGTCTGGTTTACCTAAAATGGCTGTGTATCTTATTCTTTTGACTGAATCATCTAACCTGAATAATAATTCTGGCAAAGAAGACACAAATTTGAACATATAAAGGAAAAAATCCTCATGCTTAAGAGGGGAAATCATCTCACTACATAATTAGCCTCATATGTAGACCTCATGGTCTCATGATAATAACACAAACTTGGGAATTAGATATGTTAGCCTCCAGTTCCATTTCTGCCACTAATTAGCTGTGTGAACTTGAAAAGGTTACTTAATTTCTGTGGACCTCACATCCCATCTCTAAAGAGGTTAGTCTAGAGAGCCTGAAAGATCCCTTTCTGTTCTATCATTCTATAATTCTAATTTCCTTGGGGAAAGGTCTCCATTTGAACTATTCTCAAACAGCATGAACAAATGCAATGGTGAACTACATATGTGTATTTTCTCAAGCACAAAACCTCAGACCTGGAATTTCCCTAGTTCTATTATTTATAATTACCAGAGGGACATAGTATCAATCAAAAAGCAAAATGTGCCATATAGTTCTATTCTACCATTTTTACATAGAGTATTCCCCAGTTATAGACTTAAGCCCCCAAATAAAACTACCCAGAGTCAAGGGATTCCGTGGATTCATGTCCCCTAAAGTCATAGCTCATGAATCCCAAAAAATGGATTTCCCCGTAATCACTGGTCAGAGGACACAGAGGGCTCCAAGCAAAAGCTTTTAATAAAATAATATAGGAAGGAAAGTAGCAATTAAACACATTCCCTATCAACCTGGAGCACACCTTCCCACAAATACAACATTATTGGGAAGAGTAGTCTATATAAGCAGTATATATAGTCATATCTTCATGTGGCCAGGTCACCTCATGTGAAAGTACACACATGGAGGAAACACATGGTTAGGGAATAGACACTAAGGAGGAATATATACTTCTGACACTATAGGACCACTAATGCCATCAGGATAATCTCCTCCCTGCATGGGTTGTCTTTGTTTTATGGAGCTTTAGTCTTAGATATAGCTCCATTAGGCATGTGGATATGTGGACGTGAATGGCTCCATATAAAATCATTATTACATTTTTTCTTAGTTCAGAAGCCAGACATTTTCTTATAATTTAGGGGTTCTTAATCTGGAGTCTATGAATGTTAAAAAATATTTTATGCCTGTATTTCAACATAATTAGGTTTTTATATTATCATATGATTTTAATTTTATGTAGTCAAAAAGCCCCTTCTGAGCAAGGGTCCACAGACTTTACCAGAATACCAAAGGGGTCTTTGTTTTAGCCACAAGATCAGCAGCACTCTTTTTGGTTCTCTCCACTTTAGGGAAAGTCTATCCTTTCTACCGTGAATCCTGGCTAGAAAGCGTTCTACCTTCAATACCCACATGGAAAGTTCTTTGCCACAGAGAGCAAGTCCCAGTTGGTTTAATGGACTCGCATTTTATTTTTTTCCTGAGAATTAACTTTCTGGTCCAGGGACTTGAATTGCTGTGAGACTTCACTCTAGGTTTTTTAAACTATAAAGTGTAATAACTTTGGACTTTATACTGTAAGGGCTTTTTGACTAATAATTACCTAATAGCTCTGGGACTGAGCACTTTCCAGTATTTCAACTTTAAACTTTCTCAGTTCTCCATGTAGACGAGTTACTGTTGTTCAGTAATTCAGTCAGACCATTTGGGGTTTTGTTAGCAGAGATACTGAAGTAGTTTGCCATTTCTTTCTCCAGCTCATTTTGCAGATGAAGAAACTAAGGCAAACATAGTGAAGTGACTTATCCAAGATTACATGGCTACAAAATGAGAGTAGATTTGAATATGAGAATATGAGTCTTCCTGACTCTAGGCCTGGCACTCTATTCATTGCCCAACATACCTGCTCCACTAGATTAGTAGGTGGGAGATAAACAGAGACAAAGGTAAGAGAGTAAAGTCATTTTCTCTTTTAGTTGTCTTACCAAATTCCTAACTTTACATGTGTAGATATGGCCAATAAAACCCTGAGACTTTGAGCTCACTCTTTCAAATATTACTAATTTAAGCACTAAATATCACCAACTTAACATCCAGTCTCAAACTCCCTTGCTTCAAGTTAAGCCCATGCCTTCTTGCCCTTCTCTCAATAGAGATGTTGATGAGCCATCCACCACTGTTTCCTTTAATTTGCCCAAGAGCCTTATTACTACACCTCCACCTTCCCCAAACCCCTCTCTACTATAGTCCCACATCCAGCACAGAATGGTCTTCCAACAAAAGTCCTGCCCATCACCAAGTAGCTATCTTCCAGGGAGCAGTGCCAGATTGAGAAGGGGTTTGAATAACTCAGATATTTCCATTTTGAGGTTTTATGACATTTCTGGACAGTTATAGAAATTTTGCTGTATACTCAAATTAAAACTCATTTCATACCTCATCTGTTTTATATGTTATTGATATTCAATTGTATTTTAAATAATAAACCAGGTTTGGAAAAGAAATACAGCCAGTATGGACTGTAAAATACTTAAGCTGTAGCCTGAGAAGTTGCATTGAGTAAAAGAGAGTTTATGCCACACTTTTCCAATGTGTGCAAATTGTTTCAGAACTATAAAATGAGATTCTAATGGTGCTTTGAGAGCATATGGCAGAAAGGTTTCAATGTGCATTAAAAAAGAAATCCATTTTAATTGCCTAATACTGGAGAAACTTCCAGAGGCTTGTTGCAAATATACAAAGCTGCCTGCAAGTTCACCATCATGAAGCTCATCTGCGACCAGAGATTTGTGGGCTATTCCTGTGCTTGGCAAGTCACCAATGCCATATAAAAGCAGTTTGCATTATTAGCGATGACAAAAAGCCAGATGAAATGAACTGAAGTTGCGGATAACCCTTGAGAGAAAGTCATGTTTGGAGTAATGTCCATCTGTGATTTCTACTGAGGGTGGTGTAGAAAGGAGGCGATTGCAGAGTCTAGGGCAACTGGCAAATATAGCTCTCCTTATTTTGAGTGCAATGCACTGTAGGAGGAATGAAAGGAGAAAGTAATTCCACCATGAATGTACATGATAGAATCTACTGTCAATGCTACATCATTCTGCTGAGAATAACTTGTAAATAGTCCCCCTCTAATAACTATTTGGAAATTCCTTTCAAAGTGATGATTTTCAGAATGCTTTTATTTCAAACAATAGTTCTCATCACTGGAAATGTTCTAACAATTCCATTCAATTAGGAAAAAAACCACTTATTAAGTCCCAACTAAGCAGAAGGTTCTGGAGATAAAAAGATAATAGAATATATAGCAAAGACCCTGTTCCCAGGTATAATGAAAGAGGTGAAGGATTTAGAGTTAGAGCATTTGGGTTCAAATGTCAACACCATCCTTCCTATCTCTGTGATCTTGGGCAAACCTACCTTAGTCCTCATTTTCTCATCTCTACAATGAGAGGATTGAAGTTAAACACCAAAATGAGTATATACACATATATATTATCAGAATACAGAAAATCACATATGGAACCATGAGTTTTATATACTTGTAATTATATAATTTATATAAATTCCACACAGTATCCTACTTGTCTATGTTTCTTTTTGAACTTCTCTATTTTTTCTGCGTTTTAAATGTTTCAATGGCCCACTATTTTTATAACAACGTTTCAAACTCTGCCTAAAAGAAAAAAACAAAACACTTATAACAATTATAGTCAAGCAAAAGACATCCAGTGGCCCTATCCAAAAATGTCTGCCTCTTTGCACCTTGAGTCCATAACTTCAGTCAGGAAATGAGTAACATATTTCATCCTAGGTTTTCTGGAGGCACATATCTGGCCACTGAATTGATCAGAGTTCTTAAGTCTTTCAAATTGGTTTTGTTCTTGACAATGTTTTTTTTTTTCCTTTTTTATGTCATTCTCTTAGTTCTGCTCAGTTCAATCTACAACAATTCATTGTATTTAGGATTCTCTGCAAATGTCTTCCATCATTTATTTGCACAATATTTCATTATATTCACATGCCACAATTTATACAGCCTTTCTCAAATGAACAGTCTGCTAAATTTTAGTTCTTTGTTCTTTGTTTCTTTTTTTTCCTCTTAAACCCTACTTTTAGGTGAGGAAGTCTGATTTGCTTGTTTTCTCCTTGGTATTATCCTACCTCTAAACTGCTTCCCCCATTCTCATGTATTTCCCTGTTGAGTTTTATGTATTTCTACACCAAACTATCCATATTCAACCTTCATTTGTTCATATCCAACAAAATTGAGGTTCATCATATGTTCCTTCATATATGTATTCTATATTCTTCTCACGCAACACAATTGTAAAAAATAACAAATTCTACCACTCTCTTCTTCTTTTTCACACAAATATATATATTTTTTACTTTCACATTTCTTTCTCCCCTTAAAACTCTCAGAATATTTTCTACCAGTTCACCTTGGTGGCAGCAGTAAAATATCCCACCAGAAGTTCCCTGCTACTGTATCTCTTGGCTTCCTGATTCAGAAGCAAAGCAACACAGATTAGGGGAAGATGATGAGCTTCCCCAAGGGTGGCTCCACCAATGCCATTTACTTCATGGCCTACTTGGACTACAAAGCTGTAAGCACAATTCATTTCATTTTTAAATTGCATAGGCCTGGCTCTAAGGTGAACAAGAAGAAAGTGGTTGATATCCTCACAGACATCACAGGTAACATCACAGGCAACACTATATCAACCCTTCCCCTCCCATGTTCTCCATATGTTAAAAACAATCTTTCAAGCACATCAGTAATGAACACAAGAGGTAGTTAAAAAGAACTAGCAGAAATCCAAGAAGGCCTTCACCAAATCATGCAAGAAGCAGCAGGATGAGGATGGTAAAAAGCAGCTAGACAAAGACTTCAGAATATGAAGAAATAGATCTAGGTTACCTCAGTCAATGCTGATACTCAGATGCCAGTGTTCTTCTTGAAGCAGAAAAACTATCATGTGATAGAGATACAAGTAAATGGAAGCACTGTGACTGAAAAATTAGATTGGGTCAAGGAGAAACTGGGACAATAAGAGTCCATATTGATTGTATTTGGTCAATTCAAGATGACTGATGGCACTGGGATGACCAAGGAAAAAGAATACAAAAGGAGTCACTAGTATACTAAGAAGATGCCTATTCAAGGCAACAGAGCTTGGCATCCTGCTTATGTGGCATTTTCTGTGGCCTAGGCTGTTAGAGAAATTACCAATACTATACTGAGATCAAATGAAAAGTCTATTAAGACTGGCCATGAAGAACTAGAGATACAGAAATCTTTATTCTCAAGAATACAGATTTACTACAATCTACAATTTCTGGAGCCCCCTCATTTTGGGATTCTTAGTACTTCTATGGTCCTTCCTAGAAGAAATTCAGTATCTTCTTTTGGAATCATAGGGTCTTCAGAAAATAGCAGAGATGCCTGTTTTGCAAAGATGCAGCAGGAGTTGGAAAATTGATGATGCTCCTACTGAGCTTCAACCTACATCTTGCTGGGCTTCTCCAATAGGATCTACTTATAAGCTCACAAAAATGCCAAATCTGAATTGGGAACCAGTTTCCAGGGCAATTCAAAAGTTCTTAGGGGGTTTAAAGAAAAAGCATGTGCTTTAAATAAAGGAAGAAATAAAATACTTTAAAAAAAAGACTGGCCATGACTACCAGATCAAGTATAATAAAATGCTCAAAAATAATGCATCTATTGTTGATAAGAGTTGTGCATTGACCTACCATTCTGGAGAGTAATCTGCAACTCTGGCCAAAGGACTATCAAATTGTGCATTCCCTTAGATCCAGCAGTGTTACTCCTGGGTCTATATCTCAAAGAAATCATAAAAGAGAAAAAAATCTATTTGTACAAAACTATTTATAGAAGCTTTTTTGTGCTTACTAAGAATGAAATATTGAAGTGATGCCCATCAATTGGGGAATGGCTAAACAAGTTGTAGTATATGATTGTAATGGGATTTTACTGTTGTAAAAAATGACAACACAGGATGATTTCAGAAAAAACCTGGAAAGACTTACATGAGCTGATATAAAGTGAAGTGAGTGGAATCAAGAGAACACCATACACAGTAATAGTAATAGTGCTAAATTGTAAATGACTTAGCCATTCTCAGTAATACAATGATTCAAGACAATTCCAAAGGACTCGTGAAGCACAATGGCAAAGAACTGGTTCTGAATACAGACCAAAGCATCCGATTTTTCACTTTCTATCTTTTTTTGGCTCAAGTTTTCTTGCACAAAATGACTAATATAGCAGATTGCTTATTGTCTCAGGGAGGGAGAAGAAGAAAAAAGGTAGGTATAGGGTTTGGGACTCAAAACTTAAAAAAAGAAAATGTTAAAATTATTTTTACATGTTACTGAGTGAAATATTTAAAAATTTTAAAAATGAAACTCATTGAAATGATACCTAAATGAATACATATGTATGTGTCTTGATGCTATTAACTAAAAAAATGTTAGGGATCTCTAATTAAATTTCTTGATCATTATTCTATCTTGGGTTAATTTTGTTGCTGTTTAGTTGTTTCAGTCGTTTCGGTCATACCTCACTCTTCATGACTCCATTTGGGATTTTCTTGGCAAAGATATTGGAGTAGTTTACCATTTCATTTTCCAGCTCATTTTTACAGACGAGAAACCAAAGGAAATATGGAGTGAGGAATGGGGGTGTAGATGATCTGCCTTGGTTCAGGTAACCTTATCCACTGATTGAGTATCATGGGAGATTTGTGTCTCCTGTTTCAGATGAAATTCTAGGTAAACTGACACTGGCTAATTAGCTCCTTTCAATTATAAGGACTCACTTCCTCTTTGCCAGAAACAGGCCTAGAGATGTTGACTGTGATGAGGGCTGCCAGGTGTGCATTAATGGGCTTGATAATTCTCTTCTGTCTGCATGGACTAGTAATTCTTATTCTAGATGCATACTTCTTCCATGTTCTATATGGCCACAGGCAAGAGAACGCCCATCAAAGAGCAAGTGACAGAATTAATGCTTGTTCTTGACTGCTGGTCTGCTCTTTAAGCATCCTTTGGTGCAGCTTCATGGTTAAGTTTCTATGTATGAAGAAGGTTAACATACTACCTACTACTAGCTCCAAGCCAAGCATTCAGAAGGCTCTGCTCAGAAGTCATGAACTGGTCACTGAAAACATTTTATTAAATCGATCCTCCAAAATGTTTTTGGCCAAAATGATTGAATTAGTCAGTGGCCTATATACTGGTACAGGCTGTTTGACTGAGATAATTAACAAAAATTTATCTTTACATTTTCCTCATGTTATGAAACAAATGAATGAAAAAATCTTTACTAAGCACTCATTACGTGCACTATGATTAGATATATTGGGTGTCAAAATTCAATCCATGAAAGAGCAAACTTCAGATTCAAGCTGAAATCATTCCAGAGTGAAATTAATGGACCAGGTACAAACCCTGATTTGCAGATGAAGAAATAGAGCCCCTGTCTCATTCACATGGCCTACATCTATGGGGCCACTGAAAAATTTGGTCATTTTTAGCCAAAAAAAAAACAAAACAAACAAACACCTGGGGAAGGCACTGAATAAGATATTTTCAGGGACAAATATATGTCTTTGTGGGCAGAGCCTTCTGAATATTATGTGCTAAGTGTTTTTATGTAATTAGAAAAGCAAGTCAGTTCCTGCTTTCAGGCTCATATTCTAATGGGGATAGGAAGACAACATACAGGAAAGGGTTTATGTATGTCAGATGGAAAGGCCCCATGATCCTTAGGGTACAGTTGCAAAGAAGATGGCAATACATCTTCTCTAATGTCACTTTAGTTAATAAAACCAGCTTCTGATATAGATTCTGGTAATTGAATCATCTGAATTTGGAATCAGAGTTGGTAGTCGTGGCGAGAAATGGGGCTGCTGCCCATTATTGGCAGTTGCCTAGCTCTCGATGCTGATGATGAGAAGAAGTGTAGATACTTTTCTCCGCAACATACAGAAACAACAGATAGGCATAGGAGCCCTGGGAGTGGCTGCTGGTCCTGCTTCTAGGATAGCCCTTATAGCCATTATTAGGGAAGCAAGAGCTAGCTTTTTCCACCAACTGCCAACCAATTGCTTTTCAGGCAGTCAAACCAGCCTCATTGAAGCAGTAAGGGTCCCTGGGGGAGAGGTGTGATAGGAGGCAGTATGTGTCAGGCAAGTTGAACCACCACCACCAGCACTTGACTACCTTCTTTTCTTAGATGTTGAAAGGGACGCCTCAGGATCCTGAGTCCCAGAGACTTGGGAATAGCAATGCCCCTCAGATTTACATCTATCCCAGCCCCTATAACTATCTTTGAAGGGGGAATTTACTATGGAGAAGAGCTCACCTTCCTTATCACCACCAGGAACAACTGCTGACCAGCTACCAGCAATAGAAAGACAGACACAGTGATAATTTCTCAGAACATCAATCCAGCTTCCAGCTAGCTCTCACAGCTATCATCTGGATTAACAACTATTGTGCAAAAGAAACCAGCTATCCTCACTAACTGCCAATCAAATACCAACCAAAAGCCTCTATGGCTCATGGTCTAGGTTCTGATGGTTTGAATGAGTGTAAATAGCATTTTTTCCTATTCTGGGCAGATACTTTAAGGGTCTGTTCCTCCAGCCTGATATCTTTGTGATAGTAAATTAGACCATCTTTTTCCCTCAATTCTTACCGAGCCTGTAGTCAATTAATAGGTGTGGCCTCAGATAAAGTGTGATCTGGGAAAGACCATAGCTTAGAAAGATCACCAATCATTATGATTTCTGACACCACTGGACTACAATGACTCTGGAGGAGAAAGTAAGGCTGATGACTTTACATGGCTCTGCCTCACTCAAATCCAATTCACACCAAGTCAAGACATTACTCTTCTGATGTCGTTAGTTCTCTTCTAGAACAAAGGATGAACAACAAGACAAACACACAGAGCAGGCAAGTCAGCCTAGCTAATAAGGATGCAAAGCACCTTACAGGAGAGACAAGAGGCAATGCATATTAGGCAAGTCAAACCACCACCACTTCCTTGACTACCATTTCTCCTCTGATCCCAATGACTCTCCTATACTGGATTTTTGAATTTGTCTTAAATATGAAACTAACCTAAGATCTACCTTTTAGTCGTCTCATCCAATAATTTTTCTGACATAGCCTATAAGTAATGCATTACTAATGTATTTTCTTAAGGGTTTTCCTTCTAATCTTTCATTAACTATTATTTAATTAATCCATCAAACAGGCTGTAGGTAATGGAATAAACAGGGGAAAAAACCTTTGGCCGGACTTTAACAAGCCTCATTTTCTCCAGGTTGTTTTTCCAAGTTCAAAAATTACTCATTCTAAGAGAACCGCTCATTGCACCTGACATATTTTCTAATGCACAAGTGATTATCATAAGTCCAGCACTTTTCCGATTGTCTGAATACACCAATTTCCTTTTGACCTACCATCTTTTAATCCAAAAGTGTCATCTGAAAATTTACAATCTGTTATTACCTTTCTCTGAGGAGTGTTTCCAAGGAGTTGGCACCAAATGATGTAATTACTTTCTCCCACTGTGTCTTTGAAATAATTTGCCTTCGTGGAGAAGTACTGCCACTGTTTTGATACAACACAGCATTGCTAAATATCTATTTACCATATGACTTGTTATTCTGCTCCCTGAAATGGAAGGTATTTTGAAGTAAAGGTTACAGATCATTTATATACATAAAAAGTGGTTTGAAGAAGTTGGTCTACTGACTCAACCTCAGAGTTTTTGTTCTTGTTATTGTTGTTCATTCTTCATACTCAAAGGGGACCAATGATATCAACTGTGGTTGATCAGACCAACATGGATTAAGAAGGCTCTGCAGCAGGTCAAGCACAAATAATCCATTGAATATTTGGAATGGAGATGTCTCTAGATGTGCACATCTTATGCTTCCTTTGTGCTAATGTGATTGTGCCTTACTTGTGTTTAGTACAGAACTTCCTCTCAATGTGGACATGCCATGTAGGGTAATTGTGTGCCAGCACCTCCCAAGTTTCATAACAGATAATGAGTTCTTCAATAAAATCTTGATAGTAAAGCATCTTTCACAAGGATTCTTAAATAATAATAACTGATATTTATCAAGATTTCCTAAGAGCTTTACATATATTTTCTCACTTGATGTTTACAATATCTCTTAGAAATGAGTACTACAGGTATTCTTCCAACTACCAGTCTATATATGCAGCCTCAATTTCTCTCTTGAGTTCCAGCCCCACATCACCAATTGCCAAACCAGGGTAAGAAAGGATGTTGCTTCAATGGAGCAAATGAAAAGACAGACCAAGCCTACATAAAACTCTAGAATGTAAATAACGAAGTTAACAACAAAATAAGAATGATTTTACCATCTATTTTCACTTTTCTTTTTCCAAGAAGCATATTATCCCAGCTCACCTTTGAGACCTTAAAGCCAAGTATCTTCTTTTACAGTCTGAAAAACACTGATGCTTAACATAACAGTATAATCAAAGGTCAGGACACTCAGAGCTTCATGAATATTGGCTCTCTTATAAAACAGAATTGGCAAGCGATTAGCAGGCTGACCTTTACAGTGAGTGGCGGCATCCAAACCATTGCAGATTGTTTGCTTAAAGACATTTGCCACACATTTAAAATCTATTATAAACATAGACTATTTCCCAAAGACAGTAAATATGAAGCTAAATGCAAATATAAAATGTTCCCCATCTTAGTTAAGGCTTTGGCTAGTTCTAGAATGCCTACATAGAATTCCAACATGCAATTCCAACATGTAGATGGGCTGAAGCTCATCTGCTAGCCCAAACCCTCTAGAGATACCCAGGTATTATTTCTGACCTCATCAATGTGATGGACCAGCAGGGGCAGTAACACTCTGGCCTGCATGCACTAGCACTGAGGAGCACAGCAGAAAAGGGGGCATTGGCACCACCTAGACATCTACAGAGAGGATTTGTGGCAAGAGGATCTGTGGCAGGGGGCCCTAGCAAGGAAAACAGCATAAACAGCTCCATGAAGCTTAATGTAATCTAAAACCTATAAGCTAGGTTATGCAGTATATAGAACACTGTTAAGGAAGGCCTGAATACAAATCCAGCCTCAGACACTAACCAGGTAAGCCTGAATAAGTAAATTTTTTATGCCTCAACTTCCAAACTATAAAATAAAGGAGTTGGATTAATAGTTTCTAAAGTGCCTTCAAGCTCCTCTAATCCTATAGTCACTGCACATTTCTGCCAGTACAATAAAGAGAGAATTGGAAACAACTGGCTTAGGGGACCAAAAGGTAAATAAAGCAAAGTCTGACTTTCTAAAGAAAAGAGAAAAGCAAAAGTGTCCCTGCACACCTCTCTCCCCATTCCTCACCAAAAAATGAGGCAACACTGCCACTAACAACAGGGCACTAATAGGGCAAAGATTTGGCATTTCCCTCAATGGGGTTTCCAAAGGAGATAGCCTGGCAACACTGAATAGGTAGGGCTATAAAACTAATTTTAATATGGACTCAGGCCTTACCACAGTTCCAAGTAAGAGGATAAAAGTTTCCTATCTTAGTAAAAATAGCCTTCATAAGGGTTTAGAAGAAGTCATCATCTGCACTGCGGCCCCAATGTTTCTAGGGCTCCTCCTATTCATTGTCATCACTTTCCATAAAGTGAACCAAAAATCTGACATCTCTCACCAATCAAAAGAGGTAGTTAAAATTTAGGACTCTGTCCCTCCAAAGAGGGAAGGTAAAGTTTGAGATTACCAAGGACTATTACTTTGCTTGTCTTTCTTGCTATCTTTCTGGGTTTTGTTTTTATTCTATTTGTACTAAGCTCTTCCTCCAGTGCTACTTATACCAGACTTCCCTCATTCCCAAAGTTAGGAATGCACAGCAATTGCTCTAGCTTCCTTAAAGACAAAGCTCAAATGCCATCTTGGAAGCAAGTGAATTTTCTCATTCCCCCTGGTATTAATGCCTTTGCTTCTAAAATGATATTCCGTAGATTTTACATGATTATAACCTATATCAAATTAGTAAGGAAGGAGAAAGAGAAGAAAAGGAGGAAGAAAATGTGAAATTTTAATTTTAATTTTAAAATGAATGTTAAGGGGGCAGCTAGATGGCACACTGGCCCTGGAGTCAGGAAGACCTGAATTCAAATGTGGCCTTGACATGTGTTAGCTGTCTTATCCCAAGCAAGTCTCTTAGCCTCTGTCTCAGTTTCTTCATCTGTAAAAGGAGAACAATATCATTTACTTCACAGGGTTACTGATAATATTTGCAAAGCACTTTGCAAACTTGAGGGAATTATGTTATTGTTACTGCTACTGCTGCTGCTGCTGGAGACAAGGGCATATAAAATACATGTAGAATAAATATAAAGTGAATAAATTTAAATAAATACAAGTAATTAAATAGAAAGTCTCCCCTCTCCTACCAAAGATCCATTTCCCACTGAAGCCTTGCTTATATTTCCAAATTCCAAAAGGGAATCAATTTCCACAAAGAACACAAATGATCCAAGGAGCTCAGCCACAATCCAGAATCAGGACTCTTAACTCCAAGTGCAGACTTCTCACCTTCACTGAAAATCTTAACCCTTTCCCGTGCAGGCCCCAAAGGAAGATTGGTAATATTTTAAATACTACACTTGAAAATGTCAATCACCTTAATATTTCAAAAATCTAGCACAGTGGAAAATATGCTGTGGTTGGAGTTAGACAATCAGAGTTCAAATCCTGCTTTTGTGGCCTTGGCCAAGGCACTTAATTTCTTAAGGTCTCAGCTTCGTCCTCTAAAAAATGGCAGATCTGAATGACATGGACTTCTACTTCTTAAATATATTAGTTTTCTGACAATGTGGTCTGTGATTTGATGAATTCAGGGACTCCCTCCACTGATAAAGCTGCAATGATTCTGTTGCTCACAATCAAATCCTCCCGGATCTAGAACTTGAAGGGCTGTCAGAGGCCATCTAGAGTTCAACCCACTCATTTCATGAAAGGGAAACTGAGATTCAGGGAAGTTAGATGACTTCCAAAATATCACACAGAAGCAAAATCTAAGAATCTAAGTATTCTTACTCTAATATGAGTGTCTTAAATAGCTGCTGTCATTGGAAAAATTCATCCTGATGAGCTAAGAATTTAGGTAAGCTGGAATTCAAATGGACCAGGAGCACCCTCAAAATTACTAGGATTTCCTTGCACTTTACTGGCATAGTCTCTGAAAACTTTCTTTGTGATCAGAGGACATCAGTGAAGATGGTGTGTCTAGGGTAAAGAAATTAAAAACACTCAGAACTAGAAAGAATGCCATCTATGTCATTGTAAATTTCCATATAAGAAAACACAGTCTTCCCCTTCCAGAGTCTACTCTAACAGCTAATAGTAACCTTTTTGTTTTCTTCCATTCATCATAGTTTCCAAAGAAAATAAATGCCACCACAAACAACAAATCATTTTCTTTGTGCCCCACAGGCTTCAGCATTATCGAAGTAATTATAAAATTATTTTTGAAAATGTTTTTCTTTAGAGTCCCATTTTATTGAATGGCACACAGTTTGAATCACTGAACATCTGGCTCCTTAGATAACAATCTCAGAAGCAAATTCTTTCCAGAATAGTAAAAAGTTGGTTCCCAGTACCCAAATGAGTGTCTTTTATTGAGGACTCAAGTGGCAGAAGTAAATGTAGATTGGTAGATGGCCAAACAGATGAATTTTTAAAAGTAACAAAAGTTAAGGAATTCTATTAGAAATGGCATTAGTTCTGATACTTAGGAACAAGCTGCTATATCATCATAAACACAAGAGCAATAATGAAAAACAGGCCACCTACATTAGTACAGTTAATTGTAACCATTGAAGAATGACAAAAATAATGAAAGAATTTGATATAATGAGAAGGTTTGTAATCAGAGGACCTAGATTCAAGTTCTGACTCTAGAACTTAGTTACATGATGCTGGGTAAGTCAAAATATAACGGGATCTCACAGTCACTAATCTTTGAGTCAGAGGAGACTACACACATAAAATGGTGATCCAGGATCATCCTAAAGCCCTCTAAAGGAAAAAAAAAACAGTTGAGAAGGTTGGGGGTAGGAATGCCTTCCCCAAAGGGTTGAGGAAATAAGTAGGGAACTATTAAGAAATGGGAGGGAGGGGGACAGGAGTCCAGATGGAGAAGAAAAGGCAGGGACTTGCCTGAGCTTGGCCATATTCCCGTCCAAACAACTTTAAATAACAATGTAAAATGAATTTAGCAGTGGCCGAACCCACAAAAAGATGGGGTTATACAATTTTCCAGGCCAAGACAACTAAGAAATATGGCAAGAAAGCTCTGTTGCACAGAGTGAGAATGGAATGGAGTCTAGCTCCGGCACAAGCTGCATCAGCACACAATTGAATCAGCAGTCATAGCAGTGGCTTACAGATGGCAAAAGTCAATAAATAGCTAATTGGAAGGATATTACAGGAGTCCCTTTGCTGGTACTGTGTATAGGACTCTGTTGCATCCTCCTTATGTAGAACCCACCAGGTCATTCAGTCATAGGGGAATGCAAACTCTGATCAGAGTTTCAAGTAAGAAAAGAGTGATTGTGGTTACTCCTATATCAGAGCACAGACCAAAAGGATAGTAAATACACCTCTCCCTAATTCACAACACCTTGGAAAAACTGAAAACTTATAGATCGTCAGAATTACCTCTGAAAATAGCTGCACAAAAAAACTTAGTGAGGGACAATGCCCCCTACACCCCAGAAGCAGAGTCCAACTTTAACATACAAAGTTAAAAGTCAAGAAATAGGCTAATACAATGAGCAATCAACAACAACAAAAAAAAACCCAACCATAGTTACTATAATGACAGTGAAGATCAAAACACAAACTCAGAAGAGAACAACAAAGCCCAAACTGCTACATTTAAAGTCTCAAAAAATATAAATTGGTTTCAAGCTCCATGGAAGAGAATTTCCAAAATCAACCAAGAGAGGGAGAGGAAAAATTGGGGAAAGAAATGAGAATGGTGCAAGAAAATTATCAAAAAGGGTCAACAGATTAGTAAGAGAGGCACAAGAAATACTGAAGAAAATAATTACATCCCTAAGAAGGATAAAGTAAAAATTGAAATAATCTACCAAGCACCTTCTGAAAGAGAACCCAAAATGAAAAATCCCAGGAATGTTACAGCCAAATTCCAGTGCTATCAGATCAAGGAAAAAATATTGCAAGCAGAAAGAAACAATTCAAACATCATAGAGCCATGGATGAGATTCTATCAGGGGACACAAACTGCTGAGCTTATGCTCCACTGACATAACTTTCAAGAATCAAAAGTCCCCTCCATGCCATGTCAGTATACCAGTATAAAACTTTGTGAAGGGAATGAATAGTAGACGTTTCACGTAAGAAATCCAAAGTTCTGAAAGGGAAAGTGATCAAGTTCACACATCTGGTTGATGGTAAAGTTAGAATGAGGAGTTCATAACTGAGTCCTCCATTCCTCCTCTCCCTGACTACATGCTACATTCACAGTAAAGAGTTTTGTATATTTTTGGATTTGGATTTGTCAAGAGAGCAAATGAACTACTAGAACTACTGGGATTCACACTACATTAATAGCTCATATTTTTAAAATGTTTTGCTGTTTACAAACCACTGGTATTCTCATTATATTATTTGATGCTTCCAACAAATCTCTGTATTAAGTATAGCAAATAAGTATTCTTTCCACTTTATGGATGAGAAAAAACTGAGGCTTAAAGAGAAAAGTTACTTTGCCTTTCAGAACCTCAGTTTTCTCATCATATGAAAAAAGGGGGTTGGTCTTCCAGCTTGAACATTTCATGATTTTGTGACCTATCAGAACCTCTGATACAAAAAGAATTGTATATAACATTTGGAATAAAAGACCACATTTTTGAAAACTGCATAAGGGCACATCTTAATAAAAAAGCACCAATCTTAGAGAAAAAAAAGAAGAGGAAATACCTGAGATAATTATGTTGCAATAACTATCTTTAAATATAATTTTAACAGAGATTTATCTATTATTTCCTGACAAAAGAAATTAATTTAAAACATTTTGACTCTCTTCCCCAAGCCTTGTCCTGGGACCTTTCTCCTTCTCCCTTAACCATTAGCTCTAATAGGTTAAATCATCATCTCTAAGGAAATAAGTGCTAAATCTTTATATCCAGTTCCAATTTCTCTATGGATCTACAGTCCCATATTGCCAATTACCTACCAGACACCTCCTCTTGGATATTCCATTGGTATCTCAAACTCAAATGCCTAAAAACAAAACTCTCTATCATATTTCTCCCTAAACCTCTTCTCCAAGCATCCTTAGAGATACCCATGTTTACAACATTGCAGTGGTCCTTCATTTTTCCCTCTTCCCTCATCTCTCATATCCAATAGGTTGCCAAATGTTTTTGATTCTACCTCCACAACAGCTTATCATTTCTTAACTGGATCATCAACTCTTAACTGTGTCCAGTTACCACATACCAAAGCAGCATCACATAATCTCCCACTTTCAGACTCTCCCTTTGACAATCCAATCTCACGCTAGTACCAAAACAATATTATTAAGGGACAGGTCTAAACATGTCACTCATCTGCTCAAAAAGTTTCAGTGGTTTCCTATTGCTTTGGGGAGAAAATGTAAACTCTTCACAATGGCATTTAAAGACTTCCACAATCTGGCCCCAATCTACCTTTCCAGTCATATCTCATAATATTCCCTTCACATATTTTACATTCTAGCCAAATTGCACTGCTAGCTATTCCATTAACTCAACATTCTTTCTCCTGCCCCTGTGAACTTGCACAAATCATCCTTCATGCCTGATATATACCCCTACCTCATCTTCACTTCTCAAAATCCCTTACTTCAAGGTTCACATCAAATGCTACCTTCTTCATAAAGCCTTTCCTGACATCTCAGCCTGCTGGTGATCTTGTCTTCATGAAAGTACCTGTTATTATAAATCTTTGTACATGCTACCTTTCCCCAGTAGAATGTATTTTTCTTGGGGGAAAGAACATTGTTTTCAGGGGTTTTTTTCAAGTTTGGATTTGCTTGCACATTGCTGTGCATATAATAGGAGCTTAATGAATGTTGAACTGAATTATTAAATATTAGAATTACCTTTAAAAATGGCAACATTACAAAGGTATTCATGATACAATGGGCTAGTAAACAGATCTATTAAAGATGTTTCACACACAATGATATGTATGGAAATTCAAGAAATCAGCAAAACAAAAATGGAACAAGATTTTGATTATTTAACAACATGGGGAAGAATAAAGAAAAGGGGGAAAAATTAAAGGTACCCAAGTCTGGGGGGAAAAAAAGCATTTAAAAGATATTCGCATCGTCCCTATT
Organism: Sminthopsis crassicaudata; assembly: GCF_048593235.1. Taxonomy (NCBI): domain Eukaryota; kingdom Metazoa; phylum Chordata; class Mammalia; order Dasyuromorphia; family Dasyuridae; genus Sminthopsis; species Sminthopsis crassicaudata. Next base: position 39,040,278 of record NC_133623.1, read on the forward strand.
GACACCGTGGAGCTAATATAATATGAAATCAACAATTTCATTTAAATATCAAAATTTCAAATGATAAACATGTGCACATTTGCACATCCCAAAACATCAGGTTTAGTAGAGAGAAACAGCTGAACAGAAAACATTTACAAAATGCTTCTGGCCTCGTAGCCTAACAGCTTGCCTTCCAGTCTCAAAGTTGTAACCAAGGACTTGGTTCTTGGAAAGTCAAAAGGCCACTTTCTGTGATTAGCCATGGAGCTTTTGCACTGGATGAGTGGAATTTCACAAAAGCCTTCAAAGGGAAATAATCTGCTTCCAAAAATAGGCTGCCCTTTTCAAGTGACACTTTACATAAGATCGTCTGGTTATTACAAAAAGCTTGCTGCTGACATCAAAATTAAAAGAAACTAGTTCTGAAGAATTATGCACAATCAAATGATATCCAGTCACTTGGCCTCTGCCAGGAGCTGATAAACATGAGATGTCATAGACGCTTGGGTTCAGAATAGAATAAATACAGCTTATATTCTTCACCAGAATTTCTGAAAGTCAGGCATAGAACCTGCTAGAGGTTAACTGTAGTCCTTCCAGGGGATGTGAACACAAGAAAAAGTGTCAAAGATGGTTAGGTTTACAGAGTGGAAGGACTTATAAAAAGGTGGTGGAAAATGATTCTCAGATTCCTCCTGTCGATATAGCAAAGAGAAAGAAGAACAGTGGAATATGGAGGTAGAAGAAAATGTAGAGAGAATAAAGGTAAAAAAAGACTATCCTGAGAGCCTTCTATCTTCTATCCTTAGCTACTGAAAAACTAAGCTTCGATGTAGGTGTAAGTTTAAACATGCGACCTACTGTGCGACTTCCCATTGTGTAAACCCAACCATCTTACTCAGATCTGAGACAGAAATGCTTTAAGAGTCAATGAGACAATGATAAAGCACATTCGTTAGAAGTTAGTAATTTGTTCTCTGCCTAAAAGGCTGATCTTTGGACTGGGAAAAAAAGACCAAAAAGGGCAAATAAGTTGTGGCCTAAGATAAGAGAGAGCACCTAGCTGCCCTAAATGAGTTTGGGACACAAGGCTAAGATGAAGCTGATTCTAGGGCATGAAAAGAACTGGCAGATGCGATTAGTGAGCCTTTCTCAACGACCGTTGGAAGACCTTGCTGAAACGAGAGTAGTCTTGCAGTATCGGGACTGAAGAAGAACAAATATATCAATTTTCAAAAAGTAGAAGACAAATATGGTCTGTAAAGGGAAGACCAGTGAGTCTGACTTCAACTTCTGACAAAAAAAAATCTTATGTTTTACTAAAGGGATGGTTACTGAACACTGAGTGAAGATCACAAGAAGGTAGAATGGCTTCCTCACAAAAAGGTCATGACAATCAATATGAGGGGTAAACATGAGAAGTCTGAACCAGAAGAAAAGCAGAGGGCAGTGGATACAGAGATGTCAAAAACAAACAAAAACCAATATAGCTAGATGGAGATTAATTACAATGTTAAATCTTGGTATTAGAGAACAGATAATATTAATAGCTGAAAACTAACATAGTATTTACTATTCTAGACACAACCCTAAGCCCTTTACAAATATTCTCTCATTTGGTCCTCACAATAACCCTGGGAAGTAAGTTGCTGTAATTACCTCCTTGTTACATATGATGAAATTGAAGCAAAGAGCTTAGGATCATACAACTAGTAAATTTATGAATTTGGATTTTAATTTCTGGGTCTTCCTGACTCTAGGTCCAGCACTCTATTCATTGTATCACAAAGATGTCTGAAAAAACACACTATTTTATCAGCAGAGAGATGAGGGAAATGGGAGCAATCAATTGATCATGAAGTATTTATTAAATATCAAAATGTTGCCAAAGCTGTCAAATGCAGGAAGTTGTACCTAATTGTTTTGGGGTTTTGTTTTGTTTTTAAATAACAAAAAGTTGACAGGTAGAATGGACCACAATAAGATCAGGATATGACTGTGATCGAAAAAATTAAAAGACACGAGTTAAAATAAAAACAAGTCATGTCAGACTAAATTCATTCCTTTTCTTCTTCATTAATCACTAGACTGATAGATCAAAGGAATGGTGTACATAAAGATTACCTAGATTTTTAGCAAGACATCTCCTATTTTTGTGGGAAAGACAGGAATACAGTTAAGTAGATCAAGAATTGATTGAATAGGAAAAAAAAAAAAAGAAAACTGTCCCAAGTGTTTCCAAGTCAACTTGGAGTTTCAAGGGGAAAAGCAGAGATTAGGGGTTGAGCTTGGGCTCTCTTTCTCAATGCCTTATATAATGACATAGATGACACATGGCAAACTATAAGATAGACCCCCAAAGGTTTGGTCAAGCTAAGTCTAAGATGGAAACTTTAGGAATCCAAAAAATCACCTTTAGAAATAAAGGATAAAGAGAAATGTCTAGATGTAATTGAGTATAAAGAAGGCTGAATTTGGGAATTAGAGAACCTTCATTCTAGTCTTAGTGATGTCATTTATTCTCCGTGACACACTGAGCAAATCACTTGACTTATTTGGGTCTCAGTTTCTTCATCTGTAAAATGAAGGAAATAAACAGCCTATAAAGTTCTTCTGACTCTATATCTAGGACCCAATCATCTCAAAATTTTAGTGGAGTGTAATCTCAAGAATAGTGGCACTCATAAAATCCGGCATTGTCTTGTTCTTTTGTTGTCTTATTTCATAATCTCAGTAATGTCAATCCTGCCTAATTCTTCATGAGAGTCTGTCCCACTTGAGGTTTTCTTGGTAAAGATACTGGGAGTGACTTGCTATTTCCTTCTCTAGCCCATTTTACAGATGAGAAACAGGATTAAGTATCTGTCAACTAGTAAGCCTCTGAAGCCTTTGAACACTATCCACTGTATGATCTAGAGGTCACCTATATTTATTCAGCTTGTTGTTGAGTCATTTTTTAGTCATGTCCAACCTAAAATCTTTATTTTATAGATGAGGAAACCGAGGGAAAAGTAAGTTAATTGATTTGTCCAGGGTTACACAGTTAATAAGCGTTCGAGGCTAGATTTGAACTCAGAAAGATGAGTCTTCTTGACTTCAAGCCCAGTTCTCTATTCAGTGCACCATCTAGCTGCCCCAGCCATATGGTTGAGAGGAGCATTTTTCCATTGCCTGTTTAGATGGCACTCTTGGTGTCTTGAGAAAGTGTCTGAGGCTGCATTTGAACTCAGGTCCCCCTAACTCCATTGTGCCACTTAGCTGTTATCTTACACTGTATTAAAAGAAGCATAGTATCTAAAACTAATGAAAAAACATTTCTCTTGTACTCTCTGACACATAGAGTATTGTTTTCAGTTTCTGGCTTCATAGTTTAGGATTATGATAAACTGGGAATCATCTGAAAGAAGAAACTAAAACAAAAGTATTAGCAATTCACATTTTATATAGCACCTTAACGTTTGCGAAGCTTCTTCTATCACAATGACACTATGAGGGATGTGTATCAGGCCTATTATTATTTGTATTTATCAATGAGAAAACTAAAGCAAAGATAGTTATTACATCAATAGAGTCTGAGGTGGGATTTGAATTCTAACTATTCTATCAGGCTACAGCCCTTCATGAAGTATCTCAAGATTATAACAGTCAATGATCAATTAAAAGAACTGAAGATGTTTAACCTGAAAAAGAGAAGGCTTGAAGAGAAAGGGAGTGGGAAAGAAGGGAACTGTCTTCAAGTATCTGATCGACTGTCACGTTGCTTGTTCCTAGAGGGCAGATCCAGAAGCAATGGGTAAAAGGTGCAGAGGCAAACTTCATAATATAAAGAAAAGCCTCCCAATCAGTGTTGTCAGAAAGTGGAATGGATTACCTCTGGAGAGAGTTGACTTCCCCCTTGCTGGAAGGCTTCAAGCAAAGGAATCAGAGGAATTGATAATGCCTACAACCTCTTCTATGATGTACAGCATGTCATCTGACCTCCCTGAGCCTCAGTTTTCATACCTAAAAACCAGTAGGGGGAGGGCACTGTTTGGCTAGCCTCCTAGTCTACCTGGCCACTAAAGGAAACATTCCTGTTCAGGTCTAAGTTGGTCCAGATGGTCTAAAAGCTATCTTTCAATTCAAATATTCTGTCCTTATCTGAAACTTCCCAACAATAAAATGTTGCTCATGAGAATGCAATGTCACTTGGCTAGAAATGTGGAACAGATAAAGAAATGTTATTTTTAAAAGATTCCCTAACATACAATTTTAGATGATTAACTCTAATCATTTTGGAAAACAATTTGAAATTATGCAATAAAAATAACAAAATTGTTCAGACCCCTTGACCCAGCAAGTATAGTAACCGAAGAAGCTGACAAGAAAGGATATCTATATGGAATATTCATAGCCACACTATTTCTAATAAAAACAAATGAGAAGCTAACCATGTACCCTAGCACCAGAATATTACTCTGCTGAAAGGAATGATGAACATGAAGAATTCAAAGAATCATGAAAAGATTTATATAAAACGATTGTAGTAGTTGTCCTTCATTTTTGAAGATGACCAAAATGACATCACTATGGCAGAGTCGAGTTCCAGTATGTCCAATTGTATCCGTTCAGACCAATACGAGCTCAGAATGCTCTGTCATAGGCTGGATACAAATAGTCCTTGTGAACATTTGGTGTAGCTTCTCTAATTTTTAGAAATATGAAGTAATAAAAAGTAATGAAAACAAAATCAAAAGAATTATGCAATTACTGCCACTTCAGTAAATAAAGACAACTTTAAATGAAAACAAAAATTAAAGTCAAAATATTGGATAATGCTGGTATGCATTCATTCTTTCTTTTTAATAAAGAGAAAACTAATGAAGTGTAAAGATGTGAAACTATGAATCACAATGACTTTGTTTCATTTAATTCTTTTTAAAGACTGGATATTGTGGATGAGTATGTAATCAGTTTCAGGGATTTCTAGGAGCAAAGATGAAGGCTCACACTCACTTGATCTAACTTCAGGATTTCTAATGTAGTTTATTCTTTTGTAAAATAAAATGTTTATGCTGATCTCTACCTCATTATCATTCCTGGAGCCACTCACCTTGGTGCTACAGAAAAATAGAAGCCCACTGATAGACTACTGAATCCCAAGAAAGCAGACTACAAACTCCATGGATATTTTGGGGCTCTGGAATTTTATGCCATGGTAAACAAAGGAAACTGGAACCTTGTAGAAATAAATATCTTCATGGTAAGGTCAGCAGATGAGGTTAAGCACAAAACTGGCAGAATTTCTTGGGGATCAGAGCATGGCACATATCTCAGTCACTCTAGCTGTATTGAACTACATATCTCCCCACCTCTGTGCTGAAGAATAAAGAACCTAGTTGCACCTACCTTGACCAAGGTTTTATCTGGGAACACTCTGTTTTGTATCAAAACAAAATTTATCAGTTAATTTTTTTAATTTAAAAATTGTTTAGATCATGAGCTATAGCTATAGCACTGGAATCAGACAACCGAGCACTTAAGGCTAATTACTGATTGGACAATACTCTATAAGCATATGCTTGGAAAATAGCCTTCTCACTATTCTGTGCTGGCTCCATCTTTTGGTGTATACAGATAATTGTAGGAGGGATTAGGGTGTGGAGTTAGGGTGTGGAGTAAGACAAGCCAGAGTCACTTTGGAGGAGGACAAAGAGAAGGAAGGTTGGTGGCGAGCCTCGTGGAAGTTTGTCTGTCCCCTTCACTTCTCCCCCTAAAGACCAAGGACTTTTGCTGATCCTGACTCTGGCTGATCCTGAGGTCAACAAAGAGCTAACTCGGACTTCACCATGAGCAACAGCTAAGAAAGCCTAGAGTAAAGAATAGCATGGTGTGTGCAGGGTGTGGAAAAGATTGTCCACCAAGCCCTTTCAGTAACACCTACAGAGCCCTGTCTATCCCTGTCAGCAATTCTTTTGGCTAACATCACTTTGTGGCAATTTTTGGGTTTCCTGTTCTGTTACTGCAAAAATGAAGAGAAAAGAAATCAACATCCTCCAAGGAGAAAGGACAAAACAATAAAAACCCAAAAAGAAAATATTGATTTTTTTTCACATTCTTATGACAACTGCTAGAGGAGAGATTTTCAACAAATGAACTAAATGAAAACTGCATTTTGTTTGCCAAGCTGGTTGTATCCTAGCCCCAGGATTACTGTTTACATCACAAAGAAATGTAGCATAGCAGCAAAGGTAAAGAACCTAACAGAAGAGCTCAAATTAACAGTTCAAAACAATTTCTTTTAAAATTAAGGGCAAGACATTCAAGAGCATTAAGTATGAATTTGCCCAAAAGGACAGATTCTAACAATGTGTCAATAAAATGAAAAGTCAAAGAGTGGACTTTCTTAGGATCAGATAACTTTCAAAACTGTATCTTCTTATCTTTGTTAGGATACAAAGTACTAAAAAATCTACACATGTATAAGGGTTTATTATGAATTATGAATTTTTTTCTGAAACGTATGAAGAATTGCAATCTTTAGGTTAGCCAACTTTAAAAGCACAACAAGGCATAAGGTGGGAGAAGGAGGAGCAGTTAGATGAATGATTTCCAAATTCAATAAATAAATAGCCTTACTTTGAAAACATACTTACTCATCAGTTTGAACACTACTGATACCTACTTATTCATTTTACCAAAGCTTAAATTTATTGAATTATATAAAAAAGTTCTGTTATGTTTTGTATCTCCCTAAACAACAGGGTTTTATATCCTGAAGACAGGAAGTTAGACCTGGCAATCATAACCTGCTGAGTTCCAATTCTCTTTTCATGGGTCAATAAAGCACTTGGCATCCTGCCATTAAGCAGCCAAATCAATCCCCTTCAGAAAAGATGGAGACCAATTTCTCTCTTGCTGGGTACTTAATAATTGGCACTGCTCGTTCCATTGTCAAAATCAGTTTCCTTTACAGTGGGCGACTTACCAACAATCCCGAATAGTTGTCATGTTGGGTGGGGTCTCAGCATGGGCACCAGTGAACAGGTATATTTCCATCAGCTCTCAGATTCAAATTCCTAGTTTAAAAATAAGTGATACAAACTCATAACAAATCAAATCAATAATCAGTTAAAAACACTAAGCACTTGTCAAAATTGCACAATTAAATTCCTTTCAATATGAAATTAACATGCAGGAACAATAATTAAGTCATGTAATTATCCATAAATTTTTGAAAGATTTGTAATTATATCTAATTGCAATAAAATGCTATGTTGCTTTAAAAACCATTAACCACATTCACTTATGTTTAATTTAGTTTCTAAAAACACAGTTTGGAAAATATGCAGTTTAGTACTTGCTCCCTTATATTTTATCCTCCCAAGTTGGAGGAGGAGATGAGAGGTAGAGGAAATGAGAATGTGTTTCTAACCCTTCTTACTTGGGTGCTAGGAGCATCTCTGGGCAGAACTAAGCAAAGCAATAAGAACAGAAGAAACAGCTAACTTCTGGCCCTCAGTTGGGCTGCCCTTAGACTGGGAGAGAGCAATGGGAGAATTAAATCAGCCTTTGATAAAAGCCTTAACCTTTGTGTGTCATTGAAACCCCTGGCAACCTACTGAAGCCCATGGATCCCTATTCAGAATAATCTTTTTCAATTTGGAAAATACATAGACTTACAAAAAAAGTCAATGAAAATAAAGGTGTAATTTTTTTTCTCTCATCCAAATTCATGGACCCTATTAAGGGATACTAGGTTAAGAACTCCTACAAGAGAGTTTAGTTGATCACAAAGCTGAAAAAGTCTAATGAAGACTTTTTTCTTTTTATTGAAATCAATCAGCCCAACACCTGAATTTATCCCATATTTGCTATGAATTTACCACTTGGCATTTAAGAGAACCAAACCACTGACTACAGTGATGTTGGCCATCACTCATAAAACATGGGGAACCTTCCTTACTGCCTTCAGAACTAAAAACATCCTTCTCTTGACTTTATGTAAGTCTTACTCCAAACATTTGCTGATGCATACATACACAACAGAGAGGAGCTAAAGCTACTTTTGTGGAGCAGTTGGTGCTTTCTTTTACTGAAGTTATTTCCAGAGACTCCAAAGACAATACTTGGCGCTTCAACTTCTTGAACCAAACAGGAGGGCCTCCAACTCCAATAATGCCCACTACCACAAAGGAAGGCCTTCAAATCCTTCAGTCAGGACGCTTCCCAGAAAATATCACAGCTTGACAATGTCTCCATTTCAATCACTAGAGAAAGAATGATAGGATCTTCAGCAGATATGTGTTTCCTTATATGATAACCCCTTGACAACTCTTGCTTGGGTTCCAAAATGATATCAGTTAGAGTTAGGGAAATGAGGGAGAAAGACAGACGTTTCTGAAATTCTGTGGAAAAGCAAATAAATACACCAAAGTTTTCTTGTTTTGCCCTCAATGGTTTACCTACTATAGTTATCTATTCACGGTGACACAAGCTGCCAATGTTTTGCTAAAATTCTCCACATCAGCTTTGCTGATTGAAAATCCAAGGATAAAACTAAATTAAAAGAGACACCTCTAACTGTCCATTCAAACACCATCTGTGTTTCAAAACAAGTCACTTTTCATCAATCAATGGAGTCCCATATAGCTGCAGCTGGAATAAGATAACAATTTTTTTATTATTTATTTAGAATTTTTTCCCACAGTATATATGCATGAGTAATTTTTTTATAATATTATCCCTTGTATTCATTTTTCCAAATTATCCCCACCTCCACTCCCTCCCCCCCGATGACAGGCAATCCCATACATTTTACATGTGTTACAATATAACCTAGATACAATATATGTGTATAAATACCATTTTCTTGTTGCACATTAAGTATTAGATTCCGAAGGTATAAGTAACCTGGGTAGATAGACAATAGTGCTAACAATTTACATTCACTTCCCAGTGTTCCTTCTCTGGGTGTAGTTATTTCTGTCCAATAAGATAACAATTTTAACACAGCCCAGAACGTGCATAAAGGAACAGAGAGACCTAGGGTGCATGAGAGATCAAATCAAAATCATCTGACAGGTGAAGAAACTGAGGCTCCAAAAGACCAAAAGGCTTGTGAAAGGTTCCCCAGTGAGCCAGAACTTTAACAAGAGGCTCTGTAATTGGAAGGAACTTCAGGGATCAACTCCTAACTCCTTATTTTTACAAATGAAGAAACAGAGACCATAAAAAATAAAAGCCTTGAAAGCACTGTGACTTGTCAAAGTTCTCCAAGTCATTAAGTGGCAAAGTTTTACAGCTGGAAGGTACTATGGGGATCTAATGCAAACTGAGGCCCAGAAAGAGGAAAGGAATTGACTAAGTCACACAAATGGAAAGAAGACAGGTATGATTTGATTACAGATCTTCAGAGTACCAACTTCATGCCCTTTCTATTAGTAAGTCCAATTCAAACTTCCATAGCTTTATTTTTCACAAGCAGTAAGAGAAGAGGAAGCAAAACCAAGAAGTTCATCAATTTATACCCCCCCTTCTTAGTGCAGGAAGAGCTCTGTCACTCACACCTCACTGCTGTCTTTTCAAAAATGATTTCATGTTGAATTGGAGGGTGGATAGTCACCTCATTAGATAGATATTCAGAAATCTGGGCTGTGGAAAAATGACCATAATTGTCTTTTCAAGAGCTGCCTCATGTAACAGACAAAATTAAAATGTGCCAATCCACACAGGAATGCTCTTTTGTTGGGCTAGCATTATTATATCCTTGAGACTATGCTTTAAAAAAAAGTTGAGCCAGACTTTGAAATTCTCCCTCTATTTTTCTGAGATTATGTAAGCACTTGAAAAAAATGCTACTGTTTTCAGACCAGCACTCAAATATACATCTGGCACATCTCTCAATAATATGTAATTAGGAAGCATATAATCTAATCTAATACACAACTGTCTGTTTCCACAGCTCTCTATTTATCTGAGCACTTATACTCTGGACTGTAAATTACCTTTATTTATCACTTTTCATTCTGTCAAAGGTTTGAACATTCAGAAACAACTCATTATCTTGAAACCTTTGCTACCTTAGGAAATGTGAACTAGGGTCAGTAGAATTAGAGACAGAAGATATTTTCCTCAGTACTCATGAACCAAAGGGACTCCTTAGGAGAAAGGAAACATGGGGAAATGAGAACAAGTTGAACACAGATATTAACTAGGAGATTAACCCTAACTTGCCAGTTCTCATATCTATGCAACCTAGCCACCATATCTACATGGATTTGAAACCACAATCTTCACTAACTCTCTCAGAGAAAACATAAGTGGACATTATTTCTTCAATTCTACATTATCCAACTAAAGGTGGACAATGTGCTACAGTTTCACACAGATATAGAAAAGGGATTGCTGAATACCAAATCATCCATTTAAATGCTAAAATATTTTGTATTTCCTGTTGTTGTTGCTGATGTTGTTGCCATTTGAGGGTTGCCAGGCAAAAAGTACTAGAGTAGATAGGGGGTAAGCAGGTAGGGCAATAAAGCCCTGGGTATGGAGTCAGGTGAAGCAGAGCCAGGTACCTAGTACACAGTGGGTGCTTAGTAAATGGTTTCCAAGTTAAATGGACAACATGCCCACTAGAACCTTCAGCTGGGGTTCATGGGCCCTTCACCATGACAGTTGCTACCTCCAGCCTTTTCCCAGCTGGCCTCTGTCCTACCTTATACTGTGGGGCTCGCTTCTGGGATGGGTCAAGTTTCCAGGGCACCAGGGCAGCCTTCTTAGTACCCTGCAATAAATCAAGCTGTCTCAGGGTAAGCTGAGGACACAGCATCTGCACCTGTGGAGGCTGGCCAAGAGGCGGCTGGCCTGGCCTTGAGGTTCCCCAACTGTTAAGGTAGGGCCTTTGAATGTCCAGGCCACAGGGACAAAGTCCATCCAGCAAGGCTAGGTGTTGCCAGTATATGTGAAGTGCTCGAAGAAGGGGATCCCGAGCCTCCCGGAGAAGGAACTTTTCCTTAGAGAATGCAAGGGGACAAGTGCACAGAGAGAGGGCCAGAGAAGACACCTTCCGGAGCCAGGCCAGAAAGCTTTGCTAGAGAAGTAAAGAAATGAAAGAAAGAGACAAAGAATAAGAAAAGGAAGAGACGGGGGAAAGAAGGGGAAAATAAAAGAAAGGAAGAAAGGAGGAAAAAAGGGGGATGAAGAAAAGAAGAGGGGAAAGAAAAAATAGGAAAAAGGAGGGAAGGAAAGAAGGAAGAAAGGAAGGAAAAAAGTAAGAAAGAAAAAGTAAAGAAAACAGCGAAAAAAGAAAGAAAATAATTCAAAAAAAAGAAAAAGAAGGAAAGGAGGGATGAACAACAGAAAGAAGGAAAGGGAAAATTCAAAAAAAGGAAGAAAAAGAAATAGGAAGAAGGAAAAAAGAAAAAAAGGAAAGGAGGGAAAAAGAAAAATGAAGGAAAAAGAAGAAAGGAAATATGGGAAGAAGGTAGGAATGAAAAAAGGAAGGAAGGCAGGAAAAGGGGAATAAAGGAAGGAAAGAAGAGAGGGAGGAAGGAAAGAAGAGAGGCAGAGAGGGAAGAAGGAAGAAATGGAGGACAAAAAGAAAGTAAAAAAGACAAATGATGAAAAGAATGAAGGAAAAGAAGAATGAAAGAAGAAAAGAGGAAAAAATAGGAAGAAATGAAGGTGAAAAGGAGGTAAAGAGGGAAAGAAAAGGAATAAAGATAGAACAAAAGATATAAGGGAGGGAAGGATGGGAGGAAAAAATGAGGGAGGAATGAAGGAAAGAAATAAGGCAGGAAGGAAAAGTAGGAGGTAGGAAGGAAGGGAAGAAGGGGAAAACGAGTGGAAGGGAGGGAGGAAGAAAGGAAGGAAGGAAGGAAGGAAGGAAGGAAGGAAGGAAGGAAGGAAGGAAGGAAGGAAGGAAGGAAGGAAGGAAGGAAGGAAAGAAGGAAGGAAGGGGGAAGGAAGGAAGGAAGGAAGAGAGTAAAGGAGGAAAAGAGGAAGGAAGAGATGGGGAGGAAAAAAGAATGAAAAAGGAGTGAAGAAATAAGGAATGAAAGAAAGAACAAGAAAAGAATGGAAGGAAAAGGAAGGAAGGGAAAAGAAAGAATGCAAGAAAAGATGAAAAAGAAAGTAAAATAGGAAAAAAAGAAGGAAAAAGAAAAGAACAAAAAATTAATGAAGGAAGAGAAAATGAAGAATGAATGAAAGAAAGAAAAGAGAGAGAGAAAATTGAACAAAAAAGAACAAAGGAAAGGTGGGAAGCACGGAATTGTAGGAAGGGAGGGAGTGAAAGAGAAAAAGGATTAAAGCAAGGAAAGAAAACAAAAAAGAAAAAAGGAAGAAAAGGAAGAAAAATGAATAGAGAATAGAGAGAATGAAAGGAAGAAAGTAAAAAGAAAAGAGGAAAAATGAAAAGAAATAGGAATAATAAAGGGAAAAAAGAAAGGAATGAATAAAGAAAAAAATTAGGGATAAAGGATAAAAGGAAAGGAGAGTAAAAAAACAAAGGAAGGAAAAATAGAAAGGAAGGAAGGGAGGGAGGATAATAAGGATGGAAGAAGAGAAAAAGTGTGAGAGAGAGAAAGACAGAAAGAAAAAAGGGGAAAGGGGAAGATAGGAAAAAAGGAAAGAAAGAAGAATGGAAAGAAGGAAGGAGGGAGGGATGGAGGGAAAAGGAGATGAAAAAAGGAAGAAAGGAAGAAAAAATAAATAAGAATAGAGCAAGAAAGAAAGGAAGAAAGGAAAGAACATTTAAAGAAATAAGTAAAGAGTGAAAGAAAAAAATACAGATAGATGAAACAAAAGATGGGAGGTAAGGAAGAAAAGAAGGTAAGAAGGAATGGAGAGAGGGAAGAAGGGAAAAGGAAGGGTGGGAGGGAGGAAGGGAGAAAGAAAGGAAGGAAGACAAGAAGGAATGAAGAAAGATCAAGGGAGGAAGGGAGAGAGGGTGGATGGAAGGAAGTGAGAAAGAAAGGAAAGAAGGAAGGGAAGGAGGTAGAAAGGAATGGAGGAAAGGAGGAAGGAACAAAAATGCTGGGAGGGAGGGAGAAAGGAAGAAAGACAGGAAAGAAGGGAAGGAGGGAGGAAAAGAGGGAGCAATAAACAGAGGGAGGAAAAAAGGAAGAAGAGAGTAAGAAAATAAGGAAACAAAGGAAGAACAAAAAGAAAAAGGAAGGAAAAGGAAGGAAAATAAAAAAGAAAAGAAAGGAAGAATGTAAGAAATGATTAAAAAGAAAGTAAAATAGTAAGAAAAGCTGGAAAAAGAAAAGAGCAAAAAAGCAATAAAGGAACGGGGAAAATGAAAGAAAGGAGAGAGAAAAAACAAAGAAAAAGAACAAAGATGGGAAATAAGGAAAGAGGTAATGTAGGAAAGAAGGAAAAACAAAAAGCAGGAAGGAGGGGAGTAAGAGAGGTAAGAAGCAAAGAAACAAAGGAAAGGAATAACGAAAAGAAGGAAAGGAAGAAAAGGAAGAAAAATATAAATGCAGAACAGAAAGAAGCAAAAGAAGGAAGCAAGAAGAAAAGAGAAAAAATGAAATAGGAAGAATGGAGGGGAAAAAGAAAGGAGGGACTAAAGAAAGAAAAAATGAGGGATGAAGGATAAAAAAGGATAAAAAGAAAAAGGAAGTAAAAAAGAAGAAAAGAAAAAGACAATGGAAGGAACGAAAGAAGGAAGGAACACAGGAAGGGCCTTGGATAGGAAGGGAAGAAGAGAAAAAGTGAGAGAGAGAAAGGGAAGGAGGACAAGGGGAAAGAAGAATGGAGTAAGAAATAAAGTAAAGAAAGAAGGAAAGAAGGAAGAGGGGGAGAGAAAAGGAGGAAGAAATAAAGGAAATGAAGAAAAGAAGAAAAAGAGGAATGAAGAAAACCAAGAAGGAAAAGAAGAATGCAAGAAAAGAGGGAAAACAATAAAGAAGAAAGGAAGGAAGGAAATAAGAAAAGAGGGGGAAAAAAGAGTAGAGATGGAACAAAAGATAGGAGGGAGGGAAGGAGGGAGGGAGGGAAGGAAGGAAGGAAGGAAGGAAAGAAGGAAGGAAGGAAGGAAGGAAAGAAAGAAGAAAGGAAGTGGGGAGGGGGATGGGCAGTAGGGAGGTGGGCAGTAAAGCCCTGGGTGTGGAGTCAGGTAAAACAGAGGTTAAACCCTGCCTTAAATACCTTCCAGTTGTGTGACCTGGCAAGTAATTTTACCTCAGTCTGCCTCAATTTCCTCCCAAAAAGGGGGATAACAGCCGCGCCCCCCTGCCAGGGTTGCTGTGAAGATCAAATGAGACACATTTGCCCGGCGCCTAGTACACAGTGGGTGCTCAGTAAAGGGTTTCCAAGCTAAATGGCCGCCACGCCCACCAGTCCCTTCAGTGGGGTTCAGGGGCCCTTCCCCATGACAGTTGTCACCTCCAGCCTTTTCCCAGCTGGCCTCTGTCCTTCCTTACACTGTGGGGCTCGCCTCGGGGACGGGTCAAGTCTCCGGGGCGCCATGGCGGCCCCCTCAGTCCTCTACAATACTGTGAAGCTGTGGGGGAACGCTGAGGTCGTAACATTCGCACCTGAGGCGACTGGCCAAGGGGCGGTTGGCGCGGCCTCGAGCTCCCCCTGCTGTTAAGGCAGAGCGTTCGAATGTCCAGGGCACGGGCTGAAACTCCGCCCAGCGCCCAAGCGAGGCTGCGCTACGTCATCACCGTTGCCGCACGGCTCCCAGAAGGGGTTTCCCAGCCTCCCAGGGCCGGAGCTGCTCTATGGAGAATGCAAGGGGCCAAGTGCACAGAGAGGGGGCAGGAGAGGACAGCTTCCCCAACCAGGCCAGACAGCTTAGCCAGATAAATGAAGGAAGGATGGAGGGAAGGAAGAGAGGAAAGCAGGGCAGGAGGAAGAAATATAGGAAAGAAATAAAGAAAGGGAAACAGGGGAGATGAAGAAAAGGAAGACAAAAAAGAAATAGGAAGAAAGGAGGGAAGGAAGCAAGGAGTAAAGGGGGAAATAAAAAATAATATAGATAGATGGACTAAAAGACAGAAGGGAAAGAAGGAAGGAAGAAAGAAAGGAAAAAAAGGGAGGGAGGCATGTCATGAGGGAGGAAAAAGGGGGAGGAAGGGAAGAAAGAAGACAGTAAAGAAAGAAGGAATAAAAGAAAGAAAAGAAGCAAAGATAGAAAATGAAGAAAAAAACGAATAAAGAATAGAAAGAAGGAAAAAAGAATGAAAAAAGAAAAGATGCAACAGAAAGAATAAGAAATAGGAATAATTGAGCAAAAAAGAAAGGAAGGAATAAAATAAGAAATAATGAGGAATGAACGAGAAAAGGAAAGGAAAAGGGGAAAAGTAAAAAGGAAAGACAAAACAAAATGAAGGAAGAAAGACAGGAAGAGAGGGAGGATAGAAAGAATAGAAGAAGTGGAAAAAAGAAAAAAGGAGGAAGGGAGTGAGAGGAGAAAGAGAAAGGAAGGAAGAAATAAAGGGAAAAAAGAAGGAAGGGAAAAAAGAGAGAGAAAGGGAAAGAGTAAGAAAGAATGAAGAGGGAGAAAGAAAGAAAGAAAGAAAGAAAGAAAGAAAGAAAGAAAGAAAGAAAGAAAGAAAGAAAGAAAGAAAGAAAGAAAGAAAGAAAGAAAGAAAGAAAGAAAGAAAGAAAGAAAGAAAAGAAGGAAGGAAGGAGGGAAGGAGGGAAGGAAGGAAGGAAGAATAAATGAGGAAAAAGAAAATAAAACAGGAAGATAGGAGAGAACGGTTAAGGAAGAACATAAACAGGGAAAGAAAAGGGATGGAACAAAAGAAAGGAGGGTAGGAAGGCAGAGAGGGAGGAAAAATGAAGGAAATGAAGAAAGAAAAAAAAAAGAAAAAAGGATGCAGGAAATTTGTATTCTTCAAGTAGGAAAGAGAAAAATAAAGACAAATAGTAAGAAAGAAAGGTAAAGAAAAAGGAGAGATGAAGAAAGGAAGAGGCAAAGAGGAAGGAAGGAAAAAAGAAAGAACAAATCAAAGGAAAGAAACTAAGAAAGGAATGAGGGAATAAAAAACAAAGGGAGGAATATATACACATGAAAAGGAAGAGAGGAGGGGAAAAGGAAGGGAGGGAAGGAGGACAGAAAGGAATAGAAGGAGGAAAAAATAGTAAAGAAAGAAAGAAGCAAAGAATCAAACAAAATGAAGGAAAGGAATAAAAGAAAAGGAATGAAGAAAAGGAAGAATGCAAAAAAGAATAAAACAAAAAAAAAGAAATAAAGAAAGGAGGGAAAGAAAATAGGAATAAAAAATGCTGTAAAAAGAGAAAAATGAATGATAAAGGAAAGAAAGGAGAAAAATAAATGAATTAAGGAAGAAGGGAAGAAGAAGGAAGGAAGGAATGGAGGGACAGAGGGAGGAAGCATGAGAGGGAGGAAGGAAGGAAGAAATAGAGGGAGGAAGGAAAGAAAAAAAAGAGTAAAGAAAGAAGGCAGCTAAGAAAGAACAAAAAGGAGGAGAGAAAGGAAGAAATAGGAAGGAAGGGAAAAAAGATTAAAATACAAAGAAGGAAAGGAAGAATGCAAGTATAAAAGAGGAAAAGAAAATTAAAAAGAAAGGAGAAAGGAAGTAAAAAAGAAGGTAAATAGGGAAGGAAGAAAAAAGGAATACAGATACATGGAACAAAAGATGGAAGGAGGGGAGGTAGTGAAGGAAGGAAGGTAAGAAAGAAGGAAAGGAGAGGTAAAAGGAAGTGAGTAAAGAAAGAAGGCAGCAAAGGGAGATAAAAGGAAAGAAAGGAAGAAAAAAGAAGGAAGGAAAAAATAGAGATTAACATAGAAAGGGAAATGCATGAAGAAAAAGAAAATTAAAAAGAAAGGAGGGAAGAAATTAAGAAAGGAGTTAAAGCAGGAAGAAGAAAAAAGGAATATAGATAGATGGAACAAAAGAGAAGGGAGGGAAAGAGGGAGGAGGGAGGGAGGAAGGAAGGAAGGAAGGAAGGAAGGAAGGAAGGAAGGAAGGAAGGAAGGAAGGAAGGAAGGAAGGAAGGAAGGAAGGAAGGAAGGAAGGAAGGAAGGAAGGAAGGAAGGAAGGAAAAAAGGAGGAAAAATAAGACAAATGATGAAGAGAATGAAGGAAAAGAATGAAAGAAGAAACAAAGAAAAAGAAATAGGAAGAAATGAAGGAAAAAGGAACAATGATAGATGGAATAAAAGATATACAGGAAGAAAGGATGGGAGGAAAAAAAGGAAGGAAGGAAAAGTGGAAGGGAGGGAGGGAAGCACAGAGGAGGGGAAAAGAAAAGTGGAAGGGAGGGAAGAATAAAGAATGCAGGAAAAAAGGGGAAGGGAGGGAGGAAAAGAAGGAGGAATAGACAGAGGAAGAAAGAAAAGGAGGAAAAAAGATAGTAAAAAATAAGGAAACAAAGAAAGAACTAGAAGAGAAGAAAGGAAGGAAAAGGGATAAGGGAAAGAAAGGAAGAATGCAAGAAAAGATCAAAAAGAATCTAAAATAGGCAGAAAAGAAGAAAAAAGAAAGAACAAAAAAAGCAATGAAGTAAAGAGGAATATGAAGGATGAATGAAAGTAAGAAAGGAGAGAGTGAAAATGGAAGGAAAGGAACAAAAGAAATATGGGAAGAAAGGAAGGAAGGAAAGAAGGGGGAGTGAGAAAGGAAGGGATTTAAGAAAGGAAGGCAAAGAAGAAAGAAAAGAAGGAACGAGTAGAAGATAAGAAAGAAAAAAGAGGAATGTAAATAAAAACAATAAAAGGAAGACACCAAGAAGAAAAGAGGAAAAAATAAGGAAAAGAAATAGGAAGAATAATGGGGAAAAATAAAGGAAAGAACAAAAAAAAAAAGAAAAATCAAAAAATGAAGGATAAAAAGAAAGAAGAAGAAAAACAAAAAGGAAGGAAGAAAAAAGAAAGGAAAGATAGAAAGGAATGAAAAAAGGAAGGAAGGAAGACAGGAAAGGAGCAAGGATAGGAAGAAGACAAGAAGAGAAAAAGGGAGACAGAGAGAGGAAAGGAGAGAAAGGGGAAAGAGGGAGAGAGGAACAAATATAGGAAAGAAAGAAGGAAGGAAGAGAGGGGGAGGGAATGAGGAAGAAATGAAAAAAGGAAGAAAGGATGAAAAAAGAAGGGAAAAATAAAGAAGGAAAAGAAGAAAAGGAAAAAGAAAATTATAAATAAAGCAGGAAGGAAGTCAGAAAGAAGATAAAGAGGGAAGGAAGAAAAAAGGAATAGAGAGAAGGAATAAAAGATAGGCAGGGAGGGAGGGAAAGAAGGCAGAAAGGAAGGAAGGAAAGGAAAGGAAGAATAAAAAAAGAAGGCAGCAAGGAAAGACAGAAAAGAAGGAAAGAAAAGAAGAAAAGGAAGTGAGGAAAAAAGAGATTAAAATAAAAAAGAAGAATGAAAAAGGAAAAGAGGAAAAAGAAAATTAAAAAGAAAGAAGGGAAGAAAATAAGAAAGGAAGTAAAGAAAAAAGGAATATAGCTAGATGGAACAAAAGATAGGAAGGATGGAAGGAAGGGAAGAAAGAAGAAAGTAAAGAAAGATGTAAAGAATGAAAAGAATGCAAAAAAGGAATAAAAAAGGAAATAAGAGGGATGAAGAATAGAAAGAAGGAAAGGAAGAATGCAAGAATAAAAGAGGAAAAAGAAAAAATAGGAAGAAAGGAGGAAGGAAGAAAAAAGTAAAGGAAGGAAAAAAGAAAAATGAAGGCTGAAGGGAAGAAAGGAGAGAGAAAAAGGAAGGAAAAAGAAGACAATATGGGAAGGAAGGAAGGAAGGAAGGAAGGAAGGAAGGAAGGAAGGAAGGAAGGAACGAAGGAAGGAAGGAAGGAACGAAGGAAATGGGGAGGGGGATAGGCAGGTAGAGAGGTAGGGCAGTAAAGCCCTGGGTGTGGAGTCAGGTGAAGCAGAGTTTAAATCCTGCCTTAAATACCTTCTAGTTGTGTGACCTTGGCCAGTAATTTTAGCTCTGTCTGCCTCAACTTCCTCAACGAAAAAGGGGATAACAGCTGCACCCACCTGCCAGGGTTGTTGTGAATATCAAATGAGACACTTTGGTCAGGTGCCTAGTACACATTGGGTGCTCAGTTAACAGTTTCCAAGCAAAATGGCCACCATGCCCACTATTCCCTTCAGCTGGGGTTCATGAGCCCTTCACCATGACAGTTGTCACCTCCAGCCTTTTCCCAGCTGGCCTCTGTTCTTCCTTACACTGTGGGGCTCGCCTTTGGGACAGGTCAAGTTTCCGCAGCGCCAAGGCAGCCCTCTCAGTCCCCTGCCATACGTCTAGCTGTCCTGGGGAAAGCTGAGGATGCAGCTTTCATGCTTGTGGCCATTGACCAAGGGATGGTTGGCTGGCCTTGAGGTCCCAGGCCATGAAGGTGGGGCCTTGGAATGTCCAGGCCTTGGACTCAAAGGCTGCCCCACATCCAAGTGAGGCTGTGCTACATCATCAGCGTTGCCAAGCTACAAGAAGTGGCTCGCAGAAGGGGTTCCCCAGCCTCCCAGAGCCAGAGCTGCTCCTTGGAGAATACAAGGAGACAAGTACACAAACAGGGGGCCACAGAGGACAGCATCCCACGCCAGGCCATATAGCTTAGCCAGACAAATGAAGAAATGAAGGAAAGGAGAGGGAGAAAAGTAAGGGGGAAATAATAAAAGAAAGGAAGTAAGGAAGGAAGAAAAAGGGGGATGAAAAAAAGAAAAGCAAGAAGAATGCAAGATGAAAAGAAGAAAAAGGAAAAGGAAAAGAGAGAAGGAAATAAGAAAGGAGGTAAAGAGGGAAAGAAAAGCAATATAGATAAATGGCATAAAAGATAGGAGGGAGGGAAGCAAGGAAGGGAAAGGAAAAGGAAAGAAATGAAGTGGGAAAGAGAGTAAAAGAAAAAAGGAAGCAAAGAAAGAAAGAACAAGAAGGAAAGGAAGAAAGGAAAAAAGGATCAAGAAAAGAAAGAAAGGAAGAATGCAAAAAAAGATGAAAATGAAAGAAAAATAGGAAGGAAAGAAGAAAAAAGAAAAGCAAAAGAGAATAAAAGGAAGGAAAAGTAAAATAAAGGATGAAGGAAAGAAAGAAAGTAGAGAAAAAGGAAGGGGAAAGAACTAAAGAAAGATAGGAAGGAAGGAACAAAGGAAGGGAGGGAGACATGGAGGGAAGGAGGATGGAAAGGAAGGAAAAGAAGAAAGAAGATATAAAGGAACAAGGAAGCAAATAAATAAAAAGGAAAGAAAGGAAGAAAAAAGAGGGTTGAAAAACAGAAAGAAGGAAAGGAAGAATGCAAGAAGAAAAGTGAAAAAAAGAAAAAATAGGAAAAGAGGGGAAAGGAAGAAGGAAAGGAAAGGAAAAAATGATGAAGCAAAAAAGAATGGAGAGAGAAAAAGAGAAAGGAAATAGGGGAGAGAAGGAGGGAAGGAAGGAAAATGGGAGGGAAGAAAGAAGGGAGGAAGGAAAAGAAGAAAAAAGAAGACAGGAGAGAGTAAACAAAGAAGAAGAAAGAAAGGAAAAAAGGAAGGAAGGAAAAGTTAATAGAGAAAAGAAAGAAAGGAAGAATGCAAGAAAAGATTAAAAAGAAAAAATAGGAAGAAAAGAAGGATAAAGAAATGTACAAAAAAGGAAGGAACAATGAAGGATGAAGGAAAGAAAGAAAGGTGAGAGAAAAGGAAGAAAAAAGAAGCAAATAAATATGAGAAGGAAGGAAGGAAGGAAAAGAGAGCAAGGAATGGAAGGAGGAAGAAATAAAGGAAAGGAAGGAAGAAAAAAGGGGATGAAGCAAAGAAAGAAGGTAAAGAAGATTACAAAATGAAAAGAGGAACAAAAAGAAATAGGAATAAAGGAGGGAAGGAAGTAAGGAAAGAGTTAAAGAGGGAAAGAACAAAGGAATATAGATAGATGGAATAAAAGATCGGAAGAAGGAAGGAAGGGATGGAGGGAGGGAGAAAAATATAAAGAAAAGGAAGTAAGAAAACAAGCAAAAGGGGATGAAGAAAAGAAAGAAAAAAGAAGAATGCAAGAAGAAATGAAGAAAATAAAAAAATAAAAAGAGAAGGAAATAAGAAAGGATTTAAAGAGGGAAAGAAAAAAGCAATATAGATAGATGGAACAAAAGAGGAGGGGGGAAGGAAGGAAGAGAGGGGGAAAGCAAAGAAATGAAGGGGAAAAGAGAGTAAAGAAAAAAAGGAAGCAAAGAAAAAAGAACAAGAAGGAAAGTAAACAAGGGAAAGGAAGGAAGAACAAAGGGGTGCAAGAAAAGATGAAAAAGAAAGAAAAATAAGAAAAGATGGGAAAGAAAGGCAAAAAGGAATAAAGGGCCAAAAAAATGAAAAATGAAGGATGAAGGTAAGAAAGGAGAGAGAGAGAAAGGAAGAAAGGAAGATGGGAAGGAAGGGAAAAGGGAGCAATGAAGGGAAGGAGAGAGGGAAGGAGGAAGAAAGAAAGAAAAAGAAGGAAGAAAAGAAAGAAGGAAAAGAAGAATGCAAGAAGAAAAGAGGAAAAAGAAAAAGGAAGAAAGGAAGGAAGAAATTAAGGAAGGAGGTAAAGATGGAAAGAAAAAAGGAACATAGATGGAACAAAAGATAAGAAGGAAGGAAGGAAAGAAGGAAGGAAGGAAGGAAGGAAGGAAGGAAGGAAGGAAGGGAAGAAGGAAGGAAGAAAGAAAGAAAGGAAGGAAGGAAGGAAGGAAGGAAGGAACGAAGGAAGGAACGAAGGAAGGAAGAAAAGAAGTGGGGAGGGGGATGGGCAGTAGGGAGGTAGGGCAATAAAGCCTTGGGTGTGGAGTCAGGTAGACTTTAAATCCTGCCTTAAATATCTTTTAGTTGTGTGTAATTTTAGCTCTGTCTGCCTCGACTTTCTCAACGAAAAGGGGGATAACAGCCGCGCCCCCCTGCCAGGGCTGCTGTGAAGATCACATGAGACATATTTGCCCGGCGCCTAGTACACAGTGAGTGCTCACTAAAATGTTTCCAAGTTAAATGGCTGCCATGCCCACCAGTCCCTTCAGCTGGGGTTCATGGGCCCTTCCCCATGACAGTTGCCACCTCCAGCCTTTTCCCAGTTGGCCTCTGTTCTTCCTTACAGTGTAGGGGTACACCTTTGGGACGGATCAAGTTTGTGGGGCCCAACAATAGCCCTCTCAGTCCCCTGCAATATGACATCTGTTCTGGGGAAAGCTGAGGACACAGCACCTGCGCCTGTGACAGTTGGCCAAGGGACCGTTAGCTGCCTTGAGGTCCCCAACAGTTAAGGCGAGGCCTTCAAATGTCCAGGCCACACACTCAAACTCTGTCCAGCGTCCAAGGGAGGCTGAGCTATGTCATCAGCGTTGCCAGGGTGCTTGAAGAGGGGGTTCCCCAGCGTCCCAGGGCCAGAACTGCTCATTGAAGAATGCAAGGGGACAAGTGCACAGAGAAGGGGCAAGAGAGGACAGCTTCCCCAACCAGGCCAGACAGCTTAGCCAGAGCAGCAAAGGCCAAAGGGCAGAATGAGGAGCAGGCCCTAACTGTTTCCAAAGGCCCTGAGGCTCCCAGCTGGGGCACTGAGCTGCCCCAAACTGAAGTGCCAGTGGCACTTGACTCCTGTCTCCTTCTCACCTTCCTGCTCCATGACCATTACAGCACCGACTCCTCCAAGCCTACTCCCGACAGCCCCTGCCATGCCCCCTCCACCTTACCCTTTACCCTCCCCTCCCACAGGTTTCTTACTGCAGCCCCACAGGGTCACCCAGTCAGCCCTGGCTTAGAGAAGGGGCCACTCAGCTGAGATAGTGCCAAAACTTGTCTCTGCAGTCCCTTGTCTTTCACTTTCGGACCATCCTGCTGCACCTGTCCTGGCCTGCTGTCTTCCTTGCCCCCCATTTGATACTGGTACTCCATCTGCAACCAGAGATGCAATTCTATTTTACTTAAAACAAACAACAACAAAAAAAACTCATTCCCACCCACATTTCATCCAAATATTTCTATTACCACCAGTTCGATGGCCTAAAAGGAGAAAAAAACACCTTCCTCTGCTTCTTTCCCATTTTTGCATCATTATTATTGTTTTTTAAAAACCAACCACACTTTGTATCTTGGTTCAAAACAGAAACTTTCTTGGTCAATCTTGTTGACAGACCAAATGAACTACAGTAAGGGACTTCCAATAGTGCATTAAATTGCCTAGATAATATGTCACAAAAAGTTGATGTTAAGGAATTATTCCATGATATTAACATTTATTTTAATAGCACAGTCTGAGGAATTTATTAAACAAAAAATTGTATTTTATGATAACCACAGAAACAAGCCTTTAATTGTTAATTTCTTCTTTATTTTAATTGTTATGTATAAAAATAAATTTTCATATAAAAAAAACACTTGCAGTTTGCAATTCTTTCCTTTTAGGACCACAAATACTTTAGATCTTTGAAACAATGTTAACTTCAACCAAGCTATATGTAAGTCAAATGGTTTCTGATTGTATTGTGGCTTGTTTCTGATGACATTAGGCAATGCTTTCTTTTCCAGTTTTCTTTGAAGAAAAAAGAAAAATCTTAAAATGCAGTGATTTTGTACAGCTTCCCCTTAACAGTGTTCTGTAAATACCAGAGAAGCAGTGACCAATTTAACTTAGGGAATGTAATTTGAATTACCAAAATTGCCATTAAACTCCTTAAGGGGTTCTCATTTCCTTTGAGCACAGTAAAAGCAAAAAAAAAAGACCTCTTAAATATAAAGAAAGTATTTTAAAGGAGAAAAAATACTACCTAGTACTTGGCATAGTTCTGATGTTGTCTAAAATCCAATGGGATAACCAACACCTCTCCATATATCCTAAGATGAAATTAGCTTTCCTGGCTGCTTTATCATACTATTAATTTATATTCAATCCTATACTTTGGAAGTATAAAAAGTTAAAGACAATTCCTGCCTATGAGATTCTTATAATCATGTTAATCAAATGATCATAAGCATTTATTAAGTACCTACTTTGTGCCTGGCATCATGCTAATCACTGGAAATACAAAAAGAGGCAAAAGACTCTCCTTAACTTTTACAATAGAGGGAGGGTGTGAACCTTACTGTCATTAGAATGAGTTCAGAGGAAATAACATACTAAATATGGGTACAGGAATCTATTCTACCCTACAGGAAAATATGAAGGGTAAAGGAGATGAGGAGGGGGGATGGTGATAGAAGGGCATACTGGGGGAGGGGGTGATCAGAAGCAAAACACTTTTGAAGATGAAGAGGATGAAAGGTAAGAGAAGAGAATAAACAGGATTGTAATGCCGGAGAAACTGAGGCAAGATAGAGACTAGAGAGTATTTAATAATTTATTAAAAGGGAGAGATTTACTGGGACCAAATGGATCCATGGTTTGGTCCAGGGTTGAATGAGACTATTGCCTCCAAGAATCCAGGAAACAATGTGAGTTCTCAATGACGTATATACACATGGCTCAGACTCAGGGGGTAGACTGAGGCAGGGGTGGAGTCAGGATGCTGAGAGCGGAAACAAGACTCTGACAGCATGGGCAAACCACCAGAGATGGGGGGAGGCATCTTGATAAGACAGTATCTGATATTCTGATAGCTTGGGATGGGGAGGGGCATTCTGATATTCTAAAACATAAGATCTTTTATCCTTATCAAATATTCTGATTAAGAGGGAGGGGTAGTTTCACAGGACTGAGCAGACTATTATAAGCACAACAATTAGGGAAACTGAGTCAGGACTGGGTCAGGATAATTAGGGAAACTGAGTTAGGACAATAAAAGAGAATGGTGGCATAGCAGGTGACATACAGTTATCAATAGTAATTGAGAAAATAATTTTAAAGTACATTTCCCTGAAAAAGGCTTCATTTCTCAAATGTATAGGAAAATGAATCAAATTTATTTTTAAAAAAGCCATTTCCAAACTGATAAATGATCAAAAGATATGATCTATAACCAAAGAGTTATAAAATCATACATATCTTTTTACCTAATAATACACTATTAGGCATGAATCCCAAAAAGAGATTTTTGTTAAAAAAAAAAAAAAAAGGAAAAGAACCTCTATGTATAAAAATATCTACAGCAGCTTTTTTTCTCAGGGCAAAGAATTGGAAATTGAGGGGATGCCCATCAATTGGGGAATGGCTGAATAAATTGTAGTATGTGATTATGAAGGAATATTATTCTCTAAGAATTGAGGAGCAGGATGCTATCAGAGAAACCTGCAAAGTACTCCATGAGCTCAAAGTGAAATGTACTGCATACATAGAAATAGGAAATTTGTGGAATGATCAGCTGTGAATGACTTGGTTGTTCTCAGCAATGCGATGATCCAAGACTACTCTGAAGGACTTATGATGAAAAATGTCCATCCCCATCCATCCCCAGAGAAAGAACTGATTGCATCTGAATACAGAGTGAAGCATATATTTTTTAGTTTTTTACTGAGGGTTTTTTTTTAGAAGGGGGAAGATCTGTTTTCTTTTGCAACAAGACTTTTTATGGAAATGTTTTGCACAATTTTCATGGGCCTTTTCAATGCAGGGATGTGGAGAGGAAGGGGGAGAATTTGGAACTCAAAATTTACAAAAAGCAAATTGTTTTGCATGTAATTTGAGGAAAATAAAAATATTAAAATGGGAGAAAAAAGACTCTCCTTGACTTCAACGAGTTCAGCCTAATTTAGGAGACAACATGTAAATTGACATGTACCAAAGCAATCTATTTACAGGATAAATAGGAAATAATCAACAGAAGGAAAACACTAGAATTAAGAGGGGTTGGAGAAGGCATCTAAAAGACAAGGAAGTCACTATTCAGGTGGGGGACAGACAACACTCCAGGCATGAAGCACAACGTGAGAAAATGTCAAGAGATAAAATATCTTGCTCCTGGAACAAAATGGCCAGTTCCACTGGACTGAAAGAAGAATACTTGTTATTGAATAAAGTATAAGAAGATGGGAAAGAAAAGAGGTGAGTAGGTTATAAAATTAGGGCAGCTCCATGGTACTGCAATGGATAGAGGTCCAGGCCTGGAGTTAGGAAGACTGGTCATCCTTGTGAGAAATGGGATTTTGCAGTCTTAGTCATTTTGTTTCCACAATTGTCCTTGAGGAAGGGTAAGAATACTCCACGGAAAGAGATAAGGTCACAAGAAGGGGAAGGTTGTTTCCTGGACAAGATAAAAGGAGGAAATTGGGACATGACCAACAGCACGAGCTCAGAATCAAAGGATGAACTGCTCTGGTCACATTTTTTATATTACTCATTTATAAAAGAAATGTCTTACACAAGTCCAATCAGGATCCCGAGTGGAGAAGTAGGGATAACTAACTAAAACATGACCTCTGTAGGGATATTCCCATTCTACAGAAATGGAGTACACCCATTCTTGCAAGAACATAAAATAAAAGCTTTCCTGCATTCATCAGAGAATCAGTGAAATTCTTGGCAAGATATTTTTATTTCTTACATCCTGAGTTCAAATCTGGCCTCAGACACATAATAACTATGTGACCCTAGACAAGTCATTTTACTCTGTTGGCCTCAGTTTCTCATCTGTACAATGAGCTGGGAAAGGAGATGGCAGAGCACTCCAGTATCTTTGCCAAAAATACCATAAATAGAGGCATGAAGAGTTAGACACAGCTAAAATAACTGCCAACTGATCAACAACAAGGTTATGAAATAAGACATTAGGGGCAGCTAGTTGGTGCAGTGGATAGAGCATCAGCTCTGAAGTCAGGAGGATCTGAGTTCAAATTTAATCTCAGCCACTTAACACTTCCTAGCTGTGTGACCCTGGGCAAGTCACTTAACCCCAATTGCCTCAGCAATAAATAAATAAATAAGATAAGAAAGAAGACATTAGGGATTAAACTGAACATAATGCTACAGCAATGTAAAGTAAGGTGATTGACTCCCTAAACAAAAATCAATGTTGGAAGAATCATAGGATGTCAGAGTTGGAAGACTTAGGAACCCCCTCTATGACATTCCTGACAAGGGGTCATGGGACCTTTGCTCAAAAATTTAAGATGGTCCATTCCACTTTGCATAGATCTGTTAACGTGGCAGGAAATGAAAAGCAGGCTTTTGCTTTGTTTTGTTTTAATAAGCAACCAAAACCTGCCTCTTTGTAATTCCTCTCCATCGCATGTAGTTCTGCCCCTTTGGTGTCAGACAAAACTATAATAATAATGATTAGAGATCATGTTTCTATCGTGCTTTAAATTTCACAAAGCATTTTACATATATTTTATCATTTGAGCAAGTTGATTTGAATTCATCTAAATCCTTCTTCCACATGACAACCCCTCAGAGTTACAGTCATAATATTTATTTTCCGAGCAATAACTACCTGCATTTCTATAGTATTTTAAGGTTCACGAGACACTACTTTCAACAACCCAGAGAGGGAGGTCACCAGAAAATTGTGAATTGTGTAATTTTGTGCTATAACAGGTCATAGAAACGAACTGGCCCAATCACCTCCTTTTAAGATGAGGAAACTGAACTCTTGAGTGGGAAGAAACTTTCCAAAGTCTATATAGATAGCCAAGCACCATGATTCAAAACTCGGTCCTCGGGTGCTTTTCACAACATGACATTGCCAATTCTGTATGGCTTGGAATGAATGGGTTTGGATGAACTCCTTGCTAGAAGGCTTCTTAGAAGAGAGAAGTCTTAAGCTTTTTGCCAGCCACTCTCTAAGATGAGCTCCCTAGCTCTAAAACTTACCAGCTCTATAATTGACTAATCACTTGATCTCTGAACCTGTTTCTTCAACTGAAAATGGGTATAATAAACCTTGCAACAGCTGTCTCATAGAGGAAAAATATCCTGTAAACCTTCAACCACTAAAGAAACAGTTGCATCTGGAAGAGAATATAAGGCACTTACCCTATAGGAATTTGAGGAACGGGGAGGAAAGGGGAGTGGTGGAAAGAGACCAAACCTCCAATTGCTTTCTGTGCAATGAATGGAATAAGGCTTTTGACTACATGTTATGCCATCCTAACATCTTTTTTTCTGATTTTCCAGTTCCATGCTGACCTTCCCAGTGTAAACCAGATAATTTCATGTTTGTTTACATGCTCTGTAAACCACTGTGTGATCTTGAGCAAATGAGTAGCTGGTTAAGCCTCAGTCTTTCCAGTTGTAAAGAAAGGTTAAACTGGATAATTTCTCAAAGTTCCTTATAACTCTTGAGCTCTCTAAAGTTCTACCTAACTTAGTCAATACTCTGGAATTTACTATTTTATACACAAGATTGTTTTTAATTTTTTAAAATTCAAAACATAAAATAAAAGGAAAATGAAATAGAAAAACAAAAAACTAAAAGAAAAAAAAAACATTGTCATGTACACAGCAGAACAAAGAAGAGGATTCAAAATATGTACCAATAAATTTCCATTTCAAGAAACCACATATTGTATTCAGAACTGTCCATCTTTTCTTTGCTTCCTTGTGTGTTTTCTTTTGTTCTTTGCAGTATGCACAAGTTCTTAACCTAAGGTCTGATTTTTAAAAATAGTTGGATAACTATATTTCAATGTAATTGGTTTCTTTTATAATCTCATGCATTTTATTTTATGCATTTATAAATATGATTTTTGAAAGGGGTTCACAGGTTTCACCAGACTGACTGCCCAAAGGCTTCATGCTTTAACAAAATCTCTGCAGAGAAGCCCTCCCTGGTAATGGGTTTCTGGTCTTTGTGGTCACAACTCTATTTCATCAAGCGCATTACAGCAGTGATGTTAATCCCACCCAAAGGAATGGGGGCCGCTACTCCAAACATAAGGATCTTTAAGAGCAACAAATTGACTTAGTTTTCAAATGCGATCTTATCTATATCCTATTATATTTTTAAAATATTAATTAATATTTCCTTATTTTCATCTGGTTTAGGCAGCAGCCAGGAGTGTCTGCTCACATGTCTCATGCTTCTGCATTGTAGAACCCCTCAGAATGTGGGAACAAGAATTTTAAAAGTCATGAGATGAGCCATTCACAGAAGAGTCACTTCTCAACTCATACACTCCTCCCTTGTAATTTATAAATGTGCTGTTGTTGAGACTGTCAACCCCTAAATCAACAAGGAGCTGAAACATCCTGCAAAATATAACCAGAGAGACATTAACCTAGACTACAAAGTGAATTGTGTTTTACACGGAATGTGTCCAGTACAAGGACATGAAATAACTGAAGGGTAAAGAGGGAGGTGAGGCAATTTTGATGTCTACAGCGAGTAGAAAAAGACAATCCAAAAGAATAAAAGTTTATCAGTGTTTATACAATCCTATCCTGGGGAGAGATGCTCTGATTCCATGATGAGCAGTCTCTGATGCCCCAAAATATTACTAGAGTACTTCAGCATAAATGTCTTTACTTGTGTGGGTGCTTCCTCCACAGATATCCATTGTAACCCCTTTATAATTTAGTAGGAAGTCTTCAGGAGGATCTGTAGCCAAAATAGTCATCCCCTATGGCTGACCTGGTGATAGAGCTCCAACAGAAAGGGAAAATTCACACAGCTACCATAACTTAAGAGAAATAGGCCTAAAGAACATACAGCTTCTTTGCTGGAATGTACTCAAGCCAGGATCTAGTTTACTTAGAAGACCTTCATACTAAGACCGATTGCCCTGGGAAAATGCTTAGTACTGATCATTCTAGGTAATAGTTCAGAGAAAATAAAAAAACTGGTATTCTGATTTACCAACTTGGGACAACTAATCAAATCAAAGCTGAGGGCCAGACTCTGAACATTGGTGACCCTACTCTTCCCTCCTGGGCCACTCACTACAACAATTTGAATGAAGATTCTTTCTATGAGTTCAGAAAACTCATGAATTCAGAGAATTCAGAAAATGATCCGGTTTTTTTTGACCCATTTTGTAACCTATATTTAGTGGCAAAAGCCTCTCCAAATCAATGATCATATGGCAAACCAGCATTGCCACTCAAGAGAGGAAAAGAAGAAAACCCAAGAGACTTCCATGCCCAAATAAGATTTTATGAAAGATATTTCTTTATAGCCAGCTGGAGATGGAGGAGATAGAGAGTAGACATCAGTCTACTAAATCTTTCTCCAGGTAGCCTAGATAAGGTCTTCCTAAACTTCCTCCACTCCTGATGCCTTTTCTCTGGAGAATTTTTATATGGGTCTCAGGGCATATAGGCACATAAAATAGATATGCAAATCAAACATTTACTGATAAAAATTCAATTTCATGACTTCCACATTCAGTTATAAGGCACTATTGGGGTTGCAATCCACAGTTAAAGAAACTGGGGCCTAGATTAAGGTGGTAGCTACAAAGAGTTTTTCTAAGCTTTCCACTTTTTGAGTTAGAAATTTATGCCATCTCTGGCACTACCTTTTTCCATGAATACCAACAGAGAAGTTAAATAATTTACCCAAGATTACACAGATAATAAGAATTCCAAATTTCACATTCTTTCCATGACACCACACAATATTATTCTAATAACACATCTTGATGTGCCATCCCAAAGAGCAAAAAGTGAGCTTCTCTCCACAGACTTGAAGAAAGCAAAACGCCCGTAATAGCAGCAAGTGAACACATCTTTGTGCTTCCTACCCCCAAGAATACTCAACATGAGTGAGCTTGTATATATGTGTGCATGCATCTGTTTCTTAATGTTGCAACTCTCGCCCCAAAGTGCACTGTTATGGGACTCCTCAGTGGTGGAGATGAATGCCCTGTCCTGAGTGATGAGTAGGGCAAAGCTGACAAGAGCTCCAGAGAGCTTCAGTTCTCTTCCATAGTGGCTTCTCAACTCCTCTCATGTCCTCCCAGTCTTTTCCTTCAGCAACCTGAAGTGGAATTGGCCTCTTTTCTCTGGGAGCTGGAGTCCAAAAGCACCCAAAGTAACTCAGATTTTGAAGAGTCCCAGAGAAAGACTTGACATTCAGAGAGTCCTTAAAGGGAGAGTCCCAAAGAGAGCTGGCTGAAAACTGAAGCTCTCTTGTGTTTCCTTCTAATCTCCACAAATGAGGAAAGAGTCTTGTACCAATGGGCTTTGGGAGAAGGTTACACTGCACAAACATAGGTACGTAATACAACCATTATGTACATGGTTGGTCTATCACTGGCTTCTGAGCCAGTGTCTGTCACTCTGTTCTGATGCTCCCTTTAGATTGAAAACTTCTCATGAGAGAGGTTCTCTCATATTTGTTCTAACTTCAAATTCATCCAATATTCACTTCAATTCAACAGTGACATAAGGCAGGTCTTGTGGTAGACACCAAAGTCATAGTACTTTGCTACTTCCAAAGGGCTTTTGAAGAATGCATTTTAACTTTATCGCTTCAACAACTCATTGAGATAGCCAGATAAGTTATCTTTATGCATTTAATATATTCACAAGTTGGAGTCTTGAAGAGGTGAAATGACTCATGCAGAGTCACACTGCCAGTAAGTAACAGCAAGACTTGACTGCCTTCCCTCTTTGTAGTGGCCAGAAACTGGAAACTACATGGATGTCCATCAATTGGAAAATGGCTGAATAAATTGTGATATATGAATATTATGGAATATTATTGTTCTGTAATAAATGACCAACAGGATGATTCCAGAGAGGCCTGGAGAGACTTACATGAATGATGCTGAGTGAAATGAGCAGGACCAGGAGATCATTATATACTTCAACAACAATACTGTATGATGATCAATTCTGATGGACGTGTCCCTCTTCAACAATGAGATGAACCAAATCAGTTCCAACAGAGCAGTAATGAACTGAACCAGCTACACCTAGCAAAAGAACTCTGGGAGATGACTATGAACCACTACATAGAATTCCCAATCCCTCTAATTTTGTCCGCCTGCATTTTTTATTTCCTTCACAGGCTAAGTGTACACTATTTCAAAGTCCGATTATTTTTGTACAGCAAAACAACTAGACAGGTAATATATTGTATTTAATTTATACTCTAACATATTTAACATGTATTGGTCAATCTGCCATCTGGTGGGGGGAGGGGGAAGGAGGGGAAAAATTAGAACAAAAGGTTTGGCAATTGTCAGTGTTGTAAAATTACCCATGCACATATCTGGTAAATAAAAACTATTAAAATATTTTTAAAAAAAGACTTGACTGCCTTCTGTTCCAAGTCTAGCACTTCCACTAACAAAGCATCCCACCTTTTTTTATCTAACCTTCTCAGATACTTTCCATTTTGTGACAAAAACTTGGAGCGATTAAATTTTAGTTTGTGGACCAGAAAGTCACTTCTAATTTTGATAATCCTAGCATAATAACTTTATGACTTTCCACTTTAGTAGGCATAGCTCAGGTGGTTTAGGAACAGTATTGAAAGGAAATGGGAAGTCAAAGATACTGGCAGATCCTGACCAAAATAGACACTTCCATCTTTAAGTCAAAAAGGATACTAGGAAAGGGAAAATGTTTGTAATCTGGAAATATATGTTTGCTTGTTTAAACAAAAAAAAAGTCAAGTGCTTCTTCTCGTAGTAACTTTTAAGATAAACTGTAAAGGTGCAAGAAGAACGGGTCACTTGCTTCCCAAGCAAAAAGTATTAATAGGCACAGCAAAGGTGATTGAGAACTGGAGTCTAAATTTCAGGGGAAGCACATGCTATGATTATCTGCATGATTACCAAAGAGCAGTTGAAATCCCCTGATGATTGTCCACTTACAGCGGCTCACTTCTGCTCTATCCCTGACCCCATCGTCAGCTGGAAAATGACTGGGCTGCAATAGATGATGTTAAACATCCTTTCTAGCTCCTGACTTTCTTCTTTTGATTTCATTGCCAGACTCTATTTCTGATACCAATAATAACTCTGTAAGCTATTCATGACATGCCAAGTCTGAATAGATCCTGAAGTCCTAAATGAGACAGAGACCAAGGACTTTTCCAACAAGAAAGACAGATTAACTCCTGAGGCCCCCAATTGAGTGGAACGACTGATTTCTGGAACAAACCACCCACATCTGGCAGGAACAATCAGATGCCTCATTAACAGTATTGTGTTAAGCAGAGGGGAGTCTAGGGTGTTGCAAGTTCCAGCTTTGTCAAACAAGTCTTCTTTTTTCCTCTCATATATTTCCACTGGGTAGGGAAAGTTAAAAAGAAAAGGACCCCGTTTAGAAATAGTTTGCTAGTTCATACTTTGATGGCACAAATGTCTCTTCAGGACCTGAGGATTAATATTTTCTGTGGCAAAACAAACACTGTCAAAGATTAAGAAACATGAACATTTAAATAATAATTGTCAACACAGGAAGGAAGGAAGGAAGGAAGGAAGGAAGGAAGGAAGGAAGGAAGGAAGGAAGGAAGGAAGGAAGGAAGGAAGGAAGGAAGGAAGGAAGGAAGGAAGGAAGGAAGGAGGAAAGGAAGAAAGGAGGGAAGGAAGGAAGGAGAGAAGGAGGGAAGGAAGGAAGGAAGGAGGGAAGGAAGGAAGGAGGGAAGGAAGAAAGGAAGGAAGGAGGGAAGGAGGGAAGGAAGGAAGGAGGGAGGGAGGGAAGGAAGGAAGGAAGGAAGGAGGGAAGGAGGGAGGGAGGGAGGGAAGGAAGGAAGGAAGGAAGGAAGGAAGGAAGGAAGGAAGGAAGGAAGGAAGGAAGGAAGGAAGGAAGGAAGGAAGGAAAGAAGGAAGGAAGGAAGGAAGGAAGGGAGGAAATTAGGAAAGAAGAAGGAAGGAAGGAAGGAAGGAAGGAAGGAAGGGAGGGAGGGAGGGAGGGAGGGAAGAAGGATTTATTAAATGCATAGTATATGCCAATGACTGTACTAAGTGCCTTGTAAACAGTATTTCATCTACTCCTCAAAAGAACCATGGGAGGTAAGTGCTGTTATTATTTCCATTTTTAATTGAGGAACCTAAGGCAGAAAAAATTTGAAATGACTTACCCAGGCCATACAGCCAGTAAGTGTCAGAGGTTCAATTTGAACTCATGTTTTCCTGCCCCCAAATCCAATACTTTATCCATTCATTGCACCACGGAGCTTTTTCAGAAAACAGACTACAGAGAGCAGTAGTAAGAGCACAGAAAGAGTCAGGGGACTTGTATTTGCAATCCCTGTCCTGTTGCTCGGTCAGAGGGGGAAACCTAGCCCTTCCTCTAGCTGGTCCTCATTTTCTTCATCTCAAAAATAAAGGACTTTGCCAAGACACACAAAACACTCTTCGGGCTAGTAAAGACAGATCCAAATAACTGCAGAAATAGCCACTGAAGGGTAAACCAAATGAATTTGATAAAAATAGCAATGCTATCTAAGTTTAGTTATTCAGTGCCACATCAATCCAATTGTCAAAGAATGATTGTGTAGACGTAGAAAAATAGTAACATTTATTTAGAAAAACAAAAGGTCAGGAATATAGATGGAATCAATGGAAAAAATGGGAAGGAAGCTGATCTACTAACTCTGATCAATACAATGACCCACTATAGTTCCAAAGGACTCATGATGAAACACTCTATCCATCACCAGACAGAGCGGATGGACTCAAACTACAGATTGAAGCCTGTTTCCTTTTCTTTCTTTTCTTTTTCTTTCTATTTTTAACAGACATGGCTAATGTAGACACTTATTTGGCCTGACTAAACATATTTGTAATGGGTTTTGTTCTTGCTTTTCTCAATGGGAAGAAAAAAGAAAGGAAGGGAGAAAATTTGGAACTGAAAATAAAATTGAATTTAAAAAATAAAAATGATAATAAGGAAAATATGATACAGTACAGTACAATTAATACCATGCAATATGTATACATCACTATACTATACTGTATTATACAATGAAATACAACACAATAAAATTAAATCAAATTAAGGATTTCCTCTAAAACAAAGGCATTTAAACATGCGGGCCTATAAGGCTTTAGACAATCCACAATATATCCCTAAGGGTAACTTAAGCCAGATTAAAATATTTTACACAGTATTTACATAATGCCTATTTGAATTTAATGAGTTGCTGTATTATTAAAAGAAGAAATATATAAATGTATGCTTTTCTCAGTCAGTATGTGACTTATAGGGATCCTTATGGTTTCGTGGCTTAGTATAGTTTAGTGGTCCCCGTTTCTATTAGACCTTAGTGCTGAAAATGACTTTTGAGCTCTTTTTATGATTTTATGAGACTGAAAAACCCTTCATTCAATCTAAATTGGATACATAGCAACATGTGACCATAACATGACAGTATAGCCACTTCCCAGCTATATAGCTGTATATTTAGGTGATATAGTAGAGTCTAAGACGTGGAGTCAGGAAGAGGCAAGTTCAAATTCAATCTCAAATACTTAATAGCTATGTGACCCTGGCCAAGTCGCTTTGCATCTCTGTGCCTCAGTTTCCCCATCTGTAAAATGGAGATACTAAAAGCAACTATCTCTCAGGATTGTAGTAAAGATGAAATGAGTTCATATTTGTGAAGCTTTTTACAAACATGAAAGCACTATGTTATTGGTGGTGGTGTTATACAAATTCATACATGTGTACAGATAGTCTTTAATAAACCACCATACTCAGAAGAAAGAAAGTCATTATCTAGTAACACATTTTTATTAACACAAATAATAATTTTGCTTTAGTCTAGACCTCTGATTTCAACTCTGTTGGGAACTATTGGTATCAAAACTCCCTCCACTGATACTGATGAGCAACCCCTCTCCTAGAGGAACTGTGGCCCACATGAAACCTGAGCAGGAGATGTCAGACTTAAGATTTGTACTCTGATCCTCTTAATTCAAAGGAAGGCCCTCCAGCCATCACACCACACTGCCTAACAATTATTTGTTATTAATATCATTAATGTGGCGAACAAACATAAAATAAACAATTTCTCTGAACAAGTGATGAGAATAAACAGTGTTCTGGCCTCATCCTATTTAACAAGCAGTCATCACATTATACTGCCCTGGCCTATTGTATCTCATTAGAAGCAAACCCCACTATCATGGTGTGAAACCCCACTGGGATGTCATTAGCCAGTCACTTAGGGTCACACAGCAGATGGTCAGCAACAATCTGAGCTATCACTTGAATCCCAGGAGTATTAACTTCGTTGAGCTTGAGCCTGCTTTCCCTCATCATCTTGCATACTGTGCACACATAAATATTGTACTTGTGAAATTAGCTGTCTCCCATAATGCTTAGGACTTAATGTCCTGTTTTCTCAGCACCAATTAGTGAAGTTAGGTGAGGTGTCCCTGTGTTATATATTACATTTAAAATTAGGACTGAGTTATTTCTCTTTTCTGGTATATCTTTTCCATTTTTCCTCTGTGGTAACCTTTTGGAATAACCTCTATGTTTATTAGTATTTATTTCTCAAAGTATTTCTTTCTTTAAAATTATGGATCCTACCTCCAAAAGAGCCACAAACGCCTAATCCTGGACAAAGAGAAATAGTGGTGATTACTAAAGCTAGTGAGACATGCAAAAATCATTATCTTCAATGAACTTCTTTGACTTCAGCTGTCTCAATTTGATTCCATCTTCTTTATACTCAAGTGTCAAGTTGTCCTTTGGACCAGTTGGACCTGGTCCCCTGAAATCCTTCAGGGGGCTGAACAATTCACATGTGCACATGTAATTTGAAATGAATTGTGATCTCAGGGATTTAAGAAATAGCCATAAATATGAGTTTCCATTTAAACTTTTAAAAGCCAAAATAGAGTCCTCTCCATTAATAAAGCATTAGAGGAGGGGAATAAGATTTTGATTTGATCACTGGCAATAAGCCCTAAATGGCACTGCAGAAAATCAAAAACTAATCCTCTCCTTGCTTTTGGAACTATACCTCAGAAAATGGTCCATCTGGTCAGGCAGAGACATTTCAGGTTCTTCAAAATTCATTCTACCCAATAGACAATATGGAAAAACCGTCTAGCAGAGTTTCTCAGATCTTGTTATTGCTTTACATGATGACTGATTGTTTGGCAGATGAAATATTCCTCCACTAAGAGAATTAGCTTCTCGGTGTTTAGATAATCAAACAGTTTCAATGAAGGCATCTTTAGATATCTCCTTACTTTTTTGCATGAGACATCTTCTTTGTTCTCTGTCTCTCTCTTGGTTTCTGTCTCTCTACCTGGCTCCCTCTCTTTCCCTCATTTCTTTTCTTTTCCCTCCCTCTCCCTCTCTCCCTCTTTCTCTCTCTCTGTCTCTGTCTCTCTGTCTCTGACTTACACACACACACACACACACTATCATCGCAATTCTAACCTGATACGGTTCCCATGCCTCCCATGCCAGTCCAAGTGCACTGACCAGTATGTGTCTCTTTTCATTTGATCTGGCCACTCTTCCACTTTCCTGATCAGCTGTGTTATTCTCACTAAGTTTCTCATGACCTTCTGTTTCTTCACCAGCTCTGACTGGGAACTTTGTCTTCTATATCAGAGTAGTTTCTCTGGTCTGCAGAATCTCTGCTCTCTCGTGGCTTCCATATTTATCCACTCGTGCATGTGTTGGTTGCAGAGGTGGGAGGGGGGGGGAGGGGGTTGGATTTGGAGGGGGAAAGAGTTCAGTTTCATTGCGCCTGTGTCTTCAGTACAATGCTTTAGAAGTCACCCTATTTGGCCCTGCAGGCTTTAATCCCTCTTCTCCCATTATTCACTGCTTGACAAACTATGACAATCTGATTATCCTCAAGTTGGGGAGGAAGATTCAATGTTTCTCCAAAACTCCTCATGGCTGTCCCCCTTCCACCCCAAAGAACCAAGAAATGATGGTAGAAAAATCATAATGTCAAAATGGTGATAATCCTTCAATTATACCTATTTGGGAATGTGCGGCCAAGCTTATTATCTCACTTTGGCAATGTTAGATTGTCCTCCCTGAAAATGTACCTTTGGGTTCACGATACAACTGGTTTCTTCAAGCCATAAACACAATTTCAGAGAAGTCATTTTAAATCCATCACATCCATGAATAGCTCTACAAATGGAATCAAGGGATATTAGCACATTCTGATAAAAACCAAAAATGGGTAGCATTAAAACTTCAGGTATTTAGGAGTTTTCTGAATAGAGAATGAAGTGGATGTTAACTCTTTCTGAGATACCAAATTTCCTTAACCCTAAAGTTGCTATCTAGCACAAATAGAATTCTGTGGCAGAAGTAACTTTTGAATTCAATCCAGAAGATTCTTATTGGACTCTGGACTCTTGACACATGCTAGTTTTATGACTTTGAGGAAATCACTTAATAATTATCACTCAAATTAATGGGGCACAGGACCTGGAGCTACTATCCCCACCCCCCACTTGCAGTGACCCATCAGGGTCTCAAGAATGACCCCCCCCCATGAATGTGCATTCCACTGATTATTAGTTGACATCAATTAGACAGCTTGATTTAAGAAGCAGTTAGAAAGAGGTACTTCCTAAGGTGGTAAGAACTCACACTAAGATACTAAGAGCAATTGGCACAAAATCTCCTCATTTCCCACAAGTAAATGCACAGTCCAGGGAAAAGTGAACTCAAGTTGAAAGGCTATATAACACGGCAGAGGGGTAGCTCACAGATTCTGATTCCTGGAAGTCCTTTTTTTTTCTCACTGTGGGACTTTCATGAGATTCCTCTTAGGCATGAGGTAGCTTTTTGCTGTGTTCCTCCTAGAAGCACAAAGCTGATTTTTCTTGTGCCTTAATTTTTTGGTCACCTAGGGTAGAGGCTTCTAGGGACACAGTCTATGTCTATGGGAAATCTAAAATCTTGTAACTTTTCAAAGTTCACAAGGGGGGTGATCTATAAAAGAGGAGGTATAGAGACAAAGGTTCTTCTCTTCCTCCCTTGTCCCAATTTCCAAGTTATTTCCTATCAAGAGATTGGCTGGAACTAGTGCCTGATTTTTCAAATGGCCAGGTTCCCAACTAGCCTGCTATTTTCTTCAAAATCCACAGGTTTTGGAGACCCACTGAGCTATTTTGAAAAATCCTAATACATTTCCTGTACAGTGTCATTTAATTTCATACAATGACCTGAAGCTACTTTCTTCCTTGATTTCTTACTAGGTTGTTCAGACTTTAGTTTAATGCCTGTGATTAATTGATCAATTCAAGAGAGATGTCTAAACGCTGTTCCCACTTAGTTCATATTTCTGACCAATTGATTCAATTGAGAAGTCCTCCGGGACCTCTGTAATTATTGAGATAGGATACCCCTCTTCTGGCATTTTCAAAGTGCTTCATGGTTTGCAATGAATTTTTATCACAACAGCCTGCGAGGTAGTACAAGGGTTCTTATCCTCATTTTATAGTGGAGGAATAGAGATGGGGAAATTATTTTCCCAATGTCAACTAGATAGCAAGTAATTGAGCTAGATTGGAAATCTTTATCTTCTGACTTGTAGTTCAGTGGATTTTTTATTATTCTACATTACTTTTTCACTTAAATATGATGAACCTCAGTTTCCTCATCTAAAAAAACAGAGATATTAGTACGTGGTCTAACTCACTCCTAGGGCTATTATGAAAAACAAACAAGATACAGAATAGAAAGTGCATTGCAATTTTTACAATTTGTACAGTACTCTATAAAAAGACAGTGATTAGCAGCCTTTATTGCTTTTACATTTTTTTCAACAGTAACTAAGTGTGATTGAAATTCAGATTGGATAAAGAGTTCCACTTAAAATAAAGAAGAACTTGATC
Organism: Sminthopsis crassicaudata; assembly: GCF_048593235.1. Classification (NCBI taxonomy): domain Eukaryota; kingdom Metazoa; phylum Chordata; class Mammalia; order Dasyuromorphia; family Dasyuridae; genus Sminthopsis; species Sminthopsis crassicaudata. Next base: position 39,079,818 of record NC_133623.1, read on the forward strand.
TAAAGCCTATTTCTGATAACTTGCTAGCTGTCTGACCATGTATGCTTGCCTCTCTGTCACTTCTTTTCTCAGTTTCCTCATCTGCAAAATGGAGGTACATGTGTAGTATTATTAATAAATGAGGCAGACAATAGATGCCAAGCACTACATAGACAGTGGTTGTTATTCAGATCTCTCTGACTACTGTGTGGGAAAAGGTGAAGAACTTACAGATTAAGCACATATTGATCAGAGACTGTTAGCAAAAGTAGATCAAGCCTATAGGCTCCAGTCACGTGATTTTAGATAAGGCCTGGACTGCATTCCATTGTCCAAAGAAGAGATTATGTGGCCATAGAAGCTGTATATCACCTTGTCTACTACATTCCACTGACCAATTAGGGGAACAGTAGACTTATGTGACCAATCACAACATATAGAGGGTGGGATTTTGGAGGTTCTCTGTCTGAAACGTATAAAAGCTGTGAACATTTTCAAGGGAGTGGCTCTCTCCTGCTGTGAAATTTTGCTCACAGACCAGGTTGGGGTCCGCTTCTCGAGATTCTAATAAATAATTCTGCTTTCTATGAGTGATCTCTGAGTAGTCAATTTGGGTAGGTCTTTTCATCCCAAACACTACTATCAGCTTTGGGACTTGGATAAATTGTCTATGATATGGTAAGATTGGCATAAAGTAAAATTAGCAAAATCATAAGAACAACACAATGACAACGATAAGATCAATGAAAGGAATACTAAAATGGTGTCATACCTAGAGGAATTATAATGACTGGGCTTGGTCCGGAATAGATCACACCCCCTTCCTACTTTTGATAGCAAAGGGAGGAGGATGGGGTTGGTGGGGTAACTCTGTACCTGATGCCAGAGGCAGCCACTGTCCCAGGGCTTTGATGAACTGGTTTTCTTTGTTAAAAGGGAGATGGAGGGAGGAATGCAGGACAGACGTAGAAATGACTGTGAAGTAAAAATAAAAAGCAGCCATGAAACATATTTTAAAAGAGAAAGGAAAGCTTAAAAGAAATTGCTTACATCAGAGAACCGAGCAGGCTAAGAGAATAGAGAGGAATAAAGAAAAAAGAGTTTGCTTTGTACTGGTCAGTAACCAATTGTTTACCTGCTTACATCAAAATGACATTGAATTAAATGACATTGCTTCCTTACTAAACACTTCTGGGGAAACAAGAAGCATCCTTTCTTTCATGAATATTTAAATTGGATTTCAAGTTATGCAAGCTTCATTAGAATAGAATGAGGTAGGTTGTAAATGTACTTTAAAAGTTAGTGGTCTCAAGGGGAAGGAACACTTCCTGTTTAGGATTAGGCATCTGCTATTACAAAATGTTTAGCGCTTAATCATACTATAAATACTTGGGATTCATCATAAGTGTTGGTCTCTGAACTAAGTTTCCTGGAGTTGAAGAGGAGATTAAGGTGTCTAGCAGGCTTAAAGTCAAAGCTGTACCGAAAATTGTACCGTAATAGACAAATATCAATGATGTGGGAATAAGGGACCCCTAGACAACTTTGTAAAACCTGATTCACTAAGGAATGAAACATTACTAGCTCTAAGTGAAACATCTTTATTAATGTTAAGCAGTTTTGCAAGAATTCTATAAATTACATTTAAATTAAAATTCAGTAACTAACACTGCTTGCAAAATATATATTCTTTAAATCTACCTACATTTAAATTAAGAGGCCTCAAATTGTTCTTTACATTAAGGGAGTACTATTGCTGTGCCATAGTTCTCTTTTATTATCCTGACTCAGTTTCCCTAATTATCCTGACTTAGTCTCCCTAAATTGTCCAGCCTAGGTTTCTAATTGTTCTGCTCAATCCTGCAAAACCACCCCTCCCTCTTAATCACCAGAATATTTTATAAGGATAAAAGATCTTATATTTTAGAATATCAGAATGCCTCTCTCCATCCCAAGCTATCAGAATATCAGATACTGTTTTATCAAGATGCCATCTCTGGGATGCCTCCCTACATTATGTCATCTCTGGTGCCTTCCCCCCAACCCTGTCAGAGTCCCGTTCCCGCTCTTAACACTCTGACTCCGCCCCTGCCTCAGTCTACCCCCTGTATGTGAGTCACGTGTATATATGTCATCGAGAACTCAGATTGTTTGCTGGATTCTTGGAGATGATAGTCTCATTCAGCCCTGGGACCAAACCTTGGATCTATTTGGTCCCAGTAAATCTCTTCCTTTCAAATAAAATATTAAATAGTCTCTAATCTCTATCTTGCCTCAGTTTCTCCAGCATTACAGTATAATGCAATCAAAAGACTGGAATTCTAAAACCTGAGTCTAAATCCCAACAATGCCCATCTCTTGAGGCCTTAATGATTCTTGGACAAGTTCCTTCAACTCTCAGGCCTCAGTTTCTTCTTGTGTCAAGTGAGGGCATTGGACAGATGGTCTCTGAGGTTCCTTCCAGATGTAAACTTAGGTTCTTAAGGCAGTTTTGTTAAGGGAAATAACAACTATAATAATAATAACCAGTCACATAACTGGAGTCCTTTAAGATTTACAGAGTGCTTTTCTCACAACATTGTCGTGAAGTGAGGAATACAAGTACTATAGTCAGCTTCATGGCAACCTCTGCGATTGTTATTCATACAGTAATTTAAAGTTTGCCCAAGACTTGATCTATATCATCTCATTTGAACCTCCCCAACAGCCTGTGAGGGAAGTACTGGGACTGCGATTATCCCCATTTTGTGGAGCCTCGGAAAGACAAAATAACTTGTCCATTTCTATGTAGTTTGTAAGTGAGAGAGGTAGATATAAAAACTTCTGGACATCAGATCCAGCCCTATATATCCACAATACTGGACAGCCTTTCAAGAGTAATGCAGAAACATGTTCTGAAATTCTTAACCAAAAGTATATGCAAGGAGAAAAATTGGAGCATTTTGACTAGAAAGCTCAGTAAACAGTAGGGGTGCTGACTCCACATAGAAGAGGGGTTTTAAAGCCTCCTCCCCTCACTCCACTCCTTCCTGTAAGCCCTTAAGAAAACTCTTCCATCATGTCTGCCCTTCCAATTTCTTCTCAACAAAATAGTGATTTCATTAGTGACCTGCTTCAGAGACAATTATGAACAGCAAGTGATCCTCAGAAAAACCACCAAAAGCACTTTGAAAATCTTCACTGCAATGCAAAGAATTGCTAAGGAGCTAAGAGACAGGAGGACATTGGTGAATCTACTCCTAGGGAATGGAGGTTCGAGCCCCAGATCTGTTTCTTGCTACTTGGGTTACCTTTCTTACTTTCCCTCCCTAAGTCTTCAGTCTTCTTACGTCAGAGAACCAAGCAGGCTAAGAAAACAGAAAGGAATAAAGAAAAAAGAGTTTGCAAGAGAAATTTGTGTCATACAATCTAAATATGGCCCTCTCTGCCAAAAAGCAAGCCTTCCATTGCTCCCTAATAGATACCTTATCTCAGTCACCCCACAAAGCTTTTCTTTCCTCCAAAACCTCTTCCCTCTCAAAGTCTCCCCCACTCCTCTATTTCCATCTTCCCTCTCTTAGCTGAGAGATATCAACTCTTCATTTAACGAGAAAACTATGGCCACTGGATATCCCATTCTCCTCATCCAAAATCCTCTGACATCTCCCATCCTTGTCCTTTCTTTAGTTCTCTTTGGCTAAGAAGCCACCTCCTTGCCAAGGCCAATGTCTTTGCAAGTACACTTGATCCCAGCCCTTTCCATCTTTTCTAGCAGCTTGCATTCTCAATAACTCCTCTCTTTCTTGTTGTCATCTTCAGCCTCTCCCAATCAACCAGTTCCTTCCCCTTTTCTACCTTTAGAAATGTTTGTTTCGCTCAGCTTTAAAAGTCCTTCACTAGAAATCTTTCACCATCTCCACAAGCTATCATATTTTTCCTCTCTTTTCTCAGCTGAATTCATCTAAAGAAAAATTCCTAGTGGAGAAAAAGCCTCTATTACCTCTCCTATTGCTCACTTCTTATGTCCCTGCAATGTGGCTTCTGATGTCATCATTCAACTTTGCTTCCCTTCAAAGTTACCAGTGCCTTTTTGGGGGAAGCAATGGGGCTTAAGTGACTTGCCTAGGGTCACACAGCTAGTGTCTGAGACTGGATTTGAAAGCTGGGCCACCTGACTCCAGAGCCAGTGCTCTACTGATGCTTAAAAAAACACCAATGATTTCTTAAGTTTCACATTCAGTAGTCTTCTCAATCCTGGTTCTCTTCTCCCTCTATACTGTCTTCAATTCCCTTCAGCAACCTTATCAACTCTCATGGGTTTCTCATCATCAGCTCTCTGTAGCTGACTCTCCAATCTATTTATCCAGCTTCAATCTCTTCCTTGACCTCCAATCCTGCATCACCCATTGACTATAGGATGTTTGAAACTCTATATCCCAGAGACATTTCCAACTCAACGAGCTTAAAATTGAATTCATCATCTTCCCACCTAACTTCTCCCTTCTTCCCAACTTCCTTATTTTTATCAAAAGGCATGGCAATTCTTCCAGTCTCCTAAATTCATAACTTCACCACTGCCCTCAACTCCTCACTGTCTTATTTACCTCATATACCCAATCAGTGGTCAAAATTTACCCCCCATCTTCCCTACAGCTTGCCCCTTCTCTCTACTCACAGAGTTAGTTCAGATCCTCATCATCTCTCTGCGATGTAACTACCACAGCCTCCTCACTGGCCCCCTGCCTCAAGTCTCTCTCCACCCCCATCTATTCGATATACTGCTACCAATGATATTTTCTTAAAGTACAGGCCTACCTGTATCACCTCCCTATTTAGTCAACCATATCAACTTCTTTTTGTCTTGAGGATAAACTACAAATTCCTTTGCTTAACTTTTTAAACTATACACAATGTGGCTCTAGCCTCGTTAGGTATTACTCCCCTTCCTAACACTTCCTAACCTCTGTTCTTCACACATGGCCCTCCATCTCCTATCTCCAAGCTTTTGTACTGGCTGCCCCCAGGCCTAGAATGCACGCCTTCCTTCCTTCTGCTTCATAAGAGTCAATCCCTTTCTTTCCTGAAGATGCAACTTGGGCACCATCTTCTACACACAGCCTTTTCTTGATTCCAGCAATGGCTAGTGCCCTACCACCCGTAATGCCTTGTCTTTAACTACTTTGTGTAGGTTTATGTGTAAATATATGATCATGTCATAAAATACTGGGCAACTCACTGACCAATTTAGCTTCTCTAATCATAGTTTTATTACATAAAAGACAACATATTGTCACAATATTATTATACAGAAGAAAATATATTTTTCCAAGTAAACAAAAGAATAATCAAAAAAGCCATACTGATTACTTTAGGTGATAGACTACGCAACAGTTAGAATCTCTGTGTCCTAGGAGCAAGATGAAATATCAGCTCAACTAGTAAGAGAATTATTTTAACCAGTGGGTCTGCTCTGAGCAGTATCTGGTTGGTACAGGCACTGGGAATCAAGGGACATTTTAGATTTTTCTTATATGTCTATAGCTGTGGAGATGGATGAGGGAGAGAGGGAGTTTCATATTTGCCATTCAAAGTCCATACCTCTATTCCTTTTCTTCCCTGTGTGTGTCTTTGTGTCTCTGTTGGTCTCTCTATCTTTGTGTCTGTATCTGTGACTGTCTCTCTCTTTCTATCTGTCTCTGTTTCTAACTCTCTGAACCTCTCCGTGCTCCACCTTTGCCATTTAAGAGTCATGTTCCATTATCTATACATAGTGTTTAGAGGAGCCATGAGCCCACCTGGGGGTAGGGTTCTAAATGTATATGCATATATTTCCTATTTATTCTCCTCCTATTTATATATGTACTTGTGGTTTTCCTATACATTAGAATGGAGGCTCCTTTGGAGCAGAGACTGCTCCTTTTTTGTACTTGAATACCCAGTGCCTAGTCGGTAAGTCCTGGTACCTTCTTCACTGATTGACTGATGAATGACCCCACTGGCCCTCTTCACCTCTGAGATGCTAAAATTTTATCTCTAATTATAAAAAGAGGCCTGGATCCGGCATCAGAAAACTTGACTTTAAAACTTAACTGTTCTTTTCAGACTGAAAGAAAGATTTTCTCCAGGAAGAATATGAAAACATTTTATGTAGCTGGATTACTAAGTCTGGGATTAAAAGCATAATGAATATAAGCACGAGATGACAGATTACAAGAGATACTTGAGACTACATCTAAAAAGGTCTCTCAAAATAGGTTGAGAGTACTAAAAAAGCTATGAGTCCTTAAAAGTGCTTGATAGAACAGCTTACACACATACATAAAAATATAGCATATAGTATATACTTAACAAATACCTGTTGATTGTAACCATTGGGTTAAAATTGACAAAGCAATCAGTCAACAAGTATTTGTTAAGCACCTACTATGTGTCAGGTCCCACTGTGCAAGGCACTAAGGATAAAAGAACAAATAATGAAGCAATCCCCTACTTTAAAGAGCTTATATGCCAATGAAGTTGACAAGAAGTATATATGGAGATATATACAGCATAAGTATATAATCAATCGATTTAAAAATATATTCAATGTAGTTCAAGACAAGGCATTATCAGAGGAAGGATACTGGCAGTTGTTGGGATCAACAAAAGGCTGTGTGTAGATAGTGCCTGACTTGCATCTTCAAGGAAAAAAGTGATTGACTCTATAAGCAAAAGGAAAGAGGGAGTGAATTCCAGGCACTTGGGACAGTCAGTACAAAGACAAGGAGGCAGGAGATGGAGGGTCATGTGAGAAGAACAGAGAGAAGATCAGACAGTGTTGGGGAGGAGTAATGTCTAATGAGACTAGAAAAAATAGATTGGAGCCAGGGTACGTACCATTAAAAAAGATAGAGTAGTTTGTTTTCTCCTCGAGGCAATAGAATATCACTGGATTTGGTGGAGAAGGGAAAAGGAGGCAAGGGAAATATTGTCAAATGGTTACGAGATGAAGAGAATGGGAGAAGAGGAAACCTTAATTTTTTCAATAAAGTAAGAGGGGAAGTCATCAGCTAAGAAAGAAGAAGAAAGTGCAGGGTTGGAGAAACTTGAGGAAAGAAAAAGTATGGCCCCAAATCTCTGCCTCTTGTTTGTTGAATTAATCCCCAACAAGTCATCGTCAGCTTTGACATGAGCCTCTCCAGGGATGAGAAATTTCTTAATCACAAAACAATCCAACCTATTCTCTTAGTGGTCATTTTTGACTGCCAGGAAGGTTTTTCTTATATTTAGCTGAAATCTGTGCCCCTTTGATCCATTAATCCAGTGGGGTACTCTAGAGAACAATAAATAGAACAAGTGTGACCCCTCTTCCACATGACATTCCCCCCCCAAATATTTGAAGGCCATGATCATGCTTCTCCATTTCATTTACCATCCCTACCCTGATGAGTCTTTTCTTCTCCAGGGTAAACAAGCTTCACCTCTCCTATGACATACACAATCTATTCCACTTACCCTGAAAAGTTTATAAATTGCCTTCTATACTTGATTTTTGATTCTGAGCTTATCTACAGCCCACTCTATATTACTCTCTTCTAGCATAAGCCCAAAGTTTCATGTTCTTGAAATGAATGGCCCAGCTTTCCCTTTCCTATAATTTATGATTAAAAACCATGTGAATAAAAGACCATTGATTTTATACAGTCATCAGAGCAATGCATATAAATACACATTTATTTCTGATGATGGAAAATCAATCAAGATTTGGTGGTGAAATCCAAATGCTTAATAAAATATATTTGTTCCATAATTCTCGGCCTGAATGATGCCCGGGTATATGTTGGGTGTCAGGAGGAAGTGAGGAAAGCCCCAGTACATTGAGCGGGTCACATCATGGACAAGACGAACACTAGATGAATAGTCCTTGATGAGCTGAGTTCTGCATCACTGTAGAGAATATCCACCTAGATGAAGAGTATGTGTTCGTCTAAAGAACTCTGAGACTGGGATAATGGGAAAAGCAGTAGCTCTTCTAACTAACTCTCAGCCTGGGAATTAGGAGAGAAGAGATCTAGATCAGGAACTACCAAAAAAGCTACAGGACTTCAGGCTCAAAGAGTTAGAGATAGTCTTAGGGCTATAAACTAAAGAGGTGATTGAATCCTCTCCATAAGGGGGAGGAAGCCACATAGCCTTTGCAATCCAGCAGATGGCAGCAGAATCCAGCTAACCACCAGCAGGTGGTAGCAAAGAGCTACCGACAGCAGGGTAGTGGAGAGGCCCACCACAACACTATGGAAGAAAAGGACAGCAGCAGAGGACCCCAACTCAGCCAAAAAGCCAGGAGTCTCAATCCCATCACTACAGGACATGTGCAGTTCTGCAGCATCAGACCTTTGTGTGCACTCCAGAATGTACCCAATTCCTCTGCATTGCTCTTCAGCATTCTGGCCAAGAGGGAGTAGACAATGTCTAATGTGGCAGATGGCCAACTCATCCGGGGACATTTAAGTGGGAAATGGACGTGAAGACATTGGTCACCTGCACCACAGAAAGAGCAAGAAAAGGACCAGGAGATCATGCTCTGAAGTCCAGACACAATAGTCTTTCCTACTGATTTGATGAATCTCTTTAAAAATATTCGTGAGGTCCCTTCTAATCAATTCAATTGGGGAAACAGTGATTAAGAATAACTGTAAAAAGGCTGATTTCGGAAAAGCCTGGAAAGACTTACATGAACTGCTGCTGAGTGAAGTGAGCAGGACCAGGAGATCATCTTACACAGGGTCAGCGAGACAATGTGACGCTCAGCTCTGACCAACTCGGCTCTTCTCAGCAATATAATGATCCAAGACAACTGCAATAGACGTGAGATGGAAAGTGCCATCCGCATCCAGAGAGAGAACTATGGACACTGAGCAAGGATCAAAGCATAGGATTTTTACCTTTTTTTTCTTTTTCATAGGTTTTTTTTCCCTTTTGAGCTGATTTTTCTTTCCTAACATGACTCCTACAAAAATATGCTTTTAAAATGATTGTACACGTACAGCCTATATCAGATTGTTTGCTGTTTTGGAGAGGGGGAAGGGAAGGAAGAAAGAGAGAAAAGAAAATTTGGAATTCAAAAATCTTACAAAAATGAATGTTGAAAGCTAGATTTACATATAATTATAAAAATAAAATACTATTGTGGTGGGGAAGAACAACTGCAAAGCACAGTTCTAGAGGAGGTGAAACATTTATAGTCCTTGCCCTCATATGATTGACAGTCTAATAGAAATGCCTTATATATATATATATATATATGTATATATATATGTATGTATATATATGTATATATGTATGTATGTATGTATATAATATATATACAAATTATTCCAGTATAAAATAATGCATAATAATGATATGAAAGGAAGCATGGAATAATACAGAAAACGATAGATTTAAAGACAGGAAAACTTCTGATACCTATCATCTATGTGATTATAAGCAAAGTAATTTCCATCACTCACCCTCTGTTTCCCCATTTTTAAAACCAAGAATACAAAACCAAGAATAGTTCGCAAGGTTATAATGAGAATCCAAAGAGATAATACATATAAAGGCACTTTGAAAATGCTAGCTACTACCAATACAATCCCACTTTGATAAAAGCCATTTTTAGAGGACTTTAAGGCTGACTGGAATAAGGCGTTCAACAGAATAGCCCTGTGAGGGTTCTACTTAAATATTATTATGCCCATTTTACAGTCAAGGAAACTGAGGTCAGAAAAATGATATGACTTGTCCATAGGCAATGAAGTGTCACAGGAATAATTCCTGAGAGAGGGGTAAGCAAATGGCTGTTAGAAGTCTGAGTAGGGGAAAGCCAGTGTTCTTTCATGATATCAGAGAAGCCTTCATACTGGGGGTAGTATTTCAGTTAGATTTTTTTTTAATGGAGAAGCAGCATGACTAGGACATACAGAGCTACTCTCTGAGTCAGGAAGCCCTGGGTTCAAATCCTGCCTCTGGCATATAATGGCTGTGTGTCTCTGTGTAAGTTATTTAACTTTTATTTCAGTGCTCTATGCCAGAGGAGTTAACAACACTCTCTGGGGTATGGCCAGAACCACATTAAAGTGTAATTGAGAAATATTTAGCAAAACCAGTAAAAATCAATAAAACACAGATAACACTACATTTTAAAATTAAGTCAGTATAAGGCTAGGAAGGACCCTTAAGTACTGATTAATGGTACTCCATTCCATCCCATCTCATCCATTCCATTCCAGCAATTTCAGTAAGTACAGGGGTACAAGTTCTCCTATTATTTGTCATATGTGTCCCCCAAAAGCACTGCACAATTAAAAATCATGCAACAAAAACCAAGCCTAGTGGGGAAAGTGGGGTCATGGACATAATGTTCAAAAAAGCCATCAATGATACATTAAAAAGACACAAATTAATTTGTCCAAACTGGCCCAGTTTTCCATGTGTTAAATTGTTAAGAAATATATAACTATGACAATAAATAGTAGCCAAGGCATTGGCCTTGGGCTGCTGCTTGGCCTGGCTTCCAAGGCTGCACAAGCAAGTTGGTTATCTCCCCATATCTTAACTCCAAGTCTCAAACGGAAGTTCCTGGGTAGGGATGGTGAGGACCAGGCTTTGTCCCCTTCACAGCTCCTACTGTACAGAAGACAGATAATAAGTATGACGCTTTATCTTGAAAATAAAAACAAAACTGAGTCTGGACTACAGCATTTTCAGTTCTCTCATCTATCCACACTCGATGTACCCCAATTTTTCAAAGAGTCCTCAGGTGCTGAAAAAGATTGTCCCTCACTCCCAAACATTAACAAGGCCCCCGCTTTGGATGGGTACCTATTCAGGTAATCTCTGCCTGGGAGAAAAGAAGTTCCTTGATAACAAGGTCTCTTTCATTTTTTTGGTATCCCCAGCACCTGGAATTACAGTATACGCTTAATAAATCGTTGCTCAAGTGGAACAGAAGGGACTAGATGAGCCTGTCTGAAACTATTATGTACAGGGAGATAATTACTAAACTGATCCATTTTATGCCACTATGTCCCCCAAAAAACTTGGTTAGGGTCACTATACCCGAATCCTGCTCACCATAATCATGGACGCAGTCAGCCCACATCAAGAAAACTTAAGCTTCTATTAATCAATCAGTCTATCTATACAGGAGCCTGTGAATATTGGCCATCTGTCCCAGCAAGGATGAGCTTTTGAGAAATTTAGCCAGAGACCTTTAATTCTCCATTCTCTTAAAGAGAATAGAGACTGATTGCAAAGCAATCATCAAAACTGATTGCAGAGAAAAGTGAGCAGAACCTGGAGAACATGTCATACGACGACCACAATAATGTAAGAGAAAACATCATGGAAACACTTGAAAATGCTGATCAATGCACTAATTATGACTTAAGAAGACGGATGAAACTTAGTATTTTTTGGTGCCACAAAAAGACACAAACATTTTCAAAATGCAGATTCTTATAAGTGCAAGGACAGAACACAGCAGATTCTTGCTCTGGCCATTGATCGCAAGGGACAACATGAGGGCTACCATTTACAATCTTAGAAGTGTTGCTTTCAAAAGAAACATGTGGGCCCTTAGTCTCAATGTGTGCCTTTCTTGTGCTTAACTCTATTGTTCCAAAGGCTAGCTTTTTATGATGGGTGGGAGTGAATAGTAATAATGATGTTAAAAAGAAAAAAAGAAGCCATTTTAAAATATACAGAAGTACAATATGCAATAATAATAATAATAACAAGTTCAGAAGGAACACATAGAAATAAGGTGGCTTTGTTAATACAGGATTGAATTTAATATATATTTTTAAAAAACAAACTGCATAAAAGAAATTTATAGCTTTATATACAATCCTTTTTTTCTAGGCTGTTGTGTAAGTTGAAATCTGGTGATGTTTGCAAAGTTCATAATAACAAATACAGTTTAAACCATCATGATCCCTGGTCTTATGACTGCCATGCTAATTTTAATTTATTGGTATCCAGCATAGTTATTGCTATGATGAACAAACACTTACCAGGGGCCACCTCTGCTAAACTGCTTTCCAAAACAGAATTAAAATGAAATAAGATTAATGTTTAACTATCCAAAAGTGAACCAATCAAAATGAATTTGCCTCAATATTCGAAATCCAATTTTAATGAAGGGAGTCTTGGACTTCTTAATGACAAAAGCTTAATTTTCATTCCTTTTAAATACTTTTTCAAATATATTAATGAACATTCACCAAAAGCTTGGCTGCTGATGCTTCAAAAGGGAGGCGAGTGGTAAATTTACATTTCCGATACAGGTTCCATTGTAGGAGTGGTAGGTAGAGTCAGGCGCCCAGGATGGCTAGGCTCTTCTACTGTTTGTAGCAACCACATGTGTCAACTTCCTATACCACCTCCACTAGGACACCCCTAATTAGTTAGGATCAGAAGATTAGGTCCATTAGAAATTGTATAATCTAAACCCTTCATTTTACAGGAATGGAAATTGAAGCTGGGAGAAGTGAAGGGACCAGCCCCAAATCCACATAGTTAGTCAACAGAGTCACCAACCTAGCCCTTCTGTCTCTATGTTTTTTCTATCCTATATGAGCTGAGATTCCCAATTAACGAAATTCAAAAGCAATCTGATCTACATGGAATCATTGAGAAATGGGAATGAGGAAAAAGATGAGAGAGAGAGGGAAGAAAGAGAAAGAGAAAAGAAAATAGAAGAGAGGAGGGAGAGGAGAGATAGAGATGGGGGAAGGGAGGGAAGGAGAGAGAGAGAGAGAAAGAGAGAGAGAGAGAGACAGAGAAAGAGAGAGAGAGAAAGAAAGAGAGAGAGAGGGAGAGAGAGAGAGAGGGAGAGAGAGGGGGGGAGAAAGAGAAAGAGAAAAGGAAATAGGAGAGAGGAGGGAGAGGAGAGATAGAGATGGGGGAAGGGAGGGAAGGAGAGAGAGAGAGAAAGAGAGAGAGAGACAGAGAGACAGAGAGACAGAGACAGACAGAGAGAGAGAGAGAGAGAGAGAGAGAGAGAGAGGAGAGAGAGGAGAGAGAGACAGAGACAGAGAGAGAGAGAGAGAGAGAGAGAGAGAGAGAGAGAGAGAGAGAGAGAGAGAGAGAGAGGAGAGAGAGGAGAGAGAGACAGAGAGACAGAGAGACAGAGAGACAGAGACAGAGAGAGGGGGGGAGAGAGAGAGAAAGAGAGAGAAAGAGAAAGAGAGAGAGGGGGGAGAGAGAGAGAGAAAGAGAGAGGGAGAGAGAGAGAGGGGGGGAGAGAGAGAGAGGGAGAGAGAGAGGGAGAGAGAGAGACAGAGAGAGAGGGAGAGAGAGAGAGAGAGAGAGAGAGGGAGGAAGAGAGAGAGAGAGAGAGAGAGAGAGAGAGAGAGAGAGAGAGAGAGAGACAGAGAGAGAGAGAGAGAGAGAGAGAGAGAGAGGGAGGGAGAGAGAGAGATTCATATATATATATATATATAGATATATATATATATATACATATATATACACACATATATATATACATACACACATATACACAGTCAGTAGACATAAGCTTCTTGTTTTGGGCCTTTGATCACATTGAGAAACAAAAAGCCTATCATTTATAATCTTGGAAATGCTGCTTCCAGAAAAAAAAGTGATTCTTAGTGCCTCCAGGAATACTATGCAGATATTTCAGGGAAGCCAGTCTCAATAAGTCAGCATTTATTTTCTTCTGAGACTCACTGGGTTTGTTTGTTTTTTTTTTTTTTTTTTGCTCTCACCCCCACCCCTCTTTCATATTGAATGCTGTTCTCCAAGGACTGGTGGCACAAATCCTCCAACTCTTGGTATTTCACCATATTATTCACAACTCCACAGAGAATTCTTATCCCCATAGCTACACACCCAATTGGACTATATCATTTCATAGATGATATAACAGAAACCAAGCTGATCTGCTGAAAAAGTACAGCTCCAGAGTCGCCCCCCCCCCAATTAAAAAATCTTCAATGGCTCTTCGTTGCCTGCCAGATAAAGTTCAGCTTTTTAGCCTGGCCATAACACTGTTGGGTTCCAACCTCTTCAGGACTTCTTACCATTCTCCAAACACCATACTACTGCTTATGCTCTTCCCCCTTCCTAGAATGCTCTATCTATCTGCTCCTCTTTACCCCTCCTCCTGCCACCATCTCTACTCACTGGAATCTTCCTTCAGAGCTCAGCTCAAATGCTACCCCCTGCAGGGGACCTTCCCTGGCTCCCCAGAAGTAATTTTTTCCTCTTCTAAACTTTCGCTGTACTTCATATCTCTATCAGGACACTTTCACATTCTGGTCTCATTACATTGATTTTGCATACATTTTAACTTTTCTACAGAGGCAATGTCAGGGTCAAGATTCCAAAAGGTCTCGACAAGCTGAATGTTGGGCTGAATCTAAAAGATGAAATGAGGTGGAAGAGTGAGATGTGGAAAGCACAGCTAGGAAGAAGTTTGTCTGAAAAGGGATCTGAGAATTTCAGCAGCCAGCAAGTTCCCTATAAATTAATAGTGTGATTAGGTTTCTTGTCAGCAAAAATGGCCTAACTCTGATTAAAGATATCCCAAAGATTGCCTCAGGAGACAGTGGAATCCCTCTCACTGGAGGGCCTTCAAATAGAGACTGGATGATCACTTGTTGGGAATGGAGGAGATGCTTCTGTCAGAGGACAACTTATGGGCTATATGTAGGGCCTGGATTCAGGAAGATCATCTCCCCAAGTACAAATCTGGCCTCAGACACTTACCAGCTGTGTGACCTTGGGCAAGTCACTTTCCCCTTGACTGTCCCAATTCCCTCCTTTGTAAAATGAGCTGGAGAAGGAAATAGCAAACTACTCTTGTTTCTTTGCCAAGAAAACCCCACAGGGGGTCACAGAGAATCAGACATGATTGAAAAACAACTAAACAACATCCACAACTAAGGCTAAACAATGTGCTTTCTAAGGAAGAAGAAAAGATGAGGGGAAAGATAATGATTTATTCATCTTTGCATCCCCCATAACCCTTAGCACTCTTCCTTGCCCATAATAGCTATTCAGTAAATATCTATTGAATGCATTAATTCCTCACCAAACATATATATTATTACATAATGTTTAGCCAGTAAGTCAGAATGGGATAAGTGGGCTGGGATCTGAAGTCAATTTTCCTATGAATAGTTAATCAATAACTGTAGACCCTATAAAAGAGCTGCCTAACATACAAAAAGGAAGAGATAATGGTGTATTTTTGATGTCCTGGTAAGGAGGGAAAGGGGTTAAGAGGCAGCATAGCTAGTAGGAGATCAAGGGCTTGCTTTGCAGTCAGGAAGACTTGGATTCAAATTCCACCTGGGACACATCCAGATTATATAACCCTAAGTGAGTCATTTAACCTTTCAGTGCCCCAAGGCAACACACAAAGACATTTAAATTACACACTCCTTATAAGCCTTTCCCTAATAAGGGAAATTTTAACTCCAGGACTTCTGCCACTGATGAAATCATAGGTTTGGACCAAAAAACAGCATCAAGCCAAAAAGAGGTTTTTAATGAACTCTACATCTCCCAAGATTTCTTTTAGGGGTCAATCTGTTTCTGCTTACTGAGTGGACGGACACTCTAGAGACAGACAGACAAGCCGACAGACAGACACACAACACACACACACACACACACACACACACACACACACACACACACACACACCCCAATCCAGTAACTCCTTGGAGATGCAAAGCAGCTGACAGGTATTCTGAGTTTTACCCCATAAAACTCACGTCCCCTCCCATTCCCCAAAGACAAGGAGTCAGCAAAGTCACACAAAAAAGGGTTCCCTGGCTGAAATAAATGTGGCATGTCAACCTACATTTTCAGCTGCCTCTATCAATCCTTCTCCCCTCCATTTGATTTCGGATGTTAAAAATAGAGATGCTCTAGGAATGATACACTCAGCATATCATGACGTCCACAAGTTCACATACTCTACGTGGTGGCAAATCAAATTCTGCCCCTGCCCAAAGTCGAGGTTGGAGGAGGGGAGGGTTGGGAATGATCATCGAAGCCCTCCCTGGTTCCCCAGCTTCTCTCCCTCTGTGGAGGTCCCTGGCTTTGCTTCTCACCTGAAGTCTTACCAAGAAGGAGCTCAGTGGAGGACACAGCGTTTCAATCTCTGAGGCTTCTGGCCACACTCTAAATCCCTGCTGGAAGGGGATCCAGTGAGGAAACAAATCCTCAGAGATTCAGAACTGGAAAGGGATCATGAAGTCTTACCTCATCCTTTATTTTACAATTGAGAACTGCAACTTGAAATGACTTAAGGTTAAATAATAAGCTGCTGATCCAGGATTTGAACATTGCTCCTCTGTCTAATCCAGCACTCTTTCTAATATACAATGCTCCTCTCATGCCGGCAGTCTCTGCCCAATGGGCAGAATTACCTAGAAGAAAGCTCACGGTTATTTGAAGTATTAGCTTCCTCTTCCCTCCAACCCAGTGGCCATGTCACACAGTCCATTAGTCAGTGGAGATCTAGCTGATGTGGAGCCCTGACCGAAACCTTTGTGCCTGCAAACGGCACAAGGGAGAGTGAATGAACCGCTATGTTAAAGCAGTGAGCATTAAAATATACACATCTGGACAGCAGGCAAAGGTCCGCCCCTGCCCATATCCATGTTCTGCATGCTTGATGACTTAGTCTGACACATCCATTCTTCTGCTCCTAAGCAGACCTAACATGGCCCTGTCCATTCCCTCTCCCCAACCCTGCTGAGCCTGTTGTCTTCAACATGACACTTCCTCACGGTCTGGCTCCATTTTGGTTTAAAGGTCCTCCTCAGACAGACAGCCAGTCCCAGAACAATGATCAGGGCACTGGTGATTGGCCTCTGAAGTCAATCAGAACACAAGCTATCTACAAAGCGAAAAGCAGTAACGGGTAAGAAAGGCAGCACAGTATACTAGAAAGCACACCAGATTTGGATCTGAAAGATGCAGATTCCAATCCTAGTTTTGCTACTTGGTCATACCATTTCCCTCCCTAGGCCTCAGTCAGAGCCTCTGGGGGAAAAAATGAACAAGTTCAGTCTTGACCCCAAGCTCCCATTTTATAGGAGAGGTAGGAGAATAGCAAAAGAAGCACCCCCATACTCTTCCCCACCCTAAACCCTTACCCCACTTGCTTTCCCTGGAAAGATGAGGGTCTACAGAGAGAGAATATGGCATAGAGCGTAAGATGAGATGAACTACTACCAACAAGATGTCCCCGGTAGCTTGGGGAAAGGAGGAAAACATCCCCAAATGACCACGACGCAAAAACACAAGGTATCTCTGCAAACCTTCAAAAACATGAACGAATCTAGTTGCCCTTGATGCTGGGTCAATAAAATGAGCAGCAGTCCATGTGGATAATCTTGAATCTATCCCTTCAGCTCTCTAGTCTCTTCTCTCCTTTGTCAAATAAGGAGCTTGCAAAAGGAGGGGAGCTCTCCCCTCCTTCCGGTTGGGACATTGTCTGCCCTATGATCCATAAAGTCCCTTCCGTGTTCTCTCAACTCAGCTGAGTGGACACAGCTCCAAGCCACATGTTGGCACTAGCACCCACCGCCTGTCCGCCAAAGCCCCATTCTGTTCTCTCAGAATACCCCAGTAGGTGCATGTTGACAGAGTCAATCTTGTCTTTGTAAATTCTTTGGGAGAGGGCATAGGAAGTGGCTCTCAATGATCTCAGAAGATAAAGTGGCAATTAGAGACTGAATGGAACGCTTAATCTGGCTAAATTAGTGGAAGGTGGGGGGGAATGGCTGCAGTGACTTAATTATTAGAAGGAGCAGCAAGCTCCTTTCTTTCTTTTCTTTCTTTTTGGAACTTCACTCCCACCTGCTCCTGGAGCAGCTTGGCTGACCAGCCTGCTCCTCCCCCCAACCGTTAATCCCCCAGCCCTTGCACATGGGCCCTTTCCAAATCAGTGGCTTAACTCTTACTTAACATTTGCCCTCCTGGCTTTCTTTCTGGCTGTCTGCGGGATGATGGATGGAGGCTCTGTTTTAGGTAATGAGGTGCTCCTTTTTAGACAGAGCTAGAGGTGACAATGTCTCAGTGGGAGCCTCCTTTATGCAAAAGTATTTCCTCTGGAATCCTTTCCAAATGAAATATTCTCTTAACATTTTCCATAAATTCCCTTGTCCTAAGCACATTCCGGTTCGTTTTCAGTGATAAAACTACCAAACAAATGCTTGCCTTCTTCCTCCCATTCAGTCAGCAAGCATTTATTAACATTGTTTTCTTTGAGGGGTTTTTTTTAACCAATAACAACACTGGCATAAGGAACTCCTGGTTATGAAAACTCCCTCCACAGATGTAGATGAGACAACTCATTATTAGCAAGGTGGATCTGCAAGGTTTAGAGACTTAACTGCCAGAGGGCACTAAGAGGTTAGCTGGTATGCCCAGGATGGCACAACTTTTATGTTAGAAGAAGGAATTGCACTCAAATCTTCCCAAACAGGTCCAAAGAAGGTCCTCTATTTATCCATTACCTTCTCTTATGGTTGGATCTTACATTATAAAGGAAAGCAAAGTAATATGGTAGAAATAGCATTAATTCAGAGTCAGAAGACTTGAATTCAAATTCTGCTTCTTAGACTATCTGTCAGACTTCTGGGAAATCACTTCTCTCTGGGTCTCAATTTCTTCCTCTTGAAGGCACGAGTATTATGTGAGGAGAGACAATCTCTGTGGTTTCTTCTAGCACCAACTCTATGATCTTATTATATTTATTATTTCTAGGTCATTTCACAAGAGGAAATTATCTTTTTTGTGTAGAGTCATGAATTTAGAGTTGGAAGAGAGCTTACAGTTAATCTGCTCTAATATTTTGACTTTACAGATAAGAACATTGAGGCCCAGAGAAATGAAATTCCTTGTCCAAGCAGGCAGGTAGTGAGTGACAGATCTGACACTTGAACCTTAAATTGTTGCTGATGAGAACTCAGGAGTCCTACGTGAACTGATGCTGAGTGAAGCGAGCAGAACCAAGACAACGTTATACATGGCAACAACAAGATTATGTGATGATCAGCTGTGATGGACTTGGCTCTTTGCAACACTGAGTTGATTCAGGACAATTCCAATAGACTTGGGATGGAGAGAGCCATCTGCACCCAGATAGAGACTATGGAGACAATGTGGATCACAACACAGAATTTTCACCTTTTTTGTTGTTGTTTGCTGGCTTGTTTTTTTCTTTCTCATTTTTTTTCCTTTTTGATCTGATTTTTCTTATGCAGAATGATAAATGTGAAAATATGTTTAGAAGAATTGCACATGTTTAAGCTATATCAGATTACTTGCTGTGTAAGGGAGATGGGGTGAGGAGGGAGGGAGAAAAAATTAGAACGCAGGGTTTTGCCAAAGTGGATGTTGAAAATTATCTTTGCATGTATTTTGAAAAAAAATTAAAAGGGCAGCTAGGTGGCGCAGTGGATAGAGCACCAGCCTTGAATTCAGGAGGACCCGAGTTCAAATCTGATCTCAGATACTTAACACTTCCTAGCTGTGTGACCCTTGGGAAGTCACTTAACCCCAGCCTCAAAAAAATTTTTTTAAAAAAATTAAAAGCTATTTTTTAAAAAAGAACTCTGGAGTCCTGGGCTCTGACTTGGGGACCACCACTATCAAATGAAACAACTAGCAAGCACTATATCAGGAAACAATAACTAGTTTGTTTTCATCTTCACATCCCCATGTTAAGCATAGCATTTGGTATATCCATTGCATGCTGAATTGGATAGAATTGAGAGAATAAATTGCATGCTAGAACCTATAAGTGCTATTGAATTTTAAAAAGGATTTATATAATTGCAAGGAGGGAGGAGGGCAAATAGAGAGGAAGTTGAAGATAGAAGAATTATCACAGTTCACACTCATATGGCAGTTTTAGATTTGCAAAGAGCTTTACAAACCTCTTCCCATAAATCTTGGGAAAGTAGAAAAGAAAGGCTCAGCAAAGGAGAGAGAAGAACCAAGAGCTAAGAGGAGAATCAGGGAATCGTGGTGACGCAGAAGCCAAGGGAAAGAGACCAACAATATTCATCAAGGAAGGGGAAGCAACAGTTTCAAATAGCTGCAGAGGTCAAAGACAATAAAAACTGAGAAGAGGTAATTATATGTGACCGCTGGTCACTTTGGAGAGAGCAGCTGTAGTAGACTGGAAGGAAAAGAAGTCAGGCTGCAAAGAGCTAAGAAGAAAATGGCTGCTCAGAAAAGAAATGGAGGCACTGGACACAGATCAAGTATTTTTAAATGTTAGCAATAAAGGGGAGCTGAGATGAGATAGAAGCTGGACAAAATAGAAGAGTCAGGGGAAGGATCACTATAAGAAATAAAAAAGATTAGAAATGGAAAAGATTGATGTGCAGGGTGAGTTAAAAAAAAAAAAAAAGTTGTGCACTTAGCATGCCATGGGAAATGTACTGCCCTGGGAATCTGAGCTCTTTGTAGCTCTGGCTCAGCAATTAGTTATTAGCTGTGTGACTCTGGACAAATCACTTCCTATTTCTGAACCTTAGTTCAGAAGCACAGGATTTCTAATATCCATTCCAGAATCAGATTTTCAAAGGAGGAAGGGACCTTAGCAGCCATCCAGATTGTTGGCTAGAATACAGTACACATATGGTAGGACCTACAAGTGCTTTAGGAGAACCCCTCCTCCTCCTCTCCAGGAATAGACCAGACAAACAGTAATGCAGTTAGAGACAGAAATGGAGCATCCTATGCAAAGAAGAAAAAGTAAGCTGACAAAGTTGGATCATTAAGGGCATAGAGCGTAAGAAAGAGTAAAAAGGGTAGAAAAGTGAAAAGGTTAAGAGCTTTACATTAAAAAACAAATGACTATATTTGAGCATTCAGGTATCAGGGAACCACAGGAGACTCTTGAGTAGGATGATGACATGGGCAGGGCTACACTTTAGGAAAAGTACTTTGGCCAACGAATGGAAGACAATTTGGAATGGGCAGAGAGGAGGCAGGGAGTTCATCAGGAAGCCATGGTGATTGTCCAGGTGTGTGATGGTGAGGATCTAAACTAGAACTGGGACTGGGAATGGAGAGAAGGAGAAGAAAGGAGAGATGCTGTAGAGGTAGAACTCTCAACATTTGGTAGCAGATTCGATCTGTGGGAGGAGTGAGAAGGAATCAAGAATGAAACTGAGGTGGTGACTCTGACCGAGTGGAAGGACGGTGGTGCCCCTGACAATCATGGGGAAATTTGCAAGAGGGGATGGTTTCAGAGGAAAGATAATGACTTCTGTTTTAAACATGTTGAGCTTGAAATGTCTACAGAACATCCAATTGAGGAGAGTGTAGGTTTGGAGAGACTATAACTAGATATATAAATCAGGAGATCATTTACATAGAGAAAAGTGTAGTGGAAATGAAATCATCACATGATATAGTATAAAGGAAGAAAAGAAAAGAGAACCCAAGGACAGACCCTTGGGGAAAATCCAAAATCAATGGACATGAAAAGGGTGAAGAACTAGAAAAGGAGTCAGAGGAGGAACAGGCAGACAGGTAGGAGAGTCATGAGCTTATGTTCTGAAGAGCTTTAAATACTAGAGAGAGGACTGTATATTTGATTGGGGAAGTAACAGGAAGCCACTGGAGTTTATGGGGATGGTAGGGAATGACATGATCCGATCTATGATTTTTGAAAATCTTTTGACTACTGAATCTGAGGTGGATTGGAGTGGGAGAAACCTAAGGCAGGGTCATACCAAGAACTACCAGCCATGACTAAGGGGGGTGGAGAGTTGAATGGCTTTTAAATGTGTCTAATTGGAGATTAGACAAGGTTCTTTTCTTGTTTTTATTTTAAATGCCCAATATGTAGAAGAGTCCATCAAGGAGCTATGAAGACCTCTTCCTCTTCCTCTTCCTCTTCCTCCTCCTCCTCCTCCTCCTCCCATTTCCACTACCAAAAGATCCCCAGTGCTCACTCTTTTCTGGGTCAATTCCTTTCACCTCTTCCCCAACCAAAGGGCACGCTATGTGTCTCTCCCAGTCCACAACTCCTGTTCAACCTATCTTTAGCTGGACATATTTATTGCAAGCACCCTTTTAATGGCCAATGACCAGACTATAGATGCTTCAAAGCCCCCAAAAGTAACCCTGAAAGAGGGAGAGTCAAATCGATCCCTTTGCCAAGCTTTTAAAGGGCAATAGGGTGGAGGAAGGATCAGTGTTACAATGCTTTACCCCAGTGGGCAGAACCAGGGAGGGGGAAGAGACAGTGCAGACGGGCAGACTGAGGCTTGGTGTCAAAGAAAAAGTTCTCGAGGTCAGAGCCATTCAATAGTGGCCTAAGTTGCCCGGGAGTAATGGGGTCCTTCTTCACTGAAGGTCATGGGACTCTAGATCTAGAAATAGGAGGAGCCTCAAAGAGCATCTGAGTCGATCTCATTTTACTGAGAAGGAAAGTGAGATTCCAAAAGAAGAAATGACTTAGTTAAGGTCATACATAGGACCAGAGAGGCCATTTAGTCCAACCCTCTCAAGTTGCAGAGAGGTCCGGGAGCATCAGAAGTAAGATCTGAACAAAGTCCCCTGTCTCCAGAGTCAGGGTGCTTTCCACTAAACTATACAAGAAGAGGCTGGGAAGTTTATAGATAGGATTTTTATTTGGGGGAAAAGGCTGCACTCCCTTCCAGCTTCGGGGCTTATGTGCAAACTACACCTAGAATAATCTGCCAGTGAGAAATTCCTAAAATCTCATAACACTTTAAGCAATCCCCTCTGAGATTTTTGGAAGCCATTGCTCCTCACATGGTTCTCCCGGGCACACATGGGCCTCAGCTGTACTTACCTATTCCTGGGCTCCATTGCACCCCAAACTACTCAGACAAATGATGAGGGAACC
The DNA here is from genome assembly GCF_048593235.1 of Sminthopsis crassicaudata. Classification (NCBI taxonomy): domain Eukaryota; kingdom Metazoa; phylum Chordata; class Mammalia; order Dasyuromorphia; family Dasyuridae; genus Sminthopsis; species Sminthopsis crassicaudata. Next base: position 39,102,685 of record NC_133623.1, read on the forward strand.
ACGGCATAGCAGGCTGGGGATTTCCTGGAGCCATTGCATAGCAGGCTGGGGGTTTAGGGGAGCCACAGGGGATCTTGTGCAAATTTGGCCTACTTCCACCTCCCTTTTCCTCAGCTTCCTTTCCTGCTGATTGGAGGAGAGGAAGAGAGAAGGAAGAGAGACACATCTAGTAGTCATCAGTGTTTTTGGAATCCCCTTACCGCTTGATTGGATTGTCAGCATCACACCAATTAACAACAAGCAATTAAAATACCACAAAAGATGACAATCATTGACCTTGTGTGTGTGCACATGCACATGCACACTCGTGTGTATGTGTGTGAGAGACCCAGAGATGGAGGCAGAGCAGGAAAGCAGTGTTTTCCCCATCCATAGCTATTTCTGAGGAGTTCCTGTAGTAAATTCTGCCAATTTCCTCACTGTTTCCCCTTCTCCATGACACCTTAAAAACCATTTTGAGAGGTACTATCAGAGATCATATGATTGCATCATTGTGGTGGACTCCTGGTATGGAGAGTATCTTCATCTATGTAGACTAACCACAACTGTCAATAATTTAGTCTAAGAGAGTTAACTGCCTGACTCACTGAGAGGTAAAGAAAAAGAAGAAAAATAACTTCCTACATTTCTGTAACACTTTTGGGTTTGCAAAGTACTTTACATGTTATCTCATTTAAGAATCTTGATAACAACAACCCTGTCAAGTAGGTGCTCTCATAATCCCCATTTTAAAAGTGAAGAAACTGAGGCAGGTGGAAATAGCATTATTTGCCCAAGAGTCATGTGCATGGGGCAACCTGATGCAATGCATAAAGTGGAGGGTTGAAGGGACTTTGGATCAGAAATCAATCAAATCCTCCCTCAGCTACTTCTTAGCTGTATGACTCTTTGTAATTCACCTCATGTTGTCAAGACTGGGTGATCTTGTCTGCAAAATGTGGATAATAATAATGCTTTATTCTCAAAGCTTATATGAGAATCAAATGCAGTAATTTATGTGAAACACTTGCAAATGTTATACAAATGCTAGCTATCATGTGTCAGGAGTGAGATCTGAACTCAGAGTCATTCTAAACATAATGGCAACTATGGTGAACTGTCTATTGAGATGAGCCACCCTATCTGAACTTCTCTTAGAAGAGCTTAGCCTTGTCACCCTCAGATATGTAGAGGAAAGGGTTTTAGATTCCCTGTCATTAAGAGCTGGGTTTAAATGGTGACTCTATAATTTGCTACTTATATAACCTTAGCCAAAGCCCTTTATTTTCCCAAGGCCTCATTTTCCATGTCTGTAAAATATGAGAATTGGAGCGGATGGCCTATGAGGTCTTCTCTAGCTTTAGCTCTATGTAACTATGATCTAGTGGAGCTCCAGGACCTTTCTAGCTCCAAAATACCGACCTTCTGGCTTTCTTTCAGTTCCAACTACAATGCCACTTTCTACAGTAAGCCTTCCCCAACCCTTTTCAATGCCAGTATCTTCCCTATTCTTTTTTCCTCTTTATTCTGCAGAGAGCTTGCCCTGTATATATTTCTTTGCATGTCATGTCCTCCATTAGGTTGTGAATTCTTTTTTGCCTCTTTTCATATCCTCAGCATTCAGCACAGTGTGCCAGGCACCTAGTAGGAGCTTACTGTTTACTGAATAAATGAAAACAGCCCTTTCATGTTTATTCTGTATTGCCTAGGAGACAACAGGCCTAGCAGTCGAGGGCTTCTCCTCCCAGGGGTCCATCCTCCCTGGAACCATGTCCAGATTGGCCTTTAAAATAGCAAGCCCCAAATGTCCATTTTGAGATTCAGACCTCTTGCTTCAAAGGCTTCTCAGGATATTGCAAGCACTCTGAATTCAGAGGAGAACAGGAAAGCAGATGGACAGGGAATTATTATTCTAGAGACAAGGAAAGGCAAAAGAAAAGCTTCCTGCTCTCTCTTCCCACTGGTATTTCAAGAGTTTGCAGCAAGAAAATATTTAGAATCCTTCAAAACTGTGGTTTGACCTTGAAACCAGAATCTCTAGATTGGGGACCCAGGGAGGCCCCAAAGGCATTGATGTATCCTTTGTTAGTAAAGTAAGGTCTGTGGTTTCTTTTATAATTTTGTGGCAATATTAAATGGCTAGTATTTCCATATGAAACAACAGTTACCTATGATGTAGCAATTGCTTGATAGCAGACACACAGTAAAAAAAAAAAAAAGAAAGAAAAAGGTCTACTGATTCATCATTCTCATTTCATGAAGGCTCTTTCTGGGTTGTCTCTGTGCTTCTCCTAAATCCTTAAACTAATAAAACTGGGATCAGAGCTGGGTAACATTTCCTGAATGACGAATCTGGGGTTTATTGCTCTGATTCCTGAGATAAAAAGGCAAATATGTTTCTTGTGGAGTTCTTACTCCCTTGCTGCCTCTGTCAACGATCACAAAAGATGATGACTAAGAAAACATCCCTTCCCTTCCCTTCTCTACTGACTGCATTTATTAAGGCCCAACTCCTCTGATCAGGAGCATGGAGAAGGGAACTTATTGTCAAAGATCATTAAAAAAATCCAGGGTCCTGGGTTTGAAAGTGAACTCTTATATTTATCTGAGCCACTCCACTTCCTTAAGTCTCAGTTTCCTTCTTTGTACAATGAACTAAGTAGCCTAGGAGGTCTTTTTCAGCTCCTGGGTCTCAATTTCCTCTTCTGTAAAATAAAAGTGTTGGATTACATGTCTGCTACAGGCCCTCCAGATCATATTAACTATGTTAAGGAATGATAAAAGGGACAAGTGATGGGATGAGAGTGGTTAGAGAGACAGCCTTAGAGTCAGCGAGTCCTACCTTGGACACATAAAAAGGCTTAGGATCCTGGGTAAGTCACCTAGCCTCTTAGTGCTTCAGATAATTGTCTAAGATTTCTAAAAGTTGCGAATGGCTAACTGGGATTGGTGGAAAGAGTTTCTAAGTTAATAAACTGATGAAATTACAGGTTCAGACTATACTCCAACAACAAAACAATCTGTAGCACCCAAATAGGACATTTAAAAAAAAACTACATACAAAATAAGAAAAAACAGAATAGAAAAAGAAAGACAGAAAAGGAAAATCAAAACAAAATAAACAGTGACATGTGACCAGCTAGAACAGCAGGTGGAATTCAAAATAAATAACAATAAATTTTAATTTCAAAAAATATATATAATAATAGAAGAGATTATATTCATGACTGTCCTTCTTTTCTTTGCTTCCTTGAAGGTGATTCTTTTGTTCTCTGCTATGTACTTTTTACTTCATTCTCTTTTTTCCCTTTCATCTCCCCCACCTCCTATAGTTGAATATAAAGCCTATAGGCCACAGTTAAGCACAGTTATATTTATATATACATGCATATATATGTATATATATATAAACATGTATATATTCACACCCACCCATACAAATATAAAGAGATATACACCTATATGGGTACATACTCACATATACTCAGATACATATATATATACACACATTTATCCATATGTAAACATGCATCTAAAACAATATTAATATGGCTGACATATAATGTCAAATTCTTTCTTGACTGAATTTTAAAGTTTGACTTTGTCTAAGATCAATGATTGCCTGCTCTACTTTTTTTTCTAATAAATTCTACTCCTCATCCTTGTACTGTTTGTGTATATCTCTTTTTTCCTATTCCTGCTAACTCTTCTGTTTTAATTCTGCTTCTCAACTTACCTTACTATTACTTACCCCCCTTCAGCCATGGATCCCTCCCTTATCTTCTCCCCCTATACTTTCCTTCCCTCTCTACCCCATTCTCATTAATCTACACACCTTATCCCACCCCTGTTAATCTTAACACCCTTCTGTATCCCACCCTATCCTTTGCCACCCTTTCCCCTCTCCTTTATCACGTTCCCATTAAATCTACACATCTTGTCCCACTGCCACAAATCTACACATCCTTCTATACCTCCACCTTATCCTATTCTCTCCCCACTTATTTCTTTATCGATTTTTAAGGGTACTATACCTTTCAAGGTGTGTGGGAATGAGTTAAATAAGAAACATATATATATACTCCTCACATTGGGAATGAGTTAAATAGGAAACATATATTTAACTCATTCCCAATGTGAGTAGTTTTTCAGAACTACAAGACTTCCTCCTCTTTTCTTCCTCTGTACCTCCTTTGTATAAAACATAATAACTATTTGTATCTATTCCTAGACCATTTTGCTTTTTAGTATCAAGTCATGTTCAACTCTGACCAATCTTTCTTTTGAGTTATCCCATTACTGATTTCAATTGTAACCATATGATATAGATGTCCATGTGAAAAATATAAACAATCTGTCCATGTTGAATTCCTTGAAATTAATCTTGGATATTGGCTCATATGTTAAATTTTTTATTAAGTCTGAGTTTGGTTGAGACAAAGTCCTAAAAAGTTGCAAGTTTATGGAATGTCCATTTTTTTTCATTCAATATTATGGAAAATTTTGCTGGATATGCTACTTTTGGTCCCAGGGCTACTTCTTTTGATTGCTGGTTTATATATTATTCCAAAATCTGCTGTAGTTCTGTATTGCAGCTGCTGATAAATCTTGTACAATTTTAATTGTAACTCCAGTATATTTGAATTGTATTTGTTTCTTGAAAAAGTTTCTCTTTGATCTGGGGGTTTTGAAATTTGACTGTAATATTTCTTTATGTTGTCCAGAAAGGATCTCTTTGAGTGGTGATCAGTGGATTTTTTCTGTTTCTACTTTCCCCTCAAGTTCTATCACTGCAGGACAATTTTCTTTAATTATGTCTTGCATTATTGTGTCAAGGTTCTTTTTTTGGTCACAGCTTTCAGATAGTCCAATTATTCATATACTTTCTTGATCTGTTCTCCAGATCTGTTGCTTTTCTTATGTTTCACTTTTTGTTCTTTTTTTATGCTTTATTTTTTTTTTGTTATTTCTTGTCTCTTATAGCTTCACTGGTTTCTCCTTGCCCAGTTCTAATTTTCAAAAAATTAGTTTCTTCTTTAAGACTATCTCCTTTTCTTGGAGATTGGATGAATAAATTGTGGTATATGAATATTATAAAATATTATTGTTCTAAGAAATGACCAGCAGGAAGATTTCAGAAAGGCCTGGAGAGACTTATAGGAACTGATGCTGAGTGAAATGAGGAAGACAGGAGATCATTATACACTTCAACAACAATACTCTATGATGATCAATTCTGATGGACGTGGCCCTCTCCAACGATGAGATGAACCAAATCAGTTCCAATAGAGCAGTAACGAACTGAACCAGCTACACCCAGCAAAAGGACTCTGGGAGATGACTATGAACCACTACATAGAATTCCCAATCTCTCTATTTTTGTCCACCTGCATTTTGGATTTCCTTCACAGGCTAATTGTACACTATCTCAAAGTCCGATTCTTTTTGTACAGCAAAATAACTGTTTGGACATGTATATATATATATTGTATTCAATTTATATTTTAACATATTTAACCTGTATTGGTCAACCTGCCATCTGGGGGGAGGAGGAGGGGAAAAATTCGAACAAAAGGTTTGGCAATTGTCAATGCTGTAAAATTACCTATGCATATATCTGGTAAATAAGAACTATTAAATTTTTTTTTAAAAAAGACTCCTTTTCTAGCTAATTTTTTCATAAATTTTCCCTTGGATTTTTAGTGTTTCCTCAGTCTCTCTCACTTGATTTTAAAAGATTTTTAGTTATTCTATACATTTTTTCTGGGCAGGTAGCCATTTAACATTCTTCTTTGGGGGTAGAAGCGGCTTTTTTATATATCACTGTCCTCCTCTGAGAATGAATCCCTATCTTCCAGATTTTCACAGTAATTTTCTATGTTTTGGAACTTTCTTTTTTGCCAGTTGGTTATTATTATTATTATTATTATTTTTAAGGAGCACTTAAAATTATTATTTTAAGGAGTGTAAACATCTCTAATCCTTAGGTAGAGGATTGTGCCTCTCTAGCTTCACTTCAGCTCTCCCCTCTGACCTGGAACCCCAAGGCTGTGAATAGGGTTATAAGGCTTGCCTTCTCCAGAAGTCTTCCAGTAGAGGCGGAATGACCACCTATCAGGGATAGAATGGGGGAATTCTTGTTTAGGAAGAGGCTGGACCAGAAAGGTCCTTTCCAAGTTCAAAATTTGTGTGATTCTAGGGTAAGCCACTGAAATTTCCTGTCTATTGCCCAAAAAGCAGAATCCAGAGGGAAAAGTTGCTTTGGTGACAAGCAGGCACAGAAATGATGCTTCGGCTACAACTCAAACAAAACAGAGCCCCTCACAGGGCCCTGCTCTTCTTCCAGCTAGCAAAAACAATTCCCACATTCCAGGGTGGTACCATTAGTTAAGGGGAAAGACACAAGAATACAGAATTGTACATTAGCACCACAGGCCAAAGAAAACACAAAAACTCTTAAAAAGTTGAAGATTTTAGAAAAAAGTGAAGTTATGATAATACTAGCTGACTAGCCATACTGTGCTAAGCATTTTATAACTATTATCTCATTTGGTCCTCATGACAACCCTGGGAGGTAGACGCAATTATTATCCCTATTTCATAGATGAAGAAACTGAGGCAGACAGACATTAAGGTCACACAGTTAGTAAATGTCTGAGGACACATTTAAACTGAGGTCTTTCTGACTCTGATGCTAGCGTTTTATCCTCCTGGGCCTGCCAGATGCCCCATGCTATGGGTATATAACACTTAGACTACGAGGATTTCCAGAGCTGCTGTTGGGTCTTTAACTCCCTAATAAGCACTGTAAGAAAAACAAAATCTACTCTCAAGGAGTTTCCTCTCTAGTTGGGAAATAAAGTACAACATATATGAGCAATAACACTACCAAACACCTAGAGAGTTTTATAACATATAAACAGGTACTTCTTGGAGGGGGGGTGGAAAAGGAAAGTTACTATAAGCAGGAACCACAGGACTTCAAGGCCTTAGAGATCTAGCCCAATCCTTTTATTTACAAAGGAGGAAACTGAGGCCAAAAAGTTTAAGTGATTTGCCGAAGTACAGACAACTAAATCACTTATAAGTCAGCTTGGCTAGCCAGGAGCTGTTTTATATCTTGGTTTTTTTTTTTTTTAAAAGCAAGCTGATTTATCAAAGATAGGATTTTTTCAAATGGATTCTTAGTCTATTCAGTGGATAGACATCACAAAGACATCGGGGTGAATCGTCCCAAATGAAGGAACTCTAGATGAGAGAGTCAATAAACATATATTAAGCATCTATGATGTGTCAGGAATTGTGCTAGGTGCTAGGGAAACAATAAAAAGGCAAAAACCAACTAAAAATACAGTTTCTGATCTCAAATGCTCTCAAAGGGCTCATAGTCTAATGAGGAAAAAGCTTTTAATGTCTAGCCCAGGATCACAGGGCAAATTAGTGTCAGTGGTACAATCTGAACCCAGGCCTTCCTGACTCCCAGTCTAGCATTCTCTGGCCACTATTTCATGTCGTGATTTTTGGAAGGGGGCTCAGAGCAATTTATCCCTCTCCTCCAACTACTTAATGAGACACAACTATCTCTAAACCTGTGACCCCCATTTCCTTTCTGCTTGGTCTCCAAGCCAATAAACCAAAAGTCATTAAAACCACTTTTCCTATGTTTTCCTCCTTGTCACTGTGACTTGTCACTGGCCTCATATCCTGGAATGAATTCTCTTTCTTCCCCCCTCTAACCATTAGGGGCCATATTAATCTCATCTCCCTGCAATAACTTCATTCTGGAGAACTTCTGAGGAAAGTAGACATCATGTATTCCAAGTTGTAAATAACCTTCAGCTGTCCTGTGCAGATGAGAAACATCAACAGAATTCCTGTGCTCAATTCAATTCACCAACCATGTACATGTTTGACCCTTAGGGTAGGAAAAAGTCACATAAGACTCTCTGTGTGAGCTCTGCTCCTCAGACTTCAGGAGTGGACCAGATGGGTCTCAAGAATGGGGCACATGGTCTTTTGTTTCACCATTCTCCGGTAACTCTGTTAGCAACAGAAGCGGCAGAAGGAAGAGTATCTTTTATAAATGGCACATCTTAAAGAACGGCACAGTGATAACCAGAGCCGACTTTTCTTTCAAGATTTTACCTTCTTATGTTTCTTCCCAAGTTGCTGCTCTTTCATCTAATTCAAAAATCTAAAAAGTCATCCTCCTTTGTTTTTTTCCCCTTTCCTGCCAGGTGAGATGTCAAAACGATCTGAATTTCTAAGAAATAAAACCCACTTTGAATGCTGTTTTACTCTGGTTTTCCTCAGTAACTGATCTACAAAAGAAATCTCTAGGTAAATAGCCTAAAAAGCTTCTACTCTTCCAGGCCTTGTCTCAAAGAAACTTAAAAGTTTTAGTTTATGAATCTCCCTAGGAGGCAGTCTAGTAGAATGGGAAGAGAGCTGGGCTTCAAGGCTGAGGACCTGGTTTTAGGTCCTGTTTATCCACTTACTAGGGCAACCATGTGGTGCCACAGTGGGGAGAGTGCCAGCCCTAGAGTCACAAAGACTCATCTTCCTGAGTCCAATTCTAGCCTCAGTCACTTCCTAGTCGTGTGACCCTGGGCAAGACACTTAACCTTGTCTATCTCAGTTTCCCCATCCATAAAATAGGCTGGAGAAGGAAATGGCAAAACGCTTCAGTATCTTTGCTAAGAAAACCACAAATAAGGTCAACAAAGAGTCTGATGACAATGAAATGACTGAACATCCACCTACTAGGCATGGGAGCTTGGGCGACTCAGGGCCCCTCCTGAGTTTTAGTTTGCCTGTCATTACTGGCACTAGTGTGTAAATTGGTGCAAGAGTGCTGGCTCTACCATCTGCACCCAGAGAGAGGATTGTGGGACTGAATGTGGATCAACACATGGCATTTGCACTTTTTGTTGTTGCTGTTTGCTTGCTTTTCTTTCTTTCTCATTTTTTTCTTTGTGATCTGATTTTTCCTGTGCAGCAGGATAATTATGGAAATATGTATAGAAGAATGGAATATGTTTAACATATATTGAATTACTTGCTGTTTAGGAGAGGGGAGGAGGGAAGGGAAGGAAAAAATTGGCACACAAGATTTTAAAAGGATGAATGCTGAGAAGTATCTTTGCAAATATTTGGAAAAATTAAAAGCTATTATAAAGCAAAAAAAAAAAGAAGAAGAAGAAGAAGAAGAAGAACAATTGCTGACTCTAAAGCCATAGGCCCATAGGCCTTAAGTTCTTATCCTTTCTTTGCTTCTTTTTACCCAAGGCATCTAGAGAATGTGATGGAGACAGTGCTGGAATGAAAACCAGGAAGATTCAGGTTCAAATGCAGACTAATTCACTTACTAGCTGTGTAAATAACCCTGCTGAGTCAGCTAACCTCTAAATACCCAGTCTGTCAAATGAGGCTAATAACAGCCCCTAACACCTAAGGTGAGGATCCAACAAGATAAAGTGCTTTGCAAACCTCAAAGTACTATAAAAAAAAGCTAGCTACTCCTCCTACTATTATTATCTATGGGACCTTAGGAAAGGGGGCTAATTCCCATAATATAAAGGAGGTCTTTCTAGTTATGATGATGATGATGATGATGATGATGATGATGATGATGATGAAGAACAATAAGCTGTAGCTTGGTACACACTCTTAGCATGAACCTATTCAAAGGTTGTTCTCCACCCCAAATAGATTATTAACTGTTTGAAATGAAGGAAAGAACGTCAGGTTCCCAAACTTATTTAAGGTTTTCCTCCAAAGGACAGCTTGGGTATTTTAATATTTAATTTTTTATTCTACCTGCTTATTTTCCCTAATATAGCCATCAATCTGGGCACAAAGTTTCTCTGTGTGTCTCTGTCTGTCTATCTCTCTCTCTCTCCCCTCCCATTTTTCTTTCCCTCCCCAACACTCATGCACCCATGGAGTAACCACAGCTAAAACAAAGGTTACATTCTCCTCTGTCCTGCCATGGAGCATTTCCCCCAATCCCAGAGAGAGTGTCAGAGAAGCCTTTGAGATCTCAGCTAAGTCTAAAGCCTGTATCTCTCCAGGATAAGACATCAGGATAGTGGGGATCCAGGTCATTAACCCTTTTTGCTAAAAAGTTTTCCACGCAGGACCCAAGATGCCATTTTCCACATTCCTAGCGGCCCAGCGAGCAGTTGACCTTTGTCAGGCAAGCTGAGCCTCACTATTTACCCTGCCTATTGATACCCCATAGAACTCATGTTCCCAGTGTTGCCGATCAAACTAGCTCTCCTTTAATCATCTAGGGTGTCACAACATCAAAACAATGCCACATGTGGCTTTTTCTCCAGAAAAGATCCCTCGATTACCGAGACTTGGGGGAAAAGAACCAAAGCTTCTTGGGGCTTTTTGGTTTCGTTTTGGGGGGAGGAGAAGCGTTCAATACCTGCAGAAGCCAAGTAACAACATGACCTGCCTCATAGGGTCTGTATACCTTGAAGAAAACAGAAGAGTTGGTCCTGATCCTACAAGCAGCTTTCCATACTTCCACTGAACTCCACAGGCTAACAGTGCATATTCATAAAGGGGCATTATTCAGCCTGGGAGCCTGCCGAACCGGAGCTCCCTGAAACTGAGTGATTTACAGTACAGTTTCTGCAACTGCACACATAGGCCTTTGAATGTCTCGTCTCCTAGCAACAGATCCTTGCAAATATTCTTTTTTTGCTGAAGTGGTCCTACTAGGCACACGGAGACCTGGCCAGGCCTATTATCATGTTGGCCATTAGTATACCTTTTTCTCGGGTAAGCAGTAATTTCAAGGCACTGCCTGCCGAAGAGAAATTGGGGATTTGGGAACAAGGTTTCCTTCCACCTTGAGGGGGCTGGTACAAATCGCCCTCATATTGTTTTCATCACATCCTATGTTCAGAGCTGAGAACTGAGAGTGCATATGCTCCAAGTCCCTTCACAGGGTCCGAGAGAAAAAATGGCCCATGGTCACATTGCTCTAGAAGTAGAAGGTGTTTCAGAGCCCATCCGATCCAATCCCTTTCATCTTACAGATAAGGAAACAGAGGCCCAATGAGGGGAACAGATTTGCCCAAGGTCTCTCAAAGAATCATAAATTTAGAATTGGAAAGAGTCCCAGAGAACAGCTAATCCAGTGTTCTTCACTTTAAACAGGATGAAACTAAGGCTGAGGGAGGGGAGGGGAATTGGCCAAAGTCACACAGCCAAAAAATGGCCAAGTCAGGATTGGTATCTGTGTCCTCTGACTTTAAACCCAGCATAATTTGCCCACTGTTCCAAGAGGACTTTCTTTACTCATCAGCCTCCAATCGTACCACCCCATGGGTGCCAACATCCTGGTCCAGAGAACCCTGCCCAACCAGAGTTTCCCCCTGGCTAAATGATAATATATGTCATCGATATAGCTGCCTCTGAGACTGTAAGCAGTTTACATGCATCAGATCATTTACATCTGTCTTTTTTTTTTCTCTCAATAGTATTTTATTTTTTCCAGATACATGTAAAGATAAGTTTCACCATTCATTTTTGCAAGATTTTGCATTCCAATTTTTTTCCTAAAGTGAGCACTTGGCTTCATTTTGGCTTTGCTTCTGAATCTGGTTCTGATACCTAGCCTTTGGAGAGGATGCCGGAAAGGGCTTTGGCATACAGCAGCCAAAATACAGAAGGAAGAAAGGAAAGGGATAACTCTAACTTCAGCAAGATTATGGAGGAGACTCAAAGTAGAAAATTAAAAGGAATTTGAAAATCAATGATGAATTAAAGCCACTCTGAGGTTCCACCTCATACCCATCAAATTGGCAAAGATGACAAAAGAGAAAAATGACAAATGCTGCAGAAGCTGTAGGAAAACAAATGTATTGCTGGTGGAGCTGTGAAATGGTCTAGCTATTCTGGAAAAAACAGTTTGGAATTATGCCCCCAAACTGTGCATACCCTTTGACCCAAGTATACTATCACTAGGTCTATATACCAAAGAGATCAAAAGGAGAGGAAAAGGTCTCATATATTACATATCTATATCTGTATCTATATGTGTGTATATATATATATATGTATATGCATATATTTATGCACATGTGTATATTTACAAGCCAACATACATATTCCTGTATACACGTGTGCTTATAGAGATCCACATATGTGTACATATATACATACATACATATGCATGCATACATGTGTGTGTCCGCCATTCTCATAGTAACCAAAACTTAGAAATTAAGGGAATACGAACTTATTTGGGAATGGCTGAATGCAATGGATATGAATATAATGGATTAATGGATTACTGTACCATAAGAAATGCCGAACTGGAAAGTTCTAGATAAAACTCAGCAGCTCTCTCAAAAGAGAATGTGCACACTGTATACGACAGCAACATTATAAAGAACAACTCGGAAAGCCACTCAGACCGAGTCCAGAGGCCTAAAGATGAATAATGGCAGCTATTCCCTGCCAGAGAGGTGATGGCCTTAAAATCCAGAGCGAGACATGCATCTTTAGACATGGCCAATGTGGAAATATGCTCCATTGGACCACTCGTGTTTGTTACGAGGATTCTGTTTTCGTTGATTGTTCAGTTTGGGTAAGGGAGAAATGGGAAAGAGAAATTGTTTAAAAAAAAAAAAAAAACAAGGTTCAAGTTTGTCAGGTACTGAGGAGGGAAGGTAGGTTTTCCAAAAAAGAATAGAACAGATTTTGAAACATGATCTTTTCCTGCCATCTAGTGATGGGAGCTACATCCCGTACAGCTATGTGCCTCCCCACTTTTCACTAGCAAATGCTGCTTCCTTTGAATTTTTGTAATAGAGTTATTCAGAAACGATGTCAGCTTCCCTTAGAAGCAGTACAGTTCAAGAGTGTCCTTTCACTTTTAAGAACAAAGTCGGCTAATAAAACTTGGGCTTCAAAATTAACATTGGATCCCAAATAGTTTTTTAGAGAGGAGAATGGGATGAGGAAGCAGGAGTAAAATCAGAAAATGCCAGTGACCTAAAACCAAAAGGCATTAATAACATTTTTGAAAAACAAAAATAAACAAAGACCAAAAATCAAGTACAGAGACGGCATTCTTACTATAGTCTATAAGCTAAATAGAGTGTGGAAAATCCTATTTGCCTAAGTGCAATGTAATCACAGTTTCTGTCTCCCAGATATTTAAAATGGATCTCACTTTCAATAGTCAGGTTCCAAAAGCCAATCACATCCCAATACAGAAAACTTGGGAGACTGAATGTAGATCAAAGAATAGTATTTTCACCTTTTGTTTGTTTGTTAATTTTCCTTTCTCATGTATTTTTCCCTCTTGGTCTGATTTTTCTTGCATTACATGACATCTATGGAAATATGTTTAAAAGAATAGCATATATATTTAGCCTACATCAGATTGCTTGCTGCCTTGAGGAAGGGGGAAGGAAAGGAGGGAAGGGGAACAATTAACAACACAAAGTCTTACAGAAATGATGTTGAAAACTATCTTTACATATATTTGGAAAAATAAAATAATATTGATAATAGAATGGCAGTAGAAGATTGCAACAATGCATAACTTTCATATATTGTAAAAAACATGAGTACCTTTATATAATTAAAGGTAAGATAAAAAGAAATATATGGAATTGAATCTGGAAAATAAAATATACATTGATTCCAAATAAATAAATAGATAAATAGATAAATAAATAGTTTGGTTCCCTGAGTGTTGGTTGTACAGCATCCCCAAGTTTCAAGTGTAAGCATGTTTTAGGGACTCTTTGGGGAATACATTAAGCTCATCAGATACAGGAAATGTCACAGACTTTTCCTGGAAGACAGAAACACCAGGCTGATACACAGTGGGGCAAATATGGGGAATTAATCTGGTTTTCATGCAGAAAGATCAAAAAGAGGCCGGCTTTTTCCTAGGCTCACAGATTTAGAACCGGAGGAGACCTTAGAAGTCATTTAGTCAATCTTCTCAGCTCATAGATAGGGAAACTGAGACCGAGAAAAATCAACATAAATCTCAGCATTCTCACCACTGTTATTATGCTTACACACCTGTGTATATGTTTGGATGTCTATGTGTATTTGTACATGTACCTGCAGCGGGAGAGCAGGGTCGATAGGTAAGGTACTGTCTTCTCAAAGGAAAAAGTTATACGGTGGAATAAAGCAGCTGATTGATTCTAAGTGGATCCTCCAGAATGGAAATTTGATACGGAAAGAGAAAAGATATCTATTCTTTGCTCATTGTTTAGACCTTCTTTGGGGAGATTTTATTTCTTAACCATTGGCAAAATTTTGAGAAAAATAAGGAATAAAAACATGTAACAGGACCCAAACTTCCGGGCATGCTGTCTCTGAGGACCCAAGCTCCTTGCACCTAGCTGTGTGGTTAACCATGACCTGTTTACCACAACCCAAGCCCCCTGCTTCCGCCCTGGTGTGGAATAACTTCTTTTTCTTCCCCTGCCTCTAATATAAACAGATGGCGGGGACCATGAGTAAACCCCTGTTTGTGACCTTGAGTAAAATCCCTCAATTTTTGTGCGCCTCAATTTCCTTATCTGTAACATGAAGGAAGCGAACTAGATTCCCTTTAAGATCTCATCCAAGTCTAGTTTTAAGATTCCAGGGCCTTCTGCTTATTGAATCAGAGCCAACTCTGTTTAATGTTATCTCAAGGACAAAAGAGAGCCCCCTTCCTCCCACCTGCCCCAAACAGTGACTGCTGTGCCAACCTTCTGTTTTGAGACATTGTATTTATTTGGGCAGAAAATTTTGTTCTAGTTTATAAATAATAATTTGTAAAATGAACATCTCCCAAACAAAATCTGGGACACTAGATAAAACAGACTGAAATAAAAGCAGAGTAGGCTGGCTTCCCAGAGCAGCAGGCAACAGTATCTAACTTATCAAGGGTAGAGATGAGGAGGGTGCACAAAGGGAGTACCCAGTTCTAGCAGGAAAAGGCCTAATTGAAGAAGCAAGATTTGGGATGCCAAAGAGATACAAAATGAAACCTTGTTGCAAAATAGATTTCTGTAGGCAGTGAACATAGCTATAGAAATTGAAAGAAGCCAGACATTATCAATCAATAATCTCTTATTAAAATACCACCGAGTGCTCCTAAAACAGTAGAGAGCCACTTGTCAGGCCTAAAGGTGTTGGGGAAATTGTCAAGGCAACCCACCACCCAATAGGAGCAGACTGAAGCTGCCTATCTTGGGCTTCTGAGGATTCAAAAAACTCTTTGGCTTTTAATTCACTGCAGAGGAAGAAGCTGGAGCAAGGTGTGCACACTTGTGGCCCATCTGTGCGTCCAGGCCGTCCAGGACCGGGATACTGAAATCTGCCAAGGTGAGAATATTGTTATTTTGTACATTTGGGCCTTGAGTTTGGGGAGGGGGGTGCGATGGGGATAAGGGAGAATGAATCCTTTCTTTGGAGTACCTTCTGTCTGCAGCAAGTTCTGCTTAGAACTTTCATTTCTTAGATTTCAAGCTGAAAGCGGGCTGTCTGCTCCATTACAAAATTAAGGGCTTTGGCCAGTTGGCCTTGGAGGCCCCCCGATTCCAGGGATCGAGAATCCAATCTTAAGCCCTTGTCATTTTCCAGAGAAGGAAAAGAAGGCTCCGGGTCAGGAGGTGACCAGTTCATTTGGGGAAAAAAAACAACAAGATCCCTAATGCTATAGAGCAGCATGGGCTAAAATACTTGGTGATGAATGGGACAGAAGAGAACAGAGAGGGCAACATGGCTTCCTAAGGAATGCTCACACACGGGTCCTGAGGCAAAAAAAATCCCCAGGAGGTTTTAGGGACATGTGCTTTTGATGCCAGAGTTACTCTCCTCCCCATCAGAAACTGCTGGGGGGGGGCGCCATCGCAGGGTGCTGGAGCTGGGGTCTGGAAGCCTGGGGGTCTGGACTTGTTGCCCAATAGTAGTTTCAGTTTTCCTCACCTATAAAATGGGCTTGATTTAATAATAGCAATCATGGTCCGAGTACTCAGGTTCAATCAGAGGAAATAATACCTGTTCATTGCGGAGGTTCGGCTCGCTGCCTGGCACACAGTAGGATTTTAAAACACCTCCTTTTTTTCCGCACCTCCTTCCCTCAGAAAATTGGACCCCACTCTTGGGCTTTGATCCAGGCTTCCAAAGCACTTTACCCTTCCGTTCCCTGCCATGAACAATCGAGTGTCTTTTAGGAGAATGTCAGTTTTTCGAGGGCAGGGACAATCTTACTCGCTTGTATTTGTCCCCTTAGCATTGGCATAGTCTGGCACAAAACTGGTGCTTAACAAATATTCCTTCTGTCAATCTCAACAAGACTAGAACCCGGTTCTCCTGGTCCCATTTGACCTATTTCACATTGTAGAATACTCAGAACTACCTCTGTTCTACCGAGACCCACTGTAAAAACTGTCACTTAAAATACAACCATGTTTCCTTTTAAGTGGGAAAAGGTAAGGAGAGGTGTCATTCTGAATACAAGGCCTAGGAAAGATCAGAAGAATGGAACTTATTGTGTCACAATTTTATTCTAAATTGAATTGTCTGACCTGGTACATTCTGGGGGATATGGGGCCTGTGACCTGAAACTGTCTCTTACATCTAAGTACCATTTAAATAATATTGAGAAAAAAATCATTAAAAGAGCTCAGGCTTTGTTTGGGCTTAGGAACCATTACCATTGTACCCTGCCCACTCCCCAGGCAAACATTAAATTTTTATTAATATTAATAAGGAGTACTTAGTATTAATATTGGAAATTAATAGGGGCTATCTAGTATGAATATTATAAATACTTATATATTGAATATTCATATAAAGAATACACATTAATATGGATAGGAGTTCTGTGGCAAGACTGTCTCAACCTGGCTCATAACTCCGTTATAGAAGCCCTGCAGACACTGAAACTTTTAAAAGACAGTGGACAAAGAGGAAATTTCTAGGGACAGGGGAAGGAGAGAGAGAGAGACAATGAAGGAAGAAGGGAAGTCATGTTCTAGACTGCAAGGCTTCTTAAGCTTTTTCCATTTGTGACCCCTTTGCACCTGAGAAATTTTTGCATGACCCTGATTATCTAGATATATAAAATAGGGATACACATCAAATATTTACTGAAAATAAATCATCATTTTATGACTCCACCCCACATAAGGGATCACTTAAGGGAAGAATCTGGGTTCTAGTGTGCTGATTGACTCTCTTTCAGATTCAAATTCTAAAAGAATTTACCACCTGCTGACTTGGGATGAAATACTCCTACAGAAACCATACTTCTGCACATACCAAAGATGCCCCTTTCTGGTAGTTTTTCAGACTCTTTGAGGGGTTAGGGAAATTTGGACTTAAAATCTTTCTACATTAGAAAGCCCAGACTCTACAAAGGTCATTTAATCCAACCCCGTCATTTCCCAGGTAGAGAAACTGTGAAGGCCCTAGAAGTGAGATGGCCTTCTACAAAACCATGCTGCTACTCCTCCTAGTCCACTATTAGGCCCATGCTGGAACCCCCTCTATAGATAGCCTATCCCAGCTTCCGTGTTTACAAAAGAAACAAAACTGTGCCTAATTTACATTCTAGTTATGGAGACTCAATTATCCTAGGAAGTAATGTGATGTTATCTAGATGAGTGACTTTGGGCAAATCAATTTCCCTCTCCTAGCCTTAGTTTTTCCCCTTCCCGGTAAAAGGAGGGGTTGAACCAGAGCAGTCCCAGATCCTTTTGACAGATAGGTGAAATCTATGGGACCCCTTCTTAAAATAATTGATAGTTTAAATAATTGAAAGAAATGTTTACATTCCATTTAGAAGTTACCAAAAATAAAGATATCCTTCTTCCCATCCAAATTCAAAACCAACCAGAAATCTAGTCTAAAACCACAGACCCTCAGGTTAATCGCCTCTGGAATACAGCATCTCCAAATCCAGTTCCCAAATTCAGTGGACTATGGTGATCTCCACTAAATCACCAACATGAAATTCATCCCAATGCAAAGTATTTCTTTAGTCATAGTAAGGATTGAGCATTCAATTGAATTGGGCACCATCAAAAACCAAGGGATGTAAACAGCCCCCTGGACCTCTATAACCACCTCCTCCATTGACTTTCAGTTTTGGAGGTAGCGGGCTGCATTAGAGTACCGTATTCGTACCATCTACTCAAGGGGAGTTGTCTATATGTGCAAGTAATAATAAAATATAATAATACAAATCGAGTAATTTTATTACTCTATTGATGCTTCTTTTATGACTGGTTTTATTCCATGCTTCTACTTCCCAGGGTACCCATTGACTCTGAGTAGAACAGCGGGGCCATGGGTAGGCAGCTCGCCACTGAACTTGGTGCCAAGAGAGAAGTGCCAGCCCCCCCCCCCAAAGCTTAGAGCTTGGCGTCATCCAGGCCTATTCTCCTGATGAACTGGCCCACCCTTTAGTTTGGTTCTACTCACCATGACAACCAACAGCCCTGCCTCACAGTGGTCAGGTGGGCATGACATCACAATGGAGGGTCCGTTAAGGATCCAGACACTGAGGGAAAAGGCAGGGTTTCTTTTTTCTCCCTAGGACCTGAGAACATCTTAGATCTGTTTGAACCTTCAGTAGAAAGGGACGAATAAAAGGGGATGTTTATGTCAATTTCTGTTTTTTCCTACAGGTTAAGACAATGATTTGCTTTCCAATGAAAATTGGGGTAATTTTTTTGTTTTTTTTCATGGAATCTCTGCTCTACATGTCCATTTATTCAGGTGAGTCAAAATTGATCAGACTGGTAAGTGGACTTAAATAGACCTGTTTCTATTTAGACAATGGCTTTGTTCTGGAGGGTTGTAGGGAATGATGTTGTTATGCAGTTTGCCTATTTGCTTTATTTTCAAGACAAGTAACCACAATGTACTTTGTAGCTCCTGTAAATTCCTGTGACCCAGCTAAGAGGATCATTATAAGGAGCCTTGATAAGGATGACAAAGGGCACGAAGTGCCACACGAGAGTGTTCCTAACAATTTCGACACAGGTAAATCATCATTTTATTTAGATTTGGCAAAGTTATTATAGCCTCCAAGGGGAAAAGAGAGGAATAACTTGCACTAGGAAAAGAGTAAGTAGCTGAGACAACTGGGTCTCAGAAGAGCTCAGGGAACATAGAACATGTATGGGGCCCTCATTCTGACATGTTCATTTTACTTTTTTGGTCATGAGTAAAGACTATATACAGG